>NC_138163.1:45885350-46580350 GCF_964165515.1 Mesoplodon bidens | reverse complement strand
GTTGCCTGCCATATTAGCAAACAAAGGATGTCCTCAGTCAGTGCAGCCACCTCCAAAGGTGCACCCTGAGGGGACTAAGGATGGGACAGAACAGGATACTGGCCCTAGATAGCTAAGGTGCATATGAAAGGAATGATCTCAAGGAGCCCAGCCTCTTGCATCTTCCCATATGTAGAAAAGCGCTAAATTCATTAACCTGAGATATCTGGTTTTCTTTAATTAATAACAGTAATCTTTTGATGTTCCAACTACCTGGTCTTTGTTGCAAAACTCCTATATATCCTGGTTCCTCCCTTACCCTTTAGGAGCAGTTCCTCAGAGCTCTTTGAGAGGCTGCTGCTTCCCGGGTTTGAGTCCTCAGAAATTTTGCCAAAAAAACCCATAATTCTCAACTTCTGGGTTGTGTATTTTTTTTCAGTCGACACAACCCACTGCAAGATGGAGAAACTGCCCATAGGAAATACAAACCGATGAGCTCTAGCGCCTTCCACCAATGTACACTACCTGATATCAACAGTACCTCAAGCAAATAAGGAAGGAAGATCCTCTCACCCTACTATCCTTGGGTTGTTGTGAGGATGAAATAAAAGAGTAAATAAGATCCTTAGTACAACGACTGGCACAGGCGTTATCATCTTCTTTTGCTATTGTTATTGTATTATTGGTAATAGCAGGCATTAATTTACATACAATAGCTTAAGCTATGGTCTTGCCTTCCAGAGCTCTGGAGTGAAAAATGAAAGCATTAGTAAGTTTGCATCCCAAAGCCTGCTTAGAATTCTCCAAAGCCACTAAGTAACCTGTGTTTCAGCAGATAGGAGTCCTCCCCCTAGCAGATCATTGTTACGTGTAATATAGGTATAAAATTAAAATAATGTTCAGTTCTGCATGACAAAAAAGTACTAAAACATTCATTGTTGTCAATTTCAATGCTTACTAATGGAGATGAATATAGAGAGAATATTGTTTTATTTACAGAGTATTAAAACCCATTATAGAATCCTACCTTGATATGGAGACAGGCTTCTACACTGTACATGAGAGTAGAAAATGACTGCCAAAATATTCTCCTACTGAGCCTCCCAAGTTTACAGAGTACACACTTAAAGAAGACAGTATCCCTGACCTCACATAAAACAATATCATATTGACAGAAAATATAAAATTGTAGACTCCTTAACCTTATAGTAAGGTATTATGTTTTAACTTAAATAATTCAGTTCCAATACACCTTTATAATGTTATTTTCCACTACTAACTTTTCAACCTTATATTCTTCAGAAAGCTTTTTTCTCCACCACAATGTCCACATTCCGTTCACTGAGGGCACAACTAAACTTTGGGGTCTATGTATTTGTTTCAATGGTAACTTGTGTGATAAAACTGTCAATTTTTCCTGTATTCTTCCCTCAGAGTGGGATTTCTCCTCCTTCAGAACTCTAAGGAACTATAGAATGGATTCATGGATCTATATGAGAAACACTGACTAAGAAAGTGAAATCTTGGGGCTTCCCTGGTGGTGCAGTGGTTCAGAGTCCGCCTGCCGATGCAGGGGATGTGGGTTCGTGCCCCGGTCCAGGAAGATCCCACATGCCGCAGAGTGGCTGGGCCCGTGAGCCATGGCCGCTGAGCCTGCGTGTCCGGAGCCTGTGCTCCGCAACGGGAGAGGCCACAACAGTGAGAGGCCCGCATACCGCAAAAAGAAAAAAAAAAAAGAAAGTGAAATCTTATTTTATAAAAATGCCTTCTGGGGCCTCCCTGGTGGCGCAGTGGTTGAGAGTCCGCCTGCCGATGCAGGGGATACGGGTTCGTGCCCCGGTCTGGGAGGATCCCATATGCCGCGGAGCGGCTGGGCCCGTGAGCCATGGCCGCTGGGCCTGCGCATCCGGAGCCTGTGCTCCGCAACGGGAGAGGCCACAACAGTGAGAGGCCCGCATACCGCAAAAAGAAAAAAAAAAAAAAAAAAAAAAAAATGCCTTCTGATAATGCATTGCCATTTTAAAAGATAAGTACTGATAAAAGAATTCAACATGAGTATAAGAGTGAACACTCAGAAGGATTATTACCAGTTTGATATTGGAAGAATGTTTCTTAACCTTAAGAACTTATAGATCCCCAAGAATACATTTGCTGATACCCAAAGGTTGATAGACCACAATATGAGAAGCAGTGGTCCTTTTCTAGCTTTTAAGTCCTTTGATACAATGGATAGATCCTGATAGAAGGATGTTGGCTCCTTCGACTCTAAGAATTTCTTAGGAAATTGGTTGATAACATCTGCAGTTGAGCTATTCTAGTGATATGAATATTTTGAAAACTATTTTTCTGGTGGTGTGAATAAATCCTCTTTATGTAAAAGCCTAATATTTATACTTACAGTTGCCATAAAAAAGTGAAAAGATATTAAAAAATAGTTCATAGCTATGAAATGCAAATGATTATGATAATCCTCATAAAGACCTCATAGCAGATTGGCCATGAATTGATAATTGTTGTAGCTGGGTGATAGAAACATGAGGTCATATGATACTATTCTCTCTGCTTTGTTCATGTGTGAAATTTTCCACAAGGAAAAAAATTGACCTGGTAGCTAAATGACTATGGCAAAGGATTCTGTGAGAAAACATTATGGAAGATATTCTATCACCACAGATATAAGAGAAATTGACTTTGACTTTGCACTAATGGCCAGTGTTCTCAGATATCTAGCATTGTGCTTCTATATAAGACAATAACGCTGGGTTTTAGTGTCCAAAGAGTAATCAAGATCACCTGATAGCAGAAGGCAAAGTATGGGAACAATTCAGAATATCATCCTAATGGGTTCTGTGTGGCATTCTTTAAAAAGGTTCCTTCTTCCTAACCTACAATTTATATTATTGAATGTATATAAAATGGTGTATTCTTCTATTAAGCCTGTGCAGAGGTTCGTGTTATCTGCAGATACCCTGGACCACCCATGTCATATTTGTTCATATCTTAACAAGAATTCTATGCCTGTGTGTTAGGGCTTGTTTTTGTATTAGAGATGCCTCCTTTATTATCTATGATTTTTAGTGATAGTCTCATTGGCTAGGGCTTTTTTTTTTTTTTAATTTTTTGGCCGCGTCGTGCAGCATGTGGGATCTTAGTTCCCCAACCAGGGATCAGACCTGCTCCCCCTTCATTGGCAGTGTGGAGTCTTAACCACTGGACTGCCAGGGAAGTCCCTGGGTAGGGCCTTTTCTTAAACAGTTATCAATAGTGAATTTGGTTAACACTAGAAATGCCACTGAAGAGCTTTATAGTAAACTATACCTGAGGAGAGCCCACAGCAGTTCACACAAAAACTAACTCCAAATTGAGACAGGCTGACACAGCTTGTGCAGTAATGCTTTCACTAAGCTATTGATACCATTTGTAATTTGAAGCCTTGAACATTGTCTCACATTCTAAATACTAGTGAGAAACAAACCTGCAAAAACACAATGTGTGCAATGCCTTATTCTAGTTTGAGATAAAGTGAAAGTCCTTATTTGTTTGAGTCTTACAGATAGTCAGGATCATGTCATTGATTCATTCAGGGCCAGTTGTTTATTTGCTTCAAGAAAGAACACAAACTTATTGGCATCGGAATCCCAGGAATCTGATTTTATGACATGGAATTCATCAAAATACTCCAAAGGAGACATTTAAGTGGAAAATTCCTTCTGTTCAAGATTAAAGACTAGGTTCTGTTGTTACCAGTCATCTCTGGTAGTAAATTACAGAGCTGCCAGTTATACAACTTTCTTTATAATAGGGCCTGGTGTAATAAAAAGAAAACAAACTCTCGGTCAGAAAACCTGAGTTCTAGTTCAGGCTCCTCCAATACCAACTAACTACACACCCTTGGGCAAATCATTTAATCCCATCTTTATGGTCAGAGGATCACAGAATTAGAGCTACTCTGTTACTTACAACTGTAAACAGCAGGAGGTGAGGAAGAGTCCGAAAGACAGCATTTTATTGAAACAAAACTATTTCAAGCTAATACCTCTGTATATCAGAGCAGCATACAACTGCAGGAACACCAAAGAGGCTGAAGGAATTTAAATCAAGGGGAAAAAAAACCTTGCATTAAACAACACAGCCTACTACTGTATGCACAATAATTACCAAACTGATAAGAAGTAGCTTGGTTTTTACAGAAGCAGATAAGCAAGAATGAGTGAAATTGAAGTGAAGTGACTTAGCAAGATGTCCCAGGGAAAGGGACAGGGCTAGAGAGACCAGGGATGTCTTTCTACAGAGAATATTAAGTAACAGTGTGACTGAATATTTCCAGCTCTCCACCTTCAGGGCACATGGTAGGATTGCCCTTCTTGGCCTCCAGTTGGTCTCTGATCAAAGCTGACCAATGGTATATGAAAAAAGTGACATGTGTCACATACAGAAATAAGATTTAATTGGTAGTCCAGTGTGAGACCTGCAGAGCTCTCTTTCCCTCTGCTACAACAATCAGTAGTGTTCCGGATGGTGGCTGTTCCATTTGGGTCCTAGATTGAGGACCACATAATGTCCCCCAGATGACCCATGATGGACATGCAGTGTGAACCAAAAACAGACCTTTGTTATTTTAAGCCACTGAGATGTTGGGAGTAGTTTGCTATAGCAACAGAACCTATCCTATCCTGACCGAAGGGGTGGCAGTTATGAGGTCAAGCACTCTACCTAACAGAGGGCAAAGATAACTTGGCTGATTTTCTCTTAGCTGATGGGCCTCAGTGAGGGCTTTGGTGCTTCTCAGAGGTTTGTGCCCTCAGATATTTTAAGGTTCTGTTATGCATATGAACAAAAGTATGTCACTGTTACTGGCAGCTAATAGAGGACGTGAAGGATAAAGAGGACAGCTCAGGACAGGGCAGACTCAGGGGACTGGTAACTTGATATAAATCCTTCCTCTCATTCTGTTCCAAGTAAATAGTGTCTGAAAGTCATATGGCTCTTCAATGGCCTGTCCAGGATAACTGGCCCTAGGCCAGCTTGAAGCCAGCAGGTGTCCTTCGTAATAGAGTTGGCACCTACATTTGTCAGTCTGTTTAGTAGCAGAGTGGGCAAAAAGCTGAACAAACAAGGAAAGGAGAATTGACTTCTTACCATCTGAGGTTTTTAAAGGTGACCAGGCTGAGAACAGCGTTACAAACTTTGGGGGATGAAACTTAAAACTATATCCCTATGTAATTCAAGGCTAACTAGACTTCACCTAAATTATTTTCTCTTAAAGACTCTTAGGATCACTGACCCTGCCCTAAGGAGAACTATTAATAGGTATAGGCGTTACTATTAGGCTAATGAACAGCACTGCAGGAAGCTGAGGCAGTAATTGCAGGCTGTCTTCCTGGCATGACCTCTGTCCATTCATAACACCTTAAATAGGGGGCTGGGGGATGATGAGACACACCACAGTGGTATGAGAATTGACTGGGAATAATAGCTACAGTTTATTGAGTACATACAACAATCAGGCACTTTATGAACATTTTAACTAACCCTCACCACCATATGAGGTATTATACTTTTCAGATGAGGAGACTGAAGAATGTCAAGAGAGTGCAGAAACCAAGGCGAGGGAAAGAGTCTAGAAGAAGTGAGTCAAGAGTAAGATGCTACTGGTAGTTCATTGAGCATGGGGACCGAGAAGAAACAACTGAATTTGGTGATTAAGAAGTGACCTAATCAAATCAATCTCAGTGAACTGGTTGGGGAGAAAGCCAGAATACAAAGAGCTAAGCAATAAATGAGTGGCGGAAAAGGATATGCGCTAACTGTAGACTATTTTTTTGTGAACTCTGCTACGTCACACACAGCTTACATTTATGCATGTAAATCTCATCAATGCTATGGACCTTTTCCCCAGAAAAATGTACACGCATATCTAATTTTACATACAGTTTCAGGGCACTTACAGACCCACCTGAAACCCACTTAGAAACTCCATCTTAGGAATGAATGATATATACCAAATTCAAGATGGTGGAGGTGGGGCTGGGAGTGATACACAGGTGGTTTCAACTGCATTTTATTTCTTAAGCTGGGTGATGGTCATATATTCATCATATTTTGTTTAATTACATTATTATATATGTTCATTATATTATTTTACATAATATTATATAAATAACATTCCTGTTGCCTAAAATATTTCATAATAATTTTTACGAGAAAAAATGACTACATAGCAGAATATCTTTGTTTGTAGGAAATATACACTAAAGTATTTGGGAGTGATGTCGGATCATATTGGCAACTTACTCTCAAATGGTTAAATAAAAAATTATTGTAGCATACTTGAAACTTTTCTGTAATTTTGAGATTGTTTCAAAATTTTAAAAAGACAGTAAAAGACACAACACAAAAAAGCAAAAAAACCTGACAAACAAAAAATGTTAAATAAATACATACTCTCACAGGTATACAGGAGGGCATAACCAAACTTACAGAGAAATGTACACATAGAAATGCATAGGGAGATCCTTCAAAATAGAGAAAGGAAGTGCTGTCAATTTGGCTCTAAAGTACAATGTTTTATGTCAGAACTCTCTTCTTCCCTGACTTATAGTCTGACAGGGAGAGTATAAACTGGGAGTCAGTGGATGAAGAAGCTGCCATCTCTCTCAGCACCTTTGGTTATCACAGCCATTAGGGAAAGTGGGAGCCACAAGCCAGTCTCAGGACTTCAAGACTGGAGATCGCAGGGTGAGGGCTCAAAACAGGTGCTGGACATTAAACCAAAGAAAGCTACGGATCTCTTCCAACTTGAACACTGTACCTTAAATTCTTCAGGTGGTCCAGTAGGGAGAGATTTGGGGGTGGGGGGAGAACTACAATGTTTTAATGGAGTAGGCATCTGGGTGATGTTACATCTTCTTGAGGAGGGGAAGAATAAAAGTGGTGATTTAGGATAATACATAGAAGGCAAGAAAGTAAAGGCAAAGACTGAGGTTAGAGCTAGAGAGTAGTCTTTACAATAAAAATAAAAAGAAATCAATAAAAATAAAAACAGCACACTCTTGGTATGTATATGTGTATTTACGTTGGATATATTGGATACAGGGAGTTATATGTACAGGCACTTGTCTGACATAAGAAGAGTGGGCAAAAGACCCACTGATCATGTCAGTATTTCCCTCAAATAGCAATCAGCACAGCGCTTTGTAGCCAAATTTTTCTCTCTGCCTGGGTTTTAAGACCTCCATAACCTAACCTTGCCTCAGCTGTCCATAATCATTTCCTTCTACTCTGGTGCTTTACCCAGGTAGGTCTTCTCGCTGTCCTCCATTCAACCATATTCATTCTTGCTAGGGCTGCAGTGTATGACTGCTCATGGGGTTCACTGCAAAAGGAACCTTGACTGAGGAGGCACATGGGGGCTGAAATCCACACTGCTTGCTGCTCAGCAAGGAGTGAGGCGTGGCAGGGAGCTCTGACTGCCTAGAGGAAAGTGTGCCTTTTTCTAATTTCCTCAAAGACACTGCACCCTTATACCTCCTCCATGTTTTTGCTCATGCTCTGATCAGCTTGTCTCTTTGATATTTAATAGGACTACATTTAACTATCAAAGATAAATCATCTGTCCTGACAAATACAAGTATATTTATAGAGACCTAGAGAAGAAAACTTGAAATCGGGGATGTCCTGGAAAAATCTAGAATATCCTGTCTCCACATTTATCATTTATTTTCTAGGAGTCCTTTAAGGCCCAGCACAAATTTTACTTCTGTGAAGGTTTCTCTAACTACAATCCATACTGACCTCTTCCTTCTTTCACTTTCTAGAACACTTCATTCTGATCTATGAAGTTTGATGTTGGATTATCATATAATCCAGTGTTTTTAAATGGTGGCGGTATTTCAACAGTTCCACAACATCTGATTTTAATTTCAGTTAAAAATTATATTTTAGGGCTTTCCTGGTGGCGCAGTGGTTGAGAGTCCGCCTGCCGATGCAGGGGACGCGGGTTCGTGCCCCGGTCCGGGAAGATCCCACATGCCGCGGAGCGGCTGGGCCCGTGAGCCATGGCCGCGGAGCCTGTGCTCCACAACGGGAGAGGCCACAACAGTGAGAGGCCCGCGTACCGCAAAAAAAAAAAAAAAAAAAAAAAAAAAAAAATTATATTTTAAACTATTTTAAGACTGTAATAAAACACAGCATGTACCATTCAAATGGGTTCCACACCAAACATTCATACATCAGAAACCACCACCGATTGCACTAATCTGTGCTGTCAAGTTGGCAATGTGTGTGTATGTGTGTGTATGTGTGTTTATGTGTGTGTATGTGAGAAAGAGAGAGAATGAAAGTGAGAGGACAGAGAGAGTAGTGTATGTATACCTAGAAATATAGATTTTCTTGCTATGTCTGTTTAACTGAAGAGTATCCAGAGATGACAAAATAAACTATTAAGCAAAAAGCCACTACTTATTTGGGTACATCAGAATTTTATCCACACAGGAATAAACTGGAGACTAAGACTGCCATAGCTCTCAATTTCAGATTTTATGTTTTTTTCATTCTCTTCCTTCTTACTGACTTTACAAATAAATATTAAAAACGTTGACTTATTAGCAAAACACTTACTTTGGTTTTTATGTTGGGGGTCATATAAGATTGTGTTTGGGGGGACAGGGTCTACTGCTGTAAATTTTTAAAAGTGCTCTAATCATTCTTCTTCATCATTATCAGCATCAACACCAACATTATCATCTATGAGCATGTTCAGGGTATCTAGATGCTGGCAAGTATTTTTGCAACTTAATCTTATCGCCAAGGCAAGGTCACATAAATCTTATAAATCTCAAGTTGATCTTCATTCTAAAGGAATCTGCTACACTCACAAACAGAATTTAGAGATTCTAGGCATTTTAGATTTTCTCTGCCAACTCTCTTTGCTCTGGATAAGGAAAAATGGTCACTCAAAGATTTACAGAGCAAAGGAGAAATACCACTTAACTTTCCTTCTCTCCCCCAGAGAAAATGTGTCTCCCAAAGGACTAATTCAGTCTCTTGGCCAGAAGTCCCAGACATTTCTGGGAAAGCCTGGTCTCTCTGAGGTAAATACTGTTAGAACTTTAGGGCCAGGGAAATTTCCACTGAAGAACACCAACTCCCCCTCAGTAAAAGCAACCATATTGAGAGATAATGGCAAACTAGCTCTATTGTTGTTAGACTAAAGGGAACTGGGACTTCAAAGATGCCTGAAGAGGTGTCTTCAGACATCATCTTCAGTTGGTACCTTGGTCTCTACAGGAAGTCACAAAGGTAGGGCAGCAGAGGTAGAAGTGGCTTTGGAGAAACTGGAACAAATACAACAATTCTAACTCTTCTTCTCCCTTTAGGAAGCTTGAAATACAAATTCAACACATAATTAAGCAATTTACTCTAAAAATGCCCCCCAAATGGGTTCACCACTCATTTTTAGTGCAAAGGCAGTCACAGTGAGTGATGGGAGAAGAATAACAACAATAGTAATACTTTTTCAGCTAATAATACATTTAGTGATTTCTCCTAAGGCCATAATTAATGCTGGAGTCTGTATCCGAACTGAGAAACATTTGGCTCCAAATATGGCGCTCTTTATTTTTTTAACCACACTATAATCCATAAAGGGAAAAAAATCAGGAAATAGACCTCCAGACTTAAAACATGGAACCCCCCCAAAAAGCTGAAGAAAAGACACATACCTCATGACTTACCTAAATTTTATAAATCTGGAAGGGGTAGATATGTGCCACAGGAGTGAGCCCTCCAGGCATAAGGGTTTGGCAGTGCTAGACACAGAGATGGTGGCTAGCAATAACTATAACGCCTATTACATTCCACCAGAGAAATACACCTTAGCGCAGGCATTAGGTAAATGCTCTAAGGAATCAGGAGCCAATAAGAGTGCAGGGTAGGGACTTCCCTGGTGGCACAGTAGTTGACTCTGTGCTCCCAATGCAGGGGGCCTGGGTTCGATCCCTGCTCAGAGAACTAGATCCCACATGCATGCCACAACTAAGGAGCCCGCTGGCCGCAACTAAGGAGCACATGTGCCGCAACTAAGACCCAGTGCAACCAAATAAATAAAATAAATATAACAAAACAAAACAAAAAGAGTGCACGATATATCTGTTCCTTTTCTATTCCTCCAGCCTCATCTCACACAATCTTCCACCTCCCTCCCTCTACTTCCCCCTCCCTGTGTTCCAGCCATGCTGGCTTGGTACTTGCCATGGTCCTTCAAACAACAGGGATGGCCACAGTGTTTGACACATAGAAGGCACTAAATAAATCTTTGTTGAAGGAAGGAAAGAAGGAAAAACAGAGGGGGAGACAGAAGGGTAGAAAGAAGGGGAGATTTCAGAAAAACATTCACTAAACTGGGCCTTAAGGGAAAAATACTAAGTCCATCGGCAGAGACGGGAGGAAGAAAGAGGATGAGAAAAGAAGGGTGTTTCAAGCAGAAGGCAAAGCAGGAGGATGCTGGCATGCTGAGCCAACATCAAAAGCAAACTGTGGTCTAAACATCAGAATGAGAACAGTAACAGGAGATGGGGTTGGATGGGCGGGCAGGGCCAGATGATGATGGGTATGGGGAACTTGGAGTGGCATGATCATATTTGTATTTCAGAATAGGCCCTTTGCTTGCAGAGGATGGCTATCAGGAGAGGGGGTGGGGGGCAGGGGAAGACTGAAACCAGAGGAAGTCAGGTCTGTTTTCGAGTCCAGATAAGAGATGATAAGATGCCTGAATTAGAGAGACAGCAGAGTATAGTGGGTTTTAACCCAAATGCTGCCATTTGCTGGATTTGTGATCTTAGAGAAATCAATTAATCTCTCTGAGCTGAGAATATTTGCCCTATATATTTTTCAGGGTAGTCTTGAGCAGCTAATAAGATAATATTGAGAAAGTGCTTTGTAAACTTAAAGCACTAGTAATTATATGTCATTATTAAAGTGGTAGAAGAGGGAAAAAGAGACAAGGGGGCAATTAAGAAACATGACCATTCTTCTAGACATACAATCTACAAAACGAGAGTCTTGTCCGGCATCTCTTTTTATCAGTTGTCAAAATTGGGAAATACATTAAAAATTTCCCTCAGCATTAAAAGAAATGGAGAATACTTTTCCATAGGGGGATAGAGTGGGGATTTAGCAACTACCTTGTGAATGGTAACTATACATATGTTCTCCCTTCTAATCACCCAACACTCTCAGGAGGAAGGTGTCATTATCCCTTTTTTACTGATGAGAAAATTGAGTCTCAGAAAGGTAAAATGACTTGCCTTACATCACACAGAGGGCAGAGGCAGCATTCAAACATAAGTCTGATTCCAGAGTCCTTTCTCTTAAACATTATACCATTGAACAAGGTTGTTATTTTTCCATCAAAGCAACTGTTATTAGAGTTAACATTTGTAATTCTTAAGAGAGACAAGGAGAAGGCAGTTGTTACAGGCCATTAGGAGTAGATCTGTTTACTCACTTGAAAGTCATCTATTGATCACTTCCTATATGCTTGGCAGTATCCTGGACATCGTAAGTTTGAAGAATGCAACATTGCATACAAACATAGGAATTTCATAACTATGTGGTAGGTTCCACCAAAGGGGCCCAAATAGTTTTGGAAGCACAGGGGAAGGAAGAATAAATTCTTTCTGAAGAGGACTTGGGCTGTTTCATAGAGGAGACAACATTTTATCTGGGTATTAAAGATTGAGTAGGAGTTCACTAGGAAGAGAAGGTGTAAATGGTGGAGAAAGACATTCCAGATGGAGGGGACGGCATATAGAAGAGCAAAAAAATGTGAAAGAACATAAAGTAGTTTGGGAATGGAGAGAAGTTCAGTCTGAATGAAGTGTAATGTACACTATGAGTTCGAGGAGAGGTGGCAGGAAAAAACACTCAGACATGAGGCTGGAATGGTAGTTGGGGCCAGATAATGAAGGCCCTTAAATGTGTCAAGCCAAGGAATATGTACTTTAATCTTTGAAGAAACAAGAAACCAACAAAACTTAAATCAGGAGATAACATAGTTGGATTTGTTGTTAATAAAATAACTCTGGTGGCAGTGTAGAGATTAGAATGGAGTCAGGGGGTAGAAAAACTAGTTAGGAGATTATTTATATATGATGATGAGACTTGGAACAATTAGAATATGAATAGAAAACTGGATTCTGCAGGTTTTTGGTAAAACTAACAGAACTTGGTGGAGATGGAGATAATGAGGTTTGGTGCCTGATTCTATAGTTTCTTGCTTGAAACTGGGTGGATGGTGATGACATTTAACAAAGATAAAAAAGATAGCAGGTTGGAGTATCATGGTAAAGACTAGAAAATAATTTCATGTTCAGATACACTGTGTTTTGGGGCAATACAACATAAGACCTGGCATTGGTTGAGTGCTTATACTAAGCTCTAGGCACCATTTTAAGTGCTTTGTATGTAACAACTAATTGAGATATAGGTACTTTGTAGGTAATTGGAAATAAAGATTGGGAGCTAAAAAGAGACATCTGGGCTGGAAATAAAAATGTGATAGTCATTAATGTATACGAGGCATAGTTAAAACTGTTGAGGCAAGAAGAAGGCAAAGGATAAAAATGCTGAGCAAAACCACCATTTTATGACCAGGGAGTGATGAAGATTGTAACCTCCATGATGGCAAAGATCATGCCTGACTTGTTCACCACTGTGTCACCAGAGCCTGGCATACTATTTAGAATACAGTGGCTGCTCAATAAATAAATGTTGAATGAATGAAATAAAAATATCAGAGGGAATTCCCTGGTGGTCCAGTGGTTAGGACTCTGCACTTTCACTGCCGAGGGCTTGGGTTCAATCCCTTGTTGGGGAACTAAGATCCTGCAAGCCATACAGTGCACACCCCCCAAAAAAGAAAAATCAGAGAAGTGTAATGAGAAATAATGAGGGATCGTGACTTGGAAGACAAAGGGGGAAAGGTGGTTTGAGAATGACTAGAAAATGCCAAGCACTACAGTAAAGAAGTCAGATAAAATGGGGACGGCAATGAAACTATTGGGCTTGGCAGTTAGCTATCCATTAATAACTTGAAAGATGGCAATTTTGGTAGAATAGCCTCCTTCTAGACTGCAATAGGCTTAAGGGTAGATGGTTGTTGAAGAAGAGTAGAAAATGACCAGAAATTTGGTGGTAATGTGATTGAGGGGGTAAAAGTAACAGAGGAAAATGAAGCCATGTTTTTTTAAAATTTTATTTGTTTTTATAATGGAGGAGACTTCAATATTGTTTGTAGAAGAAAAAAATATACTAGGAGAGGGATAAATTACAGATGATAAGAGTAGATAATTGTTCTTAGTTAATTTTCTTGTCAGTTTTCCCTTGGGCATGCTTATCAGGTGTTCTATTTATATTTAGACCTTAAAACAAGTTAGAGCTCTATGATCTGCCTCACTGGGACATTGGTCAGCTTAAAAGGACTTGGTAGTTTAATACAGCATAGTGCTTTCCTAATATCTTCTTTCTAGATGTATATGTCTTGTCATCTACGCAGGATAGGACAAGTCTATACTCCAAGCATGGTGGTGAAATTACGGAATTATGCACAAATTGAGGCAAGCAAACACCAATATGTATTGATAATTGAGGTCAATCTATTTGTTTCATTATTATATTAATGAAGTAATTAGGGGAATAACCCACTTTGCTCCTGTGATTTGGCTTGACTATGATCTTATAGAATATAGGGGCATATTTACTGGAGACTCCATAATATGCCTAGAATCTAAAAGGTTGTTGGCACTTGTAGTCAATACAAATACCCTCACATCTGAAGATGCCTTAGACAGTGACAAATTGTAAAAACCAACTGCATAACTAGATGGGTTCTTTTTCAGTACCATGGATTACTATGACAGTCTAGTGAAGCCTACAGACTCCCTTTCAGAAAAATATTTTTAAATGTAGTCAATAAAATACATGGGGTTACAATAGAAACCAATCAACAAAATATATAATAAAACAAATTTGTGATATAGTAATATATCTATCTGATTCTTTAGTAACACATTAAATAATATCTATTTTCCCCTCCACTCCTATCTGAAAATGTTTCTTTTGACCTGTCAATAATATAACTACATTATCAGCTATTGCTACCTATTTATGTAGTCATTTGATGGTTCACTTGATGATGCACTCATACATATGTATCAGTATTCCCAGTCACCCAAGATACATATTTGATGTCCATGCACACACACATATATATGTTATATATTCCAATCATTCATAGCTAGCTGATATAGGATATTTGCTAGCAGGCAAAGCAGAAGACTATTTTAAGAATTCATATTAAGAAAATGAAAACATAAGCCACAGACTGGGAGAAAATATTTGCAAACTGTAATATGGTAAAAGACTAGTATCTAAAATATACAAAGAACTCTTACAACATAATAATAATAAGACAATCCAATGTTCAAATGGGCAAAATATTTGAATAAACATTTCTCCAAAGAAGATATCCAAATGGCTAATAAGTACTTGAAAAGATGCTTAATTGATTAGTCATTAGGGAAATGCAAATTAAAACCACAACGAGACACCACTTCACACCCACCAGGATGGCTATAATAAAAATGATAGACAATTACAAGTGTTAGCAAGGATGTAGCAAAACTGGAATTTTCATACAGTGCTGATGGAATGTGAGGTGGTACAGCCACTTTGGAAAACAGTTTTGCAGTTTCTTAAAAGATTAAATATAAAGTTTTCATACAACCCAGCAATTCCATCTACTCAGGAGAAATAAAATATATGTCCACACAAAGTTTTGTATGTTAATGTTCATAGCAGTATTTTTCATAAGAGCCAAAAGTGGAAAGAGCCCAAATGTCCATTCTTTGGTGAATGCAAAAAGAAAATGGGGTATATCCATAATGGAATACCAATACGAAATACCAATACCAATACTAAAAAAAAAGGAGTAAAATACTGATATATGCTACAACATGAATGAATTTCAAAAGTATTATGCTAAGTGAAAAATGCTAAACACAAAAGATTATATATTAATTGGTTCTATTTATATGAAATGTCCAGAAAAGACATATCTATACAGGTAGAAAAGTAGATTCATGCTTGCCTAGGCTTGGGGGGTGGGAATAGGGATTAATTAAAGGGATATGAAGGATCTTACTGGGGTGATGAAAATGTTCTAAAACTGGATATAGTGATGGTTGTACAACTTGGTAAATGTACTAAAAATCATTGAATGATATACATAAATGGGTGAATTTATGGTATGTAAATTATATCTTAATAAAGTTGTTTTAAGAGAGAAAAAAAGAAAAATCCTAGAGACAGCCCAAACAAGGCAAATATTCCTCTTGATCCTTAGATTAGGAAGGGATTTTCTCCATCTCTGAAAAACCTTAACACTCCCTTCATACTTTGATGACTGTGATTATGACTGAAAATCACATTGGAAAGGACCAACCTGAGCAAGTTACAACTTTAAGAAGTTTGTATTTCAATCCGATCTTGATTTGAATGTGGCTAAAGTCACTTTACCTGTGCTCTAGGCAGAGTTGATAATAGACAGGTGTTTTCTCCCCTTTGCCTCTTCCCCACTCAAATAACTCTCCCGATGGGCTTTGACTTTTAAATATGTCTGGTTGTATTAGATCCTCTTGTGAAAGATTTGGGGCAAAATGGGAAGAAAACATGAGGACCCTGACTAATTTGGGACATATTTTAACTTCTAAACATATTGGCCTTTGGTGAGATATGGATCTTTCTAGCCTCTTCTCTAACATGATGCTGATAATAATTTATCATTAAGTATCCTTTATTTTTAAAAATATTTTTATTTATTTATTTGTCTGTGCCAGGTCTTAGTTGTGGCGTGTGGGATCTTCTAGTTGTGGCATGAGGGATCTAGTTCCCTGACCAGGGATCAAACCCCGGCCCCCTACATTCGGAGCTTGAAGTCTTAACCACTGGACCACCAGGGAAGTCCCAAGTATCCTATCCTTTAAGGAACAAAATGACAACCATTGTCTGAGAAAGTGAACTCCTACAGAGTTAGAGACTATGTTTAAATAAATCTTTGTGTGTGGTGCCTTAGGCACTTAATAACCAAAAAACCATTATGGATGTTCTGAAATTCTAGGCTCTATCTCATTCAGATAAATTGGGAAAATATTTCAAATAAATGAAGATCAGCACTCTTTTAAAAGAAATTTAATGAAAACTCATTATTTAATCCTGGGTTTTAACATTTAGTTTTCTATCCCTTCAAAAGTACTGCTTTATAAACTCTGACAAAGAAAGAACTCAAAAGCACCTAAATGACCCTATCTTAAATGCTTACCAGTATTCCTTTATTGACAACGTTTAACTCTCACAGTGAAGAGACTTTGTCATAGTGAAGCACAACATAGTTCCTGCCAATCTATTTATAAGTTATTTTTCACTAATATAAGTCAAAAAGTTACAAAGAATTCAAATGTTTAAAATCATCTGAAAGGTGAAAAACATTACAAACCCAGATGATGAACTGGAATTGAGAGTAAAAGATGAGAACCAGCCAATATAAATGAGAATCCAGTACAAAGAGTACAAAGGAAAAAACTTCCCCTCAGCAAAGTCACCTTCTGAGAACTTATCCTGTTACTCTCCTCTTTCTCTTTGCCATTTTTCCAAAAATTAAAAATTAGCTTTACAATGTCAAACATATAATGCAGAAGTAAATAATAGGTGAATGAAGTAGTTATGAACTGAATGCAAAAAATAAAGTACTGTCAGTGTATCTCAAGGTTTATTTTAGTCTTACCAAGGTCAGTCACACTGACATAGCAGGTGACATGGTAAAACAATGGGACAGAATCTAAAATCCACACACCACAGTAGTGCTTGACTTTGGAGACATACTTCAATACTTCTAAGAAATGAAGACAACATCCTCTAGTAACTTTTAAAGTTATCAAGTGATAGGATGCAGTGTTTGGGCAATCTCCATAGAATGATTTGTTAATGCTTTTCCCAAAATTACACTGAATATGATCAGCCAGAGTCTGAAATAAAGGTTTTACTGGAGGGTATTCTGCCCAAGCATGATATTTTTATAAGTGGCAAGATTCCCAGACAAATTGTTAACTAATCAAAACCTGGCATTTTCAATAAATGTAGTATTGAGCCTCAAGGTAACATATAACTAAACTTGTATACTGCAGGAATCAGAAAGAGAAGTGTGCAGAAAACTAGATCAATACCTCTGCTGACAAAATCTAGAATTTACTTACATAAAAGCTGATGTTCTGAGTTAAGGGGTCTCAAAACATTAAAAGTCAAGTTTTCTGGCATCATCCTCTTTTCATAAGAGAAGTCATTTCACTTTATTCTGATATTTTCTTAAAGACATATACCAGGACAAGGTAATCCATTTTTTTCCCATAAAAGTATTAAGTAATTTTACTGGGTTGAATTAAGTATGGCTCTATAAATAGTATTTTAAAATATTTAAAGTATTAAAAATAGAGCCAATCAGTGAAAATTGTCAAAACTCACAAAGTAAATATTTGGAATATATATTTAGCTGTCATATATATATATATATATACACACACACACACATATAGAGTACATGCATGACTTTGGCAATTATTAAGAATTTTTAAAATAGAACAGTGAAACAGTACTCAATAATTAACTTCATATTTGAACTCAATGATTAACTTAATTTCTGCAGGCATAAGTTGCTAGTGAGTCTGGAAAACTGCAGCATCTCTGATTATTCAGGTCACGCCACCTTTGGTAGCTTATCCTAATAATTCCATTGGAATTACTACTTTCTGGGATCTATTAAACTTTTCTTGACCAAACACCTACAGAAATTCCTTTGCCTGCAGCCCCTAGCTGATTTGATGGATGATATCTAAACAGCCTATGAAATGTTAACTTTTAGAATTTTTTTTCCCTATTCTAACCACTTTAACTTTTAACTTTCTGATGATAGAGAAAACCAGTAAAAGGAAACATCAGGCAGAAACTGAACATCATCTAGTAGTATCAGTGCAGTTCAGGCAGTTAAAGAATCCAGATGTTGTCACCTGGTATTGTCACAGGACTCACAAGAAAATACTTAAGTTTAACTTCTAACAACATTCTCGGTACATCCAAGTCCCATTTCTTGGATACTCCTCCCACTTTCAAACTTGTGTGCCAACTCATGTTCTTGTAAACCAGGGAAAATTACATTTCTTCTGCCTTGGAGATCGATACAGAGAAAGGCATCAGATGTCAGTCATCTTTAAGTCGTCCGGGAAGACGATCAGAAATGCGTGCCTCTTGTGTCTTCTACTTTTATTTTCCCAATCCCTTACGAAGGTTTGGAACAGAAAGATGCCTGAGTCCCAAAGGCATTAGCCTGACACTGTGCTATTCCTTTCTAAGAACCCCATTAACTCCCAGTAGAAATGAGAGTGATGTGAACTCCTTTTCATGGCGCAACCCTCTGCAACCCCCTAACACAAACACAAGAGGTGGGATGGGGAGGAGGTCAAAGGAGGAGGAGGGAAAGGGGTCGGGAGATGAGACTCACCGCTCCTGCCAGTTCCTCGGTCAGGCACAACGTAACCAGGAGAAGCCACAACCTGAAACGGGAGGGAGGGTGAATAACATGGGTTCTCTAGGCTCCGGGGTCCTGCGTCTGCCCATAGACCGCCGACCCCTTTTAGCTGCCTGCCCCCACTTCCTATGTAATGACAGAAGTACAAGTATAGTCCCGGTCCGGCAAAGTAGCCCAGAATTGGAAAGACGAGAGGAGCTCGGGGCAGCAACAGCTCACCCAGGGTGCATGCTTGCGGCTCCTCCGGAGCTGGGTCCCGGGAGACTGCTAAGCGGCTCCGCGGCCCCGGCTCATCGGGGCTCCGCTGATGCTTGGCGGCTGTTTCCTTATTCAAGAGGATGGGGTAGGGGGGCAAAGTGGCTCACTTCTGAAGAAACTAAACTCAGCTTCTAGATAAAGAGGTGCCCCAAAGGGAAACACGGTCAGCGGTGCCCGCTACAACTTGCCGCACTCAAAAGATAGTTCCATGCACCAGGGGAGGAAGGAATGGAGGGGAAGGGGGCGGGGCTGTCTACTGTCAATCATCCCCCCTACCTCGGGCAGCCGGTCGTCTTTCTCACTTTCAGGCACCTCTACACATAACATTCCCACGCATCTCCACAGCTTCATGCACAGGCCCACAGACCTACACAGTAAGATGTAAGCAACTGTGCATCATACACTTCCTTAAAGCACTGTTAATTGTTACACATATACAGATTAAGGCATACTCCTCCCACATAGACAAATGAGCCTTTGCACACTTTCCCAAATGCATATCACTCATTCTAATTTATTGTACACTAAGCTCTTGGGGTGGTGGTAGTTTCTGGGGTTGTAAAACTACCCTTAGCTGAGCAGAACCTAAGGATAAGTGGGCCCCGGTGATATAGGTCCAAAGCCCTGAAAGGCGCTAAAGTGGTAAATTCTAGGGTGTGAGATAACAACTGTTCTGAAGAATTCGTCAAGAAATCCCTGAAAGATCCTCCAAGGAGTCCACATAAAATATTTTCTGGGCCTGATGGTGCTTAAAAAAATCTGTATGTCAGAATTACCAAAGTAACGTTCAAGTCTACTTTATTTGGGAGACATCAATTCAACTGCCACTAACTCCATACAAATATTTCCAATTAAGTGTCCGTGTTAGTGTTAAGGAAAATTGCACTAAATTTATTTAATTCCCTACCCTAAATCTCTCCGAGAAAAATCTGCAATGGGAGTCAATACCTTTTATGTTAATCAGTATGAGGTAAATATTAATTATGGCATTCAATGTAGCTAAAGAAAAAAGATATGACTGTATTACTATAACATCCAACCACATAATAATTACTCATATCTACTGAACGCTCCCAAATCTTATATGAATATAATACGCATAAAGTCTTCACACACGTATACGTACGTTCATTTTCTTAATTCTTCAGCTGTAAGCATATATTTAATTATATAAATATATTTATATGTTTCTAATATTTGCACATTTTCTGTTGTATGGAGAAACTCCCTCCTGTGAGCAGGTGGAAGACAAACAACCCCAGCAGCCCTGGGAGCAGGCACCAAAATTTGTTTCTAATCATTAACAATAAAAGGAACCGTTCTCTTAGATCCCTCCGCTACAAAAAATAGTCCCAGCTCAGGTCTATTTGTAATTGGTTTTGCTGCTCACACCAATGAGAGTGGAACTGGGCAGGGAAAAGGAGTATCAACGGAAGGTGCAAGTGAACGAATAGAAAAGCTTCCCGGGGGGAGTCAGGGTGCGCAGTCAACTGGGCTGGACGTTTCCCTCCTGCAAATAACTGAGCGTCACTCCCTCGCAGGTTGCTGGTGCGGTCTAAAACTGTGGCGGAGTGATCCTCAAATTCCCCAGGGCTGGTGGGGAGGGGGCGGTGCGGGGGAAGAGAGGGAGGAAAGTAGATCTGTGGGACTTGCGCGAGGAAAAAGTTTGCAAGTCTGGACGGAAGGGAAAAGTGCTCCCGAGAGACCGGCTTTGGGGAGGGGAGCGGGGAGGGAAGAATAGCTGCTGCTTTTTTTTTTTTTTTCTTTCCCCTTCCACTCTTAAAAACCTACTTTCTCCTCACCCAAGACGACCGGCACAATTGGGACACCCTCGCTGTCTCTCTCCGGCTCTAGCTCTCTCCCTATAAACCCTCAAGATTATGTCAGATGGTCAGAGCCAGCCAGGGATTTCGTGCGGGTGCTGAAGGAGCTGCGGGAGCCGGAGAAGAATGAAACTGCGTGGAGTCAGCCTGGCTGCCGGCTTGTTCTTACTGGCCCTGAGTCTTTGGGGGCAGCCCGCAGAGGCTGCGGTAAGTCCTTCCTTCTACCCCCGACCCCCATCCCATCACCTCGCTCTCACGCTGAAATCACTTTTTGTCCCTTTACCTTCCTTTCTCCTGGGCCTCGGCTAGGGAATTCAGGTGTGCCTTCACTTGTTTAGGAAGAAACATTATTTACAACGCTAGTAACTCAAGCCTTCTGAAGTCCAAGGGAGAGGTTTAAGTGTTTAAAAATAGGGCTGCTTGCTTTCCCTGCAGCTAGCTGCTCTGGGGGCAAGAGCAGAGCCTGGGGAGGAGGATGCATGTTAATAGATAACTAAGCTCTGGTGGATATTTAAAACTTTTCCTCCGCACCTTCCGCCCTCGAGTGTTTCCCTACATGCCCGCTAACCTTTTCACTAGTTGTGCCCAATCCACGCACTCTTTAAACTTGGTCGATAGTTTACTATTTTGGCCTTTCTAAAATCCACCTTCCACCAAAGTGTTAAGCGCGCCCGTGAAGTTCTTCCCTTTAGCCTCTTCCTTAAGGAACATGAACCTACCCTCACCTCTGGTCAGTAAAGCCTCTGTAGAGACTGCTTCCCCTCTTGACTGACATCCTTGTTGCAAATGCTCAGGTAACATACCAAGAAGAATGAGGTAAAGACGGATGGCTTCAGGCTTCGGTTCTTCAGCATCTTTTTTTTTTTTTTTGAAGTTCTCGGTTTTTGTTGTTTACTTTTTTTAGCTTACTGAGCCACCTGAAACAAATTGAGAATTTGCCCATCACCTATTTAAAGGAAAAGAACGATCTCTTTTTCACAGGAGAATGAGTGTTCTGGTTTAAAGGAGAGTGGAGGAGGGAAGTACACGTGAAATGACAGAGCAAAAACTTCCACTCAGTTTTAGGAATGTAGAATTAAAATCCTAATATATCTCTTAGAAGGGTATCTAGGTAGTCCCACCCACTATCCTTCTGGGGATGAGAGGCAGATCTAAAGGAATGAATGGCTTTGTCAGAGAAAATGTTATCCACACTGAAACCCATCATCCTTAATTTCACTTAACCTCTAAATAGAGAATTAAGTGTGTGGCAAATTATTTAAAAGTTATATTTGAGTGAACATAATGGGTGGTTTTAAAAACACTTTAATATGAGATCATGGCTTAGGCCTTCACATGGTTGAGTGACTATCAATCCTTTATATGCAACTGCTGTGTTATATAGCTTACGTGGGTCCACTTTTAAGTTAGCTGTCTAGCTGTTCTATACACTCAGCATGCCTCAGATTACATTGCCCTCCTCCCATCCTCCAGAAAGTGTGTACTCAAGGTATGAGAAAACTAACTTTCATATTACTCTAAGCACAACATAATAATAATGGCAACTCTGCTGAAAAACCATGCATATCAAATATTTTTAATTACACTTGCCATAATTATTCCTCCATCAAAGTAGATAGATAATTTAAAATTGCTTTTATGATGCAGAGCTTCTTAATGGGCTAAGGTTTAGCCACTCAGTAGGGCTGCAGGCCCTTGGATAAAACTACAATTGTGTTGTTGAAAATATTTCCTTTTAAAAACATCATCTTGGTGTTTACTGCTTGTGGCATTTGGCCCAGGGGCAAAGATTTTGTGGATGTTTGATTAAATATTTCTCGTTTTTTTTCTTTTGACGTTGCTATTAATAAATGTGTACCAGATACCAATCATACAGGTATGTATAGCTGTACTTTACGTCAGATTATATTAAATCATGTTATGTTAAAAATGAAATTTCTTTTTATGATTGACAAAATTTGGGAGCAAGCTTGTTTTCTTGGACTCTTTAACAATTGAGTGTTCATAAAGAAATTACAGAAGACACCAGGCAGCTTTTTTTTTCCCCTTTTTTCTCCTATGTACTTATTTATTTATTTTTCTCCTATATAATTTTTAAAGAACATTTTAGACCCCATTTCCCTATCATTAGTATAATGTGCCTCTAATAAAACCAGGGTTTGTTTTTTCTGCTTCACACATTAATATCCTAGTTAGATTAATGTTTTAATCATCTCAGAGATATGAATGGTATCTGCTCTCCATACTAGTGCTGGGGATATTGGTGACCTTCTCCAGAGTAAACTGGATGGTAGTGGGGCTGCTTGTTGACTGAAGTAGTCTAGTATTGGGACTTTTATACCAGGAAGAGCATTGCTACTTAAATTGCTTTAATTTTTCATAGTTAAGTGATTTCTTTATCTCTGAAGTCATGCCAAATTGGGATATCACAAATATGTGGAAAATTTTTTAGGTGGAGGGTTTGTTAGGTGGAATAAAGTAACTCTTATTCCGAAAGGTTAGCAGTAAAGGAAGAAGGCAAATTTAGTTGGAAAGGTCAGTTCTAGTGATGGAAATACGTACTTTTATGTAAAGGTACCTGTGCTGACTCTCTGTTAGTAGGTTATATACTTAGATTTATGAATATGGTGTGTCAAATTCTAGTACTACTATACAATTATTAGTAACTTCGTGTGTATGTGTGTGTGCACACGCATGCAGTGGAGTGGATAAGTTTCTTTAAATGTACTATCTCCCTTGTGACTAAGAGCAACAACTTGTCGAGGGTAGCAGTGTGGTTTGTGGCCATGGAACGGTTTTTCATCTGAAGTATACTGCTCCACAGGGAGAATTTGTTGACATTGTTATCATAACTTAACATTTTTGCATGTTTACTGTGTGCCACGCACTGTGCTAATATGGAAATGTACATTATCATATTTAATCTTCGCAACAGACCTATGAAGTATATACTATTGTTATTCCCACTTTACCGATCAAGAAGCTACAGATCACAGAGGTTAAGTAATATGCCAAAAATAACATAGTTAGCAAGTTGTAGAGCTGGAAATTTGAATCCAGGCAATTTGACTCCAAATTCTTTACCCTTAATGACTGTCCTATATTGCCTCCTTTGTATGTGGTCTATAGAGATGTATTTGCTGTTCAGAGTATTTGGATCTCTGCTACTTTTTTTGAGTAAGGGGGTGACACAGGAGGTGAAATGGAAAATATAATGGGGATTACATCTCTTCCTGCTGATGTTAGGAGAAGCATCGTGTTGTAATGGAAACAGCTCTGGGATTAGAATAAAAAGATCAGAGTTTGATCTCTATATGTATGTCTATTTACAGAGAGATAATTTAAAAGTAATCTAGAAGCAATTGCTTGTTGCAGATTGTATGATTTTATATAATTACATATATAAAAGGTTAGATTTATAGAACAAGTGTAATTTGTGGTAGGTGATTATTTTGAAGAAAGATTTGCCTTATTATATTTGTAATTAGTCAGTATCCATAATAATTTTAAATATAATGAACTTTTAAGGAGCGTGTCTATTGTGATAAGACAGAGTATGTGTATGTGGTAGCATACTTTGCTTAAGATGTTCAATTCACTTCTTTTGTTTTACCAATTTACCCACCCATCATATCCAATTCTATTCATTCAACTATCTATATAACTTAAGTCTTGTGTGTGTATTTGTATATGTATGTGTCTTGTGACTGTATAAGAGTGTGTACCTTTTTTTCCTGTGTTTTTACTTGGCTTTTGATGTATGTATATGCAACATATGAGACTCTACTTTGAGTTAAAATTGATAAGTTGGTCAAGGTTGTGTCTGCCAGGTTTATCCACTGTAAAGTCACTATTTCTCCCTTTGTAATTACAAAGTGACCAGATTTTCTAAGACTATATGGGGCAATATTGCAAGACAGTGTACATTTCTTGTTTCTCATCATAGTTTCGCCCACTGTTTTAGCATCTCTTGAGGATTCTGACCTGAATAATTACTGTTGTCATATTTTTCAAATGGTGATCTTCAGTTATCAACATTTTCTGCATTTATTTGTTGATTTCTAGTGTAACAAAGAACTTTACTTTCTTTGCTGTTTGTTTCTATTTACTTATTCAGTGATTTATTTATAATAGTATGGACTTATGGATACTTGTTTTATCCTATGAACTATAATGAATTATGCTATTTTTCCTTTTTTTGTTGTTGAAATAACCCCAGATTTGGTCAATAGAAGCCCCTTCCAATTGGCTCCTGTGTCTTTTCAGTGTGTCCCCATCAGTTTTTTGAGCATTCTCTTACATTCTGGTACCACAAGGTATTCCAGACTCATTTTCTACTTTCCCTGCCCCAACCCTGGAATGAGCCATTTTTCTAAGGAGCTTTGATTCTTTTTGTTGAGTAATGGTATTTAGAGATCAAGATCTGGGTGCTTGGCATGCTCATTATTACCGGGGTGTCATTGCTTCTAGGCCTTCTCAGCAGATAAAACTAGGGAATATATGTATATATACATAGACACATGCCCACTTCTATATTTCTTATGAACCATGAATTTGCACTGATATCTCTGATTCCAGTCCAAAATCATAGAATAAACATACCTCTTTGATACTATGGGATCTCGCTGCTTTCTGGTACCTCTCCTCAGGCATATTTTGTGGTCTTATACAGAGTCTTTAAGAGATTGCCCTCTGGAGTCAGATCTGGAATCTGAGTGGAGGATGTGTGACCTTCGAACAGGTAGTAACCTCTGAGCTTTAATTTCCTCATTAGTGAAAGGGGGCCAGTGGTACCTATGCCACACATTGTTTTGAGGATAAAATGAGAGAAGTTATGTAAAGTGTTTAGAATAGTACTTGGCACATAGTAAGTGCTCAATAAGATTTCAATTAGATTCCATTATTGTCATTACAAACTAGTTATTGACTTGCCATTTCCTATTGCATTAACTCTCAAATTCTCTGCCTGATTTTCAAGGCATAGCGTGATCTTTCCCGTCATTCATCCTTATTTTTCATTACATTTTACAATACACTCCCTCCATTCTAGCCTAGGTGAACTTCCCTATAATCCCTTGAGCATTACATACATTTTTTTGAATTTTATTTTATTTATTTTTTATACAGCAGGTTCTTATTAGCTATTTTATACATATTAGTGCATATATGTCAATCCCAATCTCCCAGTTCATCCCACATTGCATACATGTTTTGGCTTTCCATCTTGTTTAGAATCCTGTAGATCCAAATCTTTCCTCAATTTCAGCATAACATTTACATTCATTCAGCAGATATTTATTCAGCAACTCATAAGTACTTAAGAATTATATTTCTGTTGTTCTATTTCTCCCCTCATGGATATGTACTATCCACAAAATCATTTTGTGCTATAAATAAAACTGAATAAGATAGACAGGGTCCCTGCCTTCATGGAGCTTCCATGCTAGTGAGCATAGATAAATAGTTTTGTGGAGCTTTCCCTTACTATTAAATCAGTTGCTGATTTTACCCTTCTTTGAACATTTGTCATATTTAGCCTCTTGTCTAGTATCTAAATGTATTTGGTCTTACAAGCATTTTGTTTCATGGGATTTTATGTCTTCTCCCTATTAGATTACAGACTTTTTGAAGGCAAGAACTGTATATTTGTTCATTCAACAAACTTACATGTTGATTTTGTCTGATGACAAAAATAATACATGCTTAATGTTGGAAACTTGAAAAATGAGAAAATTATAAAGAAGAAAATAAATATCTCTCCACAGTTCTACCAACAGCACAGAAATAACCTGTATTATTGTTTTGATGATTTTCCTTCTTATGTATCTAATATTTTCTTTAAAAAGTAGATTGATTAAAAGTTTTTAAAAGTTGGGATTACGATATATACAATTTTTTATGTTATTGTTTTTACACTTATTATTTTCCCATGTTATTAAAATTCTTAGTTTAAAAGTATTATTTTTAAATGATTGCATACAATTTATATTTATACACACCACAGTTAATTTACGTGTTCACTTTTATAGACTATATTTTTAAATTTCAAGTTTTTTTAGTCATTATAAGAAATACGGCCATAAACAATTCTTATTCCATATTTTGTATTATTTTGTTAGTACTGCCTCCTTCATGGGGAATTATTAGGTTAAAGGTCATCAGTATTTTTAAAGTCTTTGGTACATGCAGTAGACCCTGACATTTAGAAAGGCTGTATCAACAGATAATATGATAGCTAACTTTTTTTTTAGTGGTTACTATGTTATACCCTCTTAGATAGATAATATTATTCCCATTTTATGTACAAGGAATCTGAGGCCAACAGGGTGGTTAAAAAACTACCAGAGGTCACACAGTTAATAAGTGATTGAGCAGTTTAGCTCTAGAATATGCTCATGAAATTTTCCTCAGTTCCTATTTCATTGACGGTAGTACAGAAAAATAGAGTCATGTTGAAAAGTTGAATAATTCCCATTACCGTTTCCATGACTCGTTACTTGAATTGATTCTAAAGATAGGCTCACCCACCAGTTCATCCTTTAATAGCTCTTTACTATAATTGCCTGGGCCATTCATCCTCAAGGACCTAAATTTTAATTTTGTAAACCATGCATCCCCCTACATTTCTCCCCTATACGGAAGGTGGAGCCTGTATTCCATGAATACCTCCCCCACTGTCCTCTTCCTAGCTATAGCAAGGGTGTAACATATTCCAAACTCACTGACATTCTCCCTCCCCAGGAGACTTTTGGAATGCGTCTGAATATGGAGACCCCCTTTACCCTCTCTCCCCACCCCATACCCCATAGCTGCCTATGAGCTTTACACTTAAATGCCGGTGTCTTTGCCTAGTGTTGTCCCTTGCTTTCATCCTCCCTAAGTGATACTCCAGAAGTTTTCCCCCATTAATTGCTAATCTGTTTTTCCCACTTTGGGGTGATACTATTCCAGCCCCCATCTCCTGTTTTTAGCAACAAACTTGGAAGTACATATGGAGTGAGAGGTCCCCCATCCATTGTGCAACACTCCCGCCTTACCTTTACCTTGTGTTTCCTCACTAGCTAAGTGACTTTACTGCCTTTATGATAGCCTTGTGGCTTGTGCATTTCAAATGTATTCCTCCACAGAATCACAAACTGTTACACATTATGGCTTTTCCAGGTGGCATTTGAATAGCTGAACTTTAAGCTTCTGAATGATAGGGATCTGCTCTTGCCAAATTACTTTCCAGAATGGTTTTACCAATTATATTCCTATCAGTAGTGTAAAAGAGTACCTATGAGACAGTCTTAATAATTTTTTTTCTATCTAGTATAGTGACTATAGAATTGATGCTCAACTGATTGCCAGTTGGTTGGCAGATTTGGTTCTATCCTCTAATGATTTTCTTTTTAAAATGTAATCATTGCATCATCTCATCCCCTTCTGACAATAGCAACCATAGAACAGAAGTGATTTTTGAAAATAAATTCTCTCTAATTAACATTATAAATGAACCACCCAACCACTTAACTAAATCCTCATTACAATGATTGTTTTTAATAGCAGTAATTCTTGAGGTGTTTTGGAGAGGCATCTTTAGTGTGATCTCTGATACAGTAGCTTCTTTCATTTTAACCAGATTCTCATTTTATGCATCAATGCTTGAGTTTATTTACCTTCATAATCTGTACAGGTCCAACTGCCCTTGGTTCCTTTAGAAGCTTCTGCTGGCCTTTTACCAAAAGTGTAGTCTGTGATGGTACCTGCTACCCTGTTGAAAAGGGAACCTTAAATCCCTTGCTATTTGCTAACCAAAGACAACCAAAGGCAAATGTTACAAAAGAAACAGGTTTTTGCTAAATTTAATTTTTAACTTAAAAACATTTTACTAAATCATTTGCTTTACTTTTTAACTTGTAGAGAGACTTAAGCACCTTTATTGAGCAAGTGCTAGTCAGGTTAATGGAATTGGTTTTATGACAGTGAGTACTAAAATAGAACTGGAAGAAATTCTGTTGGCATTTGTATCATCTTATAATTCAGTCAAATGACACTCTTCATATATGTTAAGAGAACTGGCCGATTTGCTTCCAAAATTTCTTATAGTGTGTGTGACATTAATGGAATCCTGAAGGAGATATTGGAACTTTGGCGGGGGAAGATGGTATTAAGAGTGGGACACTAGTGAAAAATTGTTTCGTGTATTCTGTATTTTGAGCTCTCCAAGACTTGCCAAAGGAGAACTCCTTCTCTGTCCATAATCTCATAATCTAATTGATGTAGTAAAACATTTCTGTATGTGAAAGGCATAGTAGTGCCTGTTTATATCAGGTTGTTTTCTGTTGCAAGTGGTAGAAAACACTAATTCAACTGCCTTAACAACAGAGAAAAATTTTAACTCACATTACAAGAAGTTTGGAGGTAGAGTACCTCCAAAATTAATTAATTCAGCCAAATAGTGACCCAGGTTCTTTCCACTTTCTCCTCTGCCATACTCTGTCTATCAGCTTACTGTCTCAGATTCGTGCCCCTCATACTTGCAAGATTGCTGCTGCAGTTCCAGGGATCACATGCAGATGCCACAGTGCCCAATAGAAGAAGAGTATGAACTGTTCATTTGTGTCCCTTTTTATCAGCAATTAAAACTTTCTCAGGAGTCCCATACCTTCACCCTCACATCTGACTGGTTAGAATTGTATTACATGTATATGTTTACACCAGTACATTGGCAAGTGGGATAGGACCATAAACGTAGAGTTAGACAAGTGACTTACACTGCCACCTCCCCCCGCAACACACCAAAGCACATTGCTGCCTGGAAAAGTTAGAGGGTGGGAAAATTTGAATAAAATCAAGGTTCTTTTAGGAAGGAATAAATAATTCCTGCTTCACAACCTCATGAGTTTTTTGTCAGGATCAGTTGACTAAAAGATTTGTAAGAATTTGATGTATTTGTTAAATGTAAGATGTATTTCTTAATAGGGAAACTAATGTTTTATAGAGTTGTACAAATGAAAGATGTTTGCTATTTATGTAACTATAGATATTTTAGCATTGGAGGGACATTAAGTCAGTGGTTCTCAAAGTGTGGTCTGCAGAGCCCTGAGATTCCTGAGATCCTATCAGGAGGAACATGAGGACTATTTGAACAATAATTTGAAGACTGTTTTGCCTTTTTCACTGTGTTGACATTTGCACTGATGATGGGTAAGACAGTGCAGTATACCAAATTGTCCTAGTAGCTGTATTCTTCATAGTCTTGGAGGACAAAAAGCCAATTTTACTTAACAATGTCCTAAATGTAGCATTGATTTTATTCAATCTTGACCCTTGAGTACAGATATTTTAAAATTTCTGTATGACAAAATGGGAATTACACAGAAAACACTTCTGTATGCTGAAGTAACATCATTTCTAGGAAAAGCTCTTGTGCTTTGTGAGTTGTGTGAGTTGGGGGCTGAACTAGCTGATTTTTGCCTGGAACACATTTTTACTTGAAAGAACAACTGAGACAAACTGTGGTTATTCAGACTTGAGTATTTTGCAGGAATTTTCTTGAAAATGAGCAAAGTGAGTCTGTCATTTCAAAGAAGACAACTGGCAGTGTTTGTTGCCAACGGAAACATTTGAGCTTTTCAAGTATTAGAATTTTAGAAAACTTGAATCTTGAGTATGGGCTTGATAGCTTTCCAAAACTTAGCCTTTTCTAATGAGATTGGTAACTATATTAATGTGTATGATTTTTTTATATTATGTAATAAAATGTGTTAACATTTGGAAGTTCTGCAAATCCCACTGAACTAATATTTTCCAAATGACTAATGCATGATGTTACAAAATCACGCATGGCTAAAAGATCCATTGAAAGACAAGTTAGATCAATCAGTTTTAATGTAACTGAGTACAAAAATTAAATAGATAAGGTATCAGATTCTATGTTGCAACTTACCTTCTTTTAGGTAGACTCTTTTGTCTACCACTTGCAGAATTTTGGCATAGTATCAGAGAATATCTACAGTTATTTTAAAAGGGTATTAAAATACTCAGTTTTCCAAATATATAACTTCATGAAGCCAGATTTTCTTCATATATTTCAACCAAAACAACATATTGCAACAGAACGGATGCAGAAGCAGATATGAAGATCTATCTGTCTTCTATCAAGGCAGACATTAAAGAGATTTGCAAAAAAGGTGTAAAACAATCCCTCTTCTCCCTTTTTTTTTGTTTTGGAAAATATAATTATTTTTCATGAAAATTCATAATATATGTTAATATGTAATGAGTTCATTATTTTAAAAAATATTTGTTTATTTATTTATTTTGGCTGCACCGGGTCTTAGTTGTGGCACGCGGGATCTTCACTGCAGCATGTGGACTCTTAGTTGCAGCATGCGTATGGGATCTAGTTCCCTGACCAGAGAGCAAGGAACCTGTGCCCCCTGCATTGGGAGCACAGAGTCTTACCCACTGGACCACCAGGGAAGGCCCATGAGTTCATTATTGTTGCTTTTAAATGAATAAAGAAAGAATTATTTTAATTATTATTCAGTTTTATTTTATATGGTACATACTGATAGATGTAACCCACATAAGCAAAAGCTTTGGGGTCGGGCTTCCCTGGTGGCGCAGTGGTTGGGAGTCCGCCTGCCGATGCAGGGGACACGGGTTCGTGCCCCTGTCCCGGAAGATCCCACATGCCGCGCAGTGGCTGGGCCCGCGAGCCATGGCCGCGGAGCCTGTGTGTCCGGAGCCTGTGCTCCGCAACGGGAGAGGCCACGGCAGTGAGAGGCCCGCGTACAGCAAAAAAAAAAAAAAAAAAAAAAAAGCTTTGGGGTCCTCAGTGATTTTTAAGAGAGTAAAAGGGTCTTAAAAAGTTTGAAAACCACTACAGAGACCAGCTCCCATCATTTTACAGGAAAGTGAAGTGATTGATGAAAGATGCAGCTTGTTAGTTGCAGAGGCAGAGAAGTAGTATTATTCCATTCCTCTCTCCAGTATACCACATTGGCTTAAGGATTGGTGATATGATTTTGTAATTTTATTCATCCTAGTAGATAGAGTTAAAATACCAAGTAGAAAATGTACTAGATTGTACTTGTATCTTTCCTACAATCTTCAGTCTAATTGACAAGTCAGAAACATTCTCACTATACAGACCACAGCAGAGGAGACACTGATGAAGAAAGACTATGAGCTAAAGTTACAGTTACTTTTAGATACCAAATTGGAAAACCCATAAAACCAGAGTTCTTGGCTTACATATCTTTGTATTCATCACAGTGTATAGACTGGTTCCTTGTATGTAGTTGATTCTCAATAGCTAATTGTTGAATGAATTTTGAATTTTGGGGAAGGGTAGATTTATTTGCCAAGAGGCAAGACCTAGAATCAATTAGTTAAGTTATAGGAACTCTTGATATCAATTATTTTCTAACCATTAAGCTATTTAGTAACAGGAATGACCCATTACTAAAAGTGCTCAAAGAGAGGGTAGATGCTACGTTGTCAGCAATACCCACAAAGTCTCTTTCCACTCTAAAATTCTATTGTTCTGGTTGTTAGAAGGAACTTTCTTTTTTATTGAGCTCAAATCCTTGTCTCTATAATTTTTAAGTAACTCTGAGGTATAATTGACATAAAATAAAGTGCACATATTTAAAGTGTACAGTTTGAGGAGTTGTGACTTATGTGTACACTTGTGAAGCCACCAGTACATTAAAAATAATGAACATATAAATCACTCCTGAAGATTTTCATGCCTCTTGGTAGTCCCTCTCTCCCTTCCTACTCCTATCCCCCATCCCCAGGTAACCACTGATCTGCTTTCTGTACCTTAATTTTGTTTTCTAGAGTCATATAAATGGAGTCATATGTACACTTTCTTTGTTTTGGATCTTTTTTTTCAGCGTTTGAGATTCATCCACATTGTAGTGTGTATCCGTAGTTCATTATTTTCTTGTTGAGTAGTATTCCATTATATGGATATACCACACTGTGTTTTTCTGTTCACGTATTGATGAATATTTGAGTTATTTACAGCTTGTCTCTTACATGTAAAGCTTCTATGAACACTTTAATTTTTGCATTTTAACAGTTATTTTATTGAAGTGTAATTTACATAAAGTGATATGTACCAATCTTAGATGAACAGCTCAAATATATATATTTTTAATGGTGTACACTTTGGTAACCACCATCCAGGTAAAGATATAGAACATTTCCATTACCCAAGCTCCGCCATGCCCCTTTCCTTTCAGTGCCTTTTGTGTCTTCTATAAAATTTTTTAAACTCCAAGGTTGCAAAGATATTATCATATGTTTTCTTCCAGAATATTTATAGTTTCAGTTGTCTTTAGGACCATTTTTTTTCTATATAGATAACCAGTCGTTCCAGTACCATATATTGAAAAGAAATACCTCTTTTCATTGATTTGGTTTGATGGCTTTATTAAAAATCAGTTGAATGTATAGGTCTAGGTCAGAACTTACTAGTCTGGTCTGTTGATCTGCTTGTCTATCCTTATTCCGATACTATACATTCTTCATTATTTTGGCATTATAATAACGCTTTAAATTTTGTAGTGTAAGTCCTTCAGATTTGTTCTTTAAGATTGTCTTGACTATTGTCTTGAATGTTTATTCCATATAAATTTTAGATTCATCTTGTAAATTTTTACTAAAAAACTATTTGAGATTTTGGTAAGGATAGCAATAATTCTATGGATCAATTTAGGAACAAGTGAAATCTTAAAATTATTGATTTTCCCAATCTATGAACACAGTATATCTCTCCTTTAATTGAGATATTCTTTAATTACCTTCGTCATAGAAGTCGTGCTCAGCATTTGGTCAGTTTCTTCCTATGCATATGCTTGTATAGTAAATGTTATAATTTTTAAAATTGTATTTTTAGTTGTTTGTTGCTAAGATATAGACATTCATTTATATATTGATCTTTTTACCCTAAGATATTACTGTTTTTTTCGTTTTTGGGGTATGATTTATATATTGTAAAATTCACCCATTTTATGCCCAGTTCTGTGAGTCTTGACAGATGCATACAATAGTAAGTGTAGTCAATCAAGATATAGAACAGCATTGCTAAGATTATTCATTAGGTTCTAGTAGTTTGTATTTTCCATGTACATAATCATATCATCTGAAAATAGAGTTGTTTTTCCTTTTCAATCCATATGCCTTTTTCTGCTCTCCACCTTATTGTACTGGCTAGGGCTTCCAGTACAAGTTTAATAGAAGTGGTAACAGAAAATATCCATTTTTTTGCACTCTATCTTTTGGGGAATATATTCACTATTTTGCTCTTATGTTAGCTTTAAGTTTTACACAGTAACAGGTTGAGGAGCTCCTATCCCATTCCTATTTGCTGACATTAAAAAAATGTTAAATTTCATCAAGAAATAATTTGCACCTATTTAAGTGATCATGTTGTCAGGAACTCAGCTGAACTGCTAGGTGTCTTAGTAGCCAGTTAAAACAAGCAAGCCAAAATGAAAATAGCAACCCCTTAATTGCTTATTATGATTGATAAGCAATAGACTAAATCAGGGAAAGTGCCAACTCTCCTTCCCTCCCATTTACATTTTTCTCCATGCAGTGATTGCAGGTCTGGTGGATCAGCACAGACTTGGGGATCAGGTCATCTCACTGATGCAGGAGCCTCAAACAAAAAGCTCCTGCAGTTTTAGGGAGCTGGAGACCTAGGAGAGGAAGAGGAGAAGTGCTATGAGTGAGAAAGGTACTGAGTACTGAGTCAGATGGAGAAAATGGTCTTCAGATGTTCCCCCCACTTCCTCTGCTATGAGTGTTGTGAACAAGTCTTTGTGTGGACATACGCTTTCATTTTTCTTGGGTAAATATCAAGGAATGGAATTGCTGGGTTGTATCATAAGTCTATTTTAAATTTAACAAGAAACTGCTAAATTGTTTTTTAAAGTGGTTGTACCATTGAACATTCCACCAATATATAAAAGTCCTAGTTGCTCCTCATCCTAACCTACGTTTGCTACTGTTACTCTTTTTAGTTTTAGCCATTTTAATGTCTGAGTATTGCTACCTCCTTGTAGTTTTCTTATAGTTCTTTTTATTTATTTATATACAGTAAAATTTACTATCCTTGATGTACTGCCTGTGAGTTTTGATAAAAGCATACGATCTTGTAACCACTGCCATAAACAAGATTCGGAACAGTTCCATCACCTCACAATATTTCTTAATGCTGCCCCTTTGTAATCAGCTCTTCCACTTACCCACAGTTCCTGGCTATCGGTGATCTATTTTCTAATTCTATAATTTTACCTTTTTCATAATGTCATATAGATTGAATCAGCCAGCATGTAACGTATTGAGTCTTTTTTCTCTTAAATTTTAGATTTATCCATATGGTGTGTATCAGTAGGTCATTTCTTTTTTCTTATATTTGAGTGGTAAGAGCTCTTACATATTTTGGATACAACATCTTTGTTTGATATATACAAGTTTGGTGGATGTGTTCTCCCATTTGGTGACTTGCCTTTTTATTTTCTTAACTGGTCTTTGACTACTCTAAGGTCACCAAGATTTTCATCCATGTTTGCTTCTAAAAGTTTTTTTTTAAAAAAGTAGTTTCAGCTTTTGACCCATTTAGTTGTTTGTGTATGGTGTTTGGTAAGGGTACTGGTTCAGTTTTTTCCCATGTGTTTAACTAGTTCCAGCACCATTTTTTGAAAAGATAATCCCTTCCCCATTTAATTACTTTGGTATCTTTGTTGAAAATCAATTAACCATATATGTGTGGGTTTATTTTTGGACTCTAATAAATTCCTCAATGTATATGTCTATGCTTAAGGTAATGGCAGACTGCCTTCATTACTGTAGTTTTATAGTAAGGCTTGAAATCAGGTGGTGCAAATTCTCCAAATTTGTTCTTTTTCAAATTTTTCATTCTCCTCCTCCTCTCTTTTTCCTCCTCTTCCTCCTTTCATCCTTCTTCTCCTCCTTTGCATTTCTGTATAAAATTTGCAGTCACCTTGTCAATTCATACAGATAAACCTCCTGTAATTTTGAATGGGATTGTGTTTAATCTGCAGATCATTGGGTGGAAAATTGATCTCTTAACAGTATTCAATATTCTGATAAATGAACATGGTATATCTTTCTGTTTATTAAGGTGTTCTTTAATTTCTCTCAGCAATATTTTGTAGTTTTCACTGTGTAGGTCATATACATATTTTGTTAAATTTATCCCTACGTATTCCTGTGTTTGAATAGTACTATGTAGTATTAATAGTATTAATAGTATTATATTTTATCTTCTATTTTCAATTATTACTTTATTGAAATATGAGTGATTTTTTTCTATTGACTTATATACTATGATCTTGCTAAATTAATTTATTATTTCTGGTAGCTTTTCAATTAATTTCTTAGAATTATCTACATAATGTGATTATATCTTCTGTGAATTAAGATATAAGACAGATTTACTTCTTCCTTTGTAGTCTGCACACTCAATTTCCCCCCTTATTTTATTGTTAGGACCTTCAGGAGAATGTTTAAGTGTTGAAACCACTGTCTTTGCTAACTTTGCCCAATGTATGAAAACATTTGTTTCACATACTTTGTAGAGTTTTTTGGTTGTTTATGGCAAGATGGCAAGTCCAGTAGCAACTGTTCCAACATAGCCTGCTGTCATTTCTGTTGATAACACTGCTGTGAACATTGCTGAACAAAATTATTTGCTTTTCAGATTATTTCCTTTGAGTAGACTTCTAAAACTAGATATTGCCATCTGTATACCTATATCTGTACCTATCTGTCTACCTACTTATTATCCATCCATCTATCTATCTATCTAAATTTACAGTATAAGAGTTACCTTGGAGGGGACTCCCGTGGTGGTCCAGTGGTAAAGAATCTGCCTTACAATGCAGAGGATGCAGGTTCGATCCCTGGTCAGGGAAATAAGATCCCACATGCCGCAGGGCAACTAAGCCCATGTGCCACAACTACTGAGCTCGCGCAGCTCAACTAGAGAGCCCATGTGACGCAAACTACAGAGCCCATGTGCTCTGGAACCCATGTACCACAACTAGAGAGAGAAAACCCACATGCCAGAACTAGAGAGAAGCCCGCACACCGCAACGAAGATCCCACATGCCACAGTGAAAGATCCCACATGGCTCAATGAAGATCCCATGTGCCGCAACTAACACCCGACACAGCCTAAATAAATAAATAAATAAATAATAAATCTTTTTTTAAACAAAGAGTTACCTTGGAATGGAATTGCTGGGTCATATAGTAGTTCTATTTTTATTTTTTTGAGAAACTTCCATACTGTTTTCCACAGTGGGTGCACCAATTTACACTCCCTCCTTTTTTCTACATCCTTGCCAACATTTGTTATTTGTGTTTTTTTTGTTTTTTGATGATAACCATTCTGATAGATGTGAGGTGATATCTCATTGTGGTTTTGATTTACATTTCCCTGATGATTAGCAGTGTTGAGCATCTTTTCATGTGCCTGTTAGCTATCTGCATTTCCTCTTTGGAAAAATGTCTGTTCAGTTCTTCTCATTTTTTAATCAGGTTGTTTATTTTTATTTTTGATGTTGAGTTGTATGAGCTGTTTATATATGTTGGATATTGATCCCTTATTGGTCATATCATTTGCAAATATTTTCTACCATTCCATAGGTTGTCTTTTTGCTTTGTCAATGGTTTTCTTTGCATTGTTGTGCAAAAGCTTTTAAGTTTAGTTAGGTCTCATTTGGTTATTTTTGCTTTTATTTCCTTTATATGACTTGACAATTCCACTCCTGAGTATATATCCGGAAAAAAAATAACACTAATTTGAAAAGATACATGCACCCCAATATTCATAGCAGCATTATTTACAATTGCCAAGGTATGGAAGCAACCTAAGTGTCCATCCACAGATGAATGGATAAAGAAGATGTGGTGTGTGTGTGTGTGTGTGTGTGTATATGTATGTGTATATACATACATACACACACAGACATATACACACAATGGAATGTTACTCGGCCATAAAAAAGGACGAAATAATGCCATTTGCAGCAACATGGATGGACCTAGAGATTGTTATACTAAGTAAGTCAGACAGAGAAAGACAAATAACATATGATATCACTTATATGTGGAATCAAAAAAAAGGCTACAAATGAACTTATCTACAAAACAGAAATAGAGTTACAGATGTAGAAAATAAACATGGTTACTGGGGGGTAAGAAGGGGGAGGGATAAATTGGAAGATTGGGATTGACACACATTACTGTATATATTCACTAAAATAGATAACTAATAAGGACCTACTGTATAGCACAGGGAACTCTACTTAATACTCTGTAATGGCCTATATGGGAAAAGAATCTAAAAATCAGTGGATATATGTATATGTATAACAGACTCACTTTGCTGTACACCTGAAACGAACACAACATTGTAAATCTACTGTACCCCAATAAAAATTAAAAAACAAAAAAGAGAGAACAGAAGACTAGGGTCATTCCTATAGTTTTTATTTCCTATTACCTTATTTTACTTCATTTAAGTGTCTTATTTCTCTTTGATAATGTATGAAACAAAGAATTAAAGTATATGTAGCACTAAGATTGGGTAACTGATACAAATATTTTAGAAAAAAATACAGTTTATTTTGAGATGAGGAAGACACTTTTTCTAACCTTCCTTCATTTTGACAACTTCATAGGAGAAATGCTTGAACGATGACCCTGTAGGAAATGGCCCTATCCATTTTGAGTTAATATGATTTAATTTAGTTTCAGGAAGCCTTCTGAAATGTGAAGCATTTATTTAAGCTTTAGTATCCCTTCTGAGTAGTTTTCCTAGCTGGCTATAAATGAGCCAATTTTCCCTAGCTTTAAGATCATGTTAATTTTCATTGTTTTGTTTGAAAATGAAGGAGTCAATTCCTTTTATGTTGTGATTTTTGAAATAAGCTATACATTTTTTTCAGATGTGGGTATATTGAAAGTTTCCACTATCTGGCAAGATTCATCTCTCTAGATTTCCCCCCTCCCATTTTCCTCACTCTTTAAAGGTACTAAATACATTTTGGAGGAAGAAAAACGATATCTTTTTTCTTCTAGTTCTTATGGTCAGTTGAGTTCCTGGGTTTTTAATTAAAAATTTTTTTTTTTTACCTTGGAGTGAATGTGCTCAATTTATAGTAATTTGGTTCATAGTGAATAAATGCATCCTTAGCTCTTCTCTCAATTCTATTTGCCTGTTTATCTTTTACAGCTTATTTAGGCATTTCATTTTTCTCCACATTTGCAGTAAAGACTTTTTTTTGTTATAGCACAAGCTTATCTGACCTTATCATAGTCTTCATGCCTTCATTTGTGTATACCGTATAATGGAAAAAACCACAGACTAATGTTGTAAAGTAACAGTGAGATTAAACTGAGAAAGGTCACCTTTTTTTGAGGCGGAAAAAGAGGTTCATCTTCAGGGGCTTAGGTTTGTTTTGCTAATTTGACTGACACATTTGAATTTGCAGATTGACAACCATTATATTTAAAATATGAGCTTACAAACTTATATGTATCCTAGTAGATTTTCACACCCATATTCTCATTTTTTCTGCACTCCATTATACCCAGATGGGGAAAGAGAAATATCTTTTTTCTTCAGATGGTTAAATCGTTATAATTTGAAGTTGACAATATGCTAAAAAACAAAGGTGAGTTCAAAATCAGGTCTTTCTGATTTCCATGAGATATTATAAACATTTTGTTACTCAGGCTTTGTTTTAAAATCAGGTCCCAATTTATTTTGAAAAACTGAAAATATTCATAGGCAAGAGGGATTAAATTATTTCAGGTTATAATATTTTTCTTACTTCTACTTACATGTCTACTTTTTCATCTGTATTCTTCATGGTATTAAAAATTCTGTAAAGATTTTTATTGGGTTTAAATGTTAATAAAATCATAAATTATTATGGAAGAAAAGTATATAGACATAGGTTTTCATAACTCACAATTAATGGAAATGTGTACTCATAGGAACATTAACTTGGTTCATTTTGGGTAGAATACTCAAGGACGTAAAGTTTCATCTCCTTTACATACCATTGTCTTTAAGAATGCAATATCAATCTAAACATGAAATTTTTATATTAACAAAGAACTTCTCTATGATAAATGTTTATTCAAAATTAAATGGAGAAAAAAGATTCAGAGGATGATAGATTATGGGTCCTTATTTTTTTTCCTTGTCTATTTTCTCAGTTATCTATAGTAAATGTTTATTATTTTTGCAATAAACATGTTTTTAAAATATTGCATACTAGTTGACGGCTGCATATTTCAACTTTTTTTGGATTTAAACAATTTAACAACACATTTTAGAGTTTAGCTATTTTTATGCCGTTATTCCTGTTAAAGGAAAAGAAGCCTAGGTGAATTAATGAAAAACTAAAACAGGATTTTATTATTTTAATAAACATTTCAGGTCAATTTTAGAGTTTTCCTTTACCTGTCTTTTTTTGGAAGAACTTCAGTGGGTTTTTTTAAAGTAAAACATTCCAGAGGCTGCCAGAATAACATAATGCCAGTAGTAATTCTGTCATTGAACACTATGGAGAGGAAATATCTTTTAAAGTGTAACATGTATTCTCATCTTTTCCCCTCACTATTTACAAGGACCTTCCCACTTTTTACTTTACCAACACTAAAAAGAGTGATATTGAATGCTGGATTCAACTTTTTCACTTATATTTGGAGCAAAATATGTAATGTATGTATGAAACCTGTGATTTTATTTTAAGGTCTTGTAAATGTATCCAAAATATTTAGATAAATTGACACGAAACTTGCGATAAAATAGAAATTCCCTCTTAAAAAGAAGACTTTTAAAATTATTTTTAAAATAAATTTATTTTTATTTTATTTTATTTTTGGCTGTGTTGGGTCTTCATTGCTGCATGCGGGCTTTTCTTTAATTGTGGCGAGCGGGGGCTACTCTTCATTGGGGTGCGCGGGCTTCTCATTGCAGTGGCTTCTCTTGTTGCAGAGCACAGGCTGTAGGTGTGCAGGCTTTAGTAGTTGTGGCACGTGGATTCAGTAGTTGTGGCTCATGGGCTCTAGAGCGCAGGCTCAGTAGTTGTGGCACACGGGCTTAGTTGCTCCGCAGCATGTGGAATCTTACTGGGCCAGGGATCGAACCCGTGTCCCCTGCATTAGCAGGCGGATTCTTAAGCACTGTGCCACCAGGGAAGCCCCAAAAGGAAGACTTTTAAACCTTACATTTTAGTTGAGTGTTTTCTGGTTGAATTAGGAATATTCAGGATTTGTAAAATATGTAGTAACTCTCTAATAAACACTTCAAGAAGGTATCTTAGTTTTAAATTACTTACAAGTTCTATAATTTATTCCAAAGCCTTAATAAATCATTTTAACTAATGATTTATTAAGCCTGTTTATGCTGTTTCCCAGTATTAGTTGAAAATAATTGGATAATATTACCTGTTGCTGCTCTAATCCCCACCCCATTTTATAATTTCCCTGAAGAAAAAATTGTGTGAGTCTCAGTGAGTGTCTGAGAGTTGACTTCATAGCCAAGATAGGGTGTTGTGGTAGTGAGATATACTTTTAGGGTTTATATTGATGAGAGGATGTACACTTTCTGAATCTGTCTAGAAGATGGTGTAAGTGAATGCAGCTGGGAAAAGTGAGAGTGGCATCCCATTAGGCATGTTGTACCCATCTTATTTTAGGATTCTGCACATTTCTTAGTCATTTCTTTAAGAGATAGTCAGCATGTAGTGTGGGAGGTACATTCATCTTCTCCACACTGTTGCTTTACTGTTGCACTTTATCACAGCAAATTATTGGAAGAGCAGGATTTGGAAGTTAGGTTATTCTATAGAACTGGGGTAGAGAGAGACTGCTCAGAGAGTTTATCCTGAATAGCAAAGGGTCAGGAATTAGAATGGTGGGTAGCTTTAGCATTTTGGTGTTTTGCAGTAGGTAGGACAGATTCCTCTCTTTTTTGTGGCAGTGCAAAACCCCTGCAATGGCTAGTTCTAAAGTTACTGTGGTAGTATAGTGTAATGGTTTAGTTTAAAGCATGGACATTGACATCATGCTTGGTTTAAGTCATGACTCTTCCACCTACTAACTTGGCGAATATTATTGACCTAGAGTGCCTTAATGCCTAGCATATAGTAAGTGTTCAACAAATGATAACAGTGATTCTCCTGCAGGATCTGTAGTCTGTCTCAATATAATTTACTGAAATCTAGTTGCCTTTCTTAGGCATAGTAATTTGTTTTCCTTCTTGATTAGCTTTCTTCATCTCTGGTCTTTACCATGAAGTGGAAAAATGACTTAGAAACACTATTTTAGTTTATTTCTAGAGGTGTTGGCTAGACATTATGCCAGTTAGGTATGCCTATACCAGTATTTGATATATTAAAAACAGATATAATTTCATAAGTAATGTTGTCTGACCAGAGATAAAATGGTCCAAAAGAGACAGGAAAATGGGGAAGCGAGAGTAGTTGTAAAGACAAAATTAAAACTAGTGTGTAAATAAGAAAGCAGGTTTACCTGTAGCCATAGAGAAAAACTATTAAAACTACTTAGCTCACTTTAATTTCCTAGGAAGCTTCTTAGGGTTCTTAATTATTAAATTATGTATTTGGTTGAAACTAAATATTTAGATAGTTTTATTATAGATATGCATGTCTGCATGCATGTATGTTACATATATGTAAATTTGTTATTCCTAAACTAATTTTGGGGGGTTCCTTCTCACCTAAAGGAAATTTAAATAAATACTTTAAATATTTTAGGAAATACAACATACCATTTAGTAAATTTACGGGAACAAGTGAATAACTTAGCTATTCCAACAATGTTTTGCCTCCGCATTCCTTGGCGCAAACAGGGACCTCAGTGAAGCGTCCCTCATGGGAGTTGCCTGTGGAAATCTTACGAAGAGGTCCAAGTCCCAATTCAGGCTCCCTCCCTTCTATTTTTTAAAAGTCAACTTTATTGAAGTATAGTTTACATACAGTAAACTGCATTCATTTTAAGTGCACAGTTTAGTGAGTTTTGACAAATGTATACACCCTCAACAATCAAGACAGTGAATAGTTTCATCACTCCAAAAAGTTCACTTGTGTCCCTTCCCCGTGAAATCTTGCCCTGTCCCTGTACCCTGGAAACCACTGATCTGCTATCTTTTGCTGTGAACATTGGTGTACAGTCATCTTGTACACAAAATTTTCATTTCTCTTAGGTAAATACAAAGGAATGGAGCATATAATGTATTTAACTTTACAAGAAACTGCACAAATATTTGTCAAAATGATTTTACTGTTTTACATTCCTACCAGCAGTGTATAGGATCTTTTTAATTATTGCTGAGTGGACAATTCAGTGGTATTTAGTACATTCACCATGTTGTGCAGTCACCACCTCTATCTAGTTCCAAACATTTTTATTACTCCAAAATAAAACCTTGTACCCAATAAGAAGTTCCTTCCCATTTCCACCTCCCTCCAGCCCCTGGAAACCACCAATCTGTATTCTGTCTCTGGATTTACCTATTATGGATATTTCATACAAACGGAATCATACATTTTGTTTATCCACTCATCATCCATTGATGGACATTTGGGCAGTTTACATTTTGGGATTTGTGAATAATGCTGCTATGAACATGTGTGTACATGTATTTGTTTGAATACCTGTTTTCAATACTTTGGGGTATATACCTAAGAGCAGAATTACTGGCCATGTGGTAATTCTATCTTTAAGTTTCTGAGGAACTGTCAAATTGTTTTCCCACCAGCAATGTACTGGCATTCCAATTTCTCCTCACCCTTTCAACACTTGTTATTTTCTGTTTTATTATTATTATTATTACTATTCTAGTTTGTTAATGAAGTAATTCTTCATTGTGGTTTTGATTTGCATTTTCTTACTGACTGATGATGTTGAGCATCTTTTCATGTGCTTGTTTGCCATTTGTGTATCTTTGGAAAAATGTCTATTTAAGGCCTTTGCCTATTTTTTAATTGGGCTGTTTGTCTTTTTGTTGTTGGGTTGTAAGAGTTCTGTATACATTCTGAAAACTAGACAAATACATGACTTCAAATATTTTCTCCCATTCTGTAAATTGTCTTCTTACTTTCTTAATAATATTAGTTTATGCACCATTTAAAATTTTTTTCATGAACTCCAATTTATCTTTTTGTTTTGTTTTGTTACTCATAATTTTGATGTCATATGTAAGACTCCATTGCCAAATCCAAGGTCGTGAGGATTTACTCCTTTGTTTTCTTACAAGAGTTTTATGGTTTTAGATTTTATATTTAGGTCATTGATCCATTTTGAATTAGTTTTTGTAAATGACATGAGGTAGAGGGCCAACTTTATTCTTTTGTGTGTAGATATCCAGTTGTCCCAGCACTATTTGTTGAAGACTATCCTTTACCATTAAATGGCCTAGGCACACTTTTCAAAAATCAGTTCACCATATGGGTTCATTGCTGGACACTTAATTCTATTCCATGGACTATTTCTTTATCCTTATGCCAGTACCACAGTTTTGATGACTATAGTTTTGTAGTAAATTTTGAAATCAGGCAGTGTATGTCCTCCAACTTTCTTTCTCTTTTTTTTCTTTTTTCAGATTATGTAGGCTATTTTGGGGCCCTTGCAATTCCATATGAATTTGAGGATTGGCTTTTCCATTTCTGCTCAAAGGCTGTTGGAATTCTGATAGGGATTTCATTGAATCTGTAGTTTGCTTTGGGTGGTATTACCATCTTAATATTGTTGTTTTCCAATCCAAGAGCAAAAGATGTCTTTCCATTTCTTTTTTTTTTTTTTTTTTTTTTTTTTTTTTTTTTGCGGTAGGCGGGCCTCTCACTGTTGTGGCCTCTCCCCTTGCAGAGCACAGGCTCCGGATGCGCAGGCTCAGCAGCCATGGCTCACGGGCCTAGCCGCTCTGCGGCATGTGGGATCTTCCCAGACCGAGGCACGAACCCGTGTCCCCTGCATCGGCAGGCGGACTCTCAACCACTGCGCCACCAGGGAAGCCCTCCATTTCTTTTTGTCTTCTTTAATTTCTTTCATTAATTTTTTATGGTTTTCGATGTATATGTTTTTCACTTGGTTAAGTTTTTAAAAAGTTTTTTTTTTTTAATTGGGGTATAGTTGTTTTACAGTGCTGTGTTAGTTTCTACTGTACAGCGAAGTGGAGTTCCCTGTGCTATATAGCAAGTTCTCATCAGTTATCTATTTTATACATATTAGTGTATATATGTCAATCCCAATCTCCCAATTCTTCCCACCTCCCCTTTCCCCCCTTGGTGTCCATACGTTTGTTCTCTATATCTGTGTCTCTAGTTCTGCTTTGTAAATAAGTTCATCTGTACCATTTTTCTAGATTCCACATATATGCGTTATTATACGATATTTGTTTTTCTCTTTCTGACTTACTTCACTCTGTATGACAATCTCTAGGTCCATCCACGTCTCTACAAATGACACAATTTTGTTCCTTTTAATGGCTGAGTAATATTCCATTGTATATATGTACCACATCTTCTTTATCCACTCCTCTGTTGATGGACATTTAGGTTGCTTCCATGTCCTAGCTATTGTAAATAGTGCTGCAATGAATATTGGGATGCATGTGTCTTTTTGAATTATGGTTTTCTCTGGGTATATGCCCAGTAGTGGGATTGGTTAAATTTATTTCTAGGTATTTTATTCTTTTGGATGATATTGTAAATGTAATTGTTTTCTTAATCTCCTTTTCAGATTGTTCATTGTGGTTGTATAGAAACAAAACTGATTTTCGGGTGTTGATCTTGTAACCTAACACTTTGCAGAATTTGTTTATTAGCTCTGGTATTTCATTTGTGGATAGTTTAAATATTCATTTACTTGGCTGCGTCGTGTCTTAGTTGTGGCACATGGGATCTTTTACTTGCGGCATGTGGGATCTTTAGTTGCGGCATGCAAACTCTTAGTTGTGGCATGTGGGATCTAGTTCCCTGACCAGGGATGGAACCCAGGTCCCCTGCGTTGGGAGTGTGGAGTCTTAGCCACTGGATCACCAGGGAAATCCCCATTTGTGGATACTTTAAGACTTCTGTATATATGTATGAAACAGACATAGTTTTACTTCTTCCTTTCCAATTTGGATGCCTTTTAGTTTTGTTTTTTCTTACCTAATTAACTTTGACCAAGACTTCCAGACTATGTTGAATAGAAGTGGTGAAAGCAAGTATCCTTGTCTTGTTCCTGATTTTTGAGGAAAACCTTTCAGTCTTTCACCATTGAGTATTGAGTTAGCTGTGGGTTTTTCATAAATACTTTTTATCATATTGAGAAAGTTCCCTTCTGTTCCTAGTTTCTGAGTGCATTGATCATGAAAATGTGCTGAATTTTGTCAAATGCTTTTTCTGTATCAGTTGAGGTGATCCTGCATTTTTCCCCTTGTTCTATTAATGTGGCATATTATATTGATTGATTTTCATATATTTAAGCATTCTTGAGTTTCTGGAATAAATTTTACCTGATCATGGTGCATAATCCTTTTTAGTCAGCTATTGGATTTGGTTTGCTAGCATTTTTTTGAGATACTTTGCATCTATTTTTATAGAGGATATTGGTCTATGATTTTCTTTAGTGTCTTTGTCTGGCTTTGGTATCAGGATAATACTGGCTTCATAGAATTAGTTAGTGTGTGTTACCTCCTCTTTTTATTTTTTGGAAGATTTTGAGAAGAATTAGTGTTAATTTTTCTTTAAATATTTGGTAAAATTCACCAATGAAGGTATCTGACTGTGGACTTTATTTTGTTGTGAGGTTTTTGATTATTGATTCGATGTCTACTTGTTATAAGCCTTTTCAGATTCTCTCTTTCTTCTTGAGTTACTTTTGGTAATTTGTGTGTCTAATTTGTCCATTTCATCTAGGTTGTCTACTTTTTTGATATATAAGTATTCATAATATTCTCTTATAATCCTTTTTATTTCTGTAAGGTTGGTAGTAATGTCACAATTATCATTGTTTATTTCAGTTATTTACATCGCTGTTTTTTCAGTCTAGATAAAGGTTGGTCGATTTTGTTGATCTTTTCAAAGAACCAATTTATGGTTTCATTGATTTTTCTCTATTTTTCTATTCTCTATATCATTTATCTCCACTTTAATCATTATAATTTAATTCCTTCTGATAACTTTGCCTTCTAGTTTTTCTAAGGTGCAAAGTTAAGTTATTAATTTGAGATCTTTCCTTCTTTTTAATGTAGGTATTTACTGCTATATATTTCCCTGCGACCACTCCCTTTACTGTATCTCATAAGTTTTGGTATGTTGTGTTTTCATTTTTATCCTTCTATGTTTTCTGATTTCCTTTGTGATTTCTTCTTTGATGTATTGGTTGTTTAGGAATGAATTGTTTAACATCCACATATTTGTGATTTTTCTAGTTTTTCTCCTTTTATTGATTTCTAGCTTTATTCCATTGTGGTTGGAGAAGATCCCTTGTATGATTTGAGTCTTCTTTTATTTATTGAGATTGGTTTTTTGGTTTAACATATGTTCTCTCTTACATAATGTTCCATATGCACTTGAGAAGAATGTGTATTCTGCTCTTGAGTAGAGGGTTATATATTTATGTCTTTTAGATATAAGTTTATGGTGTTGTTCAAAACCTCTATTTTCTTATTAATGTTCTGTCTGGATATTCTATCTATTACTGTAAGTTGATTATTTAAGTCTCAAACTATTATTGTACAACTGTCTAATTCTCTCTTCAATTCCATCAATATTTACTTCATATATTTGGGGCTCTGTTTGGTGAGGATGTTTATAATTGTTATAAATTATTGTTGAATTTACCCTTGAAAAAATAGTCCTTGTTTGTCTCTTGTAACAGGTTTTCACTTAAAGTCTAGTTTGTCTGATATTGTTATAGCCAGACACCCAGTTTTCTTTTGGTCATTATTTGCATGGAATATTTTTTTCCTTACTTTAACTTTCAAACTGTTTGTTTCTTTGGATTTAAAATGAGTCTCTTATAGAGATTATATAATGGGATCCATGTTTTCATATCCATCTGCCAGTCTTTGCCTTTTGATTGGAGAATTTAATCCTTTTGCATTTAAAGTAAATGGATTAATAAAAAGGATTTACCTCTGTCATTTTGCTTTTTGTTTTCACCCTTTTAGGGGGCTTATACCCTTTTTGCCCCTCATTTTCTACACTAATCTCTTCTTTTTTGTTTAACTTATTTTTTAATTCCTTGTTTATTTATTTTTTTATTTTTGTCTGCATCAGGTCTTAGTTGACACACGCAGGATCTTCGCTGTGGCATGCGGTATCTTTTGCAGTGCCTGGGTTCTTTGTTGCAGCACGCAGGCTGCTTTCTAGTTGTGGTGTGTGGGTTTTCTCTCTCTACTTGTGGCACGAGGACTCCAGAGCATGTGGGCTCTGTAGTTTGTGGCACGTGGGATCTCTAGTTGAGGTGTGTGGGCTCAGTAGTTGTGGCGCATGGGCTTAGTTGACCTGTGGCATGTGGGATCTTAGTTCCCTGACCAGGGATCGAACCCGTGTCCCCTGCATTGGAAAGCAGATTCTTTACCACTGGACCACCTGGGAAGTCCCTAATTTATTTTTTGTATTGTACCATTTTGATTTTTTTTCAGTTCATTTTATGGTTTTTGTTTTTTGTTTTTTTGGCCACTCTGCATGGCTTGTGGGATCTTAGTTCCATGACCAGGGACTGAACTGGGACCCTTGACAGTGAGAGAGTGGAGTCTTAACAACTGGACTGGCAGGGAATTCCCTTATGTATTTCTATTACATAAATTCTTGGTTAACATGGGGATTAAAATTACTGTCCTAAATTTATAACAGTCTGATTTGAATTGATACCATAATTGTTCTCAGATGTTACATATTTATACATTGTGTATACTTTAACATATATATTTTAGTTATCTTTTTATGCATTTGTCTGTTAAGTTATATAAGACATACTGGTTTTTATATTTACCCATGTAGTTACCTCTACTAGAGATCTTTATTTCTTCATAAGGCTCTGAGTTACTGTCCAGTGTCCTTTCCTTCCTGCCTAAATCCCTTTAGCATTTCTTATAGTGCCAGAGCAATGAAAACCCTCAGGTTTTGTTTATCTAAGCATGACTTAAATGTTTTAAATTAATTTATTTTAATTTATTTTTGGCTGCATTGGGTCTTTGTTGCTGCACACGGGCTTTCTCTAGTTGCGGCGAGTGTGGGCTACTCTTCGTTGCAGTGCACAGGCTTCTCATTGTGGTGGCTTCTCTTGTTCTGGAGCACAGGCTTTAGGCACACGGGCTTCAGTAGTTGTGGCACATGGGCTCAATAGTTGTGGCTCGCGGACTCTAGAGCGCAGGCTCAGTAGTTGTGGTGCATGGGATTAGTTGCTCTGCAGCAGGTGGGATCTTCCCAGACCAGGGATCAAACCTGTGTCCCATGCATTGGCAGGTGGATTCTTAAACACTGTGCCAGCAGGGAAGCCCCTAAGCATGTTTTAATTTTACCTCCATTTTTTTTAATTTTTAAAAAAAAAATTAAAATTTTTATTAAAATTTTTTAACATCTTTATTGGAGTATAATTGCTTTACAGTGGTGTGTTAGTTTCTGCTTTATAACAAAGTGAATCAGTTATACATATACATATGTTCCCATATCTCTTCCCTCTTGTGTCTCCCTCCCTCCCACCCTCCCTATCCCACCCCTCTAGGTGGTCACAAAACAGCTAGCTGATCTCCCTGTGCTATGCAGCTGCTTCCCACTAGCTATCTATTTTACGTTTGGTAGTGTATATACCTCCATTTTTGAATGTTTTTCACTAGGTAAAGAATTCTTGCTTTTTCTTTCTTTTTTAATACAGCAGGTTCTTTTTAGTTATCGATTTTATACATAGTAGTGTATATATGTCAATCCCAATCTCCCAATTCATCACACCACCACCCCTTTTTCACCACTTTCCCCCCTTGGTGTCCATACATTTGTTCTCTGCATCTGTGTCTCAGTTTCTGCCCTGCAAACCATTCCTCTTTACCATTTTTCTAGGTTCCACATATATGCGTTAATATACGATATTTGTTTTTCTCTTTCTAACTTACTTCACTCTGTATGACAGTCTCTAGATCCATCCACATCTCAACAAATGACCCAATTCCGTTCCTTTTTATGGTTGAGTACTATTCCATTGTATATATGTACCACATCTTCTTTATCCATTCGTCTGTCGATGGGCATTTAAGTTGCTTCCATGACCTGCCTGTTGTAAATAGTGCTGCAATGAACATTGGGGTGCATGTGACTTTTTGAATTCTGGTTTTACCTGGGTATATGCTCAGTAGTGGGATTGCTGGGTCATATGGTAATTCTATTTTTAGACTCTTACGGAACCTCCGTACTGTTCTCCCTAGTGGCTGTATCAATTTACATTCCCACCAACAGGGCAAGAGGGTACCCTTTTCTCCATGCCCCATCCAGCATTTGTTGTTTGTAGATTTTCTGATGATGCCCTTTCTAACCGGTGTGAGGTGATATCTCATTGTAGTTTTGATTTCCATTTCTCTAATGCTTAGTGATGTTGAACATCCTTTCATGTATTGGTTTGCAATCTGTATATCTTCTTTGGAGAAATGTCTGTTTAGGTCTTCTACCCATTTTTTTACTTGGGTTGTTTGTTTTTTGATATTCAGCTGCATGAGCTGCTTGTATATTTTGGAGATTAATTCTTTATCAGTTGTTTCATTTGCAAATGTTTTCTACCATTCTGAGGGTTGTCTTTTCATCTTGTTTATGGTTTCCTTTGCTGTGCGAAAGCTTTTAAGTTTTATTAGGTCCCATTTTTATTTTATTTTTGTTTTTAATACCATTATTCTAGGAGGTGGATCAAAATAGACCTTGCTGTGATTGATGTCAGAGAGTGTTCTTCCATGTTTTCCTCTAAGAGTTTTATAGTGTCCAGTCTTAGATTTAGGTGTCTAATCCATTTTGAGTATATTTTTGTGTATGGTTTTAGGGAGTGTTGTAATTTCATTCTTTTATGTGTAGCTGTCCAGTTCTCCCAGCACCACTTATTGAAGAGACTGTCTTTTCTCCATTGTATATCCTTGCCTCCTTTGTCATAGATTAGTTGACGATAGGTGCATGGGTTTATCTCTGGGCTTTCTATCCTGTTCCATTGATCTATATTTCTGTTTTTGTGCCAGTACCATACTGTCTTGATTACTGTAGCTTTGTAGTATTGTCTGAAGTCAGGGAGTCTGATTCCTCCAGCTCCGTATTTTTCCCTCAAGACTGCTTTGACTATTTGGGGTCTTTTGTGTCTCCATACAAATATTAACATTTTTTGTTCTAGTTCTGTAAAAAATGCCATCGGTAATTTGATCGGGATTGCATTGAATCTGTAGATTGCTTTGGGTAGTATAGTCATTTTCACAATGTTGATTCTTCCAGTCTAAGAACATGGTATATGTCTCTATCTGTTGGTATCATCTTTAATTTCTTTCATCAGTGTCTTATAGTTCTCTGAATACAGGTCTTTTGTCTCCCTAGGTAGGTTTATTTCTAGGTATTTTATTCTTTTTGTTGTAATGGTAAGTGGGAGTGTTTCCTTAATTTTTGTTTCAGATTTTTCATCATTAGTGTATAGGAATGCAAGACATTTTTGTGCATTAATTTTGTATCCTGCAACTTTACCAAATTCATGATTAGCTCTAGTAGTTTTCTGCTGGCATTTTTAGGATTCTCTCTATATAGTATCATGCCATCTGCAAACACTGACAGTTTTACTTCTTCTTTTCCAATTTGTATTCCTTTTATTTCTTTTTCTTCTCTGATTGCCATGGCTAGGACTTCCAAAACTATGTTGAATAGTGGTGAGAGTGGACATCCTTGTCTGGTTCCTGATCTTAGAGGAAATGCTTTCAGATTTTCACCATTGAGAATGATGTTTGCTGTGGGTTTGTTTTATATGGCCTTTATTATATTGAGGTAGGTTCCTTCTATGCCCACTTTCTGGAGAGTTTTTATCATAAATGGGTGTTGAATTTTGTCAAAAGCTTTCTCTGCATCTATTGAGATGATCATATGGTTTTTATTCTTCCATTTGTTAATATGGTGTATCACATTGACTGATTTGCGTATATTGAAGAATCTTTGCATCCCTGGGATAAATTCCACTTGATCATGGTGCATGATCCTTTTAATGTGTTGTTGGATTTTGTTTGCTAGTATTTTTTTGAGGAGTTTTGCATCTATATTGATCAGTGATATTGGTCTGTAATTTTCTTTTTTTGTAGTATCTTTGTCTGGTTTTGGTATCAGGGTGCTGTTGGCCTCATAGAATGAGTTTAGCAGTGTTGCTTCCTCTGCAGTATTTTGGAAGAGTTTGAGAAGTATGGGTGTTAGCTGTTCTCTAAATGTTTGATAGAATTCACCTGTGAAGCCATCTGGTCCTGGACTTTTGTTTGTTGGAAGATTTTTAATCACACTTTCAATCTCATTGTTTGTGATTGGTCTGTTCATGTTTTCTATTTCTTCCTGGTTCAGTCTTGTAAGGTTATACCTTTCTAAGAATTTGTCCATTTCTTCCTGGTTGTCCATTTTATTGGCATCCAGTTGCTTGTAGTAATCTCTCATGATCCTTTTATTTCTGCAGTGTCACTTGTTACTTTCTCACTTTTAATTTTATGGATTTGAGTCCTCTCCATCTTTTTCTTGATGTGTCTGGCTAATGCTTTATCAATTTTGTTTATCATCTCCAAGAACGGGCTTTTAGTTTTATTGATCATTGCTGTTCTTTACTTTGTTTCTATTTCATTTATTTCTGCTCTGATTTTTATGATTTCTTTCCTTCTACTAACTTTAGGTTTTGTTTGTTTTTCTTTCTCTGTTTCTATTAGGCATAAGTTTAGATTGTTTATTTGAGATTTTTCTTGTTTCTTGAGGTAGGCTTGTATTGCTATAAACTTCCCTCTTGGAACTGCATTTGCTGTATCCCACAGGTTTTGGATTGTCATGTTTTCATTGTAATTTGTCTCTACGTATTTTTTGACTTCCTTGTTGATTTCTTCAGTGATCTCGTGGCTATTTAGTAACATATTGTTTAGCCTCCATGTGTTTGTGGTTTTCACGTTTTTTCCCCCTGTAGTTGACTTCCAATGTCATAGTGTTGTGGTCAGAAAAGATGCTTGATATGATTTCAGTTTTCTTAAATTTACTGAGGCTTGATTTGTGACCCAAGATGTGATCTCTTTTGGAGAATGTTTCATGTGCACTTGAGAAGAAAGGGTAATCTGCTGTTTTTGGATGGAATGTCCTATAAATATCAGTTAAATCTATCTGGGCTATTGTGTGATTTACAGCTTGTATTTTCTTATTAATTTTGTTTGTGTGATCTGTCCATTGGTGTAAGTGAGGTGTTACAGTCCCCCACTATTATTGTGTTACTGTCGATTTCCTGTTTTGTTGCTGTTAGAAGTTGCCTTAGGTATTGAGGTGCTCCGATGTTGGGTGCATATATATTTATAATTGTTATATCTTCTTCTTGGATTGATCCCTTGATCATTATGCAGTGTCCTTCCTTGTCTCTTGTAACATTCTTTATTTTAAAGTCTATTTTATCTGATATGAGTATTGCTACTCCAGCTTTCTTTTCATTTCCATTTGCATGGAATATCTTTTTCCATCCCCTCACTTTCAGTCTGTATGTGTCCTTAGGTCTGAAGTGGCTCTCTTTTAGACAGCATATATATGGGTCATTTTTGTGTCCATTCAGCAAGCCTGTGTCTTTTGGTTGGAGCATTTAATCCATCCATGTTTAAGGTAATTATTGATATGTATGTCCCTGTTACCATTTTCTTAATTGTTATGGGTTTGTTTTTGTAGGTCCTTTTCTTCTCTTGTGTTTCTCTCTTAGAGAGTTTCCTTTAGCATTTGTTGTAGAGGTGGTTTGGTGGTGCTGAATTCTGTTAGCTTTTGCTTGTATATAAAGCTTTTGGTTTCTCCATCGAATCTGAATGAGATCCTTGTTGGGTAGAGTAATCTTGGTTGTGGATTCTTCCCTTTCATCACTTTAAATATATCATACGACTCCCTTCTGGCTTGTAGAGTTTCTGCTGATAAATCAGCTGTTAACCTTATGGGAGTTCCCTTGTATGTTATTTGTCATTTTTCCCTTGTTGTGTTAAATAATTTTTCTTTGTCTTTAATTTTTGTCAGTTTTATTACTGTGTGTCTTGGCGTGTTTCTCCTTGGGTTTATCCTGCCTGGGACTCTCTGTGCTTCCTGGACTTGGTAGCCTATTTTCTTTCCCATGTTAGGGAAGTTTTTGACTATAATCTCTTCAAATATTTTCTTGGGTCGTTTCTCTCTCTCTTCTCCTTCTGGGGCCCCTAAAATGCAAATGTTGCATTTAATGTTGTCTCAGAGGTCTCTTAGGCTGTCTTCATTTCTTTTCATTCTTTTTTCTTTAGTCTGTTCCACCACAGTGAATTCCACCATTCTGTCTCCCAGGTCACTTGTCCGTTCTTCTGCCTCAGTTATTCTGCTATTGATTCCTTGTAGTGTAGTTTTCATTTCAAGTATTGTATTGTTCATCTCTGACCGTTTGTACTTTAATTCTTCTAGGTGTTTGTTCTTTAATTCTTCTAGGTGTTTGTTAAACATTTCTTGCATCTTTTTGATCGTTGCCTCCATTCTGTTTCTGAGGTCCTGGATCGTCTTCACTATCATTATTCTGAATTCTTTTTCTGGAAGGTTTCCTATCTACACTTCATTTAGTTGTTTTTCTGAGGTTTTATCTTGTTCCTTCATCAGGTACATAGCCCTCTGCCTTTTCATCTTGTCTATCGTTCTGTGAATGTGTTTTTTGTTCCACAGGCTACAGGACCGTAGTTCTTCTTGCTTCTGCTGTCTGCCCTCTGGTGGATGAGGCTATCTAAGCGGCTCCTGCAAGTTTCCTCAAGTGTTTGGCTTTTCTCTAAAGGTAATGGTGAGCTCTTGGAGCATTTTGAGCAGAAAAATGACATGATCTGACTTACATACCAGTATCTCTCTGCCTGCTGGGTTGAGGCATGCATCTGATTGGAGCCAAAGGCTTCATTCAGATGTTCTTACATTTCACACCTCACAGTTTGCTTTGACGACCAGGTGAGATAACGCTTCAGAGAGGCAGCCAGAACCACAACCAAGAATTCTTGTTTTTCAGGTTTTTTTTTTTTTTTTTTTTTTTTTTTACTTTCAGTACTTTAAATATATCATCCCACTCCCTTCTGGGCTCCATAGTTCCTGATGAAAAATCAGCTGTTAATTTATTGAAAATCCGTTCTTTGTGATGAGTTGCTTCTCTCTTGCAGCTTTTCCAGATTATCTCTTTGTCTTTGTCTTTTGACAGTTTGATTATAGTATGTCTTGGATCTCTTTGAGGTTGTCCTACCTGGAGTTAATTGAAGTTCTTGAATATATTAATTCATGTATTTTGAAACTTGGGAAGTTTTCAGCTAATATTTCTTCAAATATTCTTTCTCAGCCTTTCTCTCTCTTCTGGTATTTCCAAAATGTTTATGTTGGTCTGCTTTATGGTATTCCACAGGTCCTGTAGGCTCTGGTTTTTTTTTTTTTTGTCTATTATTTTCCTTTCTGCCACTCAAATGGGATAATTTTAATTATCTTTGATTTCAGTGATTCTTTCTTCTGCTTGCTGATATCTGATGTTGAACTCTTCTTGTGAAGTTTTCATTTCAAGTATTATCCTTTTTGGCTTTAGATTTCCTGTTTGGTTCGTTTTAATTTTTTCTATATTTTTGTTGATAGTTTCCTTTTGTTCACTTTTTTTTCTGGTTTCCTTTATTTCCTCGTCCATGGTTTTCTTTTGCTCATTGAGCATATTTAAGATAGTTGTTTTAAGTCTTTGTCTAATAAGGACAAAGTCGATACTTCCTTAGTGATGATTTCTGTCAATTTTTTCTTGAATGGGCTATACTTTCCTGTTCTTTATATGCTTTATAATATTTCGTTGAAAGTGGAATTTGAATTTTTTCTTCCAATTTTATTGAGATATAATTGGCATACTGTACTGTATAAGTTGAAGGTGTGTAGCATAATGAATTGACTTACATACATCATGAAATGATTATCACAATAAACTTAGTGAACCTCCACCATCATATTTTGTATAGATACAAAATTAAAGAAATAGAAAAATATTTTTCCTTGTGATGAAAACTCTTAGGATATACTCTTTTAACAACTTCCATATATAACATACAGCAGTATTAATTATATTTATTATGTTGTACATTACATCCCTAGTACTTATTTATCTTCTAATTGGAAGTTTGTACCTTTTGACTGCCTTCCTCCAATTCCCTCTCCTCTCACCACCCCCACCCATGGTAAACACAAAGCTGATGTGTTTTTCTCTGAGTTTGTTTGTTTTTGAAGTATAATTGACCTACAACACTATGTTAGCTCTTTTCATTTTTTTATTTTATGTTATTTAGTTTAGTTTTTTTTTTTTTTTTTGGCTGCCCTGTGTGGCATGCTGGATCTTAATTCCCTGACCAGGGATTGAACCTGCTTCCCCTGCAGTGGAAGAATGGAGTCTTAATCACTGGACCACCAGCAAAGTCCCAACACTGTGTTAGTTCTTGTTATGCAAAATAGTGATTTGCTATTTCTATACATTTCAAAACAAAATGATCACCAGGATAAGATAAGTCTAGTTACAATATGTTACCATACAAAGATATTACATAGTTTTTGACTATATTCCCCACACTGTACATTTCATACCTTGACTCATTTATTTTGCAGGTGGAAGTTTGTACTTCTTAATCTCCCTATTTCTTTCTTCCCCCCATCCCCTCCCCTCTGGCAATCACCTGTTTGTTCTCTCTATCTATGACTCTGTTTCTGTTAAGTGATGTTTGCTCATTTGTTTTGTTTTTTAGATTCCACATATAAATGAAATCATATAGTATTTGTCTTTCTTGGGCTTATTTCACCCTCTAGGTACATCTGTGTTGTTGCAAGTAGCAAGATTACATTCTTTTTTATGGGTGAGTAATACTCTTCTTTATCTATTCATCTTCTTTTTCCATTCCTCTGTTAGTGGGCACCTAGGTTGCTTCTATATCTTGGCTATTGTAATTAATGCTGCAATAAAAATAGGGGACCATATATTTTTTTCAAGTAATGTTTTTGTTTTCTTGGGGTAAGTACCCAGGAGTGAAATTGCTGGGTCATATGGTAGTTCTATTTTTAATTTTTTGAGGAATTTTCATACTGTTTTCCATAGTGGCTGCACCAATTTACATTCCCACCAACAGTGCATAAGGGTTCCGTTTCTCCACATCCTTGCCAACACTTGTCTTTTTGATAATAGCCATTCTGACAGTTGTGAGGTGATATCTCATTGTGGTTTTGATTTGCATTTCCCTGATGATTAGTGATGTTGAGCATCTTTTCATGTGCATGTTGGCAATCTGTATGCCTTCTTTGGAAAAATGTCTATTCAGATCCTCTGCCCATTTTTTTAATTTTTTTAAAAAATTTAATTTAAAAATTATTGGAGTATAGTTGATTTACAATGTTATGTTCTCTGCCCATTTTTTAATTGGGTTGTTTAATTTTTTTGCTGCTGAGTTGTATGAGTTCTTTATATATTTTGTATATTAACCCCTTATTGGATATATTTTTTGCAATTATCTTCTCCCATTCAGTAAGTGGCTTTTTTGGTTGGTTGATAGTTTCCTTTACTGTACAAAAGCTTTTTAGTTTGATGTTGTCCCATTTGTTTATTTTTGCTTTTGTTTTCCTTGCCTGAGGGGATATATGCAAACAAATATTACTAAGACCAGGTGTTTGTATATTTTATTGTGGTAACTCTGGAAATCAGATTCTTGCTCTTTGCCAGCGTTTGAGGGCGGCAGTTATCTGTTTGGTGACTTTAAAACCTATTTTAGCAGAGACCATATCCCTTGTTATGTGTGGTACTGAAATTTGTGTTCCTTTGTCTTGTGTTTAGATAGTGTTTTGGTAGATATTTCTTTGAATGCCAAGAATCAATAAGGAAAGAGAGGGAAAAGGATTAAAGAAAAAAGGGGAAGGAGAAGAAAAATCTCTCTCTCTCTCTCTCTCTCTCTCTCCCTCTCTCTCTCCCTCTCTCTCTCCCTCTCCCTCTCGACCTCTGCCTCTGCCTCTCCCTCTCCCTCTCCCTCTCACTCTCCCTCTGTGTGTGTGTGTGTGTGTGTGTGTTGCAGCACTCTTTCAACACTTAGCCAGGCCATGTGTAACTCTGCCTTAGCTTTTACTTCCTGCTTACACTGTGCCTGGAGATCAGCTAGAGTGAAAATTCAAGGTTTACTCAGGTCTTTCTTGAGCATGGGTTCTCCTCTGGGCATAAGCCTGGTGTTTAAAATGTCCTAGTATACATGGGCACTTTTCAGTGCCCTTATTTTCCCAAGGAAAGTCTCTCCCCTGCTTTTCCTCCCAGGTGTTTGGCACTCTGTCCATATTCCTCACCTGTAATCTTTTGCCCCAGGAAGCTGTAGGTTGTTCATTCACTTTACAGTGTTTTCTCACAATGCGTATGGTTCTTCTGTCCTGAGTCTTTACTAAGTTAGGTGAAACAAAGATAAGTGACCTGCATCAGTCTTTTAGGTAGCCCCCATAAAGATTAGACAGACAAACAATTCTTTGTGAAAAAAATCTGCTCTATTCCCTCTGGAACCAGGGACAAGTGTTCCACAATGTGAACGTGGCTGCCCTTTTGAAGACTGCCACTAAGCTGGAGAGGCAGTTTGGTCAGAGCAAGCAAAAACACCACAGACATTTTCTACCATCTAAAGTTATGTTTTTCTTGATTCAACGTTTGCTTGGTTGTTGTAAACCTTAGATTGTTTTCCAGAGTTCTAAAAAATTTGGTTCTGATAGTTCCTCCTTGATTTTTTGATGTTTCTATGGAGGGACAAGTGTTTAGAGCATCCTACTTCACCATTTTCACTGGTGTCCAAGCATAATTTTCAGTATGAATATCCAGTTGTTCTTTCACTGTTTTTTTTTTCTTTTGGAAAGACAGTCCTTTCCCTGTTGAGTTATGTTTTCATATTTTGTTGCAAGTCAATTGACCATATATGTGTGAATCTATTTCTGGACTTTATTTTGTAGGTCTACTTGTCTATCCATATGCCAACACCATGTTGTCTTGATTACTGTAGCTTTATAGCAAACCTTGAAATCAGACAGTGCAAGTTTGTTTTAAGTATTGTAACATTATTCTGTTTCCCTTTTTCTACTAATATAGTGAATTACTGGCTTAGTCTGTTCAGGTTGCTCTAACAAAATACCATAGACTGGGTGAGAAATTTATTTTTCACCATCCTGGAGGCTGCAAAGTTGAAGATCAAAGTGCTGGCAGAGTTGATGTCTGATGAAAGCCCCTTCCTGGTTCATAGACAGCTGGGACAAAATCTGGATCTAGGAATACACTTGATTTATTTGGGATTTGTGAGACTAAACTGGCTAACAGAGCTTCACATTGGGAGGTGTGGAAAATAATTGTTACCCCTCTGTTGATTATCTCATTATAGTTGGGCTGGAATATATTAGGATGTTTTCAGAAATGAGGTAATGCTATTAACATTATTTAACTATTTCGTTTTACTTGGCATTGAACATTTAATTTTCCATGTATATTAGGTTCCAAGCACTGGTCTAACAAAATACCACAAACTGGGTGGCTGAAAATAACAGAAAATTATTGTCTCTCACAATTCTGGAGATTAGAAGCCTGAAACCAAGGTGTCAGCAGGGCCATTCTTTTCTGTAGGCTCTAGAATAGGATCCTTCCTTTCCTCTTCCTAGCTTTTGGTGATTACTTGCATTCCTTGGCTTATAGATGCAGCATTCCAGTCTCTAACTCTGTCATCACATGGTGATATGATGTGTGTCTTTGTGTGCCTCTGTGTCCAAATTTGTCTCTTCTCATAAAGACATCAGTCATTGGATTAGGGCCTACCCTAATCCAGTATGACATAACTTTAGTTTGATTACATCTGCAAAGAACCTACTTCCAAATTAGGTTACATTCTAAGGTTCTTGATGAACATGAAGTTTGGGAGGACAATATTCAAACCAGTGCACCATGTATAAGAACATTTCTTACTTGTGCTTTCAAAGGTCACCTTGGAAAATATTTTCATTTCAATGTATTTTGGTCTATATGCCAAATCTAAATAGTCTTACACGCAAATGTTCAGATAGACTAAGATTAAAATAGACTTCCCCGAAGTTTTCTAAACAATAAAAATGTGGAAGGACATGTTATCAATGTTACTTTCTTCTGATTTAAATTTATCAGAATTTAGCAAATAATGATTACATGAGAGAGTGTTTTGGGGAGGAAGTTAGGCAGTTGTTGTGAAAGCAGACTTTCACATTGCAATGTGTATGCCGGGTGAGTAGTGCATAATCTCTTCACACGCAAAGAGCTCACAGTTCTGTTGAGAAAGAAGTTACAATATAGCATGATGAGTGTAATGCTAGAATTGTACATAAAGCACATAAAGAAAGAATTATCTATATTGAATTAAAAAAAATCTCTCTGTGTGTATATGTGACACAGAGGGAGGGAGAGAGAAAAGAGGGTTAACTGATCTGAAAGGTAATTAGGTAAACTGAACAACATTGTATATTTCTCTTACACTAATTCAAAAGTAATGAGCCTCACAGTGTTGTATTTATCAAAATGTTGACTTATTTATTCCAAAATGTTGATTCTCTGATGATGTATTTTCTTTTGGATCTGGAGGATCTGCTAAAGGTGAAGCTCTCATATAACTTATCAGGAAACATCAGTGGGGAAAACTTACCAAAATACCATGAAACAAACATTAACCTGATTACTGATTTTGTAACTGAAATAAATTGGTACCTTTGGTTCCTACCCTGACCCAAGGTGTTTTTTAGACAGGAGAAATAAGCTGTAATAATTTCCTCTTGAAGATGAGCTGTGCTACTCTGGATTGTTTTTCTTTTTCCTTCTTTTGTTCCCTCCTTATGTTTATTTTTGATTAGGTACTGCATTCAGGTGGTTCAAATTTTGGTAGTTATAAAAGAGTATACAATGAAAGGGCACTCTTTGTGTCCAGCTACATAGTTCTCCTTCCCAGAGCAACCTGTGTTAACATTTCTTGTTTTTAGTTCTAGAGCTATTTGATGCATAAAAAGCATGGGCACTCACAAACATAAATATACTTTATTGTTTTTCCTTATTTTTATACATTTTTATGTACTTTGCTTTAGATCATTCCATATTAGTACATAAAGAGCTATGGCTACACAGTAGTGTTTGATTGTATGAATATGCCATAATTTATTTAACCAATCTCCTGTTGAGGAATATATAGATTGTTTCCTGACTTTTGCTATTGCACTTCTGCAGTGAATAACCTTGTAATAGGTCATTTCAGATATGTACTATCTGTAGGATAAATTTCTAGAAATGGGACTGCTGGGTTGGATAGTATGTACTTTTGTCATTTTGATGGATATAGCCAAATTGTCCTCCATAGATGTACCAGTTTACACTTATACCAGCAGTAGATATAAAAGTGCTTGTTTCCCCAACCCTCACCAACATTTTGTGCTATCAAACATTATATCGTAATATGATAGGTGAAAAATTATATCTCATTGTGGTTTTAATTTGCGTTTTTGTTCTGGGTAAGGTTGAGTCATCTTTTCGTATATTTAAGACCCTTTGATATTTATAAAAAATAATTTCCTTTGTATAATGGTTGGGATGCTACTGGATTGATGGGCACAACGTCTTTTCTCTTTAATTTATACCTATGGGCATGTTCCTTTGCACAGGAGAACAAGGGTGATTCCAAAGAGCATGTTTAGGTCAAATAAACTCTAAGCCAGGAACATTTTATGTGTTTAAAAAATTCACTAGCTTTTTATAATTCACTCATTATACAGCTAATATATCGTGGTTGACAGCAACTGAACTAACATCCCCTAGTAATTTTAAATGATTTAAATTACTCATAAGAAATTTAACTCAATATTTTGTTACTTCTTAACATAGATTGTACTTTTTAAAAACGTTTTTTATATTCCAAGAGAAATAAAATTATTCTTTAATTACAAATTTAACAATGTGTTAGAATTTACACAGAATTATTTAAAATTATGATATGTTCTCACTTGAAGTATGTGTATGAAGCCACATTACAGGAAGGTTAGAATTTCAGTGTATACTTATTTATTTATTTTAAAAATTAATTAATTATTTTTTGGCTGCATTGGGTCTTCATTGCTGTGTGTGGGCTTTCTTTAGTTGCAGTGAGCAAGGGCTACTCTTCATTGTGGTGCATGGGCTTCTCATTGTGCTGGCTTCTCTTGTTGTGGAGCATGGACTCTAGGTGTGCAGGCTTCAGTAGTTGTGGCATGCAGGCTCAGTAGTTGTGGCTCACGGGCTCTAGAGCACAAGCTCAGTAGTTGTGGTGTACGGGCTTAGTTGCTCTGCAGCATGTGGGATCTTCCTGGACCAGGGCTCGAACCTGTGTCCCCTGCATTGCCAGGCGGATTCTTAACCACTGCACCATCAGGGAAGCCCCATAAGTTCAGTGTATATTTCACTGTGTTTGATGTTGCATAAATAGCTCTGGACTCTTTTGCATCATAAAACAAAATTGTTCTCAGCTTTGTCTATGGCACACTAGATCACTTCTCTTATAGGACTTATCAGCGTCTGCTTGTATCATCATTAGTTATTTATGTGTCTGCCTTTCTCACTAGATTGTGTACTTCTAGAGGATATAATTTGTATTCCACTTTAGCACTAGCTTAAGAGTTTTGCATGTACCCCATACTCACAAACTGTGTCTTGAATTGAATTGGATCACATTTACATTTAGGTTTTGAGTTACATTTTTAAAAACGCTTTTCCACATATTGTTTGATTTCATTTTTCTTGTAAAATCTTATTCTAATGCTGCCTGGATTTACTTTCTGCTAATATTATTGACTTTGTGTCAAAAAGAATTACTCAGAATGCTCCTCTAATAATAGCATTGAAAAGGTAGATTTTTTGTACATATTTCTTTGCCATTCTTAATTTTTTCTGTCAAAGTCCTACTTTATTTCTAGCCATAGACAGTTCTAAGTATTAATTGGGCAATAGTGGGTAGACTGAACATTTTAGTGAGATATATTGTTTCATTTCACTAAGATTCCCAATTTATGTATGCAATTTGAAATGTGCAATTAAAGTTCTGATCACTGCTAATATTAAGTAATTTAGAAGGTTCTATAGCAGAGTGAACAGCTTTTCAAATTGCTGCATTTTTCATATAAATTTTTATTGAAATAATTGTAGATTCACATTCAATTCTAAGAAGTAGTACTGAGAGATCTCTTGTACTCTTTGCCTATTTCCCCCAATGGTAACATCTGTGTTATGTAATATCACAACCAGATATTAATATTAATGCAATCCACCAGTCTGTTCATGTTTCACCACATTTATTTGTGTTCATTTGTGTTTTAATACTATACAGTTTCATCAGGTATATAAATTCATGTATCCCCCACCACAGTTAAAATACTGAACAGCTCTGGGACTTCCCTCCTGGTCCAGTGGGTAAGACTCTTCACTCTCAATGCAGGGGGCCCAGGTTCAACCCCTGGTCAGGGAACTAAGTCCTGCATGCTGCAACTAAAGATCCCACATGCCACAACTAAAGATCCTACCTGTGGCAACTAAGACCCGGTGCAGCCAAATAAATAAATAAATATTAAAAAAAATACTGAGGGGCTTCCCTGGTGGTGCAGTGGTTGAGAGTCTGCCTGCTGATGCAGGGGAAACGGGTTCGTGCCCCGGTCCGGGAAGATCCCACATGCCGCAGAGCAGGTAGGCCTGTGAGCCATGGCTGCTGAGCCTGCGCATCCGGAGCCTGTGCTCTGCAACGGGAGAGGCCACAACAGTGAGAGGCCCGTGTACCACAAAAAAATAAAAATAAATAAATACTGAGCAGCTCCAATATCACAAAGATATATGTATTGCCCTTTTATAATCACATACACTTTAAACTCCCACCTCCACTATCATAACGCATGGCAACCACTAATCTGTTTTTCCATTTCTAAAATTTTGTCCCTTAAAAAATGTTATACAGGGCTTCCCTGGTGGCGCAGTGGTTGAGAGTCCGCCTGCCGATGCAGGGGACACGGGTTCGTGCCCCGGTCTGGGAAGATCCCACATGCCGAGGAGCGGCTGGGCCCGTGAGCCATGGCTGCTGAGCCTGCGCATCCGGAGCCTGTGCTCCTCAATGGGAGAGGCCACAACAGTGAGAGGCCCGCGTATCGCAAAAAAAAAAAAAAAAAAAAAAAAAAAATGTTATACAAATAGAAGAGTATAGTATGTATCTTTTTGTGATTAGCTTTTCTGACCAGCATAATTCCCTGGAGCTACATCCAAGTTCTGATTATCAATAGTTATTTCCTTTTTATTTCTGAGTAATATTCCATCTTATGTATGTACTGTGTAATGATTTTTTAAATCATTCATATACTGAAGGAAGCCTGGGCTGATTGCAGTTTTGGGCTATTATAAATAAGGCTACTTTGAATATCACTGTACAGGTTTTTGTATAAATATAAATTTTCATTTCTTTGGGATAAATGACCAGGGGTATAATTGTTAGGGCATATGGTAGTTGCATGTTTACTTTTATAAGATAGTGCCTAACTGTTTACAGGGTAGCATTCTCATCCCAAATAAATGAGAGATCCAGTTTCTCCTCACCCTCACAAACATATATTGTTATCACTATTTTTAATTTTTTGCTACTCTTTACAGGTGTGTAGTGATAGCTCAAGGTGGTTTCAATTGGTAGTTCTCTAATGGCTAATGATATTGATCATCTTTTGATGGGCTTGTTTGCCATCTTTGTATCCTCTTCAGTGAAATGGCTTTTGCTCATTTTCTAATCGGACTTTGTTCTTTTTACTATTGAGTTTTGTGCTTTTTACTATTGAGTTTAGTGAATTCTTTATATATTCTAGTTCTAGTCCTTTGTTAGAGGTGTCGTTTGCAAACATTTTCTCACAGTTTGTAGCTTGTCTTTTTGTTCTCTAAACAGGGACTTTTGCAGAGCAGATGATTGAAAATTTGATGAAGTCCAATTTATCAGTAGTTCCTTTTATGGATTGTGCTTTTGGTGTCAAGTCTAAGAACTCTTCACCTAGCCCTAGATACTAAAACTTTTCTTAAAAGTTTTATAGGAGAGGACCTTCAAGATGGCGGAGGAGTAAGACATGGAGATCACCTTCCTCCCCATAAATATATCAAAAATATATCTACATGTGGAACAACTCCTACAGAACACCTACTTAACTCTGGCAGAAGACCTCAGACTTCCCAAAAGGCAAGAAACTCCTCACTTACCTAGATAGGGCAAAAGAAAAAAGAAAAAACAGACAAAAGAATAGGGACAGGACTTGCACCTCTGGGAGGGAGCTGTGAAGGAGGCAAATTTGCCACACACTAGGAAGCCCCTTCACTGGAGGAGACAGGGGGTGGGCAGGGGGTGGGGAAGCTTCGGAGCCACAGAGGAGAGCACAGCAACAGGGGTGCGGAGGGCAAAGTGGAGAGATTCCCACACAGAGGATCTGTGCTGACCAGCACTCACCAGCCCGCGATGCTTGTCTGCTCACCCACCAGGGCGGGTGGGGGCTGGGAGCTAAGACTCGGGCTTCAGAGGTCAGATCCCAGGGAGAGGACTGGGGTTGGCTGCGTGAACACAGACTGAAGGGGGCTACTGCGCCACAGCTAACCGGATGGAGTCTGGGAAAATGTTTGGAACTGCCTAAGAGTCAAGAGATCATTGTTTCAGGGTGTGGGAGGAGAGGAGATTCAGAACACCACCTAAATGAGCTTCAGAGATGGGGGTGAGCTGCGGCTATCAGCGCAGGCACCAGAGATGGGCATGAAACGCTAAGGCTGCTGCTGCAGTCACCAAGGATCCTGTGTGCAAGCACAGGTCACTATCCACACCTCCCCTCCTGGGAGCTGGTGCAGCTGGCCAGTGCCATGGTCCCGTGATTCAGGGACAACTTCCCCAAGAGAACACACAGCAGGCCTCAGGCTGTTCCAACATCATGCTGGCCTTTGCTGCCGCAGGCTCACCCTGCATTCCATACCCCTCCCTCCCCCGCCCTGAGTGAGCCCGAGCCCCCTAATCAGGCGCTCCTTTAACCCCCTCCTGTCTGGGCGAAGAACAGATGCTGGAGGGTGACCTTCATGCAGAGGTAGGGCCAAAACCAAAGCTGAACCCCAGGAGCTGTGTGAACAAAAAAGAGAAAGTGAAATTTCTCTGTGAAGCCTCAGGATCAGCAGATTAAATCTCCACAATCAACTTGATGTACCCTACACCTGTGGAATACCTGAATAGACAATGCATCAACCCAAAGTTAAGGCAGTGGACTTTGTGAGCAACTGTAGACTTAGGGTTTGCTGTATGTGACTGACTAGTTTCTGATTTTTATTTTTATCTTAGTATTGTTTATAGCACTTGTTATCACTGGTGGATTTGTTTATTGGTTTGGTTGCTCTCTTCCTTTTTTTTCCTCACTTCTTAAAATTTTTAAATCATTTTTAATTTTAAAATTTATTATTTTAATAACTTTATTTTATTTTATTTTGTTTTGTCTTTCTCTCTTTTTTCTCCCTTTTCTTCTGAGCTGTGTGGATGACAGGGTCTTGGTGCTCTGGCCGGGTGTCAGGCCAGAGTCTCCAAGGTGGGAGAGCTGAGTTCAGGACATTGGACCACCAGAGACCACCAAGCCCCATGTAATATCAATCGGTGAGAGCTCTCCCAGAGATCTCCATCTCAACACTGAGACCCAGCTCCACTGAACGACCAGCAAGTTCCCCATGCCAAACAACTAGCAAGAAAGGAATACAACTCCACCCATTAGCAGAGAGGCTGCCTAAAATCATAAAAAGTTCACAGAAACCACAAAGCACACCACCAGATGCAGTCCTGCCCACCAGACAGGCAAGATCCAGCCTCACCCACCAGAACACTGGCACCAGTCCCCTCCACCAGGATCCCTACACAGCCCACTGAACCAACCTCACCCACTGGGGGCAGACACCAAAAACAATGGGAAGTACGAACCTGCAGCCTGCAAAAAGGAGACCACAAACACAGTAAGTTAAGCAAAATGAGAAGACAGAGAAATACTCAGCACACGAAGGAGCAAGGTAAAAACCCACCAGACCTAAAAAATGAAGAGGAAATAGGCAGTCTACCTGAAAAAGAATTCAGAATAATGATATCAAAGATGATCCAAAATCTTGGAAATAGAATGGAGAAAATACAAGAAACGTTTAACAAGGACCTACAAGAACTAAAGAGCAAACAAACAGTGATGAACAACAAAATAAATGAAATTAAAAATTATCTGGAAGGAATCAATAGCAGAATAACTGAGCAAGAAGAACGGATAAGTGACCTGGAAGATAAAATAGTGGAAATAACTACCTCAGAGCAGAATAAAGAAAAAAGAATGAAAAGAATTGAGGACAGTCTCAGAGACCTCTGGGACAACATTAAATGCACTAACATTCGAATTATAGGGGTCCCAGAAGAAGAAGAGAAAAATAAATGGTCTGAGAAAATACTTGAAGAGATTATAGTTGAAAACTTCCCTAATATGGGAAAGGAAATAGTTAATCAAGTCCAGGAAGCACAGATAGTCCCATGCAGGATAAATCCAAGGAGAAACACACCAAGACACATATTAAGCAAACTATCAAAAATTAAATACAAGAACAAATATTAAACGCAGCAAGGGAAAAGCAACAAATAACATACAAGGGAATACCCATAAGGTTAACAGCTGAATTTTCAGCAGAAACTCTGCAAGCCAGAAGGGACTGGCAGAACATATTTAAAGTGATGAAAGGGATAGACCTATAACCAAGATTACTCTACCCAGGAAGGATCTCATTCACACTCAACGGAGAAATTAAAACCTTTACAGACAAGCAAAAGCTAAGAGAATTCTGCACCACCAAGCCAGCTTTACAACAAATGCTAAAGGAACTTCTCTAGGTAGGAAACACAAGAGAAGGAAAAAAGTTTCAAAAACAAACCCATGACAATTAAGAAAATGCTAATAGGAGCATACATATTGATAATTACCTTAAATGTAAATGGATTAAATGCTCCAACCAAACACATGGACTAGCTGAATGGATACAAAAATAAGACCTGTATATATGATGTCTAGAAGAGACCCACTTCAGACCTAGGGACACATACAGACCGAAAGTGAGGGATGGAAGAAGATATTCCATGCAAATGGAAATCCAAAGAAAGCTGGAGTAGCAATTCTCATATGAGACAAAATAGACTTTAAAATAAAGACTATTATAAGAGACAAAGAAGGACACTACATACTTATAAATGGATCAATCCGAGAAGAAGTTATCACAGTTGTAAATATTTATGCATCCAACATAGGAGCACCTCAATACATAAGGCAAATGCTAGCAGCGATAAAAGGGGAAATCAGCAGTAACACACTCACAGTAGGAGTCTTTAACACCCCACTTTCACCAATGGACAGATCATCCAAAATGAAAATAAGGAAACACAAGCTTTTAAATTATACATTAAAGAAGATGGACTTAATGGATCTTTATAGGACATTCCATCCAAAAACAACAGAATACACTTTCTTTTCAAGTGCTTATGGAACATTCTTCAGGATAGATCATATCATGGGTCACAAATCAAGCCTTGGTAAATTTAAGAACATTGAAATCATATCAAGTATCTTTTCCGGCCACATCGCTATGAGACTAGATGTCAGTTACAGGAAAAAAACTGTAAAAAATACAAACACAGGAGACCAAACAATACACTACTAAATTACCAAGAGATCACTGAAGAAATCAAAGGGGAAATAAAAAAATACCTAGAAACAAATGACAATGAAAACATGATGGCCCAAAACCTACAGGATGCAGCAAAAGCAGTTCTAAGAGGGAAGTTTATAGCAATACAATCCTACCTCAGGGCTTCCCTGGTGGTGCAGTGGTTGAGAGTCCGCCTGCCGATGCAGGGGACACGGGTTCGTGCCCCGGTCTGGGAAGATCCCACATGCCACGGAGCGGCTGGGCCCGTGAGCCATGGCTGCTGAGCCTGCGCGTCCGGAGTCTGTGCTTCGCAATGGGAGAGGCCACAACAATGAGGGGCCCACATACCGCAAAAAACAAAAACAAAAACAAAAACAAAAACAAAAAATCCTACCTCAAGAAACAAGAAACATCTCAAATAAACAACCTAACCTCACACCTAAAGCAGTTAGAGAAAGAAGAACAACAAAACACCAAAAAACCCCAAAAAACAAACAAACAAACAAAAATGTTAGCAGAAGGAAAGAAATCATAAAGACCAGATCACAAATAAATTATAAAGAAATGAAGGACACAGTAGCAAAGATTAGTAGAACTAAAAGTGGGTGCTTTGAGAAGATAAACAAAATTGATAAACCATTAGCCAGACTCATCAAGAAAAAGAGGGAGAGGACACAAATCAATAAAATTAGAGCTGAAAAAGGAGAAGTTACAACAGACACTGCAGAGATACAAAGGATCATGAGAGATTACTGTAAGCAACTATATGCCAATAAAAGAGACATCCTGGAAGATATGGACAAATTATTAGAAAAGCACAACCTTCCGAAACTGAACCAGGAAGGAATAGAAAATATAAGCGGGCCAGTCACAAGCACTGAAATGGAAACATTGATTAAAAGTCTTCCAACAAACAAAAAGCCCAGGACCAGATGACTTCACAGGCCACTTCTATCAAACATTTAGAGAAGAGCTAACACCTATCCTTCTCAAACTCTTCCAAAATATAACAGAGAGTGGAACACTCCCAAACTCATTCTATGAGGCCACCATCACCCTGATGCCAGAACCAAAGATGTCACAATAAAAGAAAACTACAGACCAATATCACTGATGAACATAGATGAAAAAATACTCAACAGAATACTGGCAAACAGAATAGAGCAGCATATTAAAAGGATCATACAACATGATCAAGTGGGGTTTATCCCAGGAAAGCAAGGATTCTTCAATGTACGCAAATCAATCATTGTGATACACCATATTAACAAATTGAAGGATAAAAACCATATGATAATATCAATACATTCAGAAAAAGCTTTTGACAAAATTCAACACTCATTTATGATAAAAACTCTCCAGAAAGTTGGCATCGAGGGGACTTACCTCAATGTAATAAAGGCTATATTTGACGAACCCATAGCCAACATCATTCTCAATGGTGAAAAACTGAAAGCATTTCCACTAAGATCAGGAACAAGACAAGGGTGCCCACTTTCACCACTCTTATTCAACATAGTTTTAGAAGTTTTAGCCACAGCAATCAGAGAAGAAAAGGAAATACAAGGAATCCAAATAGGAAAAGAAGGAGTAAAACTGTCACTGTTTGCAGATGACATGATACTATACATAGAGAATCCTAAAGATGCTACCAGAAAACTACTAGAGCTAATCAATGAATTTGGTAAAGTAGCAGGATACAAAATTAATGCACAGAAATCTGCATTCCTGTACACGAATGATGAAAAGTCTGAAAGAGAAATTAAGGAAACACTCCGATTTACCATTGCAACGTAAAGGATAAAATACCTAGGAATAAACATATGTAAGGAAAGAAAATACATGTATGGACAAAACTGTAAGACACTGATGAAAGAAATTAAAGATGGTACAAACAGATGGAGAGATACGTACCATGATCTTGGATTGGTAGAATCAACATTGTGAGATTGACTGTACTACCCAAAGCAATCTACAGATTCAGTGCAATCCTTATCAAAATACTAATGGCATTTTTCACAGAATTAGAACAAAAAATTTAACAATTTGTATGGAAACACAAAAGACCCCGAATAGCCAAAGCAATCTTGAGAAAGAAAAACGGAACTCGAGGAATCGTATTCCCTGACTTCAGACTATACTACAAGGCTACAGTAATGAAGCCACTATGGTACTGGCACAAAAACAGAAATATAGATCAATGGAACAGGATAAAAAACCCAGAGATAAACCCACACACGTATATTCACCTTATTTTTGATAAAGGTGGCAAGAATATACAATGCAGAAAAGACAGCCTCTTCAGTAAGTGGTGCTGGGAGAACTGGACAGCTACATGTAAAAGAATGAAATTAGAACACTCCCTAACACCATACACAAAAATAAAATCAAAATGGATTAAAGACCCAAATGTAGGCCAGACACTATAACACTCTTAGAGGAAAACATAGGCAGAACACTCTATGACATAAATCACAGCAAGATCCTTTTTGACCCACCTCCTAGAGAAATAGAAATAAAAACAAATATAAACAAATGGGACCTGATGAATCATAAAAGATTTTCACAGCAAAGGAAACCATAAAGAAGATGAAAAGACAACCCTCAGAATGGGAGAAAATATTTACAAATGAAGCAACTGACAATGGATTAATCTCCAGAATTTACAAGCAGCTCATGTAGCTCAATATCAAAAAAACAAACAACACACTCCAAAAATGGGCAGAAGTCCTAAATAGACATTTCTCCAAAGAAGATATATAGATTGCCAACAAACACATGGAAGGATGCTCCAAATCACTAATCATTAGAGAAATGCAAATCAAAACCACAGTGACGTATCACCTCACACTGGTCAGAATGGCCATCATCAAAAAATCTACAAACAGTAAGTGCTGGAGATGGTGTGGAGAAAAGGGAACCCTCTTGCACTGTTGGTGGAAATGTAAATTGATACAGCCCCTATTGAAAACAGTGTGGAGGTTCTTTAAAAAACTAAAAATAGAACTACCATACGACCCAGCAGTCCCAGTACTGGGCATATACCCTGAGAAAGCCATAATTCAAAAAGAGTCTTGTACCACAGTGTTAATTGCAGCTCTGTTTACAATAGTCAGGACATGGAATCAACCTAAGTGTCCATTGACAGATGAATGGATAAAGAAGATGTGGCACATATATACAATGGAATATTACTCAGGCATAAAAAGAAACAAAATTAAGTTATTTGTAGTCAATTGGATGGACATTGAGACTGTCATGTAGGGTGAAGTAAGTCAGAAAGAGAAAAGTTTATACCGTATGCTAACATATATATATGGAATCTAAAAAAAAAAAGTTTCTGAAGAGCCTAGGGGAAGGACAGGAATAAAGGTGCAGACGTAGAGAATGGACTTGAGGACACGGGGACGGGGAAGGGTAAGCTGGGATGAAGTGAGAGAGTGGCATGGACATATATACACTACCAAATGTAAAATAGATAGCTAGTGGGAAGCAGCCGCATAGCACAGGGAGATCACCTCGGTGCTTTGTCACCACCTAGAGGAGTGGGTTAGGGAAGGTGGAAGGGAGACACAAGATTGAGGGGATATATGTATATGTATAGCTGATTCATTTTGTTATACAGCTGAATGTAACACAACATTGTTAAGCAATTATACGCCAATAAAGATGTTAAAAAATTTATAGTTGTACTTTTCAAATTTATGTCCATGATCCATTTTTAATTAATTGCCCCAGCACCATTTGTTGGAAAGCCTATAGTTTCTCCATTGAAGTGCTTTTTTACTTTTGTAAAAAATATCACTTGGGTTTATTTGTGTGGTTGTATTTCTGCCTTCTTTATTCTGTTCTGTTTATCTGTGTAGCCTTCCACCAGTAACATACTATCTTGGTTACCATAGCTATATAGTAAGCCTTACTGGGATCACTGATTCCTCTCGCTTATTCTTTTTTCCCAAGATTGTTTTAGGTATTCTAGTGCCTATGCCTTTTCATATGGATTTTTAAATTAGTTTGTCTGTGTCTACAAACCCTTGCTCAAATTTTGATAGCAACTGAATTAAACCTACAGAGAAATATGGGAGAATTGACATCCTTACTATGCTGAGTCTTCCAATTCATGAGCATGGCATGTCACTCCATTATTTAGATTTTTCTACCCAGAATAGTCCTTATGGTGTTTTCCTTGTTTTGCTGTCAGATGGGAGTGCATACATTAATCTGGATTTGAACTTCTGTAGGCTTGCTGAGAATGATTAAGCTCATTTATTAATATTCATTCACTATTTATTCATTCATTCATTCACAGTGCAGGTATATTTGCCTTACTCCATTGTGATTGATAGATAATATTTTATGTTTGTAGTATTAATTTTGATTTTAAAGATTACAACCTTGTAAATAAGTGAGGAATTGTACTAAAAAAAGAACAATAGTGTTATAGACTAAGGAATCTTTGCAGTAATATTTACTGTAATGATTTTTATCTCTATCATTAAATAAATATCAAATTAAATAAATATGATAGGCTGAGGGAGGGATTACTGACTAAAGGAATAAGGATTTATTGGAGGGAGGGTATAATCTTTGACAAATATCTTATTTGACAATTTTTGAGCCCAATATCAAAAAAAATTGAGGGTATGGAGAGGTCAACTCAGGAGGTGGAAGTAAATGATTATTATTTAGATGACAGCAGATAAATAAGCTAGGCCTGTACTAGAGAGATCACATCATGAAGTAATAAGAACATTTTGCTTAAGGTTGTAACTCCTTCTTGAAATAGGAAAATCTAAGGAGTTATTTATTCATTTAACAAGTATTTATTGAGCCCATACTATTTTCCCCACTTTTTGCTGGGAACTGTTAATATATAGCTGTTAAAGAGATAAGATCCCTGAGTTCATGGGATTTATACTGTAATATGATTTATGACATACCAGTTAGAGCATGTATAGGTTTTTCAGCAAGTAAATGGCATGATAAACTCATTATTTGAGTAGGCCTATTTACAGTTATTAGTGGCCAGTACAGTAGGGAATACCAACCTTGTACATCAATTTTTAAGTTAGGGGGATTTTTTTTCTGGTGTTAATGGTTTTCAAGGTTTTGGAATCTATACATTTTAGATTATTAATCCTATTGTCAAGTTAATTATGACTTAAATGTTTTTGAGCCATTTGTGAACAGCATTTTATATATTTTTGGTGAATTGGTAATATGTGTCAAAAGGGAAGGCGTATACAACCTTTGCTATAAGAAATCTAGCATAAATGGCTGATTATGTTAAAAATATGAGTCACATTGTACTTCCCTCTTCATTCATAAAAGATCAAGGAGTCTGTAGAAGCCTGTGTAAAGTTTATATTAAAATAGATACCCTGGAAATCAGAAAAGTATGCTTCCTGTCATGTTAAACAGTCGAAACCCACTTTAAAATGTGATTTAGATTGAATGGCATGTTAATAGGAATATTGGGAATGATTATATATTTCAAACCATTGATTCTTTTGTGTATTTCATTTGTTAGATCACAACCATCTATTTTACAGTTTTAAAAATTCCTTTTGAATATTTTGCATTTTTAAACCTCCCATTCTTATTGGATTTCTGTTCTGTGGAATTGTTTTTGAGACATTAGTGATTTTTCACTGTTCACTTTCTTTGATATTCTCAGTAAACACATTTCTGGAAAATTTCTCTTAAGTCCCTAGGGACATTTAAAGGAAAATCTAATTTATAGGGAATAATATTTCCACATTTTTCTCTGAAAATCTGAATTTTCATGAAATAGAATTGCATAAAACATGGTATCTTATGCAACTGCCTTTTATAAAATCCCAAATGTGTTAAAATATTTATAATTTCTTTAAAATAAATGAATAAATGCAATATGATTTGTTTGAATCTTTATTGGAAAAGCAGTCTGTCTATTTTAGTAGAGTAGGGATGGTTTGGGTTCTTAGAAATAAATATCCTCTCTACCCCTTGATATGGATGGGGTGGTTATTGTAGAATGGAACAGTAGTGTATTCCAGTGGTGAGGCAGTCAAAAGAGGATAACTTGTTCATGAGCTCCAAGTTTCCATATTATGTATAACATATTTATTTTGTTCTCTTTTTTTCTCTTATACTTTTTTGTTTCCTCTTTTTTAACTTTATTTTTATGTTTTTAAAATTTTTATTGGGTTATAGTTGATTTACAGTGTTGTGTTAGTTTCAGGTGTACAGCAAAGTGAATCAGTTATACATATACATATGTCCACTCTTTTTTAGATTCTTTTCCCATATGGGTCATTACAGAGTATTGAGTAGAGTTCCCTGTGCTATACAGTAGGTCCTTATTAGTTATCTTTTATATATAGTCATGTGTATATGTCAATCCTGATCTCCCAATTTATCCCTCCTCGGCCCCCACTACTTTTCCCCCTGGTAATCATACATTTGTTTTCTACGTCTGTGACTCTACTTCTGTTTTGTAAATAAGTTCATTTGTACCATTTTTTTTAGATTCCACATATAAGCCATATCATATGATATTTGTCTTTCTCTGTCTGACTTACTTCACTTAGTATGACAATCTCTAGGTGTATCCCTGTGGCTGCAAATGGCATTATTTCATTCTATTTTATGGCTGAGTTAATATTCCACTGCATATATGTACCACATTTTCTTTACCCATTCCTCTGTCAATGAATATTTAAGTTGCTTTCCTGTCCTGGCTGTTGTAAATAGTGCTTCAGTGAACATTGGGGTGCATGCATATTGGCTTGCACATGGCCAACATACCTTTGTAGCCATTCTGTATCATGGCCTCTTGGTTTTGTTCTCATTGCTACCTAAGTTAATGTCTTGCTATTTCCTGGTTCAAATTCATGAGAGTAAATCTGCTCAGTCTGATTGGTATAATTTATCTTTTCATGCTTGCCACATCATAGTCCACTGCTCAGCCTATGGATTGATTGTCTTTGAGTTACCTTGCTTCCTCCTGGTCTATAATTACCTATAGTCAGGTGCATGGGAAGTCTGGGTCATGTGGTCTAAAATATGATTGCCTGTGGATGGCCTTGTGTTAGGAACTGTTGGCAGGACCATTTCACTTAGAAAGGACTTTAGTTGTCACTGTGATCAATAATAGTAAAAAATAACTTATGCAAATGTACTACCTTCAAGTAGGCTTATTTAGGCCTAGAAACTAGTTTTTAGGAAGGATATCTCCACCGTGTTACAGTTAACTGGGATGTAATATTGATTCAGAGTTGTCTTAGTTCTTCATTTTAGAAAGTTGCTGGTACCCTAAAGTTTAAATTGCACACATTACTTTTGGGAAAATGGACCAATTTCAGGTCTTCATCTAACAATATTTATGTATACTGTATAAATATAATGAAGTGTAACTTACTTGGGCAGTGTCTACCTATTGTTCATTACTCAGTTTGAACCTCATCAATGTTATAGAGATAACTAAATTGGTTTGGTTTATCTATACAGACCTGTGTCAACATTTGTATAGACTGAGCCAAGAGTACAAATACAAATCTACATGCCATATGTATAAAATTTTAAAAACTTGTAACCCAATTTAACAAACTGTTAAATAAAGTGAAGTCCTATTCTCACATTTTGACAAATATGCCTTTATAATGAACTGGAAGGTCAGGTTCAAGTTTAGAATTCTCAAACTCCTCCGACTTCAACACTGACACATGATTGCACTGGGAAAGTTGGCTCCTAGACCTTGGCTGGCCTCCTTCTCTTTAGATACCTGTGTCTGTCTTGCACCAGAAAGGGCCTCACTCTAACGTATGCTTCACTGTGGCCTATGTGTACAAGCTCTGTCCATGGTCCCTGTCACTGGCCTACTTTGACCACCCCTTGGGCTTAATAGTGGGCACATAGATAGCAAGATCCACCCTCTAGAACAACACTTCAAAATGAGTTCCAGGAGAGAATTAAACCATTAAATTATTTAAATAATTAAACCATTAAATGCTTTAAATTAAACCCCAAGGTATCTATTAGATGAAAAAATTAAAATGCTATCAGCCTTGTGCTGTATTTGAGAGAGTGGAGAAAATGGTTACATGGATAATTTTCTTTAGGGCTTGAGAAAGGTTAGTGGGCTGAGAAAGGCTGGTGAAGAGTAGACCTGAGGAAGAGGCCCATGTGGGCTCATGAAAGTGGCTTGGGGCTATTTGGGCAGGGGATTTGGGGATCTTGGGTATACAAATTATGATCTAGAAGGGGGAAGCACAGGCTTCTGATGTTTTTTTCCCTGTGGCCCCACAGATTCTTTCCTCTAGGAACTGGGAGCAGCTGAGAAATTGCTAGAGTGGGTTCTGCTAAGTTATGGGGCCTCTCTTACCCACATCAAAGTGTGGCACTTCATCCATTAATTGTTTTTCATGTCTTAACTATTAAATGCTATGTTAATTTTTTTGTCTTGAAAATGTGTTTAGATATAATCAGGCTTAATTTCAATGAACATGGCAGACCAGGGAATCCCAAAAATCCATATTTCCATAAAATCGCAAATAAACTAGCAGATACTCTCAGAATCAACCTTATTGGTATTCTGAAAACCAATCAAAAGTTTATAACAACCAGGTAAATGCTTAATCAAGGAAAAAAACAGTTGAATCTCAGTAAGAGAGCTTTGTGGCATTTTAACTTACCTTGTCCCCATCCCCTTCACTCCAGATTGGAAGAAGCTTTGAAGACAACAGTCCGTATTCCAAGTACAAGTTCTTAGTGCTGGAGGTAGTAGAAGTGACCTCATTCTTAAAGACCTGTGGTTGTTCATTTTGACCAGCCTAGTGGCTCCCCGAAGACTAACTCTAAAAGGCCTGCCCTTATTTTGCCTAACTCTCCGAACTCTCCGAAGGTTGAGGCAGCTACTTTGGGGGTATTTAATAGATTTAAGGGCAAATGTATTAGCCACTGCCTCTCAGAGCAAGGAATAGCAGTTGGACAAACAATAGACCAACCAAAAATAATAGTATTTGGGTGTAAAGTATCTCTTTGAGACCCTGCTTTTAATTATTTTGAGTACTTGGAAGTGAAATTGCTGGATCACATGGTAATTCTATTTTTAATGTCTTGAGGAACTGCTACACTTTTCCATAGCAACTATACCATTTTACATTGCCACCAACAGTGCATAAGGACTCCAATTTCTCCACATTCATAGTAGTCACCCTAGTTGGTGTGATGTGTATCTGTTTTTTTAAAAAATATTTATTTATTATTTATTTGGCTGCACTGGGTCTTCATTGCCACCTGTGGGATCTTCGTTGCTGTGTGCGAGATCTTCGTTCAGCATGCAGATTCTTTTTTTTTTTTTTTTGTGGTACGCGGGCCTCTCACTGTTGTGGCCTCTCCCGTTGCGGAGCACAGGCTCCAGATGCGCAGGCTCAGCGGCCATGGCTCACGGGCCCAGCCACTCTGTGGCATATGGGATCCTCCCGGACTGGGGCACGAACCTGTATCCCCTGCATCGGCAGGCGGACTCTCAACCACTGTGCCACCAGGGAGGCCCACAGATTTTTAGTTGTGGCATGCAGGATCCAGTTCTCTGACCGGGGATGGAACCCAGCCCCCTGCATTGGGAGCGCGGAGTCTTAACCACTGGACCACCAGGGAAGTCCCGCATTGTGGGTTTGATTTGCATTTGCATTTGTGTTGATTAGTGATGTTGAGCGTGTTTTCATGTGCTTCTTGGCCATTTCTGTCTTCCTTGGAGAAATGTCTCTTCAAGTCCTTTGTCCATTTTTTTTTTTTTTTTTTTTTTTTTGCGGTGCACGGGCCTCTCACTGTTGTGGTCTCGCCCGTTGCGGAGCACAGGCTCCGGACGTGCAGGCTCAGCAGCCATGGCTCACGGGCCCAGCCACTCCACGTCATGTGGGATCTTCCTGAACTGGGGCACGAACTCGTGTCCCCTGCATCGGCAGGCGGACTCTCAACCACTGCACCACCCAGGGGAGCCCCCTTTGTCCATTTTTAATCTGGTTGTTTTTTTTGTTGTTGAGTTGTAGAAGTTCGTTGTATATTCTGGATATCAACCACTTATCAGATATGATTTGCACACATTTTCTCCCATCCCATAGGTTGCCTTTTCACTCTATTGATTGTGTCCTTTGATGCACAGTTTTTACTTTTGATGCAGTCTAGTTTATCTATTTTTAACTTTTGTGACCTGTGCTTTTGGTGTCTTATCCAAGAAATTGTTGCTAAATCCATTGTAATTCATGAAGCTTTTCTCTTATGTTTTCTTCTAAGAGTTTTATAATTTTAGCTACTATATTTATGTCTTTGGTCCACTTTGAGGATGTTTTCATTTTTTAAAATATAATGTGGCATTCATCATTAAAGGTGAAAAAGAAGGATGGAAGTTGTTTAGTGGGAGAGATTTAACTTGCTGTATTGCTCACTGAATAAGTGAAATGGATGAATAAAGTATTTAACACAACTGAGGGGACTCTCATTTACTAGTAAAATATGCTTTTATAGAAATAGATAGCTATTAAAAATGTCTGGCCTTTTAATTGCATTATAACTTATAATTAAATTTTGGTTATTGTTCTGTCTTATTTTGATATGTAGAAGCTAACCCATTTCTTGTGAGCATATGGATTGAATGAGTTTTGTTCAAGTGTTACAAAATCACTGAGTATTTTGCAGGATTTGGTTCTTTGACTCTAGATAAAATAGTATGTGTAAACCATTTCCCGAATAGTACCTGGTTTTGCTATATTTCTCTTTCTTCCAATTATATAGCCCAATTTTTACTGTCTCACTTGTACCTTCTACTGGGCATTTAAATTTGCTTAATATTTTCATTTTATAAAGAAAGCATTATATAACTATTTTAAAAATGGATTCTTTAATGTAATACCATCTTAAACTATAGACCTCTAGTACCTATCAAGACTTACCAAAAGGAAGAGGAATTTTTAAAAAGATATATTTATGAGCAAGGGTGGGGGGTGGTTCAGTAAGTGAGTCTGGAATTGTGCATCCATTTCAGGGCTCTTATTAATAGAAAATAGAGAACATTAGGGAAAAGACTATCAGTTTTATCAGCTAAGTATACTTCATGTATATGAAGCAATTTGAGTAGAGTTCAAAGGGAAAATTAATGATTTCAAAAATAAAAGAATCAATTTTACTTCACAAGCTGCTAACTCAAGTAGTGAGCATCTAGGAAATGTACTGGGACATCCTATAGGTGACTTAAATTTTTTTCTTAATTAAGCCTTCGTTGGAAGAGTTGAATTTAGTGATTAAGATGCTTCTTTGTGGTGTTTTTCTGTGTTGGCTTTTATTTACATACTTTATGTTGGTGACATGTCATCAGTAGAAATCGTAAGGCAATAGATATGCTGTTGTTTAACTCCAATTCTGTTTTTCTTAAAAAAGAGTAAATGTGTGTACAGAACAGTTTGTCTATTATCCAGGGATTATAGGGACTTAATCCTTCGGTCTACATAGCCATCAAATAAAGTCCCATATTTCACTTGAGGGAGCTCCCCAATTGCATGGGGGATTAACCAGCATTTATAGGGCTTACCTTGTATCTCCAACATAGAACTGATGCAAAGAATAGTATCGTTTAAATGTTCTTTGACATTTTAGTTGATTCTCACTTTTGTTTTGTAAATTAGTATTTTGGCAGGAATAGGCTAAAGCTATAGTGAAACACATTAAAATACGTTAAATTGTGACTGCTTTGTTTACTTTGTGATTTATTTTGGTATTAGCCGATGCTCAGAAAATAATAAAAATTCTTCATAAGAAACTGAATTGCAACTATTTAAGTCCATAGTACTTCTTTCTTGTTTTTATAAATTAAATTTCAAGCACAAGCTATATTGAGGCTATATTTAAGGCTGTTTTTTAGTTAAACAGTTATAATACTGAACTCTGTGTATAGTTTTGTAGAATTCCTCTGTAAGTCCAAACAGATCTAGCATTATGGAGACAGCAAAAAAGATGCTGCCTCAGGGTGTAACAGGACCCATAATTGAATTACTTGAAGTTATTATTCTAGAAAAAAATTCACTCCAACACGTAGATTTTCTTATAGGTCAGCATTTTATATAAATGAGCCTTATGGCAAATGGGTGATAGGAAGGGCAAGGGAGGAGAAAAGATCCATAAGTAAAGATATAATCAGCAGCAGTTAGTATAAGGGGCAGGAAGTATGAGGATATCTGGTTCTTCTATCTTTTCATTTTGAGATGCTTAAATCTTTTATAGATAAGAAAATATTTCACATTTTTATACATTTATGCTATTTTCTTAATTTGTATTTCAGCATTCTATAAGCATTTACTTCCAGAAGGGCATTTTCTGTTATAAATTAAAGCGCTGATATTTTTTCAGATGTGTTTATTCAGTGCATTCATAGGTCAGATAATGTAGAGAGAGGTTTATGTGGAAATGATTGTTTTTATAAATAAACAGTCATCCAGTGAGTCACTCACGTGGTCTCAAAATGCCTTAAGTGTTTTAATATATATGAGTGGCAGATTCTATACTGCAGAAATAATGCCAACTTTGTAACAATTAACATAAAATTAAGCTTTTTCATCCTCTCATTCTCTCTACCCCCATGATTGAAATTAGTATCTTTGGGGATGAGAACTTACTTAGATAGATGTACACTTGATGTGTTCGGGCTCTGGGTTAGAGTAAGATGCTTAAAACTCAGTTATGAATATTGAAAAAGAAGAGTAAAGGTGGGAGGAATCACTCTACTTGATATTAAGGCCTACTGTATAGCTAAGTTAGTCACTGTAGCTGTGATAATGTAAGAGGGATAGACACATAGATCAATGAAACAGAAGAGAGAATCAAGAAATAGACCTACATAAATATGCCCAGCTAATTTGTGAGAAAGCAGCAAAAGAAATTTGATGGAGGAAGGATAACTTTTTCAAAAAATGATGTTGGAGCAGTTGGACATTCATAGACAAAAAGGTGAACCTTGACCCAAACCTCACATCTTTAAAAGTATTAACTCAAAATGGATTGTGGACTTAAATGTAAAAATGAAACTTTAAACTTTTAGGAAAAAAAATATGGGAAAATCCTCCATACCTAGGGCTAGGTGAAGAGTTCTTACATTTGATACCAAATGCCTAATTTAAGAGAGAAAATACTGAAGAATTGGACTTCACCCAAATTAAAAACTTTTGTTCTGTGAAAGTCTTTACTAAAAGGATAAAAATACAAGCTATAGACTGGGCAAAAATATTTGTAAAACACATATCCAACAACAGATTAGTATTTGAAATATATAAAGAACTCTCAAAATTCATTATTAAAAAACAAAGAATCCTATTAGAAAATGGGTAAAGAACATGAATATACATCTTATAGGAAAGGATATACAGATGACAGTTAAGCACATGAAATTATGTTCAACATTGTGAGCCATTAGGGACAGGCAAATTAAAAGCACAATCAGATATCACTATATACCTATTAGAATGGTTAAAATAAAAATAGTGACAATGCCAAAAGCTGAACAAGGATGTAGAGAAACTGACTCATTTGTACATTAGTTCTCCTTTGTAGTGATATTTCATCATGGTTTTAGTTTTCATTTCCCTAATGGCTCATGATGTTGAACATCTTTTCATATGCTTATTTGTATAACTTCTTTTGTGAAGTATCTGTTCAAGTCCTTTGTGCATGTTTAAATTTGGCTCTTATTTACTTACTGTTCAGTTTTTCAGATTTCTTTATATTCTTGGGATACAAATCTTTTGATTACTACATGATTTACAAAATTTCTTCCAGTCTGAGCTTTTCTTTTCATTCACTTAACAGTGTCTTTCACAGTTCAAAAAATTTTTAATTTTGATGAAATACAATTAATCCTTTTTCTCTTCTATGGAATGTGTTTTCTTCTTCATATCTCCAAGAATTTGTGTGTGTGTGTGTGTGTGTGTTAGACAAACTTTATTGTTGAAGAATATTTTTGCCTAAGGAAGATTTTGTCCTATATTTTCTTATAAAATATTTATAGTCTTAAAGCTTACATTTAGATGTCTCCTCCATTTTGTGTTAATTTTTGTGTAAGATGTGAAATTTCATTTAAGGTTTATGTTTTTGTATATGGATTACCAATTGTTTGAATATCATTTGTTTAAAAGACTACCCTTTTTCCATTGAATTGCTTTTGTACCTTTGTTAAAAATCACTTGACCATATTTGTGTGGTTTTATTTCCTGACTATTCTTTTACACTAATCTATGTGTATATCCTTTCATCTATACCACTCTGTGTTGATTACTGTAGCTTTGTCATTAAAAGTCTTAAAATCTTCAGTGGGTTTCTTCCTAATTTATTGTACTTAAAAATGTTTTGGCTATTCAACTTACTCTGTTTTTCCATGTAAATTTTTAAATTAATTTTTATTGGAGTATAGTTGCTTTGCAATTCCATGTAAATTTTAATACTAACTTTTCTGTATCTACAAAAATTTCTGCTATGATTTTTTTTTGGAATTACACCAAATGTATCTATCATTTTGGGTAGAATTGACATCTTTACTATGTTGCATCTTCCAATCAACAAACATATTATGTGTCTCCATTTACTTACATTTTCTTTAATTTCTCTTATGAGCATTTTGTGGTAAAAATGCTTAAAAAATATAAATCTGTTCATAATTTATAGATTTATACCAAAGTATTTTATTTATTGGTGTTGTTAATGATATTTCTTTGTTTCAGTTTTCAACTGCACATTGCTAGTATATAAAATACAATTGATATTTTCATCTTTTTCCATTTACTGATTTGCATTAGTTAATTAATTAATTTAAGCTGATCATTGCAGTTATCCTCTTTTTTAAAAAATAAATTTATTTTAGTTTATTTCTCTCTGTGTTGGGTCTTCTTTGCTGCATGTGGGCTTTCTCTAGTCATGGCGAGCAGGGGCTACTCTTCGTGGTGGTGCATGGGCTTCTCATTGTGGTGGCTTCTCTTGTTGAGCACGGGCTCTAGGCACACAGGCTTCAGTAGTTGTGGCACACAGGCTCAGTAGTTGTGGTGCACGGGCTTAGTTGCTCCGCAGCATGTGGAATCTTCCCAGACCAGGGCTCAAACCCGTGTCCCCTGCATTGGCAGGCAGATTCTTAACCAGTGCGCCACCAGGGAAGCCCCTGTTATCCACTTAGAGTACAGCCTTGGTAGTCTCAATTATTAGTTATATGAGATGTTTTGTTGATTCCCTGGGTATTTTTACATAGAAATTTCTTTTATATTTCTAGCTTATTAGGTTTTTATTATGAACAAGTATTTTATTTTCTTAAATGCTTTTACTGAATGAAGTTTTTATTCTCCAGATTGCTAATATGTAGGATTACATTGATTTTCAAATATTGAACTACTTCATGCATCCCAGAAACATATCCCATTTGGTCACAATATATTATTCTTTATGTATATTGCTGGCTTCAATCTGCTAATGTTTTATGAAGAATTTTTGCATTTATGTTGATGAGGGATACTGGGTTGTAATGTTCTTCTTTCTGTACTGTCTAAATAGGGTTCTGGTGGTAGCATAATGCTGGCCTCATAAAATAAATTGAAAAGTGTTCCATCTTCTTCTACTTTCCAGTAGAGATTATATAGAATTGGTATTATTGTTTCTTCAAATGTTTGTAGAATTTGCCAATGAAATTATCTGGGCTGAAATATTTTTTTCAGAAGGTTTTTAACAATGAATTCAATTTCTTAATAGTTACAGGACAATTCAAGTTATCTGTTTGATTTGAGGTTAGTTTTGTAATTTGTAGATCTTTAGGAATTGGTTCATTTCATCTAAGTTATCAAATTTATGAGCATAGAGTTGTTCATAGTATTCCTTTATTATCATTTTAAGGGCTCTTGGATTACTAGTGATGTCTCCTCTTTCATTTCTGCTATTGATAATTTAGGTGTATTTTTTCTTTAGTCAGCCTGGCTAGATGTTTATCAATTATATTGATGTTTTCAAAGAGCCAGCTTTTGTTTTCAGTGATTTTCTCGATTTTTCTGCTTTCAGTTTCATTGATTTCTGCTCTACTCTTTCTACTTCCTTTGGTTTTATTTTGTATTTCCCTTTCTAATTTTTTAAGGTATAAACTTAGATTATTGATTTGAGACCTTTTTTCCTAATATATGCATTTAATGCTATAAATTTCCCTCTAAGAACTGTTTTAGCTATATGCCACCCATTTTTAAAATTGAAGTACAGTTGATTTACAATATTATATTAGTTTCAGGTGTACAGTGTAGTGATTCAGTATTTTTGAAGATTGTATTCCATTATAGGTTAACAAGATAATGGCTATAATTCCAAGTGCTCTACAGTATATCATTGTTGCTTATCTATTTTATACATAGTAGTTTGTATCTGTTAATTTCATACCTCTTAATTATTTTCCCTCACTCCCCTTTGGTAACCACAAGTTTGTTTTCTATATCTGTGAGTCTGTTTCTGTTTTGCATATACATTATTTGTATTTTTTTTTAGATTTCACATGTAAGTGATATCATACAGTATTTATCGTTCTCTGTCTGATTTATTTCACTATGCATAATATTCTCTAGGTCAATCCACATTGCTGCAAATTATATGCCACTCATTTTTTAAAATAAATTTATTTATTTTTGGCTGTGTTGCGTCTTCGTTGCTGCACATGGGCTTTCTTTAGTTGCAGTGAGCTGGGGCTACTCTTTGTTGCAGTGCACAGGCTTCTCTTGTTGTGAAGCACGGGCTCTAGGGACATGGGCTTCAGTAGTTGTGGCTCACGGGCTCTAGAGCGCAGGCTCAGTAGTTGTGGTGCATGGGCTTAGTTGCTCCACGGCATGTGGGATCTTCCTGGACAAGGGCTCGAACCCGTGTCCCCTGCATTGGCAGGCAGATTCTTAACTACTGCACCACCAGGGAAGCCCTGCCAGCCATTTTTGACATGTTGTTTTCATTTTCACTTATTCAAAATACATTTCTTTAAAGAATTCTACTTTGACCCATAAGTTATTTAGACTGGTTTTGTTTCGTTCCAAACATTTGGGGATTTTTCCCAGTATCTTTCTGCTTCTGATTTCTATTTAAATCTATTATGGTCAGATAATATACTTTGTATGATTGAATGATAATATACTCTGTATGATTGTTATTCTAAACTTATAATTTTTTATGGCCCGGAATATATTCTATCTTGGTGAATGTACTATGTACACTTGAGAAGAACATGCATCCTGCTGTTGTTAGATGAAATGTTCTATAAGCATCAAGTTGCTTAATAGTGTTCAGGTCATCATGAAGAAATCCTTACTGATTTCATCATGTTTCTTCTATCAATTATGAGAGGACTGATGAAGTCTCACAATTCAATCAGGGGATGATTCATTCAAGATGGCAGAGTAGAAGAACGTGCTCTCACTCTCTCTTGCAAGAGCACTGGAATCACAACTAACTGCTGAACAGTCATCGACAAGAAGACACTGGAACTCACCAAAAAAGATAACCAACATCCAAAGACAAAGGAGAAGCCACAGTGAGATGGTAGGAGTGGCACAATCACGATAAGATAAAATCCCATAACTGCTGTGTGGGTGACTCACAAACTGGAGAACACTTATACCACAGAAGTCCACCCACTGGAGTGAAGGTTCTGAGACCCACGTCAGGCTTCCCAACCTGGGGGTCTGGCAACAGGAGGAGGAATTCCTAGAGAATCAGACTTTGAAGGCTAGCGGGATTTGATTGCAGGACTTCGACAGGACTGGGGAAAACAGAGACTCCACTCTTGGAGGGCACACACAAAGTAGTGTGTGCATTGGGACCCAGGGGAAGGAACAGTGACCACATAGGAGATTGAACCAGACCTACCTGCTAGTGTTGGATGGTCTCCTGCAGAGCGAGGGGTGGCTGTGTCTCACCTTGAGGACAAGGACACTGGCAGCAGAAGTTCTTGGAAGTACTCCTTGATGTGAGCCCTCCCAGAGTCCTCCATTAGCCTCACTAAAGAGCCTGGGTAGGCTCCAGTGTTGGGTTGCCTCAGGCCAAACAACTAACAGAAAGGGAATGCAGCCCCACCCATCAGTAGACAGGCAGATTAAAGTTTTACTGAGCTCTGCCCACCAGAGTAACAACCAGCTCTACCCACCACCAGTCCCTCCCATCAGGAAACTTGCACAAGCCTCTTAGATAGCCTCATCCACCAGAGGGCAGACAGCAAAAGCAAAAAGAACTACAATCCTGCAGCCTGTGGAACAAAAACCACATTCACAGAAAGAGAGACAAGATGAAAAGGCAGAGGGCTATGTACCAGCTGAAGGAACAAGATAAACCCCAGAAAAACAACTAAATGAAGTATAGATAGGAAACCTTCCAGAAAAAGAATTCAGAATAATGACAGTGAAGGTGATCCAGGACCTCAGGAAAAGAATGGAGGCAAAGATCGAAAATATGCAAGAAATGTTTAACAAGGCCCTAGTAGAAGTAAAAAACAAACAGAGATGAACAATACAATACTTGAAATGAGAAATACACTACAAGGAATCAATAGCAGAATAACTGAGGCAGAAGAACGGATAAGTAACCTGGAAGACAGAATGGTGGAATTCACTGCTGTGGAACAGAATAAAGAAAAAAGAATGAAAAGAAATGAAGACAGCCTAAGAGACCTCTGGGACAATATTAAATGCACCAACATTCACGTTATAATGGTCCCAGAAGGAGAAGAGAGAGAGAAAGGACCCGAGAAAATATTTGAAGAGATTATAGTCGAAAACTTCCCTAACATGGGAAAGGAAATGGCCACCCAAGTCCAGGAAGTGCAGAGAGTCCCATACAGGATAAATCCAAGGAGAAACACACGGAGACAAATAGTAATCAAATTGGCAAAAATTAAAGACAAAGAAAAATTAATGAAAGCAGCAAGGGAAAAACAACAAAAAACATACAAGGGAACTCCCATAAGGTTAACAGCTGATTTCTCAGCAGAAACTCTACAAGCCAGAAGGGAGTGGCAGAACATATTTAAAGTCATGAAAGGGAAGAACCTACAGCCAAGATTACTCTACCCAGCAAGGATCTCATTCAGATTCGATGGAGAAATCAAAAGCTTTACAGACAAGCAAAAGCTAAGAGAATTCAGCACCACAAAACGAGCTCTACAACAAATGCTAAAGTAACTTCTGTAAGTGGGAAACACAAAAGAAGAAAAAGACCTACAAAAGCAAACCCAAAACAATTAAGAAAATGGTAACAGGAACATACATATCGATAATTACCTTAAACGTGAATGGATTAAATGCTACAATGAAAGACTCAGGCTCGCTGAATGGATACAAAAACAAGACCCATATATATGCTGTCTACAAGAGACCCACTTCAGACCTAGGGACACATAGAGACTGAAAGTGAGGGGATGGAAAAAGATATTCCATGCAAATGGAAATCAAAGAAAGCTGGAGTAGCAATACTCATATCAGATAAAATAGACATTAAAATAAAGAATGTTACAAGAGACTAGGAAGGACACTACATAATGATCAAGGGATCAATCCAAGAAGAAATAACAATTATAAATATATATGCACCTAACATAGGAGCACCTCAGTACATAAGGCAACTGCTAACATCTGTAAAAGAGGAAATCGACAGTAACACAATAATATTGGGGGACTTTAACACCTCACTTACACCAGTGGACAGATCATCCAAACAAAGTTAATAAGGAAACACAAGTTTTAAATGACACAATAGACCAGATAGATTTAATTGATATTTATAGGGCATTCCATCCAAAAACAGCAGATTACACTTTCTTCTCAAGTGCGTACGGAACATTCTCCAGGATAGATCACATCTTGGGTCACAAATCAAGCCTCGGTAAATTTAAGAAAATTGAAAACATATCAAGCATCTTTTTTGACCACAACACTATGAGATTAGAAATCAATTACAGGGGAAAAAACGTAAAACACACAAACACATGGAAGCTAAACAATACATTACTAAATAGCCAAGAGATCACTGAAGAAATCAAAGAGGAAATCAAAAAATATGTAGAAATAAATTACAATGAAAACACGACAATGCAAAACCTATGGGATGTAGCAAAAGCAGTTCTAAGAGGGAGGTTTATAGCAATATAATCCTACCTTAAGAAACAACAAACATCTCAAATAAACAAATTAACCTTACACCTAAAAGAACTAGAAAAAGAAGAAACAAAACCCAAAGTTAGTAGAAGGAAAGAAATCATAAATATCAGAGCAGTAATAAATGAAATAGAAACAAAGAAATCAGTAGCAAACATCAATAAAACTAAAAGCTAGTTCTTTGAGAAGATAAACAAAATTGTTAAACCATTACACAGACTCATCAAGAAAAAGAGGGAGGACTCAAGTCAATAGAATTAGAAATGAAAAAGGAGAAGTTACAACAGACACCACAGAAATACGAAGCATCCTAAGAGACTACTGCAAGCAACTCTGTGCCAATAAAGTGGACAACCTGGAAGAAATGGACAAATTCTTAGAAAGGTATAACCTTCCAAGACTGAACCAGGAAGAAATAGAAAATATGAACAGACCAATAAAAAGTAATGAAATTGAAACTGTGATTAAAAATCTTCCAACAAACAAACGTCCAGGACCAGATGGCTTCACAGGTGAATTCTCTCATTTAGAGAAGAGCTAACACCCATCCTTCTCAAACTCTTCCAAAAAATTGCAGAGGAAGGAACATTCCCAAACTCATTCTATGAAACCACCAGAACCCTGATCCCAAAACCAGACAAAGATTCTAAACAAAAAAGAAAACTACAGACCAGTGTCACTGGTGAATATAGATGTAAAAGTCCTCCACAAAATACTAGCAAACAGAATCCAACAACACATTAAAGGGATCATATACCATAATCAAGTGGGATTTGTCCCTGGGATGCAAGGATTCTTCAATATATGCAAATCAATCAATGTGATACACCATATTAATAAATTGAAGAATAAAAACCATGTGATCATCTCAATAGATGCAGAAAAAGCTTTTGATAAAATTCAACACAGGTTTATGATAAAAACTCTCCAGAAAGTGGGCATAGAGGGAACCTACCTTAACATATTAAAGGCCATATACAACAAACCCACAGCAAACATCATTCTCAATGGTAAAAAATTGAAAGCATTTCCTCTAAGATCAGGAACCAGACAACGATATCCACTCTCAGCATTATTATTCAACATGGTTTGGAAGTCCTAGCCACGGCAATAAAGAAGGAAAGGAAATAAATGTATACAAATTCGAAAAGAAGAAGTGAAACTGTCACTGTTTGCAGATGACATGATAGTATACATAGAGAATCCTAAAGATGCCACCAGAAAACTTCTAGAGCTAATCAATGAATTCGGTAAAGTTGCGGGATACAAAATTAATGCACAGAAATCTCTTGCATTCCTATACTAATGATGAAAAATCTGAAACAAAAATTAAGGAAACACTCCCATTTACCATTGCAACAAAAAGAATAAAATACCTAGGAATAAACCTACCTAGGGAGACAAAAGACCTGTATGCAGAAAACTATAAGACACTGATGAAAGAAATTAAAGATGATACAAACAGATGGAGAGATATACCATGTTCTTGGTTTGGAAGAATCAATATTGTCAAAATGACTGTACTACCCAAAGCAATCTACAGATTCAGTGAAATCCCTTTCAAATTACCAATGGCATTTTTTACAGGACTAGAAGAAAAAATCTTAAAATTTGTATGGCGACAGAAAAGACCCTGAATAGCGAAAGCAGTCTTGAGGGAAAAATACGGAGCTGGAGGAATCAGACTCCCTGACTTCAGACAATACTACAAAGCTACAGTAATCAAGCCAATATGGTACTGGCACAAAAACAGAAGCATAGATCAATGGAACAAGATAGAAAGCCCAGAGATAAACCCACGCACCTATGGTCAACTGATCTATGACAAAGGAAGCAAGGATATACAATGGAGAAAAGACAGTCTCTTCCATAAGTGGTGCTGGGAGACTGGACAGCTACATGTAAAAGAATGAAATTAGAACACTCCCTAACACCATACACAAAAATAAACTCAAAGTGGAATAGAGACCTAAATGTAAGACTCGACACTATAAAACTCTTAGAGGAAAACATAGGCAGAACACTCTTTGACATAAATCACAGCAAGATCTTTTTTGATCCACCTCCTAAAGTAATTGAAATAAAAACAAAAATAGACAAATGGGACCTAATGAAACTTAAATTTTTTTGCACAGCATAGGAAACTACAAACAAGATGAAAAAGACAGCCCTCAGAATGGGAGAAAATATTTGCAAACAAATCAGTGGACAAAGTATTAATCTCTAAAATATATAAACAGCTCATGAAGCTCAATATTAAAAAACAAACAGCCCAATCCAAAAGTGGGCAGAAGACCTAAATAGACATTTTCCAAAGAAGACATACAGATGGCCAAGAAGCACATGAAAAGTTGCTCAACATCACTAATTATTAGAGAAATGGAAATCAACACTACAATGAGATATCACCTCACACCATTTAGAATGGGCATCATCAGAATATCTACAAACAGTACATGCTGGAGAGGGTGTGGAGAAAAGGTACCCTGTTGCACTGTTGGTGGGTATGTAAATTGATACAGCCACTATGGAGAACAGTATGGAGGTTCCTTAAAAAACTAAAACTAGAATGACCATATGACCCAACAATGCCACTACTGGGCATATACCCATAGAAAACCATGATTCAAAAGACACATGCGCCCCAGTGTTCATTGCAGCACTATTTACAATAGCCAGGACGTGGAAGCAACCTAAATGCCCATCGACAGATGAATGTATAAAGAAGATGTGGTATATATATACAATGGAATATTTCTCAGCCATAAAAAGGAACTAAATTGGGTCATTTGTAGAGATGTGAATGGATCTAGAGACTGTCATACAGAGTGAAGTAAGTCAGAAAGAGAAAAACAAATATTGTATATTAACGCATATATGTGGAACCTAGAAAAATGGTACAGATGTGAACAGCTTTGCAGGGCAGAAATTGAGGCACAGATGAAGAGAACAAATGTATGGACACCAAGGGTGGGGGGAAGTGTCGGGGGGTGGTGGTGGTGGTGTGATGAATTGGGAGATTGGGATTGACATATATACACTAATATATATAAAATGGATAACTAATAAGAACCTGCTGTATAAAAAAATAAATAAAATAAAATTCAAAAAATAATTCAATCATGGATTTGCTACTTAGTTTTTTTTTTTTTAGTTTTATCAAGTTTTGCCACATGTTTTTTGAAGCTCTGTTGTTCGTTGCATACACACATAAATATTGTCATGTTTTCTTGAATAATTTATCCCTTTATTATTATGTAATATTCCTCTATCTCTGTCAATATCACTTATTCTGGATAATATGATGTCAAAAATTAATATTGCTGCTACAGCTTTAATTTTTAATACTGTCATTGTTTTTTTAAATAAAAATATTTATTGAGCTGTAATCCACTTAAAGTGTACAAATCAATTTTTTAATTGTATTCATAGATTGTTGTACAGTTATATGCACAATCTAATTTTGAAACATTTTCACTGCCCCATAAAGTAACCTCATACTACTAGCAGTAAGTCCCTATTTTCCCCTAATCTCTCAGATCTAGGCAACCACTAATCTACTTCTGTCTCCATAGATTTGACTGTTCTGGATATTTCATATAAATGAAATCATACAATATGTGCTCTTTTGTGACTGTATTCTTTTACTTAGCTGAACTTTTACAAGGTTCAGCCATGTAAGATAAATCAGTACTTCATTCCTGTTCATTACTGAATCAAATTCCATTATATGGATACAGCACATATTGTTCATTAATTCATGAGTTGATGGACATTTTGGTTGTTTCCTCATTTTGGCTATTATAAATAATGATGATATGAATATTTGTGCAAAAGGTTTTGTATAACTATGTTTTCATTTATCTTTGACATATACCTAGAAGTAGAATATTTGAGTGATATGGTAACCCTATATGTTTACTTAATTGGAAAACTAACATTCTGTTTTCTGAAGTGACTACTTCATTTTACTTTCCCACCAGAGAGCCTGGTGAGGTTCCTGGAAAGGGCTATTAGAGAATGTCTTCCGTGTAGCTCCCAGAAGTTTCACACTCATGCCTGTCCATGCTTGACCTTTGGCAATTAGTTAAAATTTCTAATTTCATCCTCCTACCTGCTTCTATGCATTCAATATTGTCATCCCCAGATAATCAAATGTTCTAAACTGGTTTCTGTCTGTAAGTTTGGGCACGTTGTTTGCCCTGTGATCTCGTTTATCTGTGATTGGTCCAAGGAAAGTTGTTAATCTGCACGTTGCTTAGCTTTTTCTTGTTTCAAGTTTAGGAGTACGTCTTTCTAGTTATCTACATCTCCAAGCTAAAAATGCCATTTAATGTTCAGTTTTAACTGTTCCTTATATATTATGCATACTAATCCTTTATTATATATGTTTTGCACAGGTCTTTTTCCAGTCTGTTCCTTGTTTATTCATTTTCTTAACAGCGTTTTTTGATGAGTAGAAGTTTTTAATTTTTATGAAATCTAATTTTTTTTTAGTATTTATTTCTTCTGTTTCTTGTCTAACAAATCTTTTCCTATACCAAGGTCAAAAAGGTATTTCCTTTTTTCCCCTAGAAGCTTTAAAATATTATCTTTTATATTTAAGGTAATTATTGATCTCAAAGTAATTTTTTGAATGATGCAAGATAGAGATTGACATTTCTTTTTAAAAAATATGGATATCTTGTTGTTTCATCAAAATTTATTGGAGAGTTTTCTTTTCCTAGTGAAGTTTTCTGGTACCATTTTTGGAAATCACTTGACTTTATTTGTGTGTATCTAATTTTGGGTTCTCCATTTTGTTTCACTGATCTATCCATTCACTAACATTATACCATCTTGGTTGTGTAGCATTCTAGTGAGTGAGTCTTAAAATCGTGTAGAGTACATTTTACAACTTTCTTCCCCTTTTCAATATTATTTTGAACAGTTTACATCCTTTTCATTTCCATATAAATCTTATAATCAATTTGTCCATTTCTTAATGTCTCCTAGGATTTTGATGGGGGTAAAATTGAATGTATGGATCAATTTTTGGAAAATTGATAATATTTAGACTCTAGTACATGAACTTTGCATATATTTCCATTTGTTTAAGAACATTTTAATTTTCTCAGCAATATTTAATTTTCATTTCATAGGCCTTGCACATCTTTCCTTAACTTTATCTCTTAGTAATTGATGAATTTTAACAACATTGTAAATCGTATTATTTAACAGTTTTTAATTTTATAATTAATTTAATATTAGTTTCATTTTTGTATAATTACTTTTTATACTGTGATATCACAAAATTCACTTACTTAGATTTTACAGTTGTTTACACATGACTTGGAATTTTCAACATTTAATAATTATGTCATCTTCAAGTGATGAGAGAGGATATTTATCTCTGCTCCCAATCATAGAGAGAAAAGTCTTCAATATTTTATTATTAAGTGTAATGTTAGATGTATTTTTTTACATGCAAATCATCCGGTTGAGGAAGTTCCCTTCTATTTTTAGTTTGGAGACAATTTTTATTATTAATGGTGTTGAATTTTATCCAATGACCATATAATTTTACTCCTTTAATCTGTTAATGAATAAGATTGTATTTATTGATCTTTAATTGTTAAGCCAATTTTGCATTTTGGGAGCTAAAACTTATTTGAGCAAGATATAATATTCTTTTTATGTATCACTCTATTCAGTTAGGTAATATTTTATTAAATTTTTTGCTCCTGTGTTCTTGAGGAATAGTTGTCTATAGTTATATTTTCTTGTAATTCCTTTGTCTAGTTTTTGTATCAAGGTAATTGACACCTTCTAAATGAGTGTTTTCTCTTCCTGTATTTTCTGAAAGTGTTTGTAGCATTGATATTAATTTTTTTCCTTTAATATTTGATCAGATTCACTAATGAAGCTATCTGGACCTAGATTTTTCTTTGTGTTATAATACAGTTTTATTATATTTATTTAATTAACATTATATTGTGAGAATTTTCCTATTTCATTAACTATTTTTCAAAAACAAGATTTTTCACAGTTGCATAATATTTGTTTGAATAAATATACCATAATGTATGTAACTAGTCCCCTACAGTTGGCTATTTTGGTTGTTAAATATTTTCCTCTCATTGATTTCTTATTACCAAGCAAGACAGTTGAACTGTGATGTTCTTTTTATAAAACATGCATCAATGTATATGAATATTTATGTAGAATATATATTATATAAAGCTATATAACACAATATATTATATACGTTATGTACATAGATAATAAATGTATATGTTTATGTATAAAAATACACACAGATACACACACACACTGAAAGAGATAGACAGATTGACAGACTATGGTATTAGATACATCAGTACATTAACATAGTCCAACTTTGGATGTTAGGAGTTTGGGAAATTTTTTCTTTCTTTTCATGGTTTTTGGTATTTCTATGTTTTTATTTCCAGACTGAGAATGTCACTTTATAGTTAGTAATGAAAGAAAAAACCTGAACTGTTTTTTTTCTTGGGAGTTAAAAAATAAAGGATTTATTAAGCTATCACAGGCAGTTTGAGAAATTACTAAAATACTATACGGTAGTTAAAATTCTAGCAATGTTTTACATTTGAGAATTTTTTCCCCCAACAGCAGAACATTAAATGATGTCTGAGTAGGTGCAGTATTTCAGGCTCCCATGGGAATTGCCAAATGATCAAAGGGGCACTTACGCTCTTTGGGAATAGGTCCAGGTTTTATTTTTGTCCTCCTTTTTCAAAGTCTTAAAGAAATAAAAATCTTCACAGCCAAATACATTTTTTGGTTCCCTTTGGTTTAGAACATGGAAGGCTACCCAATGTCAGGAGGCACTGGGAGAATTTGGCTTGAATTTTTAAAGCTATTTGATCGGGGGAAGGGAGATGAAAAGAATTACTTTGAAGAATTACCCAGCTAAATCTGGTTAATGTAGCCAATGATAGGATAAAGTAAGTTTTAGCACATGTAATCCATTGTGATTGCTCCAATTTTCCAAGCCAAGTAAGAAATAAACTTTATTGCTCATAATCTTCAGAAATAATGGAAAAAATACATAGATACTTCATCAGGTGCTTATACAATTAAGTGGGTGACAGTTTAGAACTGTTACTTAAACTCTTTAACTTCTTTGTCTTGTACAAATGTATGTGACAGCTTATAAGTTTTTAAAAGAAACATTGAAAGAACAAAAATAGAGGGCTTTTTAAAAGGTGCATGTATATAGGTAGAGATCTAGTATTAACCCTCCCTTGCAATAAAATTGTGGAAAGAAAGATGTAATCATTAGAAGTCAGAGTTTACTTAGGCTGTTTTAGATCAACTGTGAGGGATGAGTGTAGCAAGAGGAATAGGATCAGATGACCAAGGAAGGATGAGAGGTTGTTGGGAGGTGGAGAGAAAAACTGGAAACAAAATAATTAGAGAAAAATCCAAAAGGTTATTGGGCATAGAATGAGGAAGTTTTTTTTTTTCTAATTCCCCAAATTGGATGATTTCAGGATGCTCATATCTGTATCTGTAAGTATGTTATTCTTAGATCAGTCTAGGATGAAATGATGCTAAGTACAAATAATGAGGCCATAAGAAAATGAAAAGAAATAAAATCTTATTTGCCCTATTTCTCTAGCTCAGTATCTCATAATGTGTAGTCAGAAGACTACCCAGTTTTGTCACCTGGGATGCTTGCTAAATAGGATATAGAGTCCTGAACCCGTTTCAAACAATGAATTTCTGAGGGTTTGAACCTGGGATCAGCATTTTTAACAAGCTTCACAGATGATTCATAACATAGGAAAGTTTAAGAACCATTGCTATCTAGTGTATGTCAGACTTACTCCCATTATTTCCTAATCCATAACTCTCCTCCTTTTCCACCCCATCGCCCCTGCCCCCTTAAAACCAAGTGTGGATCATTTATTTGATCTGGAATAGATGTCACTTATTTCAAAATTGTTTTGCTCTATCATTCCTTTTTTCAGTACTGAACTAAAGGTACATTTCTTATAGTTGTTTGTAGTTTTACTGCAGTACCAAATTGAATAATGCATCCTTAGGCCAGAAAACTTTGTTTGTGAGTGAGCCTAGGCAGCTGTCTGCTGGACAGCCATATCTCCTTGTGGCTGTATTTCCTCTGCTCATTATTAGGTACACTCTAATTGTTGTGGAGTTATAAATAATATTTATTTATCTTTTTGTTTGTTTATTTTTAGTCATAATGATCCTAACCAGAAAGCTATCTGCTGATGATTGTGATGGAAGTGAAATAATGTGAGAAAATTAACCTTTAGCCATGACATAGCTATGTCAATGACCTTTCAGTTACATATTACTACAGTTTGTTTAGGACATTATATATCCTAGTGTTTTTTGTAATTGTGGGTTTGGTAGTTTGAAAATTTATGGAGAACATTCTACCGATACTGTCTTTTTTCCCCATTAGACAATCATCAAAGTCTTGTTGGGTTATTTGTGTTTCCTTATTTCCCTTTGATTATTTGAGAGGTAGCAAACCAAAGAAGAAGGAACTGGGGCTCCTAAAATGGGGCAACTTGAAGTATCACCTTTGTTTTTCTGTAGCCAGATGTCTGGTGAACATGGATGAAACTGAGAGAGTATAGAACAAAACCAGGATATAGGGTAGGTTTCAGCAGTAGGCATTTTGTAAGTCCAGATATCTGTGTAGTCAGTATGGTTGTGAGTGTGGTAGGTATTGTTCACAAGTGAGTTGAGTACAAGAACCAGGGTAGCTAGCGGTAGGTGATATGCTGAGATCCAAGTCAACATTATATCTCTGGTTGTGGGATTGGAGCAAAGTTGAAAGTTTTACAGTGATCACTCATGTAGCCACTGCCTAGATTTTATCATTTAATTTTGCTGTAGTTGTTTTATCTGTGTGTCAATTTATCCATTCCATTATCTATTCATTAATTCATAGTATTTTTTAAAAGTAAATTGTGGAAAGACATCCCATGATCATACATCAGAAGAATTAATATTGTTAGATGGCAGTACTCCCCAGATTGATCCTAAGGATTCAATGCAATCTCCATAAAAATTACTGCTGGCTTCTTTGCAGAAATTGAGAAGCTGACCTAAAATTCCTATGGAAATACAACAGAGCCAGAATAGCCAAGACAGTCTTCAAAAAGAAGAACAAATTTGGAGGACTCACACTTCCTAATTTCAAAACTTACTACTAAGTTACAGTAATCAAGACTGTGTGATACAAATATAAAGAGAGACATATAGATCAATAGAATAGAATTGAGAGTCCAGAAATACATCCTCATTTTTACAGGCAATTGATTTTTTACAAGGGTGCCAGGGCAGTTAGATGGAGGAAAGAATAGGCTTTTCAACAGATGATGTTGGGTCAGCATGCAAAAGAACAAAGTTGGACTCCTACCTCCACCATATACAAAATTTAATTCAAAAATGGATCCTTTGTATGAAATGTACAGAATAGGCAAATCTCGAGAGAGAAAACAGATTAGTGGTTAACTAGGGCTGGGAGAGGATTGGAAAGAAACATGGAGTGACTAATAGGTATAGGCTTTCTTTTGGGGATGATGAAAATGTTCTAATATCAATTGTAATGATGGTTGCAAAACTATGAATATAATCAAAACCATCATACTGTGCAGAAATCATGGCTTAATAGACTGTTAGATAAAAACAAGTAAATTGTAGAAATCAGTACATTTTCCCCCAAGTACTTCAATATATATTATTAATATATATTCAATATTTGTTTACAGATTTTCCTTTTGATGTTAAAATTATATAGTATGAAATGCACAAATCTCAAGGGTGCATTCACTGAATTTTGACAAATGCATACACCTGTGTAACCCATTCCTCTATCGTGTTATAGAACATTAACGTCATCCCCAGAAAGTTATGTCACCTTCCCAGTCAATTTTTCCTTACCCCCATTAAAGGCATCCTTTGTTCTTTGTTCTGATTTTTTCCACCACACAATCGTTTTGCCTGTTTTAGTATTTTAAATAAATGGCATCATATAATACATACTGTTTTGTGTGAGACTTTCACTCGGTATACTGTTTCTGAAATTAATCCATGTTGCATTTCTTTAATGGCTGAGTCATATTTCATTGTATGAATTTATTGAAGATTCTTTATTCATTATCATAATGATACACACTTAATCTCTTTCCAGTTTCTGGATATTATGAATAAAGCGGCAATGGATATTTTATTACAAGCCTTTTTGTGATTCTGTGTTTTCATTTCTCTTAAATAAACACCTAGGAGTGGAATTGTTGGGTCATAGGGAAGGTGTATGCTTCCCTGTGACACATAAAAGCTGCTACAGTTTTCCAAAAATGGTCCATTTTACATTACCATCAACTATGTATGAGAGTTCCAGTTATTCCATACCTCTTCAATATTTGATGTCATGTCTTTTTTAATCTTTAGCCCTTCTGCTGATTGTATAGTGGTATTTCATTGTGCTTTTAATTTGCATTTCACTGATAATTAGTGATGTTGATCACTTTTTCATGTCCTTATTGGCAATTTGTATATCTCTTTTGTGAAGTGTCTGTCCAAATCTTGTGCCTGTACTTCCATTAGGTTGTTTGTATTTTTATTGTTGAGTTGTAGGAGTTCTTTTTATATCCGAGATATCAGTTCTTTTTCAGATATATGTATTGTGAATATCTTCTTCCATTCTCTGCCTTTTTTATATTAATTATGATGTCTTTTGATGAATAGACATTTTGAATTTTGATGAAACCTTATTTATCAGTTTTTTTTCTCTTATGGTTTTTCCTTTCTTTGTCTTGTCTAAAAAAATTTGTGCTTAAGCTCAAATCACAAAGATATTCTCTTATATGTTCCTCTAGCAGGTTTGTGGGTTTTAGCTTTTATGGTTTTTTTCTATGATCCATTTCAAATAATTTTTGTGTTTGGTATGAGGTAGGAATTGAGGCTAATTTTTTCCCCATAGGGATATCCTGTTATCCCAGCACCATTTTTTGAATATATTTTCCCTATTGGATTGCTTTGGCACCTTTATTGAAAGTCTAATATGCTATATTGTGTTTAATTGATTTATTTCCGAATCCTTAGGAAACCACACTGTCTTAATTACTGTACCTTTATAGTAAGCCTTGAAGTCAAGTTTGTGAACACCCCCAAGATTAAGCAAAAGATCTAAGAAAGAAAAACAAGCTTTTAACTAAGTTATAATAAATACCCTCATTTTCCTAATATGAATAATGATTCACTTTGAGTATTTTCAGCTGGATTAAATGAACCATTATAATTTTCGGAAGGCCATTTCAATTTATTAGGGAAACTACTCTAATAATATGTATAATTTGGGGCATAATCCTTAGGAATATGTGAACCTAGCATTAGGTAACCTTTCCTGAAACTTAGCAGGACTCACGATCCAAGACCACTGCACTAGTTTTGTACTGTTTAACTCCAGGGGGCGCCATTTACACAGGCATAGTTAGAAAAGTAAACAAAAGCAAGAAAGAGATTAGAACAGAGAGGAAAGATGAGGAAAAGATAAGAGAAATATATGTTGTGTAAATGGTAGGTCATCACATGTCTGGTATCCTATAGATAGACTAGGAAATTTAGTTTCAAACCTTTATTTTAAATGTATCAAAAAAGTAAAGCAAATATAAAAGTGCAGCTTCTCTGGCTAAAGGATGTGTGTGTAATATCACCAGAGCTCCTTCCATTCACACCTTCGTGTCTACTATAGTCCCTAAAGTTGAAATCCAGTATATAAGGCTATTATGTTGCATATTGCAGTTTGGACTTTTACACGTTATGGTGGTAAAAAAAAAAAAAAAAGTATTGTGCTACGTGCCAAAGTGAAAGCTATATAGTTCTTTGAATCTTTTTGCCATTAAAGCAATTAACAATTATTTAATTAATTATGCAGTTGTCTCTGATTATTGCATCTCTGATTTTGACCATTGGGGAAATGGTGTACAAGATAGATTTATTTAAAAACTATGTATTTGAGGTTGCTAACATCTATCTAGTTAAACTCAATGTAATGAATAAAGTACAATTCTGCACATACACTTACAAATATTTTCTTTATTCTCCATCTCTTTCGCTTTCTTTCCATGTTCGATAACTAAGAGATGCTCAAAAAGTTGATATAAGCATGAACACCTCAATAAGAACTATGACTTTTTCCTAACAGGTTAGAAATTCAGAACTGTCATTTGTTCTTATTATGTAAGTGGGATAAGGTAGAGAAATTTGCTGATTTTTATTAGCTGCTACCCAATTTTCTATTCATGTGTGTTTTATTTTCTGATCTGTAGTTTATTTACCATTGTTACAGGATAGGAGTATTTTGGTTTAGTGATTTTTCATGCTGGTTCTGGAATCAAAGATATTGGTGGGATTCTTGGCTCTACCATTTACTGTGTGAATTTGGACAAGTTACAAACATTTTTGCTACCAGTTTCGTCATCTCTAAAATGAAAATAACTATTACTGCCACCCACAATTGCTGTGAAGATTGAGATATAATGCATGTAAAGCACTTAACACAATAGTTCCGATGAAGTAAGTGCTCAATAAAAGGTAGCTTCTAATGTTCATACCATCTTCTTCTGAAAAGGGTTTGATGCATGTCAGAACTGAGTGCTCTTCCCTGAAATGGGACTATAACCCATCCACGTTTGTGGGGGGTGGGTTATCAGTTTCTTAAGTTGTCATTTCTGTTGCCTGGTCTCTGTTACTGTGATGGAATTCTTCATTGTATGACTTAATTTCCCCCCATTTGAAAGGGCAAGGAAGAAGGCTTACTTTTGATAAAAAATACATTCATGGCTGCTTTGACCAGTCAGCTGTACCCATGGAGATGATACTGTAAATGTTATATTTAGTGATAGCTTTGTAGATGATAACATTGTTTGTTTTAGGTATAACAGTAATAGTTTGGCTGTTTAAATTGAATTCCAATGAAAATGAAGGCTTCACACTCTTTAATAGTAATTATCTCAATGATATAAATAACAGATGAGGTGTTGAAGTAGATATAAACAATTGAAAGGAACTAACCATCTCATTTAGTGTGTGTTCAAGAAACTAGACTGAATTAAATGGATCAATAGCACTTTACTATTTACTGACATGTACTTAAGCTTATTTACTTCCTCTTAATCATGAAAGTCTTTTTCAAGTGGTGATTAACAATTTTTATGGATTTCATTACAGATTTTATCTGACAGTCTTTTATCAATTTTTTTATAGAATTGTCATCATTATTTTCTGAACATGTTAGAGCCTTCAGTAGGCAACTCAGTTTTAATAACTTGGCTTGTTCAAAGAGGTATCATAAACTGCAGAGAAGCAGTAATAGGCAGGGTGTACCTTCAGATTGTATTGCAGATCTGACAGCTGTGAAAGGACAAGTGGAAGGAAGTGTGCCAGACTGCAGTGCAGTTCTAACAAAGTTTTGACCAGGCCAATGGAGAGTCCTTGAGCCAAAGTCACCTGTTGGTGGAGTCCGTTGTCCTACAAGAATGGGTCTGTAATAGCATTCCTGCTATGCTCAGTCATTGTCTTGGAGCAGCCTGAGTGAAGCATGGCCTTGTTTTGAGCATGATGGTGGTCTAGAGGGATGGCAACTTGGACTGTAAATCCACCATGATCCCTGCGGTATATTTGAGTGGCATATTTCCATAACCCCCACATTCCCTGCGCTGCATACATCCACTTGCCCATGCAGATTTGGGGAGCACTTTGTCCATGCATGGTGCCCATGATCCTGTCTTCTTGCAGGGAAACTTAGAAAAGAGAGGTTAGTTGGATGAACCATGGTCTCCCATTCTTGCAGTTAGTCTTGGGGCTTCCATCTTGGCAGAGATTATTGATTCTAATGAGGAGAAGGTTGGGCTGATTTTACACACGTGGGATCAGGGAATAATACAGGTGAAACCCAGGGGATCTACTTGATGTCTCTTTGCCCCATTTAAACTGTGAATGGACACCTGGAACAACTCTGACATGACAGATGGATCATTACCAACAGATTAATTCCCTCAGGAATGAATATTTTAGTCACACCAAGACCCATAGAGGGAAAGCTAATGATGAGAGGGATTTAGAATGGCTAGTAGAAGAGGGAGAAGATGAATAGCACTGTTTCAGATACTGGGATCTACTAGTGAACAGAATAAACTCATTGTCTTCATGGTTACATTCTAGTGTGGAGACAGAGTATACACACACACATACACCCAACCACATAGTGAGTCATAAGTACTATGAAGAAAAATAAGAAATAGAGAATGATGGTTTTGCTTTTTTAGATAGAATGATCATGGCAGAACTCTTTGTAGGGATAATATTTGAGCTGAAACCTGAATGAAATGAATGAATGAGCCAGGGATGTGGATATCTGGGATTGGGTCATTCCAGTCAAAGGCAATAACAAAAGCAAAAGCCCTAAAGCATGAACACTCTTCGACATGTTTGAGGCAGGACAAAAAGGTTAGACAATAGAATAGTGTGAGAAATAAGGCCTGAAAGGTAGGAGAGGAGTCAGGTATTGTGGGACCACCTTGTGGTCTATGGAAAGGACTTTAGGGAACTCATGTGACTGAATCATAATTTCATCCAGCCACATTTTGCCATTTTATCTATAAGTATATTGTGTTAAACGCCTTGCTGAAATTAAAGTCACTATGGTATTCCATTTCCCTTATCTAAAAAAACTATTCTCTTATTTCACTTGGTATTTATGTCATATTAACTTTTCTATAGTTCCTCTAATTATTCTCTTTTTAACAATACTGAAAATTTTCCAATTTGAGTCATCCAAACATCTTTACTGCTTTCCATGCATTTAAAGATTTTCCTAAAAGTGGTTATGAGAAATCTTGCATTAGCTTAGCACATAATTTATTTGAACCTGGAAACGTGAATACATTCAACAGTTAATGACATTGCCTGCCCTTTAGTTAGGGTCTCAACTTCTCTTCTGTCCAGTTTGAAGACCACCTTTCTTGTTGGAGATGAAGGAAACCAAATGTTTCCCAAATACCACACTAACCACATCTCTGTTTGCTACTTTTGTTTTTCTAAGCATTTTTTTCCCCCATGGGCTTTGGTCCCTTTTATGTTTTTACCTTTCCTGTGATTGTTCTTACAGGTTTATGTTACTCATTTGTGCCTTTCTTCATTTCTTTTTCTCCTTTTTCTATCTTTTCACATTTTAAAAATCTAATTTAGTCAGAGTGTTCCCTGTGTTGTACCTCTGGTTTATTCATATGGCTCTATTTACTTTGTCATTGAATTCTCATACTTGTATGACAGAATTTTACTTTTTAGGATTGCCCATAATCACTATGCTATTAGAGTCTTTGGTCATGAAATCACAGTTATAATTTTGAACTTTCAGAAATCTGCTTTTTAGCATACAGGGTCTGCAGTTGACTGAGCTCAGCCTTCTCTTCCCTTACTATTAACAACCCCAATCTGACATTACAGTTTTTGTTCCTTAGGTTCCTTTTACTGCCAAATGTCAATCAACTCAACTGTACTCTTCAGGCTTAAAGAGCAGAATGCTTTGGTTGGAAATAATCTGATTTCAACCACCTTTTGAAGACTATGAGTCTTCCCAATTTTTTAAACTTAGTGGTTCTCAGCCTTGGGTGCACATTAGATTTAATTGGTCTGGATTGGGGACAAGGCAGTCAGATTTAGGACTACCATTGTAACGGAAAAGGAAGCTGCACAGAAATTTTTGTATTACCCAGGTGATGAGAAGGTTTTTTTGTTTATTCATTATCATGTTTTTAATATTTCCTCTTATTATAAGATAGTTTTTCCCATCCACTCTTCATTATTCTTTTTTTCTTGGTTCTCTGTCTTATAGCCCAAATACATCTTGCCAGTAATGATCACAATTGTCATTTTTATTTTCTATATCAGCTTTATTGAATTGAAGTATAAGGCATGTGACCCATAATTTAAATTTTTCTACAAATGACCTTAAGAAAGCATAAAAAACAGGTGAAATGAACCTTCGTAACATGTCGTTTAACTCACTATATCCAAAAATGTTATCATTTCATCATGTAATATATAATTTATTAGTGAGATATTTATACTCTTTGAAAGCTGGTGTATATTTTACATTTATAGCACATTTCACTTTGGACTAGCCATATTTCAAGTGTTCATTAGGCATAGGTGGCTAGTGGCTACTGTTTTGCACAGAGTAGGTCTGTGAATAGTTGTCCGCATTATTTTCCCTTAAAATCTGCTATAGAAAATGCCTGTTGATTTGTTCTTTTGTCATGACTTTTTCCTAATTAGAATTAATCCTTTATCTTTTCTCACATAGCACTTTGTTTTATACTTCCATAATAGCATTTTTATTTCCTATTGTTTTTATTATATTATAATAATTGATTGGCCTGTGTGTTTCTCCAACTAAATTGCCAGGTGTTTGAAGGCAGATTTTGTGTACTGTATTCACCTTCGTGCCATCTTTCCCCATCCTCAGCAGTTATCATTGCTTTCTGAGATAGTAAATCATGCAATAAATGTTTATGGAATTGAATTGAATACAACCCATCTCATGGTTTGTCTACATATTACAGAGGGTTAGTAACTAGGAATGTGGTCGGTACCCCCTCAAGAATAAGGAGACATTCCATTTTCAGATATCTAGCCACAAGTCAAGATATCGTACGTTCTGTTCTGATTTTGTCTACTCACATATGTGTCGCTCTTGTTCTACCAGATGTACCATTTGAATTTCTTTTTATGATTTTCTGTTATGTAGTATTTATTCTTTTTGTTTCAAATTCAGCTTTGCCTTCAATTATACTTATAGCTGACTAGCCAGGTAGACTTTGATTTCTAAAATTGTTTTGCTAGTTTATGTATGGTTCTTAAAGCTTTTCACCCAACAGTAGTATTTGTTCCTAAGAAATGGACTGATGATGGAAATCAGTTACAATATCATGTTAACAAACTTGATTAAATAGCAAACTTCAAGGTTGTTGGAATTTTTATTAAAATAAAAGCTCATAGATTGGCTCTATGTATGTAGGGTATGTGTGGACTCTTTCTGCCTGTAAAGGATTTTCCATCTTCATCTCCTAGATCTGTTTGTCAAATCATCTCTCTCACCTACCCTTCCACCAATCTCTCTAAGACAGGGCTAAGTAAAGACAGATTTTTGTCATGACAAGAGCACAAAGTGACAATAGATTTTGAGTAGTATATAAATTGAAGCTGCTTTGTAAATACTCTGACAAATATTGAAAAAGTACTGCCAGCTTTAATGTTAGAGAAGTTGTAAGTTTTCTAAATATTGACTTGACAATCACCAGCCTATTAGATGGAGCTGGAGCTTTTGTGATTTGGGAGGGGTGGCAGCAGTGACGGTGGTATACTGTTTCTCACCTTTGATATGTGACCTTATGTAATCAGTGTCCCAGAATCAAGAACAGTATGAAGAAGGCATTGATTTTTTCCCTGCTGATTATAAGTGAAACAGCCAGAACTGAAGCATGCCTGCTTTTTGTGATTGTACTAAACTAGGGTTTTCTGATTTCTGTTTGTGTTGGAAAATACCATGGAGGTTTTCATGCAGAACACTTGCTTTACTGAAAGTGGTAGCAGGGTTTCCTGCTTTGCTGCCTGTGAAATAAAGATCATATTAGCTCCTCCTACCATGAATACCAGCTGCTGCGGTGATCAGCCAGTAATTCTGTTAGAAATACACAGGAAATGTTGGTCTACTCAGTGTAAGGGCAAAAAACAATTTCTGCTTCTTACCTTCCTGCCAGCAGCCAACAGGGAGGCCTAGGGTATATTAGTGCATTTTTACACTGACATAGGGCCCTGGAATTGGACGCACTGAGTCTTTTTTTTTTTAACATCTTTATTGGAGTATAATTGCTTTACAATGGTGTGTTAGTTTCTGCTTTATAACAAAGTGAATCAGTTATACATATACATATGTTCCCATATCTCTTCCCTCTTGCATCTCCCTCCCTCCCACCCTCCCTATCGCACCCCTCTAGGTGGTCACAAAGCACTGAGCTGATCTCCCTGTGCTATGCGGCTGCTTCCCACTAGCTATCTAGTTTACATTTGGTAGTATATATATGTCCATGCCACTCTCTCACTTTGTACAGCTTACCCTTCCCCCTCCCCATATCCTCAAGTCCATTCTCTAGTAGGTCTGTCTTTATCTTAAATGCACTTAGGATACAGGTTTTGACTGCTTCATAGGAGACATTCCAGACATATTTATGCTCAGCAGAACTCTGAAGTTTTTATTCTTATTATCATGGTACTGTGGTCTTTCTGCTTGTTTCTTTTATCTGTGATGTTAGAACTCTTCCAAGGCCACAAATAACTCAGATAAGTTCAACTTGTGCTAACCTCTTTACATTAATGGAACCGCTTTACTGAAATCCTAAGAAAGATGTTGAAACTCAGGATATGTCTGTACAGGCCTGGTAGAATGGAAAGCCACAGTGCTTTCAATAGCCAGTCTATAAAAATCTTCTTGCTACAAAATCAAGGTTTATTTTACTTCTCAATTTTCTTTTCTCAGTGAACCCATAGCTGTGGTTAACTCATTTATCTGAAAGTAAGTCCTTTTAAATGCTGTTGGAAGTTTTCATAATGTCCAGAAATAAATTATAACATAAAATCCAATGATTTTATTATGTTACTCATGTTTATAATTCCATCATTCTGGACCACTAATTTTTAATTGGAAATTTTGGATACTTTCTTCCAGAGTTAATAGTGGAAGGAACATAGCATTTGGAGGCAAAAGACAAAAAATCTGAGTTCAAGTGTTAACTTACTATGTAGTCCTATATCAAGCCATTTAAGCTCTCTAAATCCCCATTTCTACATCTGATACCATAGGTAAGTATAGCTGCATACATCCCAGCAATATTACTGAGGTGACCAAATGTGATATATATCATATCATTTGTAAATTGTAAAGAGCTATTAAAATGTTGGTTATCATTTTTATTATTCTATAACCCTTTCACCCTAAAATCTTCAATACATTTATCTCATGCTTATAATCCCTTAGTGGCAGGTTGGATATGATAGTATCACTTAAGAATGTATGTTTCATTTTACTGCTGAAAATGTATATATCACCAGATTTTCTTATGAAGTTTTCATGTTAAAAATGAATAATAATCATTCCAGCAGGAACAATTTATGTGTAAGCACTGTCCATCTCCTTCTACCCACAAAGTAAAATAACTCCTTTTAGTTTGAGTAGGGAAATTAAATGTTTCTTCTTCTGCTTATATTACAGTTTATTAAGTGATTCATTGGGTTGATCTCATTTTAAAGTGATTTTAATCTGTTACTTGCTTGAGTTCCCATTGTTGAATTTTCTTTGTAAGAGACTTAAGCAGGTTAAATATCTTACTGCACAAGTGTCTTAAACCTTAGTACTATGGGCTGCATTATGAGTTCATCACTGGAGGTGTTAACTAGGTGAGGCTGGATGGCTAGAAATGTTTTAGGTGGATATCATAGACCATATAGAGCTAAGAATTGGAAAGCTGCTAATTCTGTGATGTTGTGATCCTTACTTGTGTTTATTTTCAAATTTAGATCATGAATATGCTTATAGATACTTATTTCCTTCAAATATTGCTTGTCCCACTTAAAAACTTTGGAAATTCTTGCTAGGGAAAAACCTACTAGAGTAACATATGAAAAAAATATTTTGTGTGTGTTACCAGTTTTCTAAGCATTTTTTTTTCTTTTTTCAATGTTCATAATACTTTATGTTCATCTTGTGTCATTTATCTTATTCTGTCTAATAAATACTAATTTGCTTATTTCTCTAATTCCTCTTTTTAGGTTATAAAATTTTCTAGAGAGATAAGATATTTAATAATCTCCATATATTCCATATTAATTTGTACAGAGCCAGACTCAATAACAACTTCTCAAATTTAATTTATGGTTACTGGTACCTAAAATTGGGGAGAAAGTTGCTCTTGATTAAGGTAGCTTACACTTGGTTTTTCTTCCTATCTGCCAATCATAGAATCTGCTCTCAACAAATGCCATTCTGATTTAGGGTAATTTTCTAATGTAAAAATCCCATTTATACAAACACCATTAAAAGTATCTAGTAACCTAATTTTTTTAAAAGCTCCTTCATTTCACATATTTCGAAATGGTATCCAATAATACTTGGAAATAATAAAATTTGCCCAAAATAGGTATAGCTTCTCCACCCTAAATGTAAAATCACTAAAGCTAATGTGAGTAACTTGTCTGTGGATTTTTAAGGTTAAAGTACTTCTGGTAATAAAGGATTTGGTAATTTGTCCAGACTAGATGCCAGAATAGCTCCATTGTCTGATACCTGATATCTTTAAATATTTGGGTTCACTTTGATCAACCTTAGTTATGAGCATCCTTAAAGTCTGGCATACTTCTGCCTGGTAACCTCTCTTAGGCCACCACCTCCTTTCCCCAACATTCTTCCATCCCTGTTGGAAAAAAAAATAGAATCTTGAAAACCAAATGACTGTGTCTTTTTCTTTAGTTATCCTAAAAATTGTAATGTTTTTAATCAAGGAAACTCATTACCTATGTTAGTATTGGTGAATCACATGTTGTAGTCATCAAATTTTTAATGAGTCTCCATGTATTTTTTAGTTCTAGGTTTGTAGGAAGTGGCAGGTGCTGCTTTGGTTAAAAGGCTTTCAAACTGATTAATATGTTCATCTGTAATTTGATTTTTGAAGAAATACATTTATGATAGTGAGAAAATGTTTCCTCTTCATAAAAAATCTGGCAAGACAGCCTGGCTTTTGCTCAGAATTTGAAAGTATATGGGAATCAGTTTGGAATATTGAAAAAGTCAAGAAACTGATTCTAGCTCTGGCGCTATCTTTGACTGGCCATCCATTTCTTTATATTTAAAACGAGGGAGGTATATTAGGTAATTTCTAAGACCTCCTTCAACTCTGCTGACATTCTTTTATTGATAGCATTTATTCGGAAGAAATATATCTGTTTATGGATTGTGTCAGGATATCAAATGAAGGAACGTAACAAAAGATACATAATTTTTTTACCCTTGGACTGTTAAAGAATGGCGACCCTGTGCCACCTCCATCCCTCAAAATGGAGGATTTGTGTTAAGAGTAGCCAAGTCAAAGATGACTTCTGTTTTGAAATCTTAAATTACTATCTTCTAAGAGTTTATGAGACTTGTGAGAGTAGCCATTGTGTGATCATATGGCATAGTATTATATTATATGCATATGGTAGTTTTTAACATCTTTATTGGAGTATAACTGCTTTACAATGTTGTGTTAGTTGCTATTGTATAACAAAGTGAATCAGCTACATGTATACATATATCCCTATATCTCCTCCCTCATGTGTCTCCCTCCCACCCTCCCTATCCCACCCCTTTAGGTGGACACAAAGCAACGAGCTAGTCTCCCTGTGCTACGCAGCTGCTTCCTACTAGCTATCTATTTTACATTTGGTAGTATATATATGTCCATGCCACTCTCTCACTTCATCCCAGTTTACCCTTCCCACTCCCCGTGTCCTCAAGCCCATTCTCTATGTCTGCGTCTTTATTCCTGTCCTGCCCCTAGGTTCTTCAAAACCATTTCTTTTTTAGATACCATATATATGTGTTAGCATACGGTATTTGTTTTTCACTTTCTGACTTCATTCTGTATGACGGACTCTAGGTCCATCCACCTCACTACATATAACTCAATTTCATTTCTTTTTTATGGCTGAGTAAAATTGCATTGTATATATGTGCCACATCTTTATCCACTCATCTGTCGATGGACACTTAGGTTGCTTCCATGTCCTGGCTATTGTAAATAGAGCTGCAAAGAACATTGTGGTACGTGACTCTTTTTGAATTATGGTTTTCTCAGGGTATACGCCTAGTAGTGGGATTGCTGGGTTGTATGGAAATTCTATTTTTAGTTTTTAAGGAACCTCCATACTGTTCTCCATAGTGGCTGTATCAATTTACATTTCACCAACAGTGCAAGAGGGTACCCTTTTCTCCACACCCTCTCAAACATTTATTTTTTGTAGATTTTTTGATGATGGCCATTCTGACTGGTATGAGATAATACCTCATTGTAGTTTTGATTTGCATTTCTCTAATGATTACTGATGTTGAGCATCCTTTCATGTGTTTATTGGTAATCTATATATCTTCTGTGGAGTAATGTGTATTTAGGTCTCCTGCCCATTTTTGGATTGGGTTTTTTGTTTTTGGATATTGAGCTGTATGAGCTGCTTGTAAATTTTGGAGATTAATCCTTTGCCAGTTGCTTCATTGGGAAATATTTTCTCCCATTCTGAGGGTTGTCCTTTCGTCTTGTTTATGGTTTCCTTTACTGGGCAAACTGGGCAAAAGCTTTTAAGTTTCACTAGGTCCCATTTGCTTATTTATTTATTTTTCTTCCATTTCCCTAAGAGGTGGGTCAAAAACAATCTTGCTGTGATTTATGTCATAGAGTGTTCTGCCTATGTTTTCCTCTAAGAGTTTTATAGTGTCTGGCCTTACATTTAGGTCTTTAATCCATTTTGAGTTTAATTTTGTGTATGGTGTTAGGGAGTGTTCTAATTTCATTCTTTTACATGTAGCTATCCAGTTTTCCCAGCACCATTTATTGAAGAGGCTGTCTTTCCTCCTTTGTATCTTCTTGCCTCCTTTATCAAAGATAAGGTGACCATATGTGTGTAGGTTTATCTCTGGGCTTCCTATCCTGTTCCATTGATCTATATTTCTGTTTTTGTGCCAGTACCATACTGTTTTGATTACTGTAGTTTGTAGTATAGTCTGAAGTCAGGGAGCCTGATTCCTCCAGCTCTGTTTTTCTTTCTCAAGTTTGCTTTGGCTATTCAGGGTCTTTTCTGTTTCCATAAAGTTGTGAAATCTTTTGTTTTAGTTCTGTGAAAAATGCCATTGGTAGTTTGATAGGGATTGCATTGAATCTGTAGATTGCTTTGGGGAGTATGGTCATTTTCACAAGGTTGATTCTTCCAATCCAAAACCATGGTATATCTCTCCATCTGTTGGTATCATCTTTAATTTCTTTCATCAGTGTCTTATAGTTTTCTGCATACAGGTCTTTTCTCTCCCTAGGTAGGTTTATTCCTAGGTATTTTATCTTTTTGTTGCAATGGTAAAGGGAGTGTTTCCTTAATTTCTCTTTCAGGTTTTTCATCATTAGTGTATAGGAATGCAAGAGATTTCTCTGCATTAATTTTGTATCCTGCTCCTCTACCAAATTCATTGATTAGCTCTAGTAGTTTTATGGTAGCATCTTTAGGATTCTGAATGTATAGTACCATGTCCTGTGCAAACAGTGACACTTTTACTTTTTCTTCTCTAATTTGTATTCCTTTTATTTCTTTTTCTTCTCTGATTGCTGTGGCTAAAACTTCCAAAACTATGCTGAATAATAGTGGTGAGAGCAGGCAACCTTGTCTTGTTCCTAATCTTAGTGGAAATGGTTTCAGTTTTTCACCATTGAGAATGATGTTGGCTGTGGGTTTGTCATATATGGCCTTTATTATGTTGAGGTAAGTTCCTTCTATGCCTACTTTCTGGATTTTTTTTTTATCATATGTGGGTGTTGATTTTATTGAAAGCTTTTTCTGCATCTATTGAGATGATCATATGGTTTTTCTCCTTCATTTTGTTAATATGGTGTATCACATTGATTGATTTGCGTATATTGAAGAATCCTTGCTTTCCTAGGATAAACCTCACTTCTTCATGGTGTATGATCCTTTTAATGTGCTGTTGGCTTCTGTTTGCTTGTGTTTTGTTGAGGATTTTTGCCACTATGTTCATCAGTGATATTGGCCTGTAGTTTTCTTTTTTGGGGACATCTTTGGTTTTCGTATCAGGGTGATGGTGGCTTCATAGAATGAGTTTGGGTGTGTTCCTCCCTCTGCTATATTTTGGAAGAGTTTCAGAAGGATAGGTGTTAGTTCTTCTCTAAATGTTGGAAAGAATTCTCCTGTGAAGCCATCTGTTCCTGGGCTTTTGTTTGTTGGAAGATTTTTTTTTTTTCTGTACACGGGCCTCTCACTGCTGTGGCCTCTCCCATTGCGGAACACAGGCTCCGGACCCAGAGGCCCAGCGGCCATGGCCCACGGGCCCAGCTGCTCCATGGCACGTGGGATCCCCTGGACCGGGGCACGAACCCACGTCCCCTGCATTGGCAGGCGGACTCCCAACCACTGCGCCACCAGGGAAGCCCCTGTTGGAAGATTTTTAATCACAGTTTCCGTTTCAGTGCTTGTGATGGGTCTGTTTATATTTTCTACTTCTTCCTGGTTCAGTCTTGGAAGGTTGTGCTTTTCTAAGAATTTGTCCATTTCTTCCAGGTTGTCCATTTTATTGGCATAGAGTTGCTTGTAGTAATCTCTCATGATCCTTTGTATTTCTCCAGTTTCAGTTGTTACTTCTCCTTTTTAATTTCTAATTCTGTTGATTTGAGTCTTCTCCCTTTTTTTCATGTGAGTCTGGCTAGTGGTTTATCAGTTTTGTTTATCTTCTCAAAGAACCAGCTTTTAGTTTTATTGATCTTTGCTATAGTTTCCTTCATTTCTTTTTCATTTATTTCTCCTCTGATCTTTATGATTTCTTTCCTTTTGGTAACTTTTGGGTGTTTTTTTTTGTTGTTCTTCTTCATTCTCTAATTGCTTTAGGTATAAGGTTAGGTTGTTTATTTAGGACGTTTCTTGTTTCTTGAGGTAAGACTGTATTGCTGTAAACTTCCCTCCTAGAACTGCTTTTGCTGCATCCCATAGGTTTTGGGTTATTGTATTTTCATTGTCATTTGTTTCTAGGTATTTTTTGATTTCCTCTTTATTTCTTCAGTTATCTCTTGGTTATTTAGTAGTGTATTGTGTAGCCTCCATGTGTTTGTATTTTTTACAGACTTTTTCCTGTAATTGATATCTAGTCTCAAAGCGTTGTGGTTGGAAAAGGTACCTGATACGATTTCAATTTTCTTAAATTTACCAAGGGTTAATTTGTGACCCAGGATATGATCTATCCTGGAGAATGTTCCATGAGCACTTGAGAAGAAAGTGTATTCTGTTGTTTTTGGATGGAATGTCCTATAAATATCAATTAAGTCCATCTTGTTTAATGTATCATTTAAAGCTTGTGTTTCCTTATTTATTTTCATTTTGGATGATCTGTCCATTGGTGAAATTTGGGTGTTAGAGTGCCCTACTATTATAGATTCTTGCTGTTCATACTGAGATTTAGTAAATTTTGTTGAATAAGTGTTTCTTCATTTGCTATAGGTTTTTCAGACAACATCCAGAGATTTAAATTTTTGTTTTTTTTCTAGATTTCATCATTTGTTGTTGTTTCATTAGGGAGTTGGTTCATAGAGTTCCTTAAGCTGTCATTTACAAGTGGCATGGCATTGACTTTTTTTTGTTGTTGGTGTTTGCAGTACGCAGGCCTCTCACTGTTGTGGCCTCTCCCGCTGTGGAGCACAGGCTCCGGACGTGCAGGCTCAGTGGCCATGGCTCACGGGCCCAGCCACTCCACAACATGTGGGATCTTCCCGGACTGGGGCACAAACCCATGTCCCCTGCATCAGCAGGCAGACTCTCAACCACTGCGCCACCAGGGAAGCCCGGCATTGACATTTTAAATAATCCATGCTAGTTTTTTTATTAATATACCATATTCCAAATTTGTCTGATTTATTTTTTCATGCTGTGTCATTTTATACTAAATTGCAATTAATATAATTGCTGATATATTTCCTTTAGTTGTATTGCCTTCTCTAAGATAGCATTTTCTTTCTCCTTCTCTTTCCTCTTCTTTTGGATTTGAGTATTGTCCTTCTCTAATAATTTGCAAAACCTTGCTTATCTTCTTTTAAGGTTTATCATAGAGTTTAGAATTCCTAGGTTTTATGCTTATCTTACCAACGTCTAAAGTAATCAATGCCCATACTTGTTTTTTACAGTTACAAGGATTGAAGAATACTTTAACTTCATGCATCCTCTCCTGACTTACATTGTATTACCTTTTAGTACTGTATTTTTGAACCCTGCACCTATTTTTATAATTGTGTTTTATAGTTAGTATTTATTTAAATTCAACCACAAATTTATTACTTTTTTTCCTCTTAATTCCTTTTTGTGTTTTATTTTTTTTTATTTTTTTATTTTTTTGCGGTATGCGGGTCTCTCACTGTTGTGGCCTCTCCCGTTGCGGAGCACAGGCTCCGGATGCACAGGCTCAGCGGCCATGGCTCACGGGCCCAGCCGCTCCGCGGCATATGGGATCCTCCCGGACTGGGGCACGAACCCGTATCCCCTGCATCGGCAGGCGGAAACTCAACCACTGCGCCACCAGGGAGGCCCTGTGTTTTATTTTTTAAATATTTATTTATTTATTTATTTGGCTGCACTGGGTCTTAGTTGTGACATGCAGGGTTTTCGTTGCCCTCTGTGGTATCTTTGTTGTGGCATGTGGGAACTTTTATTTGCAGCATGCAGAATCTTTTTAGTTGCGGCATGCAGAATCTTTAGTTGCAGTATGTGGACTCTTAGTTGCAGCATGCGGGATCTAGTTCCCCATCCAGGGATCGAACCCGGGCCCCTGCATTGGGAGCACAGAGTCTTACCTACTGGACCATCAGGGAAGTCCCCCTTTTTGTATTTTAGACCTTCCAGTTCATTTGTTTTTCCTTTCACATACAGGAGAAGATATTTGAAAGGTTTGAATTTCCTTTTGTGAAGTCCTGCTGGGGGCATACTTTCACAGTTTTTGTTTGTCTGAAAATATTTGTATTTTTATCTTGTTCTTGAAAGATATTTTTACTGGTTAAAAATATAGGTTGAAAGTTTTCTTTCAGCATATTAAAGATGTAATTTCATGGTCTTCTGTTTAATTTCTGAGTACTAATCTATAAATTAATTGTCACCCCTTTGAAGACAGTCTCTCGTCTTTCTTGATGCTTTTAAGGCCGTGGGGTTTTTTGTTTGTTTGTTTGTTTTTGTTTTGTTTTGTTTTGGTTTGGTTTTATGTTCTGACATTACACTATTTTGCACCCAGTTTGGGGTTTGTTTTTTCTTCCACTGGATATGCTGGACTTTTAGAATTACAGATATTTTAAATTAGTTCTTAAAAACTTTCTAGCATTATCTCTAACTATTGCCTCTGCCCCATTCGCTCTTTCACCTCTTCTTCTATAACTCAAATTACCTGTTTGCTATACTACGTCACTCTTCCTTCCATGTCTCTTAACTATTCTTTTAGATTTCCCATGTGTTTCCTCTCCATGTTACATTATAAAGAATTTCTTTTTACTTTACTAAGTGTTTTAACTGTCTTCAGCTGCATCTAGTCTGCTGTGAAGCTCATCCATTAAATTTTAAATTTCATAGCTTTTACTTGTAGAATTCATATTTCAATTCAGCTAGGTTACTTTTTTCTTCTTTTTCTTTTGTTTTCTTTTTTTTTTTTTACCATTTCCTGGTCCCTTTATTTTCTTCAAGTTAAAAACCTTTCATCATTGTAAAAATAGTCATTATATATTTTGTGTCTAATTCTAATATTAGAATCTTTGCTGAGTAGTTTCTGCTGTGAGATGTTTCTCCTGTTTTTTGCTTATGGTATTTTGTTTCCTTGTATGCTTAGTGATTTTTTAATGGGATAGCTTATTTTCCTTTCAAAGAGGATTTTTTGGAATTCTTTGAAGCTTAATATGAAGGTATAGTCTTCTACATAGGATTTATATGTATTTCTGCCTAGCCTCTGGGAGGTCAAGGCAGTTTGAGTCCACTCTGAACAAATTTACAGTTTGAGGTTAGTGGACCACCCAGCTAAATGCTGATTTGCACTGCAAATCTGTATGAGGGCCAGCTTGTGGTTACAGCTTCTCAAGGGTCTTTTCCCCTTGTACTTCTCTGCTGAGACCTAAGATATCTTTTTCTTGAAATTCCCTGAGGTTATTTTGTATGTGACTCCCTTACACTGTAAAACAAGAATCTCAAATTCTCCAAGTTTTGTAAATGCCATCGGGTAAAAAGTAGTTTCAGTGGTCAGCTTACAAGGGTTTTCCCCCCTAGATTTTAGCCTGATAAATTCTATTGTGCCTCTCTTTGAGGTTTTTAAGATATTTTTACATTTTTTTCAAGCATAAAATGCTTTTTTTTAAGTAGGCATATCAGTCTGGATACCTAACTCCATTATTAGGTTATCATTTCCCTGTGCTGTTATTTTGTAGTATATATCTTAGAACACATGAATCAGAATCACCTAGAGATGTTTATTAAAATTTCAGATTCTGATAGCCAACCTGAAGCTTACTGAAACAAAATCTTTAGGATAGGGGTTGTAGTATCTGAATTTTTGTGAGGTTCTGTAAGTGATCCTAATTCATACAGAAGTTTGCTTTTATCTGTACTTTTAGTCCTATATCTAGTATTTTTTATTGTAGGAGCCTGATATCTAACTTTATTGTTTTCTGTACTTGTCCTGGTATCATGTTGAACAATACAATATTTTCATATCTATTTCATATGCCAACTTATATTTATAGTAGGTGTGTGTGTGTGTGTGTGTGTTTATGTCGATCTGTTTCTGGCCACTGTATTTTGGTTTATTGAGCTGCCTATTCATTGAGCAATACCATACTGGTTTTTTTTTTGGTTTTTTTTTTGCGGTACATGGGCCTCTCACTGTTGTGACCTCTCCTGTTGTGGAGCACAGGCTCCAGATGCACAGGCTCAGCTCATGGGCCCAGCCACTCCACGGCATGTGGGATCTTCCTGGACCGGGGCATGAACCCATGTCCCCCGCATTGGCAGGCAGACTCTCAACCACTGAGCCACCAGGGAAGCCCCCATACTGTTTTAATTATTGTATCTTCATGATGTGTTTTACTACATGATAATAAAAAAATTTTCATACTTTTTATTATTTTCTCCCCCACTAAAAAGTATACAACATTACTATAGTTGCACCTGTTTTCTTGCTTCAACAGTGTTCAGTGACTTTGTAGAATTAAATAAGTTTTTCCAGTTTTTGAAACTGTTTTTCCACAGTTTTTGAAGGTTTTTTTTTGGACATATCTCCTACTGTACTTTTTCCATATGTACTTAAGAAGTCCTTTAGACTGAGGTACTTAATGTTTGTTTTGCCTGACTCTTTGTTCAAAAAAATTTGTATTTTAATTTTATTGCTTAGCATGGCCATTTTTTCCTCTAGATATATTTCTGCCCATTTTTATAAATTGAAGTGGAGTTATTTACGTTCTCTACAGAGCCGTTATGAATACTCCCAAGTTCAAGGGAACTCTCTTAATTTTGATAACAATTATTGATTATAAAACTCGTTTTCACTTGGGAAATCCCACTGAATCACAGCCTATAAAAGCTGGATGCTACCTGAGATATCATATTGTCTATCTCTATAATTTTACCAAAGAGAAAACTGAGCGCTAGGGTATAGGAATGACTTATCCATAGTCATCTAATGAATCCATTCCTGAGGTAAAATCAGGATGTATTTCTTGTAGCTTAGAGTTCTTTCTCTTACCATTGTCTGCTATATCATTATTCCATTGTATTTAAGTTTTATTTTCATTTGTTTGGTGGGCCTAGTTTGTTTGTGTGTTTTTTGCTAGATTGGAAGTTCCTTAAAGGCAGCACACATTTTTTGGTATAACTTATAGCCCTAATATTGTGCTTGGTGCTTATTAATCACCTAATCAGTATTAATAGATGTTGGTAAAAAAACAAATTGTTCCATTAAACAGATGTCAACTTGGGGCTGTTTCCTTGTGGGCATCATGGTTATAACTGTATGGAAAATGGCAACTAGTGGTTGGTTTGTGTATCATAGTTGCCTTTTTTTTTTCTTGAACTTAGTACCGGAGCCATTATCGTAACCTAGGTGGAATAAATAAAATATAAATTAAATTTTCAAGTTGAATTCAAACAAATTTTTCTGTAGATACCAGATGTTTTACATAGTGAGCTCTCTAATGTATAACTACATGTTAAGTAATAAAGAAGTGCAAAAAGATGAAATTACTAATTTTTAGAAAAACTTTGTGTAAAATCACTTCAAAAATGACATGTATGAGTAAAGTTTTATTGTTTGTTTGTAAATTATATTAGGAGTTGGAGGATATTGTTGGATACTGAAAAGTCAGAAATACATTTATAAAGACAGGTTACATAGTATCTTCTCCATATTGATCAATCCTATTAGCCTGTTGCTTTGCATTATTTTCAGGAATTTAATTTGTATTTTAAAAAGGTGGAACTCCTTTTAAAACATTTTTTAATTTTTTTAATTGTAATACAGTTGATTTACAATATTATATAAGTTTCAGATGTACAACCTAGTGATTCACAATTTTTAAAGATTTTACTCCATTTATAGTTATTATAAAATATTGGCTATATTCCCTCTGCTGTACATTATATCCTTGTAACTTAGTTATTTTATGTTTAGTAGCTTGTGCCTCTTAATCCCCTATCTCTATCGTGCCCCTCACCTCTTCTCTCTCGCCACTGGTAGCTACTAATTTGTTTTCTGTATCTGTGAGTCTGTTTCTTTTTTTGTTATATTCACTAGTCTGTGTTACTTTTTAGGTTCCACATACAAGTGGTAACATATAGTACAATATATATATAACATATAGTACTATATATATATTATAAGTAAGATACAGATAATATACAGTACTTACGTTAAAAAAACTCTTAATGAAAGATGAAAATGGAATGTTACACCACCTTTTACTTACAAAACCAAAACACTATACAAATATATTTATGTATAAAATGCAGACATACACTTCAAAGTCAATTTTAATTGTTCTTAGATGTACAGTCATTTTATATTATTGCTGTCCTTTACTCCTCCATTAATGCATGTAATTGAGTGTTGATAACATGCACAATCTAATTCCATGAATATGACCATTCTCATGAATCAGTATCTTCTAAAATTTGTAAGTTTTACTTTGGAATCTAGAATTCATGTTTGTACAAAACACTATTATATACCTTAAATTAACCTCTGTTCCTGGTACACTGTAATGTAATTTTTGTGTATGGGATTATCCTTCCCATTAGAGAGCAATGATGTACCATCTTTGTATCTCTATGTGCAACTAACATAGCCAAATTGCTGGCACATAACAGGTGATCAATAAGTATTTGTTGAATTAGTTATGTATGTTGGAATGAGTCTTGCCTTATTCATTTTTAGCACCTAACAGGTTTTCTGGCCTCTAGTAATACTCACTTCATATTTGATGAGTAAGTCTTAAGAGTCTGTTTAGAGCTTCTAGGTTGGTGAAGCAGAATGCCTCCATGTGCCACCATGCTGGGCTCCAAACTCCAAGAAGACTGAAGTTTCTTTGTTCTCGACTTCACTCTATGAATCTCTTCATCTGGCTGTTGGTTCCTGTGCTTTAATATCCTCAGTAATAAACCACTCATCTGCTTTCCAAGACTCATCATAACGGGCTACACAAGAGAATGGGAAAGGAATTTTCTACATCTCCAAGCAAAGATGTGAAGAAGCCAGAAGTTGTCTTGGTCATATGGGAGGACTGATCTTGCCATAGGCTGCTGTCTGTGCCATAGTTGGAATCTGAAGCTTGAACTTTCTGAGGAGAGCATCTGAGCTATAGAGTTCCTCTCATCCATGTGGCTGAGAGGGTCTTAGTGCTCTGGCCGGGCGTCAGGCCTGAGCCTCCGAGGTGGGAGGGCCGAGTCCAGGACATTAGACCACTAGAGACCTCCAGCCCCCACATGATATCAATCGGCAAGAGCTCTCCCAGAGATCCTCATCTCAATGCTAAGACCAGCTCCACTCAACGACGAGCAAGCTACAGTGCTGGACACCGCATGCAAAACAACTAGCAAGACAGGAAAACAACCCCACCCATTAGCAGAGAGGCTGCCTAAAATCATACTAAGTTCACAGACACCCCAAACACACTACTGGCTGGGGTCCTGACCACCAGAAAGACAAGACCAGCCTCATCCACCAGAGCACAGGCAGCAGTCCCCTCCACCAGGAAGCCTACACAACCCACTGAACCAACCTCACCAACTGGGGCAGACACCAAATACCATGGGAACTACGAACCTGCATCCTGCAAAAAGGAGACCCCAAACAAAGTAAGTTAAGCAAAATGAGAAGACAGAGAAATACTAGCAGATGAAGGAGCAAGGTAAAAACCCACCAGACCAAACAAATGAAGAGGAAATAGGCAGTCTACCTGAAAAAGAATTCAGAGTAATGATAGTAAAGATGATCCAAAATCTTGGAAATGGAATGGAGAAAATACAAGAAACATTTAACAAGGACCTAGAAGAACTAAAGAGCAAACCAACAATGATGAACAACACAAAAAATGAAATTAAAAATTTTCTAGAAGGAAACAATAGCAGAATAACTGAGGCAGAAGAACGGATAAGTGACCTGGAAGATAAATAGTGGAAATAACTACTGCAGAGCAGAATTTTAAAAAAAGAATGAAAAGAATTGAGGATGGTCTCAGGGACCTCTGGGACAACATTAAATGCACCAACACTTGAATTATAGGGTCCCAGAAGAAGAAGAGAAGAAGAAAGGGACTGAGAAAATATTTGAAGAGATTATAGTTGAGAACTTCCCTAACATGGGAAAGGAAATAGTCAAGCCCAGGAATCGCAGAGTCCCATACAGGATAAATCCAAGGAGAAACATGCCAAGACACATATTAATCAAACTATCAAAAATTAAGTACAAACAAAAAATATTAAAAGCTGCAAGGGAAAAACAACAAATAACATACAAGTAATCACCATAAGATTAACATTTGAGCTTTCAGCAGAAAGTGTACAAGCCAGAAGGGAGTGGCAGAACATATTTAAAGTGATGAAGGAGAAAAACCTACAACCAAGATTACTCTACCCAGCAAGGATCTCATTCAGATTTGATGGAGAAATTAAAACCTTTACAGACAGGCAAAAGCTGAGAGAGTTCAGCACCACCAAACCAGCTTTACAACAAATGCTAAAGGATCTTCTCTAGGCAAGAAACACAAGAAATAGAAAAGATCTACAAAAACAAACCCAAAACAATTAAGAAAATGGTAATAGGAACATACATATTGATAATTACCTTAAATGTAAATGGATTAAATGCTCCAACCAAAAGACATAGACTGGCTGAATAGATACAAAAACAAGACCCATATATACGCTGTCTACAAGAGACCCACTTCAGACCTAGGGACACCTACAGACTGAAAGTGAGGGAATGGAAAAAGATATTCCATGCAAATGGAAATCAAAAGAAAGCTGGAGTAGTAATTCTCACATCAGACAAAATAGACTTTAAAATAAAGAATGTTACAAGAGACAAGGAAGGACACTATGTAATGATCAAGGGATCAATCCAAGAAGAAGATATAACAGTTGTAAATATTTATGCACTCAATATAGGAGCACCTCAATACATAAGGCAAACACTAACAGCCATAAAAGGGGAAATTGACAATAACACAATAATCGTAAGGGACTTTAACACTCCACTTTCACCAGTGGACAGATCAATCAAAATGAGAACAAATAAGGAAACACAAGCTTTAAATGATACATTAAAAAAGATGGACTTAATTGATATTTATAGAACATGCCATCAAAAAATAACAGAATAAAAAAAATAACAGAATACACTTTTTTCTCAAGTGCACATGTAACATTCTCCAGGATGGAGCATATCTTGGGTCACAAATCAAGCTTTGGTAAATTTAGAGAAAATTGAAATCGTATCAAGTATCTTTTCCGACCACAACACTATGAGACTATATATCAATTACAGGAAAAAAACTATAAAAAATACAAACACATGGAGGCTAAACAATATGCTACTAAATAACCAAGAGATCACTGAAGAAATCAAAGAGGAAATCAAAAAATACCTAGAAACAAATGACAGTGAAAACATGACGGCTCAAAACCTATGGGATGCAGCAAAAGCAGTTCTAAGAGGGAAGTTTATAGAAATACAATCCTACCTCAAGAAACAAGAAAAATCATAAATAAGCATACTAACTTACACCTAAAGCAATTAGAGATAGAAGAACAAAAGAGCTCCAAAGTTAGCAGAAGGAAAGAAATCATGAAGATCAGATCAGAAATCAATGAAAAGGAAATGAAGGAAACAATAGCAAAGATCAATGAAACTAAAAGCTGGTACTTTGAGAAGATAAACAAAATGGATAAATCGTTAGCCAGGCTCATCAAGGAAAAAAGAGAGAAGACTCAATCAATAGAATTAGAAATGAAAAAGGAGAAGTAACAACTGAAACTGCAGAAATACAAAGGATCATGAGAGATTACTACAAGCAATATATGCCAATAAAATGGACAACCTGAAAGAAATGGACAAATTTTTAGAAAAGCACAACTTCTGGGACCAAACCAGGAAGAAGTAGAAAATATAAACTGACCAATCACAAGCACTGAAATTGAGACTGTGATTAAAAATCTGCCAACAAACCAAAACCTAGGACCAGATGGCTTCACAGGCAAATTCTGTCAAACATTTATAGAAGAGCTAACACCTATCCTTCTGAAACTCTTCCAAAATATAGCAGAGGGAGGAACACTCCCAAACTCACTGTACGAGGCCACCATCACCCTGACACCAAAACCAGACAGAGTTGTCATAGAAAAAGAAAACTACAGGCCAATACACTGATGAACATAGGTGTAAAAATCCTCAACAAAATACTAGCAAACAGAATCCAGAATCACATTAAAAATATCATCCACCATGATAAAGTGGGGTTTATCCCAGGAATGCAAGGATTCTTCAATATACAGCAATCAATCAATGTGATACACCATATTAACAAATTGAAGGAGAAAAACCATATGATCATCTCAATAGATGCAGAAAATCTTTTGACCAAATTCAACACCCATTTATGATAAAAACTCTCCAGAAAGTAGGCATAGAGAGAACTTACCTCAACATAATAAAGGGCATATATGACAAACCCATAGCCAACATCATTCTCAATGGTGAAAAACTGAAACCATTTCCACTAAGATCAGGAACAAGACATGGTTGCCTACTCTCACCACTATTATTCAACATAGTTTTGAAAGTTTTAACCACAGCAATCTGAGCTGAAAAAGAAACAAAAGGAATCCAAACAGGAAAGGAGAAGTAAAACTCACTGTTTGAAGATGACATAATTCTATACATACAGAATCCTAAAGATGCTACCAGAAAACTACTAGAGCTGATCAATGAATTTGGTAAAGTTGCAGAATACAAAATAAATGCACAGAAATCTCTTTCATTCCTATACACTAATGATGAAAAATCTGAAAGAGAAACTAAGGAAACACTCCCATTTACCATTGCAAAAATAGAATAAAATACCTAGCAATAATCCTATCTAAATAGGCAAAAGACTTTTATGCAGAAAACTATAAGACACTGATGAAAGAAATTAAAGATGATACAAACAGATGGAGAGATATACCATGTTCCTGGATTGGAAGATTCAACATTGTGAAAGTGAATATACTACCCAAAGCAATCTACAGATTCAATGAAATCCCTATCAAACTACCAATGGCATTTTTCACAGAACTCGAACAAAAAATTTCACAATTTGTGTGGAAATGCAAAACGCCCTGAATAGCCAAAGCAATCTTGAGAAAGAAAAATAGGACTAGAGGGATCAGGCTCCCTGACTTCAGACTATATACTACAAAGCTACAGTAATCAAGACAGTATGGTACTGGCACAAAAACAGAAATATAGATCAATGAAACAGGATAGAAAGCCCAGAGATAAACCCACGCACATATGGTCACCTTATCTTTGATAAAGGAGGCAAGATAATAAAACGGAGAAAAGATAGCCTCTTCAAAAAGTGGTGCTGGGAAAACTGGACAGCTACATGTAAAAGAATGAAATTAGAACACTCCCTAACACCATACACAAAAATAAACTGAAAATGGATTAAAGACCTAAATGTAAGGCCAGACACTATAAAACTCTTAGAGGAAAACACAGGTAGAACACTCTGACAGAAATCACAGCAAGATCCTTTTTGACCCATCTCCTAGAGTAATGGAAATAAAACCAAAAATGAACAAATGTAACCTAATGAAACTTAAAAACTTTTGCACAGCAAAGGAAACCATAAACAAGACGAAAAGACAACCCTCAGAATTGGAGAAAATGTTTGCAAACGAAACAACTGTCAAAGGATTAATCTCCAAATATATAAGCAGCTCATGCAGCTCATTATCAAAAAAACAACCCAATTAAAAATGGGCAGAAGACCTAAATAGACATTTCTCCAAAGAAGATATACAGATTGCCAACAAACAAATGAAAGGATGCTCAACATCAGTAATCATTAGAGAAACTGAAATCAAAACTACAATGAGATATCATCTCACACGGTTCAGAATGGCCATCATCAAATATCTACAAACAATAAATGCTGGAGAGGGTGTGGGGAAAAGGGAACTCTCTTGCACTGTTGGTGGAAATGTAAATTGATACAGCCACCATGGAGAACAGTATGGAGGTTCCTTAAAAAGCTAAAAATACAACTTCCATACAACCCAGCAATCCCACTACTAGGCATATACCCTGAGAAAACCATAATTCAAAAAGTGTCATGTACCACAATGTTTATTCCAGCTCTGTTTACAATAGCCAGGACATGGAAGCAACCTAAGTGCCCATCGACAGATGAATGGATAAAGAAGGTGTGGCACATATATACCATGGAATATTTCTCAGCCAGAAAAAGAAACAAAACTGAGTTATTTGTAGTGAGGTGGATGGACCTAGAGACTGTCATACAGATTGAAGTAAGTCAGAAAGAGAAAAGCAAATACCATATGCTAACACATATATATGGAATCTAAAAAAAAAAATGGTTCTGAAGATCCTAGGGGTAGGACAGAAATAAAGACGCAGACATAGAGAATGGACTTGAGGGCATGGGGAGGGTGAAGGGTAAGCTGGGCTGAAGTGAGAGAGTGGCATGGACATATATACACCACCAAATGTAAAATAGATAGCTGGTGGGAAACAGCCGCATGGCACAGGGATATCAGCTCAGTGCTTTGTGTCCACCTAGAGGGGTGGGGTAGGGAGGGTGGAAGGGAGTTGCAAGAGGGAGGAGATATGGGGATATAGGTATATTTATAGCTGATTCACTTTGTTATAAAGCAGAAACTAACACACCATTGTAAATCAATTATACTCCAATAAAGATGTTTAAAAAATAAAAATAAGTCTATTTAACTCTTAATGTAGTTGGCATATAGTACTAAAAGCAGAGTATATAACCTAATCACCTATGTATAATAAATAGTGGCTATATAACAGTTTCAATTAGAAATGTCAAGTTCACATCTTTTATTGGAACAGTCTTTTGCAATGTGCATGAGAGATTTCCCCCAACATCAAGCCACTGTAGTTTGCTGTTATAATCAGGAAAAGGAGTTTCAGTATGAGGGTGACTTCGAGTTGCAGCTGAGTGGGTTAGGATTTCTAACCAGAAGGACAAGGTTAGTAGTTTGTTAAGGATTGAGGAAGGTACTCTTGTAGTGATTGGAGTAAAGAACAGCGTGGAATGTTGGGAAGGAGGCTAAGGTACATTTTAATTCATAGTCTCCCATGGCTGAACATTGATAAACATTATTTGGTATTTACATCACATAAAAATTTCTCTTATTTGATGAGAAGCATAACCCCTTATTGTACATAAATGCTGAGCTATCTACATATGTTAAACTAATTACTATTTGTTTTTCTAAGCAGTTCAGCTTCATGCCAGAGTAAAGGATAGTTCTGGATGGCAGACATCATCTATTGTCTTCTTGTCCTACAGGTTCTTATTTTGGAGGAGTATATTTTTCTGGCTCTAGTACCTCAATTCCTCATATGAGTGAATGAAGTTGTTACGAGTGGCTATTTAGGACACCTAGGCTGTGGGAACAACTTTTGTGGTAAAGCTTGGAGCTATTAGAGACTGAGCTACTAGTGATGAAATAGTGGAAGCAAAGAAAAGAAAGGTGGTAAAAGACAGTATGTATTTCATGCTCATGAATGCAGAAGAGCAAGGGACTTTAAGTGGCAGGCATCTTTGGCTAGTTGCCAAGGTCTTTGCTAATATAGATTGAGAGGTAATTTCTTACAAGTGATGTTAGGAGAGAAAATGAGTTCCTTCGAGCTGAAAATCATATTACAGGGAAGTAGTATGGATTTCTTTTTCATTTTTAAAAAGACATTTTTCACTTTAAAATTATAAGTATTTGCTCATTTTGAAAAGTTCAAACAGAAATATATACAATAAAAGATGAAAGATTCCCCAGAGGTAACCATTGTTTGCAATCTTGTATATATCCTTTCAGATGTTTTTCTGGTAGTTGTTTTACAAGTTTGGATTGTTGAATTCATTTGAGCTATAAGTCAGAGTCTGTTTTTCAGGTTCATATTTAATGATTTTCCTCCCTTTTTCTCTTCCTTATAGGCTTGCTATGGGTGTTCTCCAGGATCAAAGTGTGACTGTAGTGGTATAAAAGGAGAAAAGGTAAGATATGAGATGAGCCTTAAAAAACCAATAAAATCGTGATTTTAATATTTTTTTAAAAAAAACAGGGCTTGTACCTCAGCATCTAATTAGATAAAATGAATTTTACTGTACTGCTTATTTTAGATTGCTTTAAGGATTAGACTATATCTCAGAGATCAGCTAACACTTTCTGTAAAAATCCATATGGTAAATAATTTAGCCTTTGTGAGGCTCATAAGGTCTCTGTCACATATTTTTCTCCTTTTTTAAAAGTAGCCCTTTAATAGTGTAAAAAATTGTTGGCTCTTGTACTATACAAAACAGGGATCTGACTGAATTTGGCCTGAGAGCTGTAGTCTGCCAACCTCTGATGAATCTTTTTGCAGTCAATGACTTAGTAGGCAAAATAATGCAAAACTCTTAAGGAACCAAACATTTATCAGGCGACTAATCTGTGCTAGTTACCATACAATTTCATGTGTTTCATGTATTTTTATCTAATCCATTTAAGTTAACGATTGGTCTATCTCTTTTCATCTCACTTTTCCCACAGCAGCATCCCTATTATATAGATATGATGATTACAAAGTAAGTATTGGTGATGATTAAATAGCATAAACCTAGCCACTATGAATCAGTGACTGACATTGAAAACAGAAGATTAAAAAGGAATAGTGAATTGTGGCCAAAAAGGAATTGTACTAGGAGGAAGGTGATCGTATCCTAGTCTTCACTCTTTGGGGCTCAGTGAATATTTTTGAATGAATTATTGAATATTACTAATGATATATGAAAAAGTTTGGGATAATATCTCAAGAGCATATTCCATTCAGGCATATAGAAGTTACACTAGCATACTAAAGATGTTTAAAAGTCCTGGAGTAAAGAAACCTATTTGTTTGTTTTGCAGTGCTGTATTTCCAAGCTCTATTTAACAATTTAACCCACTTTCCTTCCTTCTAACGAAACACCTATTAATAATAATTGAAGAGTGTTATACAGAACGCTTATTTGAATAACATTAGCTTGAGGGGAATAGTTTTATAGTAAAGCTGCTTTCTGTAGCAGTAAAAAGACCAAGAGGGATTCATTTCTGATATTAGCGGAATGACTTTTATCAGATTAACTCTCCTTAAGATAAGAAGTAAACACTCTGGACAAAATATAACAACTATTTAATAGTACAGGAGAGTGGCCAAAGTAGGAAAAAAGTAGAGAGGAGGAGTCTTTTAAAGAAGGGAAGTACAGTGGGCAAGTTTGCACTTATGTGCCTTTTCTCCTGGGTGGGCACTTCAGTCTGCAGGGCAAAGGATGGCAAGAACCCAGACAGAAAAACAAAGTCTCAGTGGCTTGAGAAGTCAAGGACAGAATTGAGGATGCCAGAATGGCTGGAAAATGATGGGAGATATGCTGGAATGGAGGGAGTCACAGAATGGAGAGACCAAAAATCTGCTTGTAAATGCAACCCAAATACTTGGTTGGACCCTGGACTTTATATGTATAGGGGAAGATTTATGCAACCCAGCAGGAAGGAACAGCTGGAAGCCTGCAATAAGTGAACATAGACTTAACTGCTGTCCCTTGAAAGGAAAACAGAATTTTAAGTGTTAGTTCAGCTGAGGTAGCTATTTCCTAAAACAAAAGTTCAATACTTTTTAGACAATATAAAAGAATCCAGTATGTGTACATATTAACTACAATGTCCACTATGCAATTAAAACTTACTAGACATGTGAAGTAACAAGTAAAATTGACCCATGGTCAAGAAAAAGACCAATCAATGAAAACTAACTCTGAAATAACACAGATGTTAGAATTTTTAGACAAAGATTTAAAGCAGGTAGGATAAATATATTTGTTGATTTAAAGGGAACTCTGCTAATAATGAGTGAACAGATAGAGAATCGCAACAGAGCACTGGAAATTGTGAAATAAAAAGGAGGGAAATGTAGATTTGAAAAGCAAAATATAAGAAAGAACAATTTACCAGGTGGCCTTTTAACAGCAGAATGAAGAACACTGAAGAAAGATGGACAGATAACTTGAGAAATACACATTACCTAAAACTAACTAAGTAACTAAATGAAGCAAAATATGACTAGCCCTATATCTACTAAGGAAATTGAATTATCAAACTCTTCCCACACACACATAAAAATTCCAGTCCAGAAGTTTTCACTGATGAATTATGTGAAACATTTATGTAAGAGACAATATCAATCTTGCATAAACTTAGAAAATGGAAGCATTAGGGCTGATGTCCAGCTAATTTTATGAAACAAATATGACCTAATACCCAAACCAGACAAAGATAAAATTTTAAAAATCATTAAACTATAGCTCATTAACATAGATGCAGAAATGAAGAACAGAATTTTAGCAAATCAGATCCAATGGCATATAAAGTGGATAATGTGTTCTTACAAAGTGGGGTTTATGCAAGGAATGCATGGTTGGTTTGACATTTGAAAACCAAAATTATAATTCACCATATTAAAAGACTAAATACAATTTTATTTATTTATTTATTTTTGCGGTACGTGGGCCTCTCATGGTCCTCTCATGGGCCTCTCACTGTGGTGGCCTCTCCTGTTGCGGAGGACAGGCTCCGGACGCACAGGCTCAGCGGCCATGGCTCACGGGCCCAGCCGCTCCGCGGCACATGGGATCTTACTGGACCAGGACACGAACCCGTGTCCCCCGCATCAGCAGGCGGACTCTCAACCACTGCGCCACCAGGGAAGCCCCCTAAATACAAATTTTAAACATAAATAAGCCTACCAGGTAACTATCTCAGCAGATGCAAAGAAAGCATTTACCAAAATCCATCATGGATTTTTTTTTTTAAGGCAAGGCTTTACTGGGACCCCTGCTGCAGCAGGGGTAGGGGTGCATCCAGGGATCGGGCCAGAGGGGTGGCTTAGGTGTTTTGCCCACCCCTCTGGTGGTGTGTGCAGGGGGCATGCTCAGTACCCTGCTTTTGCTCCTGACACCCTGTTTTTGCTCCAGGCTCTTCAAAAGTGGCAGTTGGGTTTTTTGATCTTTTGTAACTTTTTGGGTCCAGAATTTGCCCCAACTGCACATGCATGCAGTTATTTTTAGTCCCATATAGTTTCTTTGTGTTTTGTTGCTGGAGGAGAGGTGTGTCCAGGTGCAAGCATTGCAGCACTACAGCAAAGGGTCCCAGGTCCCAGCCTGTTTCTTTTTTTCTTTTTTTTTTAACATCTGTGTGATATTCAAGTGGAGATGTTTATGATAGCTGGCCCTGTGAGCCCAGTTTTTAGGGCAAAATGTGTTGATGTTTGAGATTTCCCAGGGAAAGAGTGAAAAAGGGTCAAAAAAGGGCCTCTAGAGTAATACCAATATTTAAACGACAGGCAGGGGGAGAAGAATATTATTCCATAAAGAAAAATAAGACTGATTTTTAATTCAAATATGGGCAGGCAGCATAAACCAGGTTTGTTTTTAAAGTTTGACCTTCAGAAACAGATGTACTACACCATTTTCTATGTTAGTGAGTGTTAGAAAATTACAGTAAAATCTAGGTAGCTGTAAGGATTAAATAATTGCCTGACAACCAGTAGCAAAGGGTAGGCACATAACAAATGTCAGCCTTCCCTACCATCTGTATTAGGAATTAGGTAGAGGACCCTCCTGGCACCCTCTCCTCATGGAAGCCTTCTATAGTTTCTACTGCAGGAAACTTTCTACCTTTCAAAGGCTGGGGATTGCTATTGCAATTCTTTTTGCTACTTTCCAGTAATTGCCCTTCTATCTTCCGTGGTATAATATTGCTCTGTCAGCTACATAGGACTACAACATCGTTTGACTATAGTGTGAGATTTCAGGACAAGTATCTGGTATAGGTATATGGTTTTTATTAATACCAACACAGTTAAGCTTTTTAGCACTCTCTACTTTCAGTTTCTAGTGTATTCCTCTCGTATCTATAGCCTGGGTAGCAGTTTTGCTTCTGAGAAAATATAGCTCTCTTCAAGCATTTTCCTCAAGTTTTGGCAGAGATATGCTCTAAATACTAGCGGAGATCCCAAAACGTAGCTGTGTTTTCCACTTATGGAAATCTACTGGAACTAGATTGTTTTTTTCCTTCTAGCTTCCTTTCTGACTGGCACTTGTGGTCAGATTTCTACTACCCGCTTTGCCAGTATGGGCTATGTAATTATTTGAGCCAATCCAGCTCTAAAATTTTTGAATCTTTTATTTTTCTTCTCTTGTTCTATTTCCTTCAAAATAATAGCATTGAGATTGATGGATACTAAATTATCATAATTCTATGAGCAATTAAAACAATAAAGAGATATATTTATAGAAAATAGAGAGAAAATGCTGTAATATGTCAGTAATAATTATTGTCAAAGCTACAGGAATGTTTAGGCCTACCCTTAACTGGCTAACATTTGCTTCATTGGCTTTGAAGTAATAAGTGAAAACTGACCAGAAGTAGCCTTTTCAAGGTGCTTATATTTATTGTAGGGTGTTTCAACATAAGACGTTATTCAATACAAGATCATCTAAGCTATCTAGGCTAAACTTAGTATTTACCCCCTGTTGCCACACACACACAGACACACACAGATACACACACATACTGGGGTTATGAATGAAAGTCTGTTGTACCTTAACCTCCAAGGGTAAGTGCTTCTAATGGCCCATTAGTCAGTTGCCTTGTAGATATGGATGCTTTCTCTTTCTCAGGTGCTGTCTAGGCTGTCACTGTGGATAGGATCTGGGGAGAAGAGGGTTCCCAGAACAAGGTCCAGAGCCTCTGGCCAGAGACTCCACCTTCAAGCCTTAGGAAAGTAGAGGAACTGCTTGCAGCACTGCAGTTGGAAGCACATGCCATGGAGCTGTGAGCCCTTAGGGTTCTTAAACTTAATAGTGGTGAATTTGCTTTCTGTTACTGGATCCCCTAGAGATGTTAGGGTTCACACTCTTAATATAATTGACGCAAGTTAACTAACCCTAATGTGTCTATCTAATGGTATATTAGTATACATGGTCGCCCTGCAACACCCACCTATCTGGTTGTATAGATATGCACATCAGGCAGCCTTTCCTGATAGATGCTGATAAGATGTAGACCCTCACTAGTAGGTAGACAGCCCTCCTGTGCTGGTGTTGATAAGTGCTGTGGGCAGAACTGGGACTTGAGTCACAATTGCTGGTGGTTTTTTCTTTTCCTCTACAACAAACATTTATTCCTTTTTGTATTGATTTTACAATCAGAGAAAAATATAAAAATTTTGATGTTGTAGAGCCTTTTTCTAGCTAACTCATCACTAATCAGCAAATGAATTTCCATTCTGAATAATCCTGCAACTCTGTACTCCACAGAAAACCTGAAATCTTCTCTGATGTTTTCCTTTTACACTTCTTCATCCCTGAACCATACTTATTTCATGTAACCCCTTCATTCCTGGTTTCCTATATTTATTGCCATCTTCCCTGTTAAATTCTTGATGTCAGTATATTTAAACTTCATTTCTGATAAGCTTTTTACTTTTACGAGAAAGCAAGAGATTACATTACCAAATACGATATAAATTCAGAGTGGTTTGTATTTTTCCACTCATATCTTACAGGTTTCTCCATGTTAGTGGATACTCTGAACTTAGCATAATTAAATTAATTTAGTCTTCTCTAGATAGTCATTTGATGTTTTTGAATCTCAACCGTGTTTGTGCTTGAAAATTCACAAATGACTTTATCTTTCATTCTTGTTCAATTGCAGGGGGAGAGAGGATTTCCAGGTTTGGAAGGCCATCCAGGTTTGCCTGGATTTCCAGGTCCAGAAGGGCCGCCAGGGCCTCGGGGACAAAAGGTATGTGCCAAGTTACCAACAAGTAATACCAAAGGAATTAAGCCATCTTAATGTGGGACACGTGTCAAATCAATTAAAAAGTTATTGAATTATAGCCAGAAACTAATATTTAAATAAAACAATAGAATGGCCAAGAATCTATACTTCATTATTGTTGTTTTTTTTAAAAAAAGCTGAATATTACTGCTGTATTCAAATGCTTTTGGAAGCTGTCAATTGTGTGTAGTCATTGGGATCCTTAACAAAAATTAAGTCCTGTCAGGAGCTCAGCTGAGCTAGAGAGAGCTTAACTGCCAGGTGTCAGAGTACTGATTAAGACAACAAGCCAAAATGAAAGTAACAGCCAAGCCTTTAGTCACTTACTGTGACAGTGTGTATAAGCAAAACATAAACCAGAGAAATTGTGGACTCCCCCACTCTTCCTTTATTCCTCAAGGAACAGTGCCAGTGAGGGTGAAATGGATCAGCACAGACACGGGGGAATTGTTTCACTGCTCAGGGAGCTTGGAGCAAAAAACTGCTGTTTTTTATTATACCTGACAGCGGGATGAAAGAAGGGAGGAGGAAGGGCTAGGAGTGGAGAACTACTGAGTCAGAGTACAGAAAAAATGTCCTCAAGGTTCCCCCTCTCTCAATGAAGACGTCTTCACCAAGGTTCCATATAAAGAGGCCTTTCAGTGCAGATATGCATAAGAGCATGACCAGCCAGGGGGATTGACTCCTTTACTACAATTCCCTTTAGAGACTGACATGCATTGGCTGTGCACTAATTCTGGTGTGGGATGGGCAGCTTTTCTCTATGAGGCTTATCATATGGTTGGGCCTGAAAAATCACACATGAGTCTTTAGCCAGGAGCCAGACTCCTCGATTCCATTTCTTGATTTTTCAGGACCCAAATGAAAAGCATAGGTTACTCCAACATGGACCTGAATGGGTCGGGCTTTGAGGAGTTATGTCAAAAAATAGGTAATTAATCTGAGGCTCCAATGGATCATGGTCATGATCAAAATTATTCCAAGCAGGACAATCAGGCATGCCTGGAGGAGTGAGTGTAACCATAAGCTCCAAACATTACCAGGCCAGGAATAGATGGGGTTGGGTGGTGAGAGACATGTCTACCAGTTTGTCAAATTTACAGTGGCGGCAGCTATCTGAGACAGGTGTATCAATGAATTTGGTGAGGTGGAAGTCACACAGGCTATTCTGTGGGAGAGAAAGAAGGAGACGATATATCCTTACACTCTCCCTCTCCTGTACCCAAGCTCATAGATGCAAAGGTGCTGTTATCCTGTCAGTTGGGAATACTCTTCCCCATTGACTGCTGTGTGGGCAGTTTCTCCTATACCACGAGCAAGGATAGCATCTTATATGCATGTTAAGATATAGGATGTGAAGAGATAATCGTGAATTTTAAGATTGGGAAAAGCTTCTGTTTTGTTTTTTTTTAATGGCTCTTTGACTGATGAAGTGATATATGAAAGGGCCAGTTCTGTTCATTTTCCTGGAAAATAATAGTGGTTTAGAAACCCTTTTTTCCTAATTTTATTTCATGGAATAGTGGTACATCGTGTCATTAGATCATTAAGGAAATCAAATGGATACTCATCAAGTAGTCCTCTGAGTAAAGGGGGAAAATTAATTTAAATGCACAAATACTTTTTAACACTTAACTATACCATAGCATAGATGGTGGGAATAGGCTTGAGCATGATCTCTGAGGAGGTGGCAGTACACCAAGGAAGTTTTATTAGATTCAAGAGCAGAAGGGATGTGTGCTAAATTTCCTGAGTAGAACTTTACACTGAGGAAAAGGCAAGACTCTAAATGACTGCATAAAATTTAAGTAGATGGGCCATACAATAGAATTTCCTATGTCCAATGAGGTGCAAAACAGCAGAATGTTTCTTGTGCACCCAGAAATAGCAGAAAGATCTGAAAGAGTCAAGTGGGTAGAATTGAGCACTAACTCAGCAGCAGTCCGTGTAGACTGCTGGCATGGGACATCTCAATGGATTCCAGCTTGGACTAGACTGTCCCACCCCTCAACATCTTAGAACTACTTAAGCCCTCCATAGCTTAGGCACAGGCTTGTGAAAATGAGGTGGGAAGTCCAATTAACTGAGGTTAAATTTCAACCATCTTAGTGAAATGGGTGCTTTGAAATAGAAATTAAGTTGAACCATAGAAAAATAAAGTTACATTTCTTGTATCTGAGTTTACCTGGGATTTGGGGCTGAGTTTCTTGCACACTACGCTCACTGAGAGGTGGCAGGTCTAATAAAGATTTAGGTCAGATTAAAAAGAGCTAACTGGGCTTCCCTGGTGGCGCAGTGGTTGAGGGTCCGCCTGCCGATGCGGGGGACACGGGTTCGTGCTCAGGCCTGGGAGGATCCTGCGTGCCGCGGAGCGGCTGGGCCTGTGGGCCATGGCCGCTGGGCCTGCGCGCCCGGAGCCTGTGCTCCACAATGGGAGAGGCCACAACAGTGAGAGGCCCGTGTACCACAAAAAAAAAAAAAAAAAAAAAAAAAAACAGCTAACTACATCAGAGTTTTTGAAATAGTTTAGCATTAACTGGGACTGTTGTACAATAGTATGATAATTTTTAAAGGTGTGGTTGTATGCAGTTTAAATTTAGAAAGCAATCCAGTCTTTTGCTGTGATTGCATTTCTATATCCATAAAAGGAGGAGGTTTGACTGCTTTCTAAACTTTGGGGATTTTGAATTAGAAGCACTTTGTGCTTCTGTCTCCAGTATGACTTCATGCTCCCCAACATAGCTGAATTTATACTTTTTATGTGATTGGGTATTTGGGCACATGTGTATGTGTTAACATACATACCAATTCAAAAATTTTGTAGGATTATTCTTTAATCTGTATACTCATATATGAAAGTAAATATATATAAAACAAATATATATAGGAGTGTATATATAAAGATTTCCAAAGGATTTCTTTATTCTTAAAAATAAAATTTAATTGATTTTCAATAGATAATATATTCATTTTGTTCAAAATAAATTAACATAAAAAGGGTATAAAATGAAAAAAATCTCCTTTCCACTGTGTCCATTAGCCACTGAGTTCTACATATTCCTAATGAGTATCCACTTATGTTATTTTCTTGTGAATATGCCCAAGAATTTTTTATGAATATGCGTGCAGATACAAATATATACATGCATGTACACACATACACACTTTTACCTCCCTTTGTTTATAAAATGGTATCCAGCGCATGGTTTGACCTTTGTTTTTCACTTGATATACATTGTAGATATCCCATATCAGTATACACGGAACCTCCTCATTTTTTATAACTGCATTGTATTATATTGTGTGTATAAACCATAACTCATTAAGCCAGTTCCCTATTGATGATCATTTAGGTGGTTTTCAATTTTTTGCTACCACAAACAGTGCTGCTAAGATGTACAATTTAAATAGATTTTCTTTCCCCAATAAAGGATTATCTCTAAGATTACTAGAAGTGGTTTTGCTGGATCAGAGCATACATGTATTTATATATTTTTGTGGATATCGCCAAATTGCCACCCAAGAAGTTGTATGATTTATCTTTGTTCAGCAATGTACAAGATCAATTTCCCTATAGCTTCACCCAATCCTATTATGAAACTTGGATTCTTGCCAATCTGTTAGATGAAAAATGGCCTCTCAATGTACTTTTAGTTTGCATTTCTCTTATTAAAAATAAGATTGAGCATCTTTTCATTTCTGTGAACTGTCTGTTTATACCATTTTCCCATTTTTCTACTGGATTGTTGGTGTTTTCATATTTCACTGAGCTATTTATATTTTAGGGAGATTGCCCTTTCTCTGTGTTGTGAGTTACAATTATTTCCCACCAGTTTGTCATTTGTCTTCGCTGGGTGTGTGCATGTATATGTGTATATTTGTGTGTGTGTGTGTGTGTGTGTGTTTATCAGAGGTCTTTTGTGGCATTTGTGTTTTGAATATTAAATGCCTTCCCCACTGTAAGAGTATAAAATAATTCTCCCATGTTTTTTCCAGTATATTAATAGTTTCACTTTTTTCATGTGAATATTTTATTGATTTCAATTCATCCTGGTATGGTTTGTGATGTAAGTTCCACTTTTTTTTCCAGATGTCCTCACAAGTGTGTCCCAATATAATTTTCCCCACGGATTTGCAATGCCACTTTCATTATATACCAAATTCACATGAATATATGGACCTGTTTCTCAACTTTTCATACTCTTCCAATGGTCTGGTTATTCAAATATCAGAACCAAACTATTTTAATTATTGACATCTTATGCTATATTTTTATATCTGCCAGTACTAGTGTCCCCTCATTGGTCTTTTTTTCTTCAGAATTTTTCTCAATGTTCTTGCTTGTTTATTTTTCCATATAAACATTAGAGTCACCTTGTCCAGTTTAAAAAGAAATTCGTGTTATTTCTATTTTTATTGTATCAAATTTGTAACTAAATTGTTGAGAATTGACTTTTTTAGTGTTGAATCCTATTATCCAGGGACATGGAATGCCTTTCCATTTGTTCCAATCTTCCTTTTTGAACTTCAGAAGTGTTTTAAACTTTTCTTCTTATGAATCTTATACATTTCTTGCTCAGTTCATTGCTAAATATTTTCTCTTTTTCTGCTATTGTAAATTGCATATTTTCTTCCATTATGTTTTCTAACTGGTAGTTGTTGGTATATAAGAAAGCTATTAATTCTTCGTATTAATTTTATATACAGTTACCTTACTGAATTATCTTATTGATTATAGTTTTTCATTTAATATCTTGGGTTTTCCATGCATACAGTCATATTATTTGCAAATAATATGTTTTACCTCATTCTTTCCAATTTTTATACCTCTAATATCTTTCTCTTATTTAGCCATGTTGGTTAGTATGACCAGTATAGTTTTAAGGCATCCTTGTCTTATTTTCACCTTTAGTGGGAAGACACAAAAAAGATTCATTGAACAAACAATTTTCTAGTTTTAAAATAGAATTAGATTTACTTTAATTTCCTTAGAGATGCATCTTTTGTGAAAATAGTAGATTATTAACCTTGTTTTAAAGCAAGGTGTGGTAGGCAGAATAATGCCCACCCCCTAAAGATGTCCATAACCTAATCCCCAGAACCTGTGAATATGTTAGGTTACATAGGTAAGTGAAATTAAGATTGCAGGTGGAATTAAAGCTGCTAGTCAGCTGGTTTTAAACTAGGGTAATTATTCTGGATGATCTGGGTGGGCCCAGTATAATCATAAGGGTCCTTTCAGTGTGGAAGAGGGAGGCAGAAGAGTCAGTGTCAGAGTGGTGCAATGTTAGAAAGACTCATTCAGCCGTCACTGACTTTGAACATAGAAGAGGGCTATGAGCAGAGGGATGCTGGTAGCTCTGGAAGCTGGAAAAAGAAAGTAAATGAATTCTCTCCATATAATCTCCAGAAAGTAACAGCTCTGCCACTGAGACCCGTCATACCTCTGACTTCCAGAACTGTAGATTGTATTATTTTAGCCCACTAAGTTTGTGGTAATTTGTAAGAGGAGCATAAGGAACTAAGACATCAGGTAACCTTTTCTCCAAATAAAACTTCATGGAAGCCCCAAATAAAACAGATAAAAACAGAGCTTCAGTGATTGAAGGAGGGTGACATAGGCATAAAGGACCTCCAGGGGAAATTCTAGGGTTGTAAGTAGAGTAGTTTGAAAGCCACTTGTATAAAGCAAGATGCCCCAGTTTAATAAAAACTATCTAAAGGCTCAGATGGTGGCCTACTAGCTGTATGTTCCACTGAAATTCCTGCCTATTGGAGCAGAATTAGGTTTTCTTTATTCCATTTTTAAAAGAAACTACATAGTAAAACTTAGTGAGGCAAGACTTTAAATTCTCAGCAATGCGGTTGTAACTAGAAATGGGTAAATAGATTAACAAACATGTGGGCAGCCTCTTTTGCATGGAATCTATAGCAGAAGCTTTAAAGGAAAGTCTATGGTTTTCTTTTTCCTTTTAGCTCTGCCAGTAGAAAGTGTCTTATAAAACATAGCAAAGGTTTAAAACAGCAAACTCAAGAACAGCTCATATTTAGGCCCAGAGACGATGCAAGCAGATTGACACAATATAGAAACTGCCCAGATTTTCAGCTGTTATTTTGTTTATGCATAAATGATTTGGGGAATATCTATACTACTATTTCATCTTTTTTTTCCTGCATGCTTCATAATTAACTTTACAGGTATAAAGTTTCTTCTACATGTTAACAGTTTTCTTCTCAGTAAATAAAGGCGTTTCTTTAAGCATATGACTTACCTCAGTGCTTTCAGTCTCAATAATACATGCTTCTTCCTTGGGTATGTAAGTTTCTCACTAACTTTCACAAAGGTTCACAAAAATTTGTCTCAGTTTACAGTCTAAAATTAGTTATTTGAGGGCTATTTTTGAAGGAAAAATAACTAAATATGTTGTATTTTTCAGGGTAGTGATGGAATTCCAGGGCCACCAGGACCAAAAGGGATCAGAGTAAGTGATATTTGCTGTATCAAATGCTTTGTTGGTCAAAATAGAGAAGAAGCAAATGAAGTGTTATGAGGCAACTAGAAAAGACTCATACTGAAATGCAGAAAGAAAAATGAAGTCTTTAAAAAGTTAAATTTAAGAGTTTGTATATGTCTACAACTAGCCTTTCTCTAGTATTTTGATAGTTATCTTTATATATCCAAACGCCTGGTTAAACTAATGAAAGAAGACTTTTGGTTAAGAAGTATGAAAGTGTTGAATTACAACAATTTTTCAATTTATTAAAAATATATATCATACAAGTGATTTAAAGCAGAACTTCCCAACCAGTGCGATCATCTCAGTCCTCTGGGTTCAGAGGGCTGATCAATCACATCAGGCTGTGTAGCCTCCCCGGGTACTATATACAAATATTATAATTTTATTTGTGTATCTTGAAGAGAACAAGTTTGTGAAGCACTAGTTTAAACCGTTATGTTAAAGAATAACTATTTTTGGAAGAATACAATATTTCCTCAGTTCTAAGATATATGATTTTTCAAGTTTTAATGTTCTGGAAATCAGGATGTGTCTCAAAATTGAAGTGCACATATAATGAAATTTTTCTGAAAAGCTTATAGGTTGATATATACTTTTCAGTGTGTTTTAGATTTGGGAGGAAACTGTAGTTTAAAAATAGTACTGGCTTTTGGAAAATCATATTTAACTTTTTGAGCCTCAATTTCTTCATTTGTTAAATTAGAGAGTCAAACAACACAATCTCCAAGGTCGCTTTTAGCTCTGAAATTCTGTTGTCGCGGATTGACAAGGTCCCTGAATTTGAATGTAAAATATATGGGTGGTGGCATAGCATATTTATGTGTTACAAAGACAAACATTCTGATCTTCTGGATCTCCAGAAATTTAGTAGATGTACACATTTTATATAAATATTTAAACCATTCTGTTTGCTGTCTACATCTTGAGAACATGTAGATTGCCTTACATGCTGCTTATGACTGGTGGTGGGTAGGGCACTGGAAAAGCAAGGAGGAAACTCAAAATCCTTAGTTTATTTTAGCAGACATGTATCTATGTTTTTTTGTAGTAACTGAATATCAGTATACTATTAAAGCTCTTCATAATAATCATATCTCTTAATAGCTATAGCTACCATTAACTATGTTCTAAGCACTGTTGAAACTAAATAGCTTCAAAATAACAATATGCAAATAAACAAAACAACCATTTCAATTTTAATACTAATAATAGAATTCTTAAATGCCACTAATTATTTCTTTGCTGTTGTTTTTTTCCCCTTTGAATTGACTAATTTCAGTCAAAATATCATGTTTTAAAGACACTTGAAGTAATTCTCTTCTCTGTATCATTACTGTCCACAACTTGCTGTACGTTAGGTTCATTGGTCCCAGTTTGCTTTCAAGTTTTAATGATTTCCTTTTTACCACTTTCTAATTTTTTCATTATTTAAAACATTTACATTGTTCTATAAGACAAGGTATAGTCAGAGATGCTACCTATGCTTCCTTCCATCTCCCTATTCTCTTTCCTCCTTCCCCCAGAGGTAATCATTTTTATTATTTTCTGTTTATCCTTTCATTGTTTAGTATCGCTACCCTTGCTATAAAAAATTAGTGTAGGGCTTCCCTGGTGGCGCGGTGGTTGAGGGTCCGCCTGCCGATGCAGGGGACACAGGTTCGTGCCCTGGTCCGGGAAGATCCCACATGCCACGGAGCGGCTGGGCCCGTGAGCCATGGCTGCTGATCCTGCACGTCCGGAGCCTGTGCTCTGCAATGGGAGAGGCCACAACAGTGAGAGGCCCGGGTACCGCAAAAAAAAAAAAAAAAAAAGAAGAAGAAAAAAAAAGTTAGTGCATTATGTACACTACTTACACTTTGTTTCTTTTGCTTAACATTATATCCTGGAGATCACTACATATTTCAGTGTACAGAGATTTTTCTCATTCTTTTTAACAGCTGCATAGTTTTATATTATGCGGATGTACCATAATTTATTTAGTCATGTCCCTATTTATTTAGTCATGTCCCTATTTAGGTTAGAAACCTAAAGGTTTCTAACCTTTAGCTATAAATATGGTTATACGGCCATTTCTAGACTTTAGCTATAATAATGCTTCAGTCAGTAACCTTGAATTTCATATTTTGTTTCATAATTTCTTGTGTACCTTTGGGATAGATTCTTAGAAATGAATTCCTTCAAAGAGTAAATAAATACATGTGTAATTTTGTTAGGTATTTCCAAATTTCTCTCCATGGTGTTTAAATCCCATTAGCAGTTGTATGAGAGTACCTTTTCCCCATAGCCTCACCTACAGAGAGTTTTGTCAAACTTGTATTTTTGCCAATCCTGACAGGGGGATTTGATTAAAGGATTTTGGGGGTGATCACATTGATGTTCTCAGGGGCAGATATATTTGCCACATACCCATACCCTGCTGAATTCAATATTTATCACGAACCTGGGAGAATCACTTTGTCTTTTAGAAAAGACCTTTCATCCACTAATTTGCCTGCTCCTACTGAGTGCAATAAAGGCAATGCTCCCTCAAATAGGAGCTTTCTTCTATAGTTTTCTATAAAAGAGATTTTTAAACACATATAGGAATTTTTTCTATAGTGTTTAAAAGAACGAGTGGTAATAATCAATGAAACACATTTTGTCCATTGCTATTCTAAATGTAATTCTCATAATTCCCTTAGGTAGGATATTATTTTATTGTTACTGATTGTTATTTGATTCAAGGAATTTATTTCTTTTATAGGGTCCTCCTGGACTTCCTGGATTTCCAGGGACACCAGGTCTTCCCGTAAGTAGGATTTGGCTTCTTATTTTAAAATCCCTTAAAAAGTAATCTAAGAAATATTATACATGTGTTATATCCCTTTTCAAAGGGAATGCCAGGCCATGATGGGGCCCCAGGACCTCAAGGCATCCCCGGATGCAATGGAACCAAGGTGAGATTTCTTTGAATTAATCTTAGGCAATATGCTTGATAATAATAGACTTAAAAATTTCAAGGAATCAATATGAAGAATGTCAAAGAAGAGATATAGTCGCTTCATGTCTAGGACAGACATAGGATATGTTCTCAGTTAACATTTTCAATATATTGAAACATCAGTAATTCTTGAAGCTTGTGTAATTAGCTGGGATATTGCATTGGGTTGAAGATTACTTACCAAATCCTTTTTTTTTTTTTGACTTTAGTGTAAAGTAAGATGAGAGTTAAAAAGGAATTAGGATATATATGTTTCAAATATTGTATCGGTTGTTAAGAGTAATACTTGCAAATGTCATTCATTAGCTTTGCCTTTTTTAAAAAACTAGGTACAATTTAAGTTTTCAAATCTTTCATATTCTTAAAACTTCTTTACCTTGCCTAATAACTCCCTTAAGAAAAGTCTTAAAAATCGATATGTAATATATCACATCAGTTTTTACCATAAACTATTAGTATGAAACCTGAAACTTCTCCATCAGTGAAAATAATGAATTTAACAAGTGAAAAACTAAAACTTCACATACTACAAACATTGTTTACTGACCCACTTTTCTTATCTTTAGTCAATCCTAAATCCAACTATTTGGATTTAATATAAAGTGAAAGCAAGAAAAAAAAAAAGGAAAATCTGCTCTTTTTAAAAGCTTACATATTATTGTTTCTGCTTCTTCCCTCACTTTTCTCATTTTCCTATAGGTTAATGAAACATATTATTATTTTCTGTATATCCTTTTGGCATTTCCATTTTGCACATAATATTCAGTGAAACTATTTATGAAATACCCTAGGTTTTTCTAACTAATGACATGTGTCATATTTTATATTAGGGCATATATTTAAAATAACTTGAACAAACTATTTTGCATTATGGGAGGCCACGTTTTGTGATAATCATTGTAGTATATACTTGAAGGCAATAAAATATTTTTACCTCCAATATTTCTCTCAAGTCGTTGTGACCCTCGCCAATAATAATAATAATAATGCCATTATTTATTATTATTATTATCATTTTGACTTTGATTTTGGGTTTGTGAGGCTTAGTTGTGTTCTTCATTTCTGCTTGGGGTGACCTTACAGTGATAGAACCAATGTGGAATTAGTTTGCATGGCACATTGCATGTTAAAGTAGGCTACATTTGTATGCCTATTCTGGTAACTTGTTTGATTTTTGCCAGCACGCCTTGAGCAACAGACCACTAGCCAGTTTTAATTTTGAAGACCAGATGTATCTACAATGAGTATAGTATGCTATGTGATTAAAGGGATCTTTTTCTTTCTTTTTGTTAAAGCAGCACCTTAGAAGATCTCATGATTAGTTTGTGTTTGAGGTCCCCAATTATGTGAGCAGCAAAGTTTTTGAAAATGGATTTATTATGTATACTTTCAGATTAAATGGTTTCTTATATTTCTAACTACGTAACTAATAGAACGAACCCTAGAGATGGAGCCAGAATACATGGGTTGTTTCGTTTTCTGTCTTCTAAACTCAGTGTACAGACCACTCCCTTTCTCTCTGGGCCTACTTTGTCCATGTGTAAAAAAGTGGTGGAGAGAGGGATATTGGACAATAACTCAAAGGCACATAGCTGTAATCATTTTACTCTTTTAAGCCTCTGACGAAGATGTTTCCAAGATTACTATGGCATATAGGTATTTGAAAGGAGGTTGCATTGGGGTTCTTCTACAGCAATTTTAGCTTTTGTTTTCTAAACCAAATGTCCATATTAGTACTTTACAAAAGGGAGTGAGAAAAATTGGGTGCCTAGAGAACATAATGACTTGCAATTGCTAGAACTATTGCTATTATTGTCCTCTTGGTGATATTAATGGCGTTCTTTCTTATCATCTTTTCCTCTTTACAAAAATAATTTGAAATAGTTTACGATAAAAGAAAAATGCAATAGGGCAGTTAAAATAAAAATCTATATAATACATGGGCAGGAAATTGGGGCAGATCATTAACTATTAAATGTGATGATGGCCAGGAATCTGTGGTATGATTGTCTCAAAATGGATTTGTCAGAAGAAAATGACTAAGGTAGAATATTTTTTCTTTATTTCTGATTGGGATTGATGAGTAGAGATAAAAGTATCTTAGAAGGCTGAATTGATATGGATAGTTGATATTGAAGAAATTGGAAAGTGAAGGCTAATGAATTTTTGGCAACCTGGTATGTTTCAAAATGGCTTTTACAGAAATCTTTTCAATAAGTCATTGTTTGTTGGTATAGCTACGCTTTGTTTTTTATTCCTCACACTCTTTATTTTTAACTCCTTCTAGGGAGAACGTGGATTTCCAGGCAGTCCCGGTTTTCCTGGTTTACAGGGTCCTCCAGTAAGTTATAAAATTTGGGATTATAATGAACACAGGAATTAACAGAAGAAGCAGAACTGTAGAAAGTGAGCTCAGTGCATTCATGTGGAACAAAGTAGTACATTTTGAAATAGTAAACTAGAAGAGGATTTTTTAATATTAAATTTATTTATTTATTTATTTATTTGTTTATTTATGGCTGTGTTGGGTCTTCGTTGCTGCATGCAGGCTTTCTCTAGTTGTGGCGAGCGGGGGCTACTCTTTGTTGCGGTGCGCGAGCTCTAGGCACGCAGGCTCAGTAGTTGCGGCTCACGGGCTCTAGAGCGCAGGCTCAGTAGTTGTGGCGCACGGGCTTAGTTGCTCTGTGGCATGTGGGATCTTCCCGGACCAGGGCTCGAACCCATGTCCCCTTCATTGGCAGGCAGATTCTTAACACTGTGCCACCAAGGAAGCCCAAGAAGAGGATATTTTATAAAAGAAGTTAGTAATACACAGAGCTCTCTGCTCTGTAAAACTAAAGATTCTGTGGTATTTAATATAAATGTCATCTCTAAGTATCTTAAGATACCTTGTACTCAGAATGATCTTACAGTAGTCTATTCAATTTGTGTTCTTTTGCTTGCTCCCCTCTCATGTATATAAAATAATCACTTTTCTTTTTTATAATAGGGACCTCCTGGGATCCCAGGTATGAAGGTAAGCATCTCATGTTGGGAAGGTAAACATTTTGAATAAAATATTTAGAAAGCCTGCATCTTCAATCAGATACGTCTCTGACTTCTGTCTTAAAATGGATGCTTCTAGAAGTTGTGCAAGTGCACACTTACGAGCTCTCCTTAAGTAGTCTCCTTTGTTCTCATGGCTTTAAATACCTTTTATGGGCTGATACACTTGCAAATGTGTATATCAGACTCACATTTCTATTTTGATACCTTCCTCATTACATTTTTTAAATATTTATTTATTTATTTGGCTGCACAGGGTCTTAGCTGTGGCACACGGGATCTTTGATTTTTAGTTGTGGAATGCGAACTCTTAATTGCGGCATGTGGGATCAAGTTCCCTGACCAGGGATAGAACCCAGGCCCCATGCATTGGGAGCGCAGAGTCTCAACCACTAGACCACCACAGTTGACCACCTGCTCCCTCTAGAAATATTCTTTATCTCTGGCTTCTGAGACGCTACCTTTTCCTGATTTTTCTTATGCATCTCTGGTCATTCTGTAGTCTTCTATGCAAGCTCATGTTATTCTATCCAGCAGGTATCAGGACACAGTCCTGACTCCTTCTTCTCTTCTATGCCTAGCAATATTTTTAATGCTCATGTTATTGATTGCTGTCCAGTTATGGAGCACCTATGTTTCTTTGTCTAAAACAGAATTTTCTTCTGAGTTAGATGCATGTATTAAACAGCCTCCCTGACATCTCCACTCAAATATCTCCCAGACATTCAAATTAACATGCTCAAAGTTAACCCAGACCCCCAAATGAACCTGTTCCTCCTGTTTTCCCCATCTCTAAAATTTGTATCTCTATCATGTACACTTTTGCATGTATCAAAGCCTGAGAGTTAGTATTTGCATTTTCTACTTCTTCACACAGCTCCTCATTCCATGCTATCTCTAAATACTGTTAATTTTGCTTGTAAAATATATCATAAATTCATCCACTTTTATTCATTTCCACTGCCACCACACTAATCATAATGCCTCATCTGGACTAGGTAGTAGCCTCTTAACTAGTTTCTTTTTTCACACCCCCTCACCTCCCAGCCTGATTTATTCTGTACAGAGCAGCCAAGAATGATCTTTTAAAAATGTAAATCAATAATTTAATCTCCCTCCTTGTTATGAAGCACAGAACTTTTGGAGAAACCTTGAATCCCAGAAGAGAGGTTTTTGCCGCCTCCATGGCTCCTAATGCCAGACCTGGCTCTGTTTCTGGTGTGGGACAGCAAGACAGAATATTTGATTTGAATGACATGTTTGCCAGCAAATAGATTGCCTTTCTATTGCATAATGTCATTTCATACCAAAAGATACAACAGTCCAAAAGCCGTGATCCTAAATAATGTTGAGTCAGTATCAGTCAGGATACACTAAGAATATAAGAAGTTTCTGCATAATAAAGGACTCTCACAAAATGAAAAAAAATAATCTCCCTCCTTATAAACCTTCAAGGGCTTTCCACTGCATCTAAGATACAGTTCACATTCTTTTCCATTGCCTGTAAGACCTGCATATTCTGGTCTTTGCCCCATATTCCAGCCGTATCTTAAACCACTTTTCCTTTGGCTCACTGATCACACCTGTCTGCATTAAGTTATTTGAATGTGACAAGCTCTTCTCTTTCTGGGTCCTTTGTTCATGCTGCTTACACTGCCTAATGCTCTTCCTCCATCTTCACCTGGCTGACTCCTTATTATCCTTTAGATCTCAGCATGAATGTTAACTTCATAAATTGCCCTTCTTTACTACCCAAACTAATTTCCTCCACTATTTCTTTTTTTTAGTTGAAATATATTTGATATATAACATTGTGTAAATTTAAGGTGTACAACATGTTAATTTGATACATTTATATTTTGTAATGTGATCACCATTATAACGATAGTTAGCCCCTCCACCACGTCACATAATTATTATTTCTTTTTAGTCCTACACTGTTTCTTTTTTTTTTAATTTATTTTTGGCTGTGTTGGGTCTTCGTTGCTGCACGTGGGCTTTCTCTAGTTGTGATGAGCGGGGGCTACTCTTCATTGGGGTGCATGGGCTTCTTATTGCGGTGGCTTCTCTTGTTGCAGAGCACAGGCTCTAGGCACACGGGCTTCAGTAGTTGTGGCTTGCGGGCTCTAGAGCGCAGGCTCAGTAGTTGTGGCGCACGGGCTTAGTTGCTCTTTGGCATGCGGGATCTTCCCGGACCAGAGCTTGAACCCATGTCCCCTGCATTGGCAGGCAGATTCTTAACCGCTGCGTCACCAGGGAAGCCCTCCACTGTTTCTTTATCATGTACCATGTAGTTTTCCTTTATAGTCCTAAACAGAAAATTTTGTCATCTTATTTGTTTATGCATTATGGTCTGAATTTCCCCAGTATATTATTAGCACAATAAGAACAGAAGTCTTGTTTATCTTCTTCACTACAAAGCATCCAAAGCCTAACACAATTCTTGGCAAATATTTATATTTAATAAATGTTTTTAATGAATGAGTAACTAAAGGTATGACAGGTTCTTAATAAATCGACTGTACTTCAGTGTACTCTGGCCACTTCCTCATTTTCCTTTAAAAGGTAAATTTATTCATGTTAATTACTGAGATCACCTAATCTTTGGGGACACTTCTGTGACAGATTGAATTCTCAGATTACTTTTTTGTGTTCTTGCCAGTTTTCATGTATCATAACTATTACTTACAATTTCCATTGATGATTTCTTTCAGGGAGAACCAGGTAGTATAATTATGTCATCACTGCCAGGTCCAAAGGGTAATCCAGGATTTCCCGGTCCTCCTGGAATACAAGTAAGCATCTGGTGATTTTCTTCTTTGCTATACTGATTAAATCAGACCACAGCATCTCTTTTTTATCCTCAGCCTTTAATACTCTCTATTTTAGTTATAGAAATTATCACCTGAGGTTTGATAGATATTGCAGGTACCTTGTACGTGAAAATAAAAGTATTCTGGACCAGGGAGAATTTTAAGAAGCGCTGCTTTGTTCTTTTAACTCTCAGTCCAGTTTCCATGGAAATTTTTGTTTTGGGGTTTCGCAGCAGAAATAGGCTTCTATATTCTTATTCCTATGCTGTGGGGATCAGTAGGGTGGTAGGAGTAAATGATCTGATTAAAAATAAAAATTGTGGGTTTTCCATTTAAGATATTAGAAGACATAATTTGTAACATTATCAGTTATATATAACATGAACATATTTTGAAAGCTAAAAGAATAAAATTTATACATAGTGAACATCAAGTATAATCTTCAGAAAAAATAGTCATGTCAGCCTACACATAACATACATGGAGACAACAATAACTTTTGGGAATTTATAGATTAGGAAATTAATTTCTTGAGGTTTATTTTTCATGAAGATTGATCCCTTTGCCAAAAATAAAAATCAGCACTTTCTAGTATTTGATCACTAAGATACAATTTCAGGAACATTTTTCATTAGCCACCTTCTCATTCCATACTTGATATAACCCATCCATATGTTCTTAAGTACTCCCAATCTTTTATCTCTTATAAATTTGTATTATGTTATATTTGAAAATATCAGAATACATGAAAAATATATGTAGGTTATGAAGCATAACAACCAAATGAACACTTATGAACCCAACACAGTGTTTAAGAACTAGAACATTACAAATAATTTTGAATCAACCTGTGGTTTCCTTGGCAGCCACATCCTTCTGCGTTCTCCCAAGACGTGACTACCATTCTGGGTTTTCCATTGCTTCTTAAAAATAGTTTTATTATATATGCATATATCTTTAAACAAGAGTATTTAGTTTTTGAAATAATACAAAATTTATGTGTAGTTTTCTCCAACTTTTTCTATTTGATATGTTAAGATTCATCCATATTATTGTATGTGGCTGTAGTTCATTCAGTTTCACTTCCGTATAACAGTCCTCATTTGAATATACTAGAATTTGTTTCTCTGATCTCCTATTGTTGGATATTTGGGTTGTTTTGAGATTTTTTTAAATTACAGAATAAACCAGGATTTATACCTAGATATAAAATTACTAGATTTCAGGGCAGTCAAAATTTCAACTTCTTAAGATGCCAAATTGTGTTCCAAAACAGTTACATCATTCCCTTATCTTTTGTCCCAGTTATTCCCACTTCACTCTTTGTCTTTAATCTTATTTATTTTTATTTTAAAATTAGAGAAACTACCTTGAATCTAGTAGCCTTTCTCTTCCCATTTCTAGCATAAAAGCCCCACTAAATGCCCATCATTATTGCTTTATATTTTAAAACTTCCTTACTATATGTTTGTCCCGCATTTGTTATGTACCACTGTAAAACATAAGTTTTCTAATGCACCCATTCTGTTTAGTTGAATTTCTTTATAGTTATTTAATGCTTTTATTCGTCTACATTTTAAAATTCTGCTTCTAACACTTCAAAATTATAGACTTGTAGAACAGAATTCTGGCAACTGAAGTTAGAATTTCATCCATTTAGCTTTTTATACAATACAGTGAGAGTTTTTTTCTCATCCTTTTCTTTACTTCCTTTGTAACAGGGCCCAGATGGTCCCCCTGGTATACCAGGGCCAATTGGTCCCCTAGGACCACCAGGTTTGATGGTAAGCTTGCTTCTGTAATTTCATTTCTCCTTTTCTTTTGATTTCTTTCACAAATATTAATATTATTTGTATTACTTGAAATTATAATGTATTTACAGTGTTCATGATCTATAGTTTTCTTAAATTTTCTTATTTATGGGAGATTTTACAGTGTTATGGTGAACAATATATATGCTAAGTAATAGCTCCATTTTATAGATGGAAAAAATGAAGTAAACAAAAGGAAAGATTTAAAATATTTTGTCAGTTCTGGCCATCTTATGAAGTCTTCTAAGACAGTTCTTTAGTCACTTGATGAAATATGTTTCTTCAAGCTGTGGTTTGCTGTTAAAGAGGTATTCACAAAACAGGTATTCACAAAAAAATTGGCTCTCATTTCTTAAGGACCTGTAACAAAACAGTAGGATTGGTGAGGGTAGTGAATCACTGTGCAATGGGATAAGGATTGGTATTCCCAGGAAAGAAGCAAAAAACTTATAAAGACCCTGAATGTGCAACCAGTTCTCTTACTTTACTACCTGTATGGTCACTTACATTTTCTACTCTAATAAATTGTAAGTACCTTTACCCTTGAAATACTTAGATTTCATTCAAGTCATGTTTTAGACTTAGAGCTCTGCTGTTGCCCTTTTAAAAGGGCAAGAAAATTGTACTTCAGTCAAAGTAATTTCTCATATGCCACTCTATCTCTCATCTACCATATATTTAAGTGACAGTTTTCATTATACCTTTATAGAGTGTACATTTTTGCTTGTGAAAATTGGTCCTCTATTCATGAATGAAGGAAATAACATTCGATAAATACTAGAAGATCTACCAGAAAAAGATTGTGATTTTGGCTTTTTTAGAAATCTTTGGTAGAGGATTAGAAAACCTCTGAGTTTAGCTTGTTTTAGTTGTAGGTGTCTTGCAAAACATGAGATTCTGGACCATGGCACTTTTTCCTAACTCTGTTATTTACAACCTTGGCCTACCCTAGGTGTATTGTTACACCTTGAATTCCGTTAACTCTTGTGACCACATAACAGATTCACTCTGTACTTCTTAATGTCCCTGCAATTAACCCTGATTCAACAGATGAAGCAAAGTCTTAGAAATGCCACCAAGGTACAATATGTAAATAAATAGGTCAGCTGACATCAAGAAGTGATGTACTTGGGCAGACAAATGCCAATTTAACTTTTCAAACCTTGAAACATTCTCAAATATACAAAGATTATATAAAATAAAACTGGAATAAAAAAGTAAACACATGCTTTTGAGAACTAGACAGTTAATTGTCTTATGGTACCTAAAGTTAACCTATAATTCTGATATGATAAATTTGATGTTTGTTGAGATTAATTTTTGTATTGATTTTTGGCACAAGTGCTACTCCTCTGCCTCTACCTATCCTTGCATTTCTTCCCCCGCCCACTTGTAGCCTGTCATGAGAAGTCTCCACAATCATCTAGTTTCTTTAAATCAATTTAAATGTGTGTCTCTGACTAGAAAGCAATGAGAAAAAAAACCCAGGAAATATTATTTTGAAGGGCTTTCTCAGTCCTCACTTTTTATGAAACCAAATAAGTTTTAATATACTCATTAATATAACACTTTTTTCCCTTTTCTATGTTTTATTCTTAGGGCCCTCCTGGCCCACCAGGACTTCCAGGACCAAAGGTAGTTTTCTTTTTTTTTTTTACATCTTTTATTTGGTGTGGATTATTTTTGTTATTGTCAATGAGGTTTTAAATTGAAATCTCTCTCTTCAGGGGAACATGGGCTTAAATTTCCAGGGACCCAAGGGTGAAAAGGTGAGTAAAGGAGAAAGTTGCTTATTTAGTCCTCAGTTTTTTCCTTTCATAGTCATTTGAACTTGTGTTTTTGCTTCCTGCAACTGTCTTAGCTTACATGTTATATTATTGTCTGTTTAAACTATGAAATATCACTTTCTTATTTTATCTTGCAAACAGGGTGAGCAAGGTCTTCAGGGCCCCCCTGGGCCACCTGGGCAGATCAGTGAACAGAAAAGACCAATTGATGTAGAGTTTCAGAAAGGAGATCAGGTGAGTATGTAGGGAGGAAATCAATGAATATCTTGCTATGAAAGTAGCATTCCATTAAAATGCATTACAAGCTGGAATAAGGTTATATGTGAAAGTCCTTTTAAAATAACAAGGATTTGAGATTATTAAAATTTTAAAATAACTTGATTGAGATAAACTTTATATACCATACAATTCACCCGTTTAAAGGGCACAATTACATATTTTTTAGTATATTCACAGATTGGTGAAACCACCACTACAATTTAATTTTAGAACATTCTCATGAGCCCCCTCCAACTAAACCCCATACCAGTTAGTTGTGACTCCCCATTTCTCCCCAAACTCTCGAGCCCTGGGCAACCACCAATCTAATTTTTGGCTCTGTAGATTTGCCTATTTTGGACATTTTTATAGATGGAATCATATAATATACGGTCTTCTCTGTCTGGTTTCTTTTACTTATTATAATGTTTTCAAGTTCATCCATGTTGTAGCATGCATTGGTACTTTGTTCATTTTTATGGCTGAATAATATTCCTATGTGTGTATATTCCACATTTTATTTATTAATTCAACAGTTGATGGGCACTTGGATTTTTCTCCATTTTTGGCTATTATGAATAATACCTTTATATACAAAATCAAGTCATGGTAAGATAGACTGTCATTGTTTTAGATGACTGTGTTCTCTACATTTCACTGATATGCAGGGAGAAAGATGGTATTACTGTATAAAATCTTGTCATTTTTAGAAATAATTTTCTGATACCTTGCTTCTACTAGAGTAGATGAGGGGATCAAACACATCTTTTATAGAATAGTGGCTCACCCTTCAATAGAGTGTGTGCGCTGTTGTTTCACTTAAATGCTAATAAGAAAGTTAAGAATAAAGGACAAATTATACTGAAACTCTACCATCAATATATATTGGGCCATTTAAATCTCTGCCAAAATGTATGTGTGTTATATAGCTCCCAAATCTCCAAGTTTTAGGTACCCTTGCCTTTTATAAAATATTTTATAAGAATAAAAAACCATTAATACTTTTGGGACTTCCCTGGTGGCGCAGTGGTTAAGAATCCGCCTGCCAATGCAGGGGACACGGGTTTGAGCCGTGGTCCGGGAAGATCTCACATGCCATGGAGCAACTAAGCCCGGGTACCACAACTACTGAGCCTGTGCTCTAGAGCCCGTGAGCCACAACTGAGTCTGCGTGCCACAACTACTGAAGCCCACGCATCTAGAGCCTGTGCTTCACAACAAGAGAAGCCACCGCAATGAGAAGCCCTAGCACTGCAACGAAGAGTAGCCCCCACTCACCGCAACTAGAGAAAGCCTGCGTGCAGCAACAAGGAACCAACACAACCAAAAATAAAATAAATAAACTCAAAAAAAATCATTAATACTTTAATTTGAAGTGTTTTCTTGCTATTTACCTCAAAACTTGGCTTGTCCTAAAAATTAGCTGAAATGAGCAAAGATGGCTCTAGATTTTTTGCCTAGTAGATTTCAACTTTGAATTTGAAACATCTTATCTTTGGTTATATTACATGAGTTTGTAGTTCAGCTTGTTAAAAGTGTTCCTAGCTAGCTCTAGTACTAACAGTATTTATATTGCTTTCCTTCTCCCTACTACTACATAGGGACTCCCTGGTGACCAAGGGCCTCCTGGACCTCCAGGGATACGTGGTCCTCCAGTAAGTAACCTAAAATTCTTTAGCATCATTTAATGTAAATTGATATTGACACATAGTACTCCATGAACCAATGTAAAATTACTTTTTTGTGTACAGGGTCCTCCAGGTGGTGTGAAAGGTGAGAAGGGTGAGCAAGGAGAGCCTGGCAAAAGAGTAAGTGTTACGGCTATTAATACTCTTTGCAAAATATTTTAAATATGTCTGTGTGTGTGCGCATGCCGGTGCACGTGCACATGTAGGTCATTTTCTTTTTTTCCTCTTAAATCCTGCTTTCATTGCCTCAAAATGTCATGACTGACATATTCATTTATTTATTATAACACTGAAGTCCAAAAAGTCTACTTAAGAGAGTCCCAGGCAGGAAAAACTTGTTATATTCTTTAACCTTATATTTACAAATAACAAGTATATATTCTTACATTTCCTTGAATCCTATAGGGTAAACCGGGCAAAGATGGAGAGAATGGCCAACCAGGAATTCCAGTGAGTATTTAAAGTCTATCCCTTCCCTCAAAAATAAAATGGCAACATTTGTACATGTTGGTAAAGAAGCAGGATGGCAAAGAAGCTTGGGTTTGGAAATAGTTTAAATTAATAGAAATTTAGTTTTCTTTCTTTTCTGAATGTGAATTTGAAATTTCTCTGTTTTTCAAGACAGATTTTTGTCAGATTTATTGAGATATAATTTGTATACAGTAAAATGAACCATTTTTAGTGCACAGTTCTGTGTATTTTGCTAAACACATACAGTTGTGTAATGATCTCCATAATAAAAAATAGTTCCGTCCCCTCAAAAGTTCCCTCACGATCCTTTGTAGCTATTCCCTACCCTTCCCCAAAGCCCCTGGAAACAACTGATCTGTTCTCCATCCATATAATGCTGCCTATTCCAGAGTGGCATATAAATGGAGTCATATTGTGTATAGCTTTTTGAATCAGAATTCTTTCATATAGCATAACGCACTGTACTGTATATCCATAGTTCATTAACTTTTAATTGCTGACCAGTATGTGGTTATATGGATGTACCAAGGTTTTTTTATGCATTTACCCATTGAAGGATATTTTAGTTGTTTCTGGTTTTGGCCATCATGAATAAACTGCTAAAAACATTCACATACTATTTTTTGTGTGAATGTAAGTTTTTTCAGTAAAAGTTTTGACATATAATTCTAATTGCTACCAAAAAAAAGAGGAAAATAAAATATGCAAGTCCAGGAACACTATTTCAGGCAGCCTCAGTTTCAAGAGTATCCACCATAGATGTTAAAAGAGGTTTTCCAGGACAGATGGAAAATTTGATGAAATTTGGAGACTATTCTGAAGGAAAGGGAGCATTCTTAACAAGACTGGAAGTTATAAAGTCAGATAAATTGATTTCCAGATGATTTTCCTAAACAGGCAGTCCTCAGCTTATAAACTCTAGATTCACCAATGGCTTAAACATATAAAATGGCATAAGGTGGGGTTAAATTCAGGACCTCAGTTACTGGCTTCCTTTGGAACAGTGATTTAGGCAGCCATGATGTTCAGCAATTGCCTCTGATTGTTTCTGACTGATATCCCCAGGGAAAACGCTTTTCTCTGTTTGCAGTGAGAGAAATAAAATTAGGTCAAATAAACATAGCCATGCAAGTGGGATCTTTTTGGGAACCACCAGACAGGTCAAAAATGACAATTCTCTGGGAATGGGGCTTTGAAGAAGCTTCAACCTGGTTCTTTCCCTTCCAGTTGCTGCTGTGCTGCTGGTTTTTACCTTGATTGTGAGCTGTTGGTTTTCAAGGCTACTGCGGAGCTGAGGAAGTGTGATGGGAATAGAGCCACAAACCTCTGTGTTCTCACCAAGATTCAATCTTTTATTATTTTTTTTCAAGAAACACTTCCTGGATTGCTGCAAGCCTTTGGTTAATTTCTAGAGTTCTAAAAAGGTTGACTCTGACCATTTTTGCAAGTGTCCTTGTTGCTTTCAAGGAGGAGAGGATTTTTGGAGGTCCTAATTACTCCACCATTTTTGCTGATGTCACTCTGTCTTCCATGTTTTAAAGGGTTTGCCTGGTGATCCTGGTTACCCTGGTGAACCAGGAAGGGATGGAGAAAAGGTAAGAATTTTAACACTTTGAAGTGACTGGTTTTATTCCAGTTAGTACAATCATTTTCTTGCCCAAGTTTGAGTTATAAATGAAAAAATTCTAAATAACTAGCTTTTGTATTCAAAAATACCTTCTTTATCCATCTTTTGGTGTTGCTCCCTTTTCTGTTATACCAGTTCCTCTAAATTTTCACTCACTATTCTAAATCACAGTCCATGTGATAGAAATACATGGAGAAATGTTTAACTTTAGCATTTCCATTGTTAAAAGTTGATGCCTTTGCTTTGAGCATGTATCGGCAAAACTTTTGTTCTCCAGAAAGAGGATTCAGCACTATTTTAGTCAGGTCCTCATACTAAAAAGGCTTATATAGTTGTGAATTTAGAATGTTGCCACTAAACATTTCCATTCTCTATGTAGTTATTGTCTGGAAGTCTGTGGCTAATTCTTTGTTGTTTTTTCATTTGGCTATACAGACTGACTGAAGTCATTTATTTAGCAGCCTATTTTAAAAGTGACTTTGAAAGAATGTATGAAGCACACAGTTCTCCTATTTATAGCAAATCACAAAACATCCAGTTTTCCAATCTCTCTGATCTTTAATTGCTTTCTATGAAAACCAAAACTGAAAAGCTTTGTTCTGCAGGCAAGGAGGGAAAGGTGTTACAAACTTGAATGTACCCAGAGGGTACACGTTTTAATGGTGGTTTATCTCCAAACTAGATCCAAGTTCTAGCTTGGCTTTAGAGGCACAGCTAGAATAAAAGAAGATAATAAATACTCAGAGAATAGAATTTTATTTTTCTAGTGTAAGTAAAGTTATAGAATAGAGTATCTTCTTAAACTAAAAGGAGTTTATAGATAGATGAAAGGTTCCTATGAACAAGTCTAGAATGAGAACAGAGGTGTGAGAGAGATATTTATTCTTGGGTCTTGGCCAGTAGAGTAACAGTTGAATACTGTGTTCTTCAGCTGTTGTAGCTACTGGTTAAGGGTAAATAGTTTTGTCTGAATTTGTCTTTCATTAGATTCTAAGAGCAAAGTCACAAAAGTAATTATGATTTATTAACTGTTCCTGATGATAGTTAAGTCCATCAGCTCTAAAATATCTGTCACTGATGGAAATGACACTAAATTTATGCCGTTGACAAGTTTTTTTGAAACGGAACATGGCTAAATGTAAAAAACACAAATGTAATGATTATAGCTGATTCTAGTGCTACCAGTTTGTAAATCAGCATCTTCTTTATAGAGTATTTATAGTTTGCTGGAAAATAAGAATCTTAAAATCAAAGGATGTTACAGCTAGACATACCTTAGAAGTCTGGTCTATATATAAGGCAGAGAAGTTAATTGATTTAGTCATCATCATAGAGCTTGTAAATCTGAGACAACATCGCAGGTCTTCCTAGGCTTAGCTAAGTACTGTTTCATTACCTCATTTTGTATTTCTCTTTGAGTTATTTTATTATGGATTTCTGGGTCTTTATGAAACATAGTTATCTGTTATATCTTTGAGGAAATTGATGTTTTCATGTGATTTTTACTAACCTGTTTTACAATTGTATTGAACAGGGCCAGAAAGGTGACATTGGCCCAACTGGGCCTCCTGGACTTGTAAGTTTTTTGTTTCAGTTTTTATTTATTAAATTTATTAGTGCATTTTAATTTTCATGTTTTAATTATATACTCCATACCTTTTCCTCATAGAACACAAAATTCCAAGATCAACTTTTCCTGGCTTAAAAGTCTTTACATCCAAAACTTCAGTGATGTTGACCTCGAAGTCTTTGCATTGTTCTACCTGTATATTACTTCTCCATAATAAAGGTCCAAAATTACGGCATTAGGTTGTTTTGCCTCATGATTGCCAAATCATTTCTCAAGTAACCAGCAGGTGGTGCAAGTGTTGCTTACAAAGTTTCAAAAAAAGAAAGTGTTGAGGAACTAGGGGATTGGTCCTTTCCCCTGCAGAGCTCAGGGGAAAGATGGATTTGGTCTTAATAGGTTTTCTCAATTTGTAATTGTCTGATTCACACCTCTTTCTTCCCTGAGTGTCTGCTTTCTACGGGCTCTTAATCAGAAATGTAGGAAACTGCTCTGTAAAAGAATAGTTGAGGGGTTTACAAATCTTCTGTCATGTTTGCATTCACCATGAAATTCTAGTCAAATATATTTTCATTCTTATTAAGAATAAAATGTCACTGTTACAGTTGACATATTGGTTTTCCTATCATTGAAATTTGCTAAGACTCTTGACTTTAGGCTGCACTGAAGCTGCAAAGGGTCAAGTGCCATAAAACCTATATGTTCAGACATTTGAATAACATTAATTATTTTTGTCCATAGTGAGTGTCAGATATTGATACTTGGTACTTTACCAAATCTAATGAGGAGGTAGTTAAAGAAGATCTTAGACAATTTTTATTCACTTTCATTTTAAAATCAGAGTTTTATTTCTCTAAGAAGCAATTTCTCTGAAAAATGAAATAAAATTTTGATGAACATCAGAAGAAATGGAAATTTTGAGAGTGCAATCCAATCCAACAGCTCACTTCCCCTTTTGAACTACTATCCCAATTCTAGGTCCCACAGATTTCAGTGTCCATTTGTCTGAATATTTCTTATATCCAAAAGAGCCAGGATAAATATCGCACTTTGCCAGTAGGTGATGATTTCTATCTCAAACTGATAGTTTCTTAAATGTAAAGCTTACTTTATAGCTCTATGAAGTTAATTTCTTTATATTTAGATTATTTAAAGTAAAATTATTTAGGCATAAGGTTCTAAGAAGATAGAAAGGGAATGATCAGCTAGTTGATTTTAATTAATAAAGCCTTCCTGGTAGAGATGTGTTTTCTTTTTTATTTCTTTTTTCTTTTTTAAGAAGAAGAAAGAAATATGGGTTGACAAAGAGAAAGATTGGGGGAAGGCATTATAGATGTTTAGAATGGCATATTCAAAGGCAAAAGCAGGAATCTGCAGGATGCATGAACTGGTTATAATCAGACCTCACTCTCCTAAAAGGTCATTCAGGACGTGAAACAGGTGAGAGAGGTATTGGGAGTGAGAAGTAACTTGACAGAGTCCAGCATTAAAAGTGACATCAGATATAGTAAGAAGTAGTGAACAATTTTGAATCCTTCAACAGGATAAGTAACACAGAAAAATTGGTTCTTGAGGAAGTGTGTCCAAGTAGTAGATCTGGATTAAATGGGACAAGCTCAGAGTTGCTTCTGTTAGTCCAAGTGTAAGGTAAGGATAGAAGCTGTTGCAACAAGAAAGAAAGGGACACATTGGAGAGACATTTTTAGTAAAGAATTATCAGGCTTAGGTGATTGGAATGAATCGAATGTGAATTATAAGATAAGAGACATCAAACATAATTCTAGCTCTGTAAGTCTGGGGCTCAGGAGAGTGGTAATATTAGTACTGGCATTGAACATTTTCTAATCTGTTGAAGCATAGAAGTAACATAGAATATGACTCACAATCTTCGTAAGTAGTCTTGATGATTTTGCATCTGAACACTTTGTGACAATGATACACTGTAATCATATGTAGCTGCTAGGTTATTTGCAGAAGAACAAGTCTCTTCCTCTTTGAATTCCTTTATTTTTTTCTTTCATAATAAAGGTAATTCCTAGGCCTGGAACTGGTGTAACTGTAGGAGAAAAAGGAAACATTGGGTTACCTGGCTTGCCTGGAGAAAAAGGAGAGCGAGGATTTCCTGGAATACAGGGTCCACCTGGCCTTCCTGGACCTCCAGGTAAAAGAGACTGTGCTGTACTTAATAGCCTTGAATTTATAGTATCTTTACTAATCCAAGTATACAGCATTATCATACTAGTTCCAGGGTGATCATGGCCGTAGAAGACAGAGGTATTTTTTAATGGACAGAAACTTCTCAACTCTTACTATAGCTTTTCTCACCAAGTTTCTTACCTGTACTTTAAAAAAAAAAAAAGAAAAATGAAAAGTTATTTGAATAGTGTCCTTTTACCCTAAAAAAATACCATTTCTACCTTTTGTTATTAATAAATTACACCAAACAGTACTGTGATCCAAAAATTAATCATTATACCTTTCATGCTGTTATGAAAGGGAACATTGTGCTAATAATGCCTAGTTATATAAGATTTACTGTATTTTTATATAGTAAATAGCACTATCCACTTAGAATTCCAGAAACATCTACCTAGAAATCCCCATGGTGATTTTGCTGTGCAGTAAAATCTTGGAGCTCAATACTGAGTTGTATATCATTCCTTTGTTGAAGATACACAGTATAGTAGAACATTTCTAATTTGGCCACAAACTGAGCAGTACCCTTGTTTAGCGTGTTTATTTGGATGTTCTGTGAAATGAGGTGATAGTAAGGATTTATGTAAAAGTTGAAAAAACATCCACAGTATCTGTCACACATACATGTATAATAAATTATGGTTACTTTTCCTTCAAAAATATTTGGCTAATGAAATATTAACATGATGAGATGAGTGACACTCAGTGTTCCTCCCAAGGAGAAAGAGAATAAATTGTGGGTCCCATTTTGCTCTAAGTATGCACTTTGGATTTCGAGCTTCAAGGTAATGGACTAAACACATACTGTGTCTGGAAAATTGAGATAAGGAATTCTCCAAGGATGTAGCAGAAAAGTTAAAGTGTTAGCTAGTATTAAATAAAATTTAAGACGCACAAAGGATAAACCTAGAAGTCCCAAAATCCAGCATGAAGGAGTTCAAGGAGAGAATAGGGCAAGAAGCAATATTTGAAAAATTAATGGCTGAGAACTTCTATCTATTAAAAAATGATTCCCTGTGAAAAGGCTTATGAATTACAAAGCAAAAGTAAAATAATAATACAAAAATACGTAACTAGACACATTTTAGGGACATTTTAGAATTTAAGGGTAAAAAGAAATTCTTAAAAACTGTCTGAGAGCAAAGGCAGATCACCTACAAAACAGTGAGAATAAGAGGAAGATAATGGAGCATATTTTCAAAGTAATAAGGAAAAATAACTATGAATTTGAGATTCTATATTACATCAAACTATCATCCTAGTGTGAAGATGGGATGCTTAGAAAGTTTACTACCTCCAGATCTTCTCTGAAATAGTTACTGGAGGTTTTACTCCAAGAAGAAGACAATAAATTCAGGATGAAGTTGGCAGTGGGGGTGGGTAAGATACAAGAACCAGTGGTTAAGAAAGATATTGATAAAGTATTTTAAGTCTACATAAGTATGGATCATAAAAAATAACAGAAATATTTTAAGTAACAATATGGAAGTATAATTGTACATATGACTAACACAGGATATGGACATACAGAGAGAATGGAGAAGTGAATGATAAGGTTTTTTGTCTTGTTAGAGGGAGAGAATATAAATATCATTAACTCTCTTAAGTTTTTCAAAAAATATAAGTTTTAGTACATAGGTTAAACATTTTAATAGTAACCACTAGAAAAGAATAGAAAGAATATACATTACTTACTTGTTGAGGAAAGAAGATGACCAAAAAGCTGGATCTATGTCACACAGATTAGGATTGGGACAAAACAGACACAGAAAAACCTGAATAAATAGAAAAAAAATAAATAAAATGACAAGAAGAAGTTAAAAATAAATCAGCAACTCTAATAAATGTGAAAGGATTAAACACTGATTAGTAGACAAAAACTAAAATAAAATTGGAATAAAAATATCTGTATGCTGTGCACAGTAGACATATCTAAAGGAAAACAACATAGAAAATTTGAAAATAAAGCAATGGGAAGATATTAAGCAAATGCTACCAAAAGGAAAGCTGGTTTAGCAATTCTAATACAGTATGAAATGGAATTCAATGAAAAAAATGCATTAAAAAACAAATTTTTCACATGGACAAATAGACAACTTATACCACACTGATATAAAGGTCACTAAACTTATGTATCTAAAAATATAGCTTTGAATATGTAAAATGAAAACTGATAAACTACAAGGGATAATTTGGCAACTCCCCAATATATCAAGTAAGTGAAAAACAAATAAGGATATAAATGATTTGAGCAACACAATTAAGCTGTATTTATGGGGGAGAGAGAAAAACTGTGTGTGCAGCAGAGAATGTACATTCTTTTCAAACACACATGAAGCATTTATAGAAATTGACTCTACTAGACCAGAAAAAATCTTTTAAAATTATATGCGGGCCATGCTCTGTGACCACAGTGAAATGAAGTCAGAAATTAACAACAAAAAGCACCAAATACTTGTATATTAAAGTGCATATTTCTAAATAACTCTAGAGGTAAAGAGAATACAGAAATGGAGATGATGAACTACTAAATGCTAAATAAACAACCTCGTATCAAAACTCATTGTACCCTTAATTTATCACAAAATTAGAGATACTGAAAATAAATGAACTAAGTTGGAAAAATAATAAGAAATAAAACAAGCACATGCCATTTGCAGCAACATGCGTGGACCTAGAGATTGTCATACTGAGTGAAATAAGTCAGACAGAGGAAGACAAATATCATATGATAGCGCTTATATGTGGAATCTAAAAAAAGGCTACCAATGAACTTATCTACAAAACAGAAATAGAGTTACAGATGTAGAAAACAAACTTATGGTTATCAGGGGGCAAAGGGGGGGAGGGATAAATTGGGAGATTGGGATTGACATATACACACTACTGTATACAAAATAGATGACTAACAAGTACCTACAGTATAGCACAGGGAACACTACTCAGTACTCTGTAATGGCCTATATGGGAAAAGAATCTAAAAAAGAGTGGATATATGTATATGTATAACTGATTCACTTTGCTGTACATCTGAAACTAACACAACATTGTAAATCAACTATACTCCAATACAAATTTAAAAAAAAGCACAAAAAAGCACAAACAAAATAGATGGAAAAACTTGAGAAAGGTAAAAATAAAATATGATCAAGATAAAGGGAAGAGAAGGCACAAATAAAATCAGTAAAGAAAAAAATATTATTACCATAAATACAATTAAAATTTTTAGATTACAACAAAACTATAAAACTATGTCAATATATTTTAAATTCTAGGTGAAATATACGTTCCTTATGAAACAGAAAACATAAAGTAATACAATTTTCCCGAGAAAGTAGGACACCTAAGTAGATCAATTACCATAGAAGATTTTGAAACGTTAATGGTCTCCATGAAAAAGCATTGGTTTTGTGGGTGGTTTTTTAGAGTTTTATGGATGAAATCTACCAAGTTCTTGAGCAGGTGATTCTCATAGTTTATAAACTGTTTCAGAACATTTTTTTTTAAAAGGAAATTCAGTTTAGCAGTATCAGTACCAAACCACCAAGGAGATACACTGGAAATAACTATAGTTCAATATCATTTATGAATGTGGACGTAACAATCTTAAATAAAATATTATCAAATCAATCCAGAAGTATATTAAACAATATGATATTATGACCAAATAGATTTTACCCTAAGATTGCAAGGATGGTTCAACATCACTGTAATTGACCACATTGACATATTAAAAGAGAATAGGCCAATAGATGCAAAGAAAACAGTAAAATTCAATACTTATTCATTTTCAAAAGGAAAAAAAAATTCTTAAACTAACATTAGGGACTTCCCTGGTGGCGCAGTGGTTAAGAATCTGCCTGCCAATGCAGGGGACATGGGTTCGAACCCTGGTCCAGGAAGATCCCACATGCCATGGAGCAGCTAAGCCCATGCATCACAAGTCCTGAGCCCACGCACCTAGAGCCTGTGCTGGGCAACAAGAGAAGCCACTACAATGAGAAGCCCATGCACCACAACGAAGAGCAGCCCCTGCTTACCACAACTAGAGAAAGCCCACACTCAGCAACGAAGACTCAACATAGTCATACATAAACAAATAAATAAATAAATAAATTTATTTTTTTAAAAACCCTAAGATTAAAAGGGAACTGTCTTGAAGACCTAAATAGACATTTCTCCAAAGAAGACATACAGATTGCCAAGAGGCACATGAAAAGCTGCTCAACATCGCTAATTATTAGAGAAATGCAAATCAAAACTACAATGATGTATCACCTCACACCAGTTAGAATGGGCATCATCAGAAAATCTACAAACAACAAATGCTGGAGAGGGTGTGGAGAAAAGGGAACCCTCTTGCACTGTTGGTGGGAATGTAAATTGATACAACCACTGTGGAGAACAGTATGGAGGTTCCTTAAAAAACTAAAAATAGAATTACCATATGACCCAGCAATCCCACTACTGGGCATATACCCAGAGAAAACCACAATTCAAAATGGCACATGCACCCCAATGTTCATTGCAGCACTATTTGCAGTAGCCAGGTCATGGAAGCAACCTAAATGCCCATCGACAGATGAATGGGTAAAGAAGATGTGGTACATATATACAATGGACTATTAGACATAAAAAGGAACGAAACTGGGTCATTTGTAGAGACATGGATGGATCTAGAGACTGTCATACAGAGTGAAGTAAGTCAGAAAGAAAAACATATCGTATATTAACACATATATGTGGAATCTAGAAAAATGGTACAGATGAACTGGTTTGCAAGGCAGAAATAGAGGCACAGATGTAGAGGACAAATGTATGGACACGAAGTGGGGAAAGTGGTGGTGGGGTGGGGTGTTGTGATGAACTGGGAGATTGGGATTGACATATATACACTAATATGTATAAAATGGATAACTAATAAGAACCTGCTGTATAAAAAAATAAAATAAAATTCAGAAAAATAAAAAAGGAACTGTCTTGGGCTTCCCTGGTGGCACAGTGGTTGAGAGTCTGCCTGCCAACGCAGGGGACATGGGTGCGAGCCCTGGTCCGGGAAGATCCCACATGCCGTGGAGCAACTAAGCCTGTGCGCCACAGCTACTGAGCCTGCGCTCTAGAGCCCACGAGCCACAACTACTGAAGCCCATGCGCCTAGAGCCCGTGCTCCACAACAAGAGAAGCCACCGCAATGAGAAGCCCAGGCACTTCAGTGAAGAGTAGCCCCCGCCCGCCGCAACTAGCGAAAGCCACACACAGCAACAAAGAACCAAAGCAGCCAAAAGTAAATAAATAAAATAAATAAATTTATATAAAAAAGGGAACTGTCTTAATTTGATGGCAGAATATAAGACTTGATGTCTTATATTCTCTTGAAGCTATTTACTTCATACAGGAAGTACAGGACTGTTCAGGAAATGTCATACTTTTTGGTGAAACATCAGGAGCATTCTCATTCAAGTCAAAAATAAGATAAAGATATGGTCACCAATACTGTTTGTTCTTATACTGAAGATCCCAGCCAGCATACTAAGTCTTGAAAAAAAAGAGGTGTATGGATAAAAAACAAAAAGCAAACTAAATTTTGGTTATTCACAGGCCATGTGATAATCTACCCATAGAGCCTAAAAGAATCAAATGACAAATTACCAGAACTTAGAATGTTTGCAAGGTAGCCAAATATGAGTTGCAAACTTAAATAACTTACCTTCCTCTAAACCAGCAATAAAATAATTAAACGTACAAGAGGACAAAATCCAGTTAACAAAAGTAACAGTCATAAAACTGACATTAGCAATCAGGTTTACCCATGAATAAACCAAACAAAAGATGTGTAAGATCTCTTTCATAACTTTGTAAAATACTATTAAATAATATAAAATTAATAAATGGAAAGATATAATACTTAATTATTACTTGATGCAAGAACTCAATATTATATACAGGCAATTCTACCAAAATTTAATCTTTAAATTCAAATTAATCTTATTCAAATTACAATGGTTTTTAAAGAAATGAAACTGACAAGCTGACTCTGAAATTCACTTGGAAGAGTAAATTTGTAAGTGTAGTGAAGATGGTTTTAAAAAGAACAAAGATGGGCATATTTTCCTTACCAGTTTTGAAAACATTATAAAGCTGTAGTAATGAAAAAGTGTGTTAATGATGCAGGAACAGATAGTGGAACAGAAGAATGTCCAGAAACAGAACCACGTTTACATGAGAACTTTGAGATGTCTCTTTTTTTCCTGTAAATGGCTTCCTGGTATTTCTGAGATTAAAAAGATCATAGTGTCAAAGGAGAGTGAGTAGAGAGTTAGTTATTAGTACATTTCCAAAAGTAATAAAGCTACATTAAATTATTCTTTCTTATACTCAAAGTAGTACTTACATTATTGGAACTTTCCATCTTTTCTCTAGATGTTGATTCTCATAGAAAAAACTAAGAACATAACTGGTATTATACATTAAAGGAAGATCTTATCATTACTTAATGTCTCATTGAGACCCAAAGTAATATGTCTAAGATAAGATCATTTTGATCACTTTTAATGGGTATTTGTTTTTATCCTAGGACTTGCAGTTACAGGTCCTCCTGGGCCCCCTGGCTTTCCTGGGGAAAGGGGCCAGAAAGGTGATGAAGGTCCACCTGGAATTTCCATTCCTGGATCTCCTGGACTTGATGGACAGCCTGGGGCTCCTGGCCTTCCAGGGCCTCCTGGCCCTCCTGGCCCTCACATCCCTCCTAGTAAGCTATAGTTTTTTTCCTGTTAAGTTCTATTGTTGTTTTTGTTTTGTCTTTATTTATAAGTGAATCTAGCTGAAGGTTGGCATCATTCTTTGTATTTCTGACAGCTAAATATTCTTCCACTGCTTCTACTTTTGATTTTTGGTGATTATTTGATATTTAGACTTGTTCTTCAAATTATCACTAATATTATATCTTCCTTTTGTTTATAGGTAGTTGTATTAATGCAGAGAAATAACTGAAAATAGATCTTTTTTTTCTAGCCTATCAGACTTTCTCTTTGTTGTCTTCTGGATATTTTACAACAATTGGCTTGCTGTTCTTGTTTTATCTTATCTCAGGTGATGAGGTATGTGAAGCAGGCCCTCCTGGCCCTCCAGGATCTCCAGGTGATAGAGGACTCCAAGGAGAACAAGGAGTGAAAGGTTTGATTCCCATATTCCTTCATCCTTTGAAATCATCAGCAAAATCCCCTATATCCTCCACCCTACCTCAGCCACTCACTCCCATGGTCATACCCCAAGACCACACATTACCAGTAGTGCACACTTCCATATTTTGATTTCCCAAATCTCATTTTGTGACCACTACATCCTATCTTTCTGGCTTACTACCTCTAATAACCTGACTCCAACATTACTTCACACTCACTGAAACCTACCAACTTTGACCGTCCCTCAACCTTTTGATGTCCTTTCTTCTCTCTTAACCCAGCTTAAATTCCATAATCAATCTCATACATAAACTCTTGACACCTTTGCCCTCCTCTCCTGCCATTGTACTCACTTCAACCAAAAGCACAGCCCTGGTAATTCCAAATTACCACCTCTTCTGAGCCTGTGCCTTCCCTCTTCAAACTTCTAACACCTCCTCTTCCATTCTCATTTTAGGATTCTGACTTTGCTTCCTCCTCCACTGACCAATTGAAGCAATAACAAGAGAACTTTCACAGATTGCTGCCACCACCATATTTACCCACCTATTTGCATCTTGCCCCTATATTCTACCTTCCTGCCTATTATTGTTACTGATCCTATCTAAAGCAATTCTTCTGTTTGTACAATAGATTCAGTTTCCTCTTGTTCTCCCCCAAAAATTCATTCCAGAAATTCCTGTCTCTCCCATATCATCAATTTTCCCCTTTTACTGGATCATTCCCAGCAGTATACAAATATGCTTTTTTCACCCATCTAAAAATATTTTATCATAATCCCACTTCCCCTGCCTGATACTACGCCATTCCTCTGCTTCCATTTGGAGCAAAACGCTTCAAGAATTTTCTACTCACTGTCTCTAGATAACTCTACTCTCATTTTCTCTTAAGCATACTCCTCAGGACTTCACTCCCCTCCCCTCACCACTCCATAGATGCTGCTTTTGTCAAAGTCATCAGCAGCCTGTTCACTGCCAATTCAAATATCAAGTCTCAGTCCATTATTTCCTTGATTTTTCCATTCTTTAACACTTTCTTCACTTGGTTTTCAGTATATTACATGCTCTGTTTTTCTTCCTATCTTCCTGGCATATCATATATATTAGATATAGATATAGGTATAGATATGTCTCTCTATATATATAGATATGTCTCCTCCTATATATACTTTGTCTCTATATGTATATCTCTCTGTATGTATGTCTATCTATTACCTCCCATGTAACTACTGTCTAAATCAAAATACAGAACTTTTCCAAGACTCTAGAAGACTCTCTTGTGCATCCTAGTCAGCACTCCCAAAGGTAACCACTGTTGTATCCTCAATCAAACAGTTTGCCTAACTTTGAACTTTGTATAAATGGAATCATACAGTATGGGCTCTTTTATGTCTTAATATTTTATCTGGCTTCTTTTGCTTGATATTATATCTGTGAGGTATATCCATGTTTTTGTTTGTAGCAGTATTTTTTCACTGCTCTTTGGTATTTCATTGAATGAATATTCATATTCATATTCATCCATTCTAATGTTAATGGACATTTGGCCTGGGGCTATTATGAATGCTGCTATGAACATTCATATATATATATATATATATATATATATATATATATATAGTAGGACATAAGCATTCATTTCTGTTGTGTAAACCTGGTAATGGAATTGTGGGTCATAAGGTAGATGTATCTTTGATTCCATAGATATCACCAAACCATTTTTTTTTATTTTTTGCTTTATAACAAATTTAATCAGTTATACATATACATATGTTCCCATATCCCCTCCCTTTTGCGTCTCCCTCCCACCCTCCCTATCCCACACCTCCAGGAGGTCACAAAGCACCGAGCTGATCTCCCTGTGCTATGCGGCTGCTTCCCACTAGCTATCTACCTTACATTTGGTAATGTATATATGTCCATGCCTCTCTTTCACTTTGTCACAGCTTACCCTTCCCCCTCCCCATATCCTCAAGTCCATTCTCTAGTAGGTCTGTGTCTTTATTCCTGTCTTACCCCTATGTTCTTCATGACATTTTTTTTCTTAAATTCCATATATATGTGTCAGCATACAGTATTTGTCTTTCTCTTTCTGACTTACTTCACTCTGTATGACAGACTCTAGGTCCATCCACCTCATTACAAATAGCTCAATTTCATTTCTTTTTATGGCTGAGTAATATTCGATTGTATATATGTGCCACATCTTCTTTACCCATTCATCCGATGATGGACACTTAGGTTGTTTCCATCTCTGGGCTATTGTAAATAGGGCTGCTATGAACATTTTGGTACAGGTCTCTTTTTGAATTATGGTTTTCTCAGGGTATATGCCCAGTAGTGGGATTGCTGGGTCATATGGTAGTTCTATTTGTAGTTTTTTAAGGAACCTCCATACCGTTCTCCATAGTGGCTGTACCAATTCACATTCCCACCAGCAGTGCAAGAGTGTTCCCTTTTTTCCACACCCTCTCCAGCATTTATTGTTTCTAGATTTTTTGATGATGGCCATTCTGACTGGTGTGAGATGATATCTCATTGTAGTTTTGATTTGCATTTCTCTAATGAGTAAAGATGTTGAGCATCCTTTCATGTGTTTGTTGGCAGTCTATATATCTTCTGTGGAGAAATGTCTATTTAGGTCTTCTGCCCATTTTTGGATTGGGTTGTTTGTTTTTTTATTATTGAGCTACATGAGCTGCTTATAAATGTTGGAGATTAATCCTTTGTCAATTGCTTCATTTGCAAATATTTTCTCCCATTCTGAGGGTTGTCTTTTGGTCTTGTTTATGGTTTCCTTTGCTGTGCAAAAGCTTTTATGTTTCATTAGGTTCCATGTGTTTATTTTTGTCTTTATTTCCATTTCTCTAGGAGGTGGGTCAAAAAGGATCTTGATGTGATTTATGTCATAGAGTGTTCTGCCTATGTCTTCCTCTAAGAGTTTGATAGTGTCTGGCCTTACATTTAGGTCTTTAATCCATTTTGAGCTTATTTTTGTGTATGGTGTTAGGGAGTGATCTAATCTCATACTTTTACATGTCCCTGTCCAGTTTTCCCAGCACCACTTATTGAAGAGACTGTCCTTTGTCCACTGTACATTCCTGCCTCCTTTATCAAAGATAAGTTGACCATATGTGTGTGGGTTTATGTCTGGGCTTTCTATCCTGTTCCATTGATCTATCTTTCTGTTTTTGTGCCAGTACCATACTGCCTTGACTACTGTAGCTTTGTAGTATAGTCTGAAGTCAGGGAGCCTGATTCCTCCAGCTCCATTTTTCGTTCTGAAGATTGCTTTGGCTATTCGGGGTCTTTTGTGTTTCCATACAAATTGTGAAATGTTTTGTTCTAGTTCTGTGAAAAATGCCGGTGGTAGTTTGATAGGGATTTCATTGAATCTGTAGATTGCTTTGGGTAGTAGAGTCATTTTCACAATGTTGATTCTTCCAATCCAAGAACATGGTACATCTCTCCATCTATTTGTATCATCTTTAATTTCTTTCATCAGTGTCTTATAATTTTCTGCATACAGGTCTTTTGTCTCCTTAGGTAGGTTTATTCCTAGATATTTTATTCTTTTTGTTGCAGTGGTAAATGGGAGGGTTTCCTTGATTTCACTTTCAGATTTTTCATCATTAGTATATAGGAATGCCAGAGATTTCTGTGCATTAATTTTGTATCCTGCAACTTTACCAAATTCATTGATTAGCTCTAGTAGTTTTCTGGTAGCATCTTTAGGATTCTCTATGTATAGTATCATGTCATCTGCAAACAGTGACAGCTTTACTTCTTCTTTTCTGATATGGATTCCTTTTATTTCCTTTTCTTCTCTGATTGCTGTGGCTAAAACTTCGAAAATTATGTTGAATAAGAGTGGTGAGAGTGGGCAACCTCGTCTTGTTCCTGATCTTAGTGGAAATGGTTTCAGGTTTTCACCATTGAGGACGATGATGGCTGTGGGTTTGTCATATATGGCCTTTATTATGTTGAGGAAAGTTCCCTCTATGCCTACTTTCTGCAGGGTTTTTATCATAAATGGATGTTGAATTTTGTCGAAAGCTTTCTCTGCATCTATTGAGATGATCATATGGTTTTTCTCCTTCAATTTGTTAATATGGTGTATCACGTTGATTGATTTGCGTATATTGAAGAATCCTTGCATTCCTGGAATAAACCCCCCTTGATCATGGTGTATGATCCTTTTAATGTGCTGTTGGATTCTGTTTGCTAGTATTTTGTTGAGGATTTTTGCATCTATGTTCATCAGTGATATTGGCCTGTAGTTTTCTTTCTTTGTGACATCCTTGTCTGGTTTTGGTATCAAGGTGATGGTGGCCTCATAGAATGAGTTTGGGAGTGTTCCTCCCTCTGCTGTATTTTGGAAGAGTTTCAGAAGGATAGGTGTTAGCTCTTCTCTAAATGCTTGATAGAATTCGCCTGTGAAGCCATCTGGTCCTGGGCTTTTGTTTGTTGGAAGATTTTTAATCACAGTTTCAATTTCAGTGCTTGTGATTGGTCTGTTCATATTTTCTATTTCTTCCTGATTCAGTCTTTGCAGGTTGTGCATTTCTAAGAATTTGTCCATTTCTTCCAGGTTGTCCATTTTATTGGCATAGAGTTCCCTATAGTAATCTCTCATGATCTTTTGTATTTCTGCAGTGTCAGTTGTTACTTCTCCTTTTTCATTTCTAATTCTATTGATTTGAGTCTTCTCCCTTTTTTCTTGATGAGTCTGGCTAATGGTTTATCAATTTTGTTTATCTTCTCAAAGAACCTGCTTTTAGTTTTATTGATCTTTGCTATCGTTTCCTTCATTTCTTTTTCATTTATTTCTGATCTGATTTTTATGATTTCTTTCCTTCTGCTAACTTTGGGATGTTTTTGTTCTTCTTTCTCTAATTGCTTTAGGTGCAAGGTTAGGTTGTTTATTCGAGATGTTTCCTGTTTCTTAAGGTGGGATTGTATTGCTATAAACTTCCCTCTTAGAACTCCTTTTGCTGCATCCCATAGGTTTTGGGTCGTCGTGTCTCCATTGTCATTTGTTTCTAGGTATTTTTAAATTTCCTCTTTGATTTCTTCATTGATCACTTTGTTATTAAGTAGTGTATTGTTTAGCCTGCATGTGTTTGTATTTTTTACAGATCTTTTCCTGTAATTGATATCTAGTCTCATAGCCTTGTGGTTGGAAAAGGTACTTGATACAATTTCAATTTTCTTAAATATAGCAAGGCTTGATTTGTGACCCAAGATATGATCTATCCTGGAGAATGTTCCATGAGCACTTGAGAAAAATGTGTATTCTGTTGTTTTTGGATGGAATGTCCTATAAATATCAATTAAGTCCATCTTGTTTAATGTATCATTTAAAGCTTGTGTTTCCTTATTTATTTTCATTTTGGATGATCTGTCCATTGGTGAAAGTGGGGTGTTAAAGTCCCCTACTATGATTGTGTTACTGTCGATTTCTCCTTTTATGGCTGTTAGTATTTGCCTTATGTATTGAGGTGCTCCTATGTTGGGTGCCTAAATATTTACAATTGTTATATCTTCTTCTTGGATCGATCCCTTGATCATTATGTAGTGTCCTTCTTTGTCTCTTCTAGTAGTCTTTATTTTAAAGTCTATTTTGTCTGATATGAGAATTGCTACTCCAGCTTTCTTTTGATTTCCATTTGCATGGAATATCTTTTTCCATCCCCTTACTTTCAGTCTGTATGTGTCTCTAGGTCTGAAGTGGGTCTCTTGTAGACAGCATATATATGGGTCTTGTTTTTGTATCCATTCAGCCAATCTGTGTCTTTTGGTGGGAGCATTTAGTCCATTTACATTTAAGGTAATTATCGATATGTATGTTCCTATTCCCATTTTCTTAATTGTTTTGGGTTCGTTATTGTAGGTCTTTTCCTTCTGTTGTGTTTCTTGCCTAGAGAATTTCCTTTAGCATTTGTTGTAAAGCTGGTTTGGTGGTGCTGATCTCTCTCAGCTTTTGCTTGTTTGTAAACGTTTTAATTTCTCCATCAAATCTGAATGAGATCCTTGCTGGGTAGAGTAATCTTGGTTGCAGGTTTCTCTCCTTCATCACTTTAATTATGTCCTGCCACTACCTTCTGGCTTGTAGAGTTTCTGCTGAGAGATTAGCTGTTAATCTGATGGGGATTCCCTTGTGTGTTATTTGTTGTTTTTGCCTTGCTGCTTTTAATATGATTTCTTTGTGTTTAATTTTTGACAGTTTGATTAATATGTGTCTTGGCGTATTTCTCCTTGGATTTATTCTGTATGGGACTCTCTGTGCCTCCTGGACTTGATTCACTATTTCCTTTCCCATATTAGGGAAGTTTTCAACTATAATCTCTTCAAATATTTTCTCAGTCCCTTTCTTTTTCTCTTCTTCTTCTGGAACCCCTAGAATTCGAATGTTGGTGCGTTTAATGTTGTCCCAGAGGTCTCTGAGACTGTCCTCTGTTCTTTTCATTCTTTTTTCTTTATTTTGCTCTGCATCAGTTATTTCCACTATTTTATCTTCCACCTCACTGATCCGTTCTTCTGCCTCAGTTATTCTGCTATTGATCCCATCTAGAGTATTTTTTTATTTCATGTATTGGGTTTTTAATCGATGCTTGATTCATCTTTAGTTCTTCTAGGTCCTTGTTAACTGTTTCTTGCATTTTGTCTATTCTATTTCCAAGATTTTGGATCTTGGAAATAGAATCTTGGATCATCTTTACCATCATTATTCTGAATTCTTTTTCAGGTAGACTGCCTATTACCTCTTCATTTGTCAGGTGTGGTGGGTTTTTATCTTGCTCCTTCTCCTGCTGTGTGTTTTTCTGTCTTCTCATTTTGCTTATGTTACTGTGTTTGGGGTCTCCTTTTTGCAGGCTGCAGGTTCGTAGTTCCCGTTGTTTTTGGTGTCTGTCCCCAGTGGCTAAGGTTGGTTTAGTGGGTTGTGTAGGCTTCCTGGAGGAGGGGACTAGTGCCTGTGTTCTGGTGGATGAGGCTGGATCTTGTCTTTCTGGTGGGCAGGTCCACGTCTGGTGGTGTGTTTTGGGGTGTCTGCGGACTTTTTATTATTTTAGGCCGCCTCTCTTCTTATGGGTGGCATTGTGTTCCTGTCTTGCTAGTTGTTTGGCATAGGGTGACCAGCACTGTAGCTTGCTGGTCGTTGAGTGAAGCTGGGTGCTGGTGTTGAGATGGAGATCTCTGGAAGATTTTCGCCGTTTGATATTATGTGGAGCTGGGAGGTCTCTTGTGGACCAGTGTCCTGAAGTTGGCTCTCCCACCTCAGAGGCACAGCACTGACTCCTGGCTCCTCAATTTGGGATGATGTGTTGTCTATTCATGTATTCCACAGATGCAGGGTACATCAAGTTGATTGTGGAGCTTTAATCCGCTGCTTCTGAGGCTGCTGGGAGAGGTTTCCCTTTCTCTTCTTTGTTCTCACAGCTCCTGGGTCTCAGCTTTGGATTTGGCCCCGCCTCTGCGTGTAGGTCGCCGGAGGGCGTCTGTTCTTCACTCAAACAGGACAGGGTTAAAGGAGCAGCCTCTTCGGGGACTCTGGCTCACTCAGGCCAGGCGGGAGGGAGGGGCACGGGGTGCGGGGCGAGCCTGCAGTGGCAGAGTTTGACGTGACGTTGCACCAGCCCGAGGCACGCCGTGCATTCTCCCAGGGAAGCCGCCCCTGGATCCCGGGACCCCGGCAGTGGCGGGCAGCACAGGCTCCCGGAAGGGCGGTGTGGACAGTGACCTGCGCTCGCACACAGGCTTCTTGGCGGAGGCAGCAGCAGCCCCAGCGTCCCACGCCCGTCACTGGTCTCCGTGCTTTCAGTCGCGACTCACGCCCGTCTGTGGAGCCCCTTTAAGCAGTGCTCTTAATCCCCTCTCCTCGCGCATCAGGAAACCAAGAGGGAAGAAAAAGTCTCTTGCCTCTTCGGCAGCTCCAGAGTTTTCCCGGACCCCCTGCCGGCTAGCTGTGGCACATTAGCTCCCTTCAGGCTGAGTTCTCGCCGCCAGCCCCAGTCCTCTCCCTACGCTCTGACCGAAGCCCGAGCCTCAGCTTCCAGTGCCGCCCGCCCCGGCGGGCGAGCAGACAAGCCTCTCGGGCTGGTGAGTGCCGCTCGGCACCGATCCTCTGTGCGGGGATCTCTCTGCTTTGCCCTACCCAGGTATGTGGGGAGTTTCTTGCCTTTTGGGAGGTCTGGGGTCTTCTGCCAGCGTTCAGTAGGTGTTCTGTAGGAGTTGTTCCACGTGTAGCTGTATTTCTGGTGTATCCGTGGGGAGGAAGGTGATCTCCGCATCTTACTCTTCCACCATCTTACCAAACCATTTTACAAAGAGGATTTAGTTTCCATTTCCCTCACAACTTATTGATGCTGAGCCGCTTTTCTTATAGTCTGTACATTCTTTTTGTAAAGTACCTATCTTTTTCTATTTTAATTGGGTTGTTGGATATATGTATCACAAATATATCCTCCCATTCTGCGACTTGCTTTTTTACTCATGTCTTTTCTTGAACAGAAGTTGTTAATTAAAAGAAGTCAAATTATTAATGTCCTCTTTTATGGTTAGTGCTATTTATGTTCTGTTTTAGAAATCTTTGCTTATCCCAAGGACCTGATGATATTCCTCTATGTTTTCTTCTAAAAGCTTTATCGTTTTTGCCTTTTACATTTCGACCTTTGATCTGCCATGGAGTCGTCCTTGATTCCCTTTTTCTTTTGCATTCTATATGTGATCCATGAGAAAACCCTATCGGCTCTACTTTCAAAAATGTCCAGAATCTAACCAATTCTCATCATGTTCATTGCTGTCACTCTGGAATGAGCTACTATCTCTCCTAGATCACTTCAGCAGTAGCCACTTATGTTTTTACCCTGTTTAGATCCTTGTACTTAGATTATATTAACATAGCAACCAAAGTCATCCTTTTAAAACTTAAGTCATATCATGTTGCTTTTCTGTTTAATTTCTTCTCCTAGATTCTCATTTCACTCACAGTAAAAGCCACAGTCTTTGTGGTGGCCTATGTGATATTTTATGATATGCCACTTGTTATAACCTGTTAACTGTCTGACCTGGTTCCCCTTCCTCACTGTACTCCCACAATCTGTTCTCCTTGATGTTCCTTCTATATGCCAAACATGGCTACTCTTTCTACCTGGACTGCTCTACAGTCGTTATGCACGTGCCATGTCCTTTAAGTTTTTTTTTAATCACGTGTCATCTTCTCAATGAGGTCTTATCCTAACCACCCTATTTAAAATTGCAACCTGCCACCCACCCCTAAGCACATCCAATTTCTCTTACCCAGCCACTGGTAGAATGTAAACACTGTGAAGGTATGGATTTTGTCTGTTTTGTTTATCAATGTATTACAAACTCCTCGAACAGTGCTTGGCACATAGTAGGTGCTCAGTAAATATTTATCAAGTAAATTGATTTTAGATATAGGCTTCTCCAGCTACACTGTTAGGTAGGAGTATTATCCCTTAGTGCTAACTTCTTTAGAACCTATCTAAAGAAGATATATGTACCACTTCAAGTAAAATTTGTTTTTTATTATGGTTTTCTCTAGGTGACAAAGGTGACACCTGCTTCAACTGTATTGGAACTGGTGTTTCAGGGCCTCCAGGTGAACCTGGTTTGCCAGGTCTTCCAGGTCCCCCAGGTAAAACAATCTTCCTCAGGGCAACCTTAAAAATATTTCTTGGCTAGATATTAGTGAGCTTATAGTTTTAAATGATGCCAGTTTCTCATTTTATGGCTAGGCACTCACATCCATAAATAATTAAATATGAAATGTCACTATCTGCTATGAAATAAATTATGCTCTTGTTTCCAGTAGCTGAAGCTACCAACATTTTCTCTTAAAGAATTTTGACAGTATTACTCCAGGAAAAATATCTTCCTTATTTTCCATATGGTGAGGAAAATAACTTATACAGAGTCAGACTTCTTTATTCCAGAAAACTGGGGAAAATGTTCATAATACCTGGCCCCTGAATATGGCTTTCAGTGGCCAAGATTCTAGTCATTGGGATGTATCACATGTTGTCATTAAGAAACGGTCTTCTACCAGAGTTTGGCAATCAATTGCCAATATTCCTCTTTATTTTTTTTAATTTTTAAAAATTAAAAAAAATTAAAACGTTCTTTCTTTTTAAAAAAAAATTATTGGAGTATAGTTGATTTAAATGTTGTGTTAGTTTCATGTGTACAGCAAATTGAATCAGTTATACACATATATATATATATCCAATCTTCTTTAGATTCTTTTCCCATTATAGGCCATTACAGAGTATTGAGTAGAGTTCTCTGTGCTATACAGTAGGTCCTTATTAGTTATCTATTTTATGTATAGTAGTGTGTATATGTCACTTCCAGTCTCCCAATTTATCCCCCTCCTCCCTTACCCCCCTTGTAGCCGTAAGTTTGTTTTCTTCATCTGTAACTCTGTTTCTGTTTTGTAGATAAGTTCATTTGTACCCTGTTTGTAAATTCCACATATAAGTGATATCATATGATATTTGTCTTCCTCTTTCTATATAACTCCTCCTTCCCCATTTCCAATCAGAAACATATGTGATATACATCAGACCCACAACTCTTTTACTCAACTGCCTCTTGGGGTTTCCCAATATTATTTTCTCTTGAAATCACATTTCATGTCTGAGTCAGTCAGGGCTGAGAATAGATACCAGGTCTCTTACCTTTCTGTCTAGTGTGTCTGCCAAACACACATTTGGTGTTTGGAAATAGATTTTCAGCAAGTCTTATAGCTGCTCCTAGAAGTTAATCATCTAGCCTTGTACTTCCAGTCTGGTGGTTTTCAAACTTAGGAGCGCATCAGAATTACTTGGAGGGCTTGTTAAATCCCAGATTCCTGGGTCGCACCCCCCCACACACAAATTTCTGATTCAGTAGACCTGGGGTGGAGGGCCCAAGAATTAGCATTTCTAACCAGTGCCCAGGTGATGCTGATGCAACTAGTCCAGGGACCCATTTTGAGAGCACAGCTTTAGTAATATTTCCTCTAGTCTTTGAGCACCAATCCTTCCTCATAAACAAAATTTTCAGGAGTGACAAACCAAAGAAAGAACTGGTAGGAATCTAGGATAATTGCTTAAGTAAGAACAAAGAAAGATACACAGACTTTGTCCTTATCTCCTTCTCACCTTGGCAATGGGGTGGTTATAAGAGCAGAGCATTTCTGTGCATAGTACTTGGTAGCTGCGAGCTCTGAGAGGCTTTGGAATTGGAAATACCTAAGGATACAATGCTGTATGTACCAGGAAATGTTAGCTTTACCTAAAAGAAAGGATGATCTCCTCACCCTCAGAGCATAGAATAGAAAAATCAAAATGTGACTTGTTAAATGGGATTGAATGGCATTCTTATTTTTTAATTAATTAATTTATTTATTTATTGGCTGTGTTGGGTCTTCATTGCTGTATGTGGGCGTTCTCTAGTTGTGGCGAGTGGGGGCTACTCTTCGTCTCGGTGCGTGGGCTTCTCATTGCGGTGGCTTCTCTTGTTGCGGACCACAGTCTCTAGGCGTGTGGGCTTCAGTAGTTGTGGCTCGCAGGCTCTAGAGCTCAGGCTCAGCAGTTGTGGCTCATGGGCTTAGTTGCTCCACGGCATGTGGGATCTTCCCGGACCAGGGATCGAACCCATGTCCCCTGCATTGGCAGGCGGATTCTTAACCACTGCGCCCCTGGGGAAGTCTGGCATTCTTATTTTAAAACTTGACTTCCTGACTTGCTGATTTTTATATGAGCTTTGTCAGGATTTCAAGCTCAAAGCTCACATTACTCTGTGTGTGTGTGTGTGTGTGTGTGTGTGTGTGTGTGTGTGTGTGTGTATTAGGATCTCTTGGTTTCCCTGGACAGAAGGGTGAAAAAGGACACGCTGGTGCAACCGGTCCCAAAGGATTAACAGTAAGTTTTGAGTATATCATATAACAAAAGAAGTAGAAGAAACCCATTTACACTTTGATTTTCACTTGTGGATATATATAAAAGAAATTTAGTTTTCTTATTATGATATATTTGATTCTTTCACTCTCACTGACTCATGTCTCACTTGACTCATAGCTTGATACACTAAATGTTATTGGGCAGGTTGATGGGATAAACTGGAGAAAGTATTAGAAAAAAAGAAACCGAGTTTCTTTTTCTCTCTCTTCTTTTTCCCCTCTTTATTGCCCCACCACCACCTCCTCAGGGCATACCAGGAGCTCCAGGCACTCCAGGCTTTCCCGGACCTAAAGGTGAACCTGGTGACATCCTCACTTTTCCAGGAATGAAGGGTGACAAAGGAGATTTGGGTTCTCCTGGAGCTCCAGGGCTTCCTGGTTTACCTGGCACCCCTGGACAGGATGGATTGCCAGGGCTTCCTGGCCCCAAAGGAGAACCTGTGAGTTGGTTTGACATTCTTGGTTTTGTCATGTCAAATTGTTAGTGATGTTTCCTAGGATAGGCCTGGTGCTGAGATGAACATGTAATCAATGCTTAAAAGAATGTGATTATATATACTAATGGTGCATTGTTATTGACTACATAGGGTTTATTTACAGTTCTTTTCTCAGTAGTTTTATTAATTCTTTCTGCTTAACCCACTGCTATATTGAGTAATATTTGCTATGACTACGTAGGCAGGAGGTTAAGATGCTTATGGGTCACTGTGAGGTTCCCCTTTTCTTATCCCACATAGCCTTGTCTGTTTTTTTTTAGACCGGACAACAAAAGACTAATTTGGTTTTTATATAAAGTAAGCTTAGAGATTAGTGTGAGTAGATGGCCGTGTGAAATGTGCCATGGAGCCTACAGATTGAAGATAAATGAGTAGATTCTTATTTTGTGCACAACACACAGCCCAGGATATTTAGGTAGAAAGTGCTATTTTATTAAATGTTAGCTAGGCTGTAAACTTCTTGACTTCATGAACGCAGAGATTTTTGACTGTAAGCTTCATGAATGCAGAGATTTTTGCCTATTTTTATTCTTTGCTTTATCACCAGCACCTGGCACATAGTAGGAACTCAAAACTATTTGTTAAAAGAATGAATAAGTAGAGTGATCACACATACCACCCCATAATAACACACACTTATGCAGTTTTTAAGAACTATTTATGGCTGTATCATTTCTCTAGTTGTACTTGGTAATACCAACCTACAGATAGCTGTTATATCTATATGTTTCTGTATTAAATTTTTCCCTTTTCAGGGTGGAATTGCTTTTAAGGGTGAAAGAGGTCCCCCTGGGAACCCAGGTTTGCCAGGTCTCCCAGGAAATAGGGGGCCTATGGGCCCTCTTGGTTTTGGCCCTCCAGGCCCACCAGGTGAAAAAGGCATACAAGGTGTAGCAGGAAATCCAGGCCAGCCAGGAATACCAGGTGAGTTTACTATGGTTGTTTTGTTTTTAGTTTGGTGCTTAAAAGCAGAAATGTATTTATTATCTTTTGGCCATTCTTGGCTTCCTTTTATGAGAATTGTGTTTCCATCGCCATTTATATTGGGGTTTCTCAGAGCTTCTTAGCAGGGAAACATAAATGTGTGTGTGTGTGTGTGTGTGCACGCACGCGTTTTAAGAGGGGCTTCTCTTTAAATTTTTTGACTGTATTTATTGTTACTGTTGTTGTTTTTAAGTGCATGATATATATAATGTGCATGATGTATATAATGCAAAGTTTAACAAATAATTATAACGGAAACACATACATAACTACCACACACGTCAAGAAACACAACATTGCCAGCATCCTCAAAACCCCTATCCTCCTCTCTCTGTCCTTTCCAATCATAATCCCCTTCCATTTCTCCAAAGGTAAACACTGTCCTGACTTTTGCATAATTTCCTTCCATATATAGTTTTATCACCTAGATATGTATTCCTAAACAAAGTACTTTAATTATGCTTCTTTTTGAGTGTTATATTAATGGAAGCATAGGGTAAGTATTCTTTATGTTAACTTTGTGTATGGATATAGCATATTCATTTTCACTGCTTTACAGTATCCCACTGTGTGTGTGTGTATGTGTGTGTATCACCGTTGCTTTATGCATTCTATTGTTAATGGACAGTTGGGTTATTTATAGTTCAGGCCTATTATGAATAATGCTTCTATGTGCATTCTTTTATGTATATTTCTGGTGTACATGTGCATACACTGCTCTGTGACAGAGATCAGCAAACTACAACTCTGGCCCTCCACATGTTGTCATAAATGAAAATTTTATTTGAACACATCCACAGCCATTCACTATTGTTTATGCTTGCTTTTGCACTACTACTACAGAGTTGTTGTTGCTACAGAGACAAGATGGCCCACAAAGCCTAAAGTATATGCTGTCTGGTCCTTTACAGAAAAACTTTGCCAATCCCTAGGCTAGGCTATATATTTAAGATTAGCATTCTTGAGGCATAGAATAAATACATCTTCAGCTTTACTAGATAATTCCAAACTATGTCCAAAGCAGTTGTACCAGCTTATACTCCCACCAGCAGTATTAGAGGTTTCTTGTTGCTCTATATCCTCATAAGTATTTTGTATTGTTAGACTTTTTCATTTTTGCCAGTCTGTTGAGTGTGATATATCTCAGGGCAGTTTTATTTTATATTTCTCTGATTATATTAATGTTTACCACCTTTACATATGTTTGTTGACTATTTGAATTTCTGTTTGTGAAATGTCTATTCAAGTGTTTTGACCATTTTTTCTTTTGGGTTGTTTCTTTTTCTTATTGATTTGGAGGAATATATGTGTGTGTGTGTGTGTGTGTGTGTATTATTTGTATCAGTTCTTTATTAGCTATTTATTTTGCAAAATCTTAATTCACTATGGCTTGCCATTTTCACTCTCTGTATGGTGTCTTTAATGAACAGAAGTCAATTTGAATGTAGTCAAATATATCAACCTTTTCTCTCTCGTGGTTAGTGCTTTTTATGTCATGTTTAAGAAATCCATCTTTGTCCTGAGCCTATTTCAAATTCTTATTTCAATTAATGAGAAGTAGTTGTACTTGGACTTTGCACACATAAAACCTTAAAGTACCACTAGTTAACCAAAAAGAAGTATTTTTCTTTTGACCTACATTTAGAAAATATTTTTATAGATGCCTAATATTTTTATAGATGCCATCTTCATGGAAACCCTTAAAACTGTCATCTACTTTTCTCTTTGAAATTTCATCCTTCTGTTTAGTATCTTCCTTGAAAATATATATAGGATTGTTTTTCTCGTACATTTTTGTTAGTTTGAATTTTTAGAAGATTGTAAATACTTTCTTTTTTGTTTTAATTAGTGGAGATCTTTAGTCAAGTGAACACTTCCCATTCACTATTAATTCCCACTTGTTCTTAGGTCCTAAAGGTGATCCAGGTCAGACCATAACACAGCCAGGGAAGCCTGGCTTGCCTGGTAACCCAGGCAGAGATGGTGAAGTAGGTCTTCCAGGTATGTGAGGAAATTATTTGACCATGTCTTCAACACTTGTTGGCTTCTTTCTTTGGCTACTTCCAAAAAACTGCTGTTTCTCCATAGGTGAACCTGGACTCCCAGGCCAGCCAGGCTTACCAGGTATACCTGGTAGCAAAGGAGAACCAGGTATCCCTGGAATCGGGCTTCCTGGACCACCTGGTCCCAAAGGTATGTAGGACTGGGTAGGAGGCAAGGTAGGTTAGCTGGTTAGTATGATATTATTCTTTGATATAGCTCACACAACAGATAAAGTATATTCGTGCAACTTTTTTCTATGTGCAATAAAGAATGTAAGGGAAAACTCACAGCATGTATGTACTATAGTTTCATTGTCTTTATGTAAAGCATTCCAGACAAGAAAATATCTAAATCCTAGATATGCAAAAATTATATACAAGCTTTAAATATCACAGTAATTATTGTCTTTTGTGTTCAAACTGTATTTACAGGGCTCAGAAAAGTCTCTGGCACATATTAAGCGCTCAACACATATTTGTTAAATGAATGGATTGTATTAAACAGAAAACAGATTTATTGCACACATATATCCAAGTAATGTTTTATCCTAAATCATATTATCTTGATTTACTGAAATTTTTAGGGCTGTTGCTTCAGTTATGCTTTATTCTTCACAGAATTTCTTTTCTCATGAATGGCAAGAGTGTGCATTGGTCTGAGATCAGTGTTTAAACATGTCCTTTTTATAGCTGAGTACTATTCCATTGTATATATGTGCCACATCTTCTTTATCCATTCATCTGTCGATGGACATTTAGGTTGTTTCCATGTCCTGGCTATTGTAAATAGTGCTGAAATGAACACTGTGGTACATGACTCTTTTTGAATTATGGTTTTCTCAGGGTATATGCCCAGTAGTGGGATTGCTGGGTCATATGGCAGTTCTATTTTTAGTTTTTTGAGGAACTTCCATACTGTTCTCCATAGTTGCTGTATCAATTTACATTCCCACCAACAGTGCAAGAAGGTTCCCCTTTCTCCACACCCTCTCCAGCATTTATTTTTTGTAGATTTCTTGATGATGGCCATTTTGACTGGTGTGAGGTGATACCTCATTGTAGTTTTGATTTGCATTTCTCTAATGATAGTGATGTTGAGCATCCTTTCATGTGTTTGTTGGGGATCTGAATATCTTCTTTGGAGAAATGTCTATTTAGGTCTTCTGCCCAGTTTTGGATTGGGTTGTTTGTTTTTTTGATACTGAGCTGCATGAGCTGCTTATAAATTTTGGAGATTAATCCTTTGTCAGTTGCTTCATTTGCAAGTATTTTCTCCCATTCTGAGGGTTGTCTTTTCATCTTCTTTATGTTCTCCTTTGCTGTGCAAAAGCTTTTAAGTTTCATTAGGTCCCATTTGTTTATTTTTGTTTTTATTTCCATTTCTCTAGGAGGTGGGTCAGAAAGGATCTTGCTGTGATTTATGTCATAGAGGGTTCTGCCTATGCTTTCCTCTAAGAGTTTGATAGTGTCTGGCCTTACCTTTAAGTCTTTAATCTATTTTGAGTTTATTTTTGTGCATGGTATTAGGGAGTGTTCTAATTTCATTCTTTTCCATGTAGCTGTCCAGTTTTCCCAGCACCACTCATTGAAGAGGCTGTCTTTTCTCCGTTTTATTATCTTGCCTCCTTTATCAAAAATAAGGTGACCATATGTGTGTAGGTTTATATCTGGGCTTTCTATCCTGTTTCATTGGTTTATATTTCTGTTTTTGTGCCAGTGCCATACTGTGTTGATTACTGTAGCTTTGTAGTATAGTCTGAAGTCCAGGAGCCTGATTCCTCCAGCTCCATTTTTCTTTCTCAAGATCTCTTTGGCTATTCAGGGTCTTTAGTGTTTCCACACAAATTGTGAAATTTTTTGTTCTAGTTCTGTGAAAAATGCCAGTGGTAGTTTGATAGGGATTGCATTGAATCTGTAGATTGCTTTAGGTAGTATAGTCATTTTCACAGTGTTGATTCTTCCAATTCAGAGACATGGTATATCTCTCCATCTGTTTGTATCATCTTTAATTTCTTTCATCAGTGTCTTACAGTTTTCTGCATACAGGTCTTTTGTCTCCTTAGGTAGGTTTATTCCTAGATATTTTATCCTTTTAGTTGCAATGGTAATTGGGAGTGTTTCCTTAATTTCTCTTTCAGATTTTTCATCATTCGTGTATAGGAAGGCAAGAAATTTCTGTGCATTAATTTTGTATCTGGCTCCTTTACCACATTCATTGATTAGCTCTAGTAGTTTTCTGGTAACATCTTTAGGATTCTCTATGTATAGTATCATGTCATCTGCAAACAGTGACAGCTTTACTTCTTCTTTTCTGATATGGATTCCTTTTATTTCTTTTTCTTCTCTGATTGCTGTGGCTAAAACTTCCAAAACTGTGTTGAATAATAGTGGTGAGAGTGGACAACCTTGTCTTGTTCCTGATCTTAGGAAATGCTTTTAGTTTTTCATCACTGAGAATGTTGTTTGCTGTGGGTTTGTCGTATATGGGCTTTATTATATTGAGGTAGGTTCCCTCTGTATCTTCTTTCTGGAGGGTTTTTATCGTTAATGGGTGTTGAATTTTGTCAAAAGCTTTTGCTGCATCTACTGAGATGATCATCTGGTTTTTCTCCTTCAATTTGTTCATATGGTGTATCCCATTGATTGATTTGTGTATATTGAAGAATTCTTGCATTCCTGGGATAAACCCCACTTCATCATGTTGTATGATCCTTTTAATGTGCTGTTGGATTCTGTTTGCTAGTATTTTTTTGAGATTTTTTGCATCTATGTTATCGGTGATATTGGCCTGTAGTTTTCTTTCTTTGTGACATCTTGGTCTGGTTTTGGTATCAGTGTGATGGTGGCCTCGTAGAATGAGTTTGGGAGGGTTCCTCGCTCTGTTATATTTTGGAAGAGTTTGAGAAGGATAGGTATTAGCTCTTCTCTAAATGTTTGAAAGAATTCGCCTGTGAAGCCATCTGGTCCTGGGCTTTTGTTTGTGGGAAGATTTTTAATCACAGTCTCAATTTCAGTGCTTGTGATTGGTCTGTTTATATTTTCTATTTCTTCCTGTTTCAGTCTCAGAAGGTTGTGCCTTTCTAAGAATGTGTCCATTTCTTCCAGTTTGTCCATTTTATTGGCATATGGTTGTTTGTAGTAATCTCTCATGATCTTTTGTATTTCTGCAGTGTCAGTTGTTACTTCTCCTTTTTCATTTCTAATTCTATTGATTTGAGTCTTCTCCCTTTTTTTCTTGATGAGTCTGGCTAATGGTTTGTCAATTTTGTTTATCTTCTCAAAGAACCAGCTTTTAGTTTTATTGATCATTTCTGTTGTGTGCTTCATTTCTTTTTCATTTATTTCTGATCTGATCTTTATGATTTCTTATCTTCTGCTAACTTTGGGTTTTTTGTTCTTCTTTCTCTAATTCCTTTAGATGTAATGTTAGGTTGTTTATTTTAGATTTTTCTTGTTTCTTGAGGTAGGATTGTATTGCTATATACTTCCCTCTTATAGGTACTTTTGCTGCATCCCATAGGTTTTGGGTCATTGTGTTTTCATTGTCATTTGTTTCTAGGTATTTTTTGATTTGCTCTTTGACTTCTTTAGTGATATCTTGGTTATTTAGTAGTATATTGTTTAGCATCCATGTGTTTGTATTTTTTACAGATTTGTTCCTGTAATTGGTATCTAGTCTCATAGTGTTGTGGTTGGAAAAGATACTTGGTACAATTTCGATTTTCTTAAATTTACTGAAGCTTGATTTGTGACCCAAGATATGATCTATCCTGGAGAATGTTCCACGAGCACTTGAGAGGAAAGTGTATTCTGTTGTTTTTGGATGGAATGCCCTTAAATATCAATTAAGTTCATCTTGTTTAATGTGTCATTTGAAGCTTGTGGTTCCTTATTTATTTTCTGCAATTGTTTTTAGATCACTTCCAGAATTATGTAGCAGGTCTTTTATCATACTGTCTCCAGATGTAAGCAGAAGAAAAGTTTCTCTGCATTTTTGTGTTGGATTCATTCCTTATTTTTAGTTGTGTCTTGTTGGTAATAGCTTTGATTTTCCTTAGAAGAGCATATCTTCCACACACATTAGCCCTATATGACAATAATAGGGGACCATATTGTGATTGAGAGAGAATATCAGGTACCTGTAAGGCTTAGTCTGAAGTAGTCATCTAGAAAGTCATTGTGGTTTTACCTTCTTACTGTAGTCACTAAGAATGATTGAATAGGGTGAAAATGTGGCTTTGGGAGTTTGGGTATCTTCCTTACAGTGTCTTCTCTTTGGAGATTAAAAAATGGCTTCTAATTTTACAGGTTTTCCTGGAATTCCAGGACCTCCGGGAGCACCTGGGACACCTGGAAGAATTGGTCTAGAAGGTCCTTCTGGGCCACCAGGCTTTCCAGGACTAAAGGTCTGAAACATTTTAATTTATTTTTTCTTATTTTTCTATTCCCCCTACCTTCCTTAGCCTTCTTTATTTTGATTTAGACATCATCCCAAGTCTTCACTGTATAAATAAATCTTAACTTATTGTATTTTTATTTAAAAATATTTAATTCCAAATACTTTTTAATAGTCCAAGGGGTCAAATTGAAGCAAAAAAAAAGAAGTTTCTGAACCTGTTTAGAGTGACTGGTTATATGATGAGATGAGATAAGAGAATATAATCATCAGTTTCCCCTGTGCTTTTGTGTAGTACCATCATTCCATTTAATCTCTGTCCATGTCTGTGTGATGTTTGGTTGAAATGGTGTTGAGTATCATGCCAAGTACTTCTCATACATTCCCCTCTGTCCCAATTCCATCCCAGATACTTAATGCAAATCATTGCTATCGACTTAGTACTAATAATGGTACTGTGTTTGAGTTGGTTTCTATTCCTCTTACTACATTTTAGGTAATCTAAAATTTTCCTTAGTCAGTCTTCAGCAAACTGCCATGGTACGTAATTATCCTAACTGTTCCTGTATTTTCTCTGTGTTTAATTAATTTAAACTTCCTGTGTTTTTATGATTACTATCAATAACTTTTTTCCATGGGAAGAAAAATTGACCATGGCCACAGTTGTCATGAAAATCACTTCTCTATTGATTGTTTTTATTTTATTTTAACCTTTTCAAATGAACGCAAAAGTAAAAGGAATAATACAATGAACTTTCTTATATCCATCACTCAGATTCCAAATTATCAAGATTTTATCATATTTGCTTCATCTACACTTTTTTTCTTTGCTGAAGTATTTTAACCCAAATCTCAATATAGTGTCATTTCACCTATAAATATCTATACTTCAGTATTCATCTCTAAGTAAACAGACATTATATAGAAAACCCACAGTTCTATTATCATACTTAGTCAAATTTAAAATAATCATCTAATACAGTACCCAGTCTGTAATCACATTTCATCACTTTGGTTCTTTAATCTCATGCTGTCTCAGTTATTTCTTTCTTGTCCTGAATCTAGACCAAATAATTCAATTTGTTTTACTAAGCCCAGTTTCCTATCCTTCCAGATGTTCTGTCCTGCATGCCAATTACTTTTCATTTAATTATCCTACTCCCTTTACCATGGCAGGGGGGTTATTATCTTGTATTTTCTGCTTTAAATTCGCTATAGTAAACAGTAAACACCAAGAAAGTCATGGGAGTTTTTGTTGTGTTTTATCATGTGTATGCTCAAGGGAGAACCAGGATTTGGTCTACCTGGGCCACCTGGGCCTCCAGGACTCCCAGGTTTCAAAGGAGTACTTGGTCCAAAAGGGGATCGTGGTTTCCCAGGACCTCAAGGTCCTCCAGGACAAGCTGGCTTGGATGGGCTACCTGGACCAAAAGGTATGGAGGCTGTTGCTAATTCTCAATTTGCTTTTAAATTTATAGAAATTGAAACTGTTGTGACAGTTTATGGGTGATAATCCCAATTAACTAGAAAGCCCATGCTGCCACTCTATCATGGCTTTTTTTTTAATCCTCCATTGGTATATGTTGTGTTTTATTTCGTTGTATAGATGATACAATCATATATGTATTGAAGTAACACTTTTGTAAAAGTCTTCCCTTTACCTCATATCCATCCATTATGTTCCTCCCCATCCCATATGTACCCATTTTTTAGTTACTTATTTATCCTTCTGGTGTTCCTTCATACAAATACAAGTCAATAAGAATATATATATATCGTTTAACATCTTTATTGGAGTATAATTGCTTTACAATGGTGTGTTAGTTTCTGCTTTATAACAAAGTGAATCAGCTATACATATACATATATCCCCATATCTCCGCCCTCTTGCATCTCCCTCCCACCCTCCCTATCCCACCCCTCTAGGTGGTCACAAAGCACCGAGCTGATCTCCCTGTGCTAAAGAAGAACATATATATTTTTATTTCCTACCTTTCTCAAAAGATAGAGTACTACCTTTTGCACTTTATTTATTTCATTTAACTTTATATTCTAGAGAATCCTCCATGTTAGTACATAGAGATTGTGATTTTTTTTAAATAGTTGCCTAGTATTGTATTGCTTGGGTATGCCATGGTTTATTCTACCAGTTGCTAGTTGCTAGACTGTGTTTTTGGCAATATTTTCTTATTAGAAATAATGCCACACTGAATAATCTTGCATGCATGTTATTTCATGTGTGTACAGGTGTAATGTTAGAATAGAGTAATAAAAATGGGTTTTCTGAATGGAAGGGCAAATGCATTTCTAGATATTGACAGATTCCTCTCCATTTGTACCTTTTTACACTCCCCCCAAAAATGTATGGGTGTGCTTGTTTCCCCACAGCCTTACTAAATGAGTATGTTGATAAACTCTTGGATTTTTGCCAAACTGTTGGAAACAAGTAGGTTATCTCAGTATAGATTTTTAAACATTTTATTGTGAAAAATCTCAAACACACAGAAAAATTAACAAGAATTGTACAGTGAAAACCCATCTGTCTACCACCTAGATTCTACAATTCACATTTTATCTCTCTGCCAACATTTAATTTTTTTTTTTTTTTTTTTTTTTTTTTTTTGCGGTACACGGGCTTCTCACTGTTGTGGCCTCTCCCATTATGGATCACAGGCTCTGGACACACAGGCTCAGCGGCCATGGCTCACGGGCCTAGCCGCTCCGTGGCATGTGGGATCTTCCCAGACCGGGGCACGAACCTGTGTCCCCTGCATCGGCAGGCAGACTCTCAACCACTGTGCCACCAGGGAAGCCCCCAACATTTATTTTTTTTAAATGTTTTATATAAAGCAAAGTAGAAAAAGTTTTACAGTGACTACTGTATACCCACCATTGATATTCTACTATCAACATTTTACTATGCATGATTTGTCACGTATTTCTTCATCCCTTTCTCCTTTCGTTGACTTATTTTTAATGCATTTCAAGGTAAATCACAATAGCAATGCACTTCTCCCTAAATACTGCAGCATGCATGTCTATGGTTGTTCTTTTTCTTTTGATACACTACCAAATGTAAAATAGATAGCTAGTGGGAAGCAGCCGCATAACACAGGGAGATCAGCTCGGTGCTTTGTGACCACCTAGAGGGGTGGGATAGGGAGGGTGGGAGGGAGGGAAACGCAAGAGGGAAGAGATATGGGAACGTATGTATATGTATGACTGATTCACTTTGTTATACAGCAGAAACTAACACACCATTGTAAAGCAATTATACTCCAATAAAGATGTTAAAAAAATGAAATGTGTAAATCTTAAGGGTACATTTTCTGGATTTTAACAGATGCATACTCCTGTTTAACCAAACCCCTATCAAGATATGATCCCAGAAATTTCCCTTTTGCCCCTTTCCTCAGTCCTAACCCCAACATCCACAGTGGCAACCATACGGTAATGATTTTTTTCATCAAAAATTAATTCTACCTGTTCTAGAAATCCTTTGGAATGATACAGCATGTACTTTCTTTGTGAGGCTTCCTTCACTCAGACTATTGTTTTTGAGATTCATTCATGTTGTTGTGTTTATCAGTAGTCCTTTATTTGTTTTTAATGAGCATTTCATTGTATAAGTATACCAAAGTTTGTTTATCCATTCTCTGTTGATGAACACCTGGACTGTGTCAAAGTGTTTGGCTATTATGAGGGAAACTCTTAAGAACATTCTTTTACAACTTTTTTTTAATGGATATGTGCTTTCATTATGCTTGAGTAAATACCTAAGAGTAGAATTGTTGGGTCATAAGACAGGTGCATGTTAGTTGTATAAGACACTACTAGACCTTTTTCAGGGAACCCTTGTACATCGTTGGTAGGAATGTAAATTGGTACACACACTGTAGAAAACAGTATGGAAGTTTCTCAAAAAACTACAAGTAGAACTACCATATGATCCAGCAATCCCACTCCTGGGCATATATCCAGAGAAAACCATAGTTCAAAATGACACATGCACCCCAGAATTCACTGTAGCACTATTTACAGTAGCCAGGTCATGGAAGCAACCTAAATGCCCGTCAACAGGTGAATGGATAAAGAAGATGTGGCACATATATATGATGGAATATTACTCAGCCATAAAAAGGAACGAAATTGTGCCATTTACAACAACATGAATGGACTTGGAGGGTATTATGCTTAGTGAAATAAGTCAGAGAAAGACAAATAATGTATGATAGGACTTATATGTAGAATCTAAAAAATAAAACAAAATAGTGAATATAACAAAAAGGAAACAGTCTCACAGAAATAGAGAACAAATGAGTGGTTACCAGTGGGGAGAGGGAAGGGGGAGGGGTAAGATAGGGTTTGGGATTAAGAGGTACAAACTACTATGTACTATAAAATAAATAAGCTACAAGGATATATTGTACAGGGAGAATATAGCCAGTATTTTATAATAACTATAAATGGAGTATAACCTTTAAAATTGTGAATCACTATGTTGTACACCTGAAATTTATATAATATTGTAAATCAACTATAACTCAATAATAGAAAAAGGAAATTACTAGACCTTTTCCCAAAATGGTTGTATCATTTTCTAACCAATATAGTATGAAAGTTTCAGTTGTTCCACATTCTCTCCAACATTTGGTTTTATCAGTTTTTTCATTTTTGAATTTTAGTAGGTATGTAGGTAATGTATTTTGGTTTTAGTTTGCATTTCCCTGATGACTAATGATGTTGAGCTCTTTTACATGTACTGGTGAATTATTTACATATTCAGATATTTCCCACTTTAAAATATGGGTTAGGGCTTCCCTGGTGGCGCAGTGGTTGAGAGTCCGCCTGCCCATGCAGGGGACACGGGTTCGTGCCCCGGTCTGGGAAGATCCCACATGCCGCAGAGCGGCTGGGCCCGTGAGCCATGGCCGCTGAGCCTGTGCATCCGGAGCCTGTGCTCCGCAACGGGAGAGGCCACAACAGTGAGAGGCCCGCGTACAGCAAAAAAAAAAAAAAAAAAAAATGGGTTGTTTTTCTTTTTATTGTTAAGTTGGAAGTGACCTTTACGTATCCTGCATACTGGTTCTTTGTCAAATACATGTTTATGAGTATTTTATCCCTGTCTGGCTTGCCTAGTGTATTTTGATGAGCAGAAGTTTTAATTTTATTGATTTTTCATTTATCAATTTTTTTTCTTATTTGATTATTATTTTCTGTGTTTTATCTAAGAAAACTTTCCCTGTTCCAAAGTTGCAAATATATTCTTTTTTATTTTGTAAATTTTATAGTTTTAGTTTTTATGTTGGAGACCATCATCCATTTCAAATAAGTTTTGCTTAGCATCATTTATTTAAAATAACTCCCTCCTCATTGGATTATTTTGGTGTCAGTGTCAAAAATCAAACAACTGTTTGTGCATGGGTGTATTTCTGTGCTGTCAGTTCTGCTTATCTATCTTACTATCCTTAAGTTCCTACCAACTGTTTATATTACAGTAGCTTTACAATAAGACTTGATGTCAGGTAATATAAGTTCTCCAACTTTTTTCTTTTTTAAAAATTTCTTTGGATATACTACGTCCTTTTCCTTTACTCTCAGGGTAGTTTAAAATTGTATTTCCATTATTATGAGGGAAATTGACCATCTTTTCATATATTTAAAGGACATACATATTTTTTCCTGTAGACTGCTCATGTCCTTTGCTCATTTCTTTCTTTTTTTTTTTGTGGTATGCGGGCCTCTCATTGTTGTGGCCTCTCCCGTTGCGGAGCACAGGCTCCGGACGCGCAGACTCAGTGGCCATGGCTCACAGGCCCAGCCGCTCCGTGGCATGTGGGATCTTCCTGGACCGGGGCACGAACCCGCGTCCCCTGCATCGGCAGGCGGACTCTCAACCACTGCGCCACCAGGGAAGCCCCGCTTTGCTCATTTCTTTATTGGTTTCTTCTATCCGCTTGATTTTGATTTCCCTAATTATATATATGAATAGAATTAGTCTAACTGGTTTGGCAATTGTTGTTTTTTTTTTTTTCTTTCTGGTTTGCAAGGAACTAGACTCTCCTGGTCAACGTTTTGGCCCCCAGAAAATAATCTGAAGAACCCCACACTTCTGAAACATGTTGGATTGATTCCTATTAAAGCAATAAAACAGCATTGCCAAATTTAACCAGGCTATATTCTGCCAGCAAGAGCCCCAAACTAACCCAATACAAATTGTTCTCAGATAAGCGCTTTTAAAAATACCTTCCTGTCTTTGAGTACACAATTCTGGCCGGCTATAAACTGTAACACTCAAAGTTACAGATAGTGTTTTCCATCAGTTACCTCCCCCAGCTTAAACTTGTGACCCCCAAAACTTGCAGATAGAAACATTTCAAATGATAAGCTATGTGGCAAACAGCCTCCATATGGAAATTACTCACTCATTATACTTTGTTTATGAAAATATCCTTGAGACAGAGGTTGGGAAGAAAGGGGTTGAAGCCCATTTTAAACATCAGCCCTTTATCAAGCGTTTGCCTAACCTTTGAAAGGAAGTATAGGATCCCCATATCCTAATAGGAATCATTCCCAAATATTAAAACCTCAGTACAGTTCCTAAGGTGCTAGAAAAAAAAAAGAATTTGGGGCTTTCTGCCACGTAATTCCTTTATTCCTCAAACATTCATTATGTTCTTATTCTGTGTCTATTATTACTTGAATTGTTAGAAACACAAAGGCATAGACTCTGCTCTTGAAGATCTCAGAGATTGTTCTCTACTATAAGAAAATCTAGGTGGTATCACCATGATAGTGTTTATCTCAACAGGAACTTTTATGAGTATGTATCACTAATGTTTTGGATCAATAGACCATAGTCAAAACACAGCAAGCAGATCACAATAAAAGTTCACCCACCAGATATACTTACACCAGTGGCTGGGTATCAGAACTTAGTGACTAAACTATAGGAGAAATTGGTACATCATTTTCAAGGCAACATAGTGACCAATAATAAATTAATAAGGCTAATATCCATCAGGAAAGAACTATATGAGGAAGAAAATGTGCTTAAGGCTGAACATTGGAATCATTCAACAAAAAAGAAAATAATGATGACTTTGGAAGCATTTAGTTTATCTGATATGTTACTTTCGTTCAGGGCCACATCTAAGGTGCCTTGGGAAGCTTCATATACAAAGTGACATTTGAACTGAATCTTTAGGGAAGGATGTTCCAGGTAGCAGAACTAACGTGCAAAATATCATTGTGACAAATAGAATGGTGTGTTTGTAAATATTGAAATAAATAAGAAATAAAGTATAATTTTCAAAATCTATATCATATCTAGAAATTAATAAAACAAAATGTGCCTAATGTATTTGTGGGAAAAATTAAAACTCTATTATTAACAACTTGAAAAAGGGTAGAATTAATTGGTTAATAAATCGTATGTGTAGATGGGAAGAGACAGTCAATTCTCCCCAGATTTGTCTGCAAATATACTGCATTTTCAATGAGAATTCAAGTAAAAATTTTCTGGATATGACATAACTGATTCTGAAACTTGATATTTAGCAAACATATGATAAAACATACTACAAACTCATTGTAATTATAACTTTGTGAACCAATGCTAAAGACTAGTGACTCAGCTATTGTTGTTTTTAATATCTAAACTATATTTATTCCTTAAAGGTGACATTGGACCAAATGGACAACCTGGGACAATGGGACCTCCTGGGCTGCCAGGAACAGGTGTTCAGGGGCCACCAGGGCCACCAGGAATTCCTGGGCCAATAGGTCAACCTGGTAAGATTGGAGTAAATGTGCATTTTGTAGCACTAATTATGTAGAGGTTGATTAACCCCTCAATAAAGTGTAACCTATGTAACAGTCTTCCAGAAAACAGATTTGAGAGTTAATATGTCCACTTATATAATTGTGTAAAAGTGAAAGAGCACAGATCATGACATAAGAGCTACTTTAATCCCTGATATTTCCCCTCCCTGTTAATTTAAAATTGATCTATTAACAACAGTGCAATTTAACAACTGCATTGTGTTGCCATGGCTTATAATCATTGAGCTAGTCATAGCTTTGGAATCCCAGACCTTCTAGTGCTAATCATTTCAGACCTGAGTAGCTATATGGCATTAATAGACCTTTGTGGAACCTCATAACATTTCTTAGCACGTGAGAACTAGGGTTAAAAAAGTTCTTTGAAAAATATTTCTTAGGCATTCTCAATTTTTTAAATAAAACAAGTGAGTTTACTTGAATTTTCTTTTCTTTTGCCCATAAATCAGCATTTACTTTGCAACTCATAAGCACGCTAAGGTTTTTTTTTTTAATATGAATACTCAGAAAAGTTTTGTCAGCTTGTAACCTAATAGAGAATCATATGATTCCTCTATGTTTGTGTGAGAGCTTACTCAAGTTTGTGGATTCTGAGCCATCTGGTGATGTGAATTATTTTTATCTTAATCTAGGCAGGCATAGTAAGGGCCACACTTGGGCCAAGATTATGTTATTGCAAAGCACTATAATAATATATGAAATTAAAACAAATATGGAACATTTAATCATTCCTTACTTCACATGAATACATCGGATGACTTAAACACACCGTTCAGATATACATACATTGACTTTGAAACAATGGAATATATTTTCTGACCTTAAATGCCAATAGGTATTTTGTTAGTTATTATGCTTAAAATCTAGAAACACTGATTAACAATATAAAAAGCCTGGAAAGTAAAGGTTATTTTTGCTTATGTCCTATTTTAAACATTTATTTTATGGCAGATTATACTGTTTTTATAGTGGCCCCTAACATGTCACTACTGATTTAGAAATAAGAAAACTTACAGTGTTGCTTTGAACCAGCTTGTTAAAAAGTAAGTGCTTCAACATTCATGAGAAAACCATCTGTCCAACTAGCAGAGGGATCTTGAGAGAAAACAATTAATTTTTAGGTTTGGCCATTATAGTCTTGGCCTGCTGTTTCACAAAATGGCTAAAATGAATTTATCACTTCTGTTGTGTTTTGTCATTTATTTTATTTCCCAAAATTGCATGAGGTTTTGGAAGCATTTTGAATTCTTAAGTCACAGCTTAGCAAGAATAAAAAGACCACTGTTAATACCAATATGAACAAAATAAAAATACATTCATTTGTACTTTCTGCCTTTTCAAATTTAGCTAATGCTCTATGATGTTTCATTCATCTAATGTTGTTTCTTTTTAACTGATGGATATATAGGTATATTTATAAAGTCCATATAGAATAGGCAGGGGGAAAAGTAATGATGCTGAATTTAATCTCATCTCTTCCTTCTGTAAATATATATTTTGCTACAGAATTGAAGATCCTAACTAATATGGTTCAACAAACAAATGAAGTTAACAGCAACTGCCATGAAAATGCATTGAATGCATTCTTATTAATATAGAAATGTTCTCAAATCACAATTTTTTTTACCACAGGATGACCACATTTTGTATTTGATACTAGCAACATATACTCACTTTTAAAGTAAATTTTATTTGTATCACCAAAGCAGAATATTATCTTAGTCCATTTCAAAAATACCATAATTTCTGTTTGTACATCTCAATAACAGGATGATCAGCAAGGCTACTACTAATATCTTGATACACCTGACTTATGCTGCATGGCTGAAATTCTAACTACCAATTTTTAAAAATAAGCTTATTAAATATACTTGCTGTGTTTCATTTTGCAGTAGAAAACTTAATGCAAAGTATTCTATGTTGTCATTTCTCTAGAAATATATGCTTTTCAGGCTTTTCTTTTGACTCCAGTTTTCTATTATTTAATTAAGCTTTACTATTTGTCATTCTCTTTTCCATAGCAGGCTGTACAGTTTAATGCATGTTTATAAGTTAAAGACCTGTTGAATATCAATTTCTCATTTGGCAGTAGGGAAATAAATTTTTTTTTAAATGCCAAGGGACAAGAAGCAAAGTGCTTTTCACCCCATGCCCTAGTAACCCAGGCAGAAATGGAAGTTGTTGGTTCTTATTATTTGGTCTGGCCAATAACTAGAAGATAATTGCTTTAGTTAATCTTTTTAGAGGTCAGTTAAATATACTCAATTCCATGTCTACAGATAATACCCTAACCTGAGTTAAATGTGTTGTAACACTTGCCCAGCCTCAGGAACACGTGCATGGCTGAATCAGCTCAGGCTCATCACCACTAATGTGAATCAAAGGAATAAGGAATTAGTCGTGTCATTTTTATAGATGAAGGAGAGTACATTGTAGTTTTCTAACTTTTTTTGGCTATAAAACCCTTGGGCTGTGTGTGTGTGTGTGTGTGTGTGTGTGTGTGTGTGTGTGTGTGTAAAGTTTTCACAGATAATGCATGCTTTTGGAATTTTCTTTTTTTCCCCATAAACTCTTTCCATTTGGCTGCAAATAAATTTAGAGCATTATACACCTCTAATGTACTTAGCCTCTATAGATATATCCATATAATTCCTTTTATTGTGTAAGGAGATTCAGCAGAGCCTTTGAATTTATATTGACTTTCTTCATTCTGGATCTTACCAGGATGCCAGTTCCTGACATAGTCATGGAAAAGATCTATGCTGTGCAAAATGCAGCATAATATCTGTTACTACTACTAATGACAATGCAGAGATCTTTGCCTAGTACATGTAGTTTGCTTAATCATAGCCTGCACTAATAATTATTGAGTTATCTGTACCTAACCTGTTACAGTATAAAATCAAGTTTATTTTTAAATTCTAACTAACTTTTAGGAGCTTAAATTCCAAAGTGATCATTCACAGCAATATAAAGGTCAGAGATAAACAAGAGTGTAAAGCTGATCTTCATCAAAAAGTATTACTTTTTGTGAATGTAAAATTTTATTGTGTCTCTGTTGGCAAACACATTTATAGTATATGTTATATGAGCATCTGAGCAAATGCCTAAAATAAATTTCTTTCCTGATTACTAATATATGTTAGTAGTGAATCAATATCTAATAAATTCTATTCGTAGACTTTTTGTTCTAATCTTTACATGGTTAGTTTTGTTTCCTAACCTAATGAATCTTTTTGCAACTTGCTTCTGCTTGGGTGGTTCATCTTGCTGCTGAACTATAACTTCCTGCCTCTTGAACTTCAGGTCTGCCAGGTACTATAGTTTTCTCTCAAAAGCCTTATCTTTTTCTTTTTTAATATTGAGAATTTATTATATTAGAGCAAATAGAAAATATCATTCAAATATAATAGGATCATCGTAAAAGATGCAAGAGATATTTCATGAAAATGGTTCTGAGAAACTGTAAATAGGATATTTCCTTTGATTTATTATCTTGAGCTCTATTGAGGTATAATAGACAAATAGAATTGTAATATATTTCAAATATACAATGTGATTATTTGATATATGTATACGTGGTGAAAGGATTTTCACAATCAAGTTAACACATCCATCACCTCACATATTTTCCACTTTTTGTGTGTGAGAACCCTTAAGTTCTACTCTATTAGCAAGTTGCAGTTATACAATACAGTATTATCAATGATAGTCACCATGTTATACATTAAATCCTCAGACCTTATTCATCTTTCTTCCCCCCCACCCAAAAGCCATATCTTAAAGCTTTAAACTTGGAAAACAAACAAGATTTCTCCAGATTGAAGTCTTTGGTTTCTTTTAATTATTTTGTAGAACCGCTCTCTTGGAGCATATTTCAAAGGACTAATTAGTTATCTTGAAAACTCAGCTATTAAAAACTACTTGGACTGTAATATAACAATAGACAGTGATTCATATAGGGCTATAATTGTGCACATGATTAGGTATCTCATCATATTTCATAAATATAATATAAAATATCTCTCCCCTTTTAATAATCTTTTTATTATGAAATGGCAGCATTGGAATCATCACTACTGTACCAACTAAATGGAATTCTCTAATCTTCAAAGTGAATTTAATCAGTTTAAAGGCATGCTGGTATATGATCTCAAACAGGTCTTAAAATGCCAGTGTCTTGCTCTCTTATAAAAATAATTGTCTGTGAATCTTCAACAGTAATAAAATTAGGTCTTATTGTTGAAGGGATGCTTGGAATGGTCACCTGTTTCATCCCGCAGCTTTCAGTCAGTTATGGAACATCCCCATTTAACAGATGAAGACCAACAACATTAAATGACTTAATAAGTCACGTAGCTGATAGGTATTGGAATGGGAACTTGCACCATGTTTGTAGTGTAATTCTTTTCACTAAACATATTCTTTTTTAACCACCTTGTTTTCTGGAGTATATTTTTGCAATGACATATTTTTTCTATAAAATCCTGGCTGGATTACTGTGAAACAAAAGTTAACAACAAAGACTAATAATAACGTATTATTAAAACAACATGTAAAACAAAGCCAATATAAAGTAAAAAGGGCCCATGTAACTTACTTATTCAGTAATTAATCTTTTATGGATTATAGAAATACATCTTTATAATTCATAATACCTTAGAGCAATGGAAATCCAAGTGTGGTCAATGGACCAGTGTCGAATTACAAACTGTTTGTTACCAGTCAGCACTGGAATTAGAAGAAATAGAGAGTAAGCATTTAGAAACTTTTATAGCAGTTTGAAGTGTAATTATATTTATTGAATATTATGACCAAAATGTAAGATTGTATTTTATATGTCTTTGATATTTTTATTTTAGTATTTTAGTAATTTTATTGTGTTTTATTAAAAAAATAGTCCATGATAGACCAGCAATTAAGAAAAGATTGGTCGGTCATGAGAAATAATTTCAGAAGCACCTTCTTAGAGAAATATACTTGAGAATCCTAAACTGTTATTGTTGGTTATTTTCTGTGCATGATGCCAAAAGTATCTCTAACTCACTGTTAGGTTTGTTATATACAGGATTCTATCACTTGTTTGCTAGAAAAATAACCAGATACATCTCTTAAAACTACTTCAATACTTCTTAATATTGGTTTGTATTAACTAGGCTTGCATGGAATACCAGGAGAGAAGGGGGATCCAGGGCCTCCTGGATTTGATGTTCCAGGACCCCCTGGTGAGAGAGGCAGTCCAGGGATCCCTGGAGCACCAGGTCCTATGGGACCCCCAGGATCACCAGGGCTCCCAGGAAAAGCAGGTGCCTCTGGCTTTCCAGGTAATATTTTAGTCTTCCCAGGTAATTTTTTAGTCTTCCCTAATTTTGGATTCAGGAAATTAAAACTAATATGACTCTGGTATATTATCCTCTTGTACTTTTCTGGATTGACACTGTCCTTTAAGAAAAAGTGTTAAATGTCTTTGATTGTAGGAAACTCACTTTGCTATTTGCATTACACTTTTTCTCTCTGAGGGCTCCAGTTATATATTGCTGTGTAACAAATGACCCCAAAATTTAATGATTTAAATCAACCTTTTAATTTTGCTCAAGGTTTGTGGATCAGGAATTAAGGGATGGATTGCCAGGGTTGTTTATCTCTGATCCACATGGCATCAGCTGGAGTGGTTGGGGTTGAAGGATCTACTTCTCTGACACCTGAGTGTTCATTGGCCTCTTCACATGGTATCTCATTATCCATAGAAGTACTTCGCATTATGGTAGTATCAGGGTAGCTGCTCTCCTTCCAGGGCAGCTGGCTTCCAAAAGAGAGAATCCCCAAAACTGAAAATGAGTGTACTAAGAGCCACAGATGGAAGTTTCAAGGCTTCTTATGATCTAGCATTGGGAGTCATACAGTGTCACTTAGTCAAGGGTAAGGCACAGAGTCATCCCGAATTCAAGGGGAGAAGGCTACTCTAGGCTGTGTATACTGGGAAGTGTGGTTCATTTGGGGACCATCTTTAGAGACTAACTACCACAATGATATAGGCAGTAGTGGTCACTAAGTTTACAGTAGTTGGAAAGGGGTGAAACTTAGTGGCTTCCCTCCAAGTTTCAATAGTTTTCCAGTTGACATCTTTAAACTTATCTTTTATCTTTCCAAGGTCAAGGAAAGGTAAAAGATACTTATTGATATTCTTAAAAGGTGCCAAAGGTGAAATGGGTATGATGGGACCTCCAGGCCCAACAGGACCTTTGGGAATTCCTGGCAGGAGTGGTGTTCCTGGTCTCAAAGGTAATATTCAGGGTTTGCTGGCAGATGCATGAAAGAAAGAAAATTAAATATTTTACTTTATGTCAATACAGAATATTTTTATTTGACTGCTTTAAAATGAGCAATGCTTGCTTGTATTATGTTTCTTGTATTTTCATGGCATTTAAATAGGTACTGTTTTAAGTTTGGTGGTATGCTTAGCTTGAATACTATGAAACATAGTAAGTGCTTAGCTCAAAATAACAGAATATAGGGATTAAATTTTTACTTTTTACAGTCTTTGTAATTGTCAAAGAATCCCAGAAGAGAGATTGTTATTTGAGTGTAAAAGTGTGTGTGAGGTCGAGTTATTTATAGACAGTAAATAAGGTGCCTAAGTGTTTTGGGTGGTCAGTGGCCTACCCAACTATGTAACATATGAATAATCTTTATATATGCATTAATCCTGGATGGATAAATCTGATCTGCTCTGTCTTCCCCACACATGTTGGGTTTAGGTGATGATGGTTTGCAGGGTCAGCCAGGACTTCCTGGCCCTGCAGGAGAGAAAGGTAGTAAAGGAGAGCCTGGCCTTCCAGGCCTTCCTGGACCAATGGATCCAGATCTGCTGGGTTCAAAAGGAGAGAAAGGGGACCCTGGCCTACCAGGTGAGTGAATGCATTTATTTATTAATGTGTTTCCTGCTATATATGAATTTTAATTTTTAATAGCATGGAAAGTGACTTGTAATCCAGGACTCACCACCATAAGGCAGTTAGGTGCATCAAATTTTGGTAATGAAAATTAATTTTCACTGATTTCACTGATCAACTTTTGTTTGAGTATTTTCTTTGTAGTTTATCTGTCACAAACTATGAGGTTTTAAAATAGACAGTCACTTTCAGGCCTTCCAGAAAATAGTATATAGGATGTGGTCAAGAGAAAAAAGATCTATATAAGCCAGAATTACTTGGAAAACAGATTTCAGTGTTTGGAAAATTTGCTGGTCCTTTAAACTTTTTCGTCTTGAAACCAGATGAGGATGAGTGGTACTTTGTTGCCCTGCAGTGTTTTGATATCCACATCATGCTTGACTTTTAAGTACAGTTCATTGTTATTCTACCCTGGAAGAATAAACAAGTATTGGACTATGAACAGCCAAGCTCAGCTCTGGGGGAGGTCACTGAAAGTAGGTCTAGGGAATGACTGTGTTGTTATAGTTATTTTATTAGAAGCAAATAAGGTATGAAGTGTAACAGGTTTTTAACATTTAAAAGTCCTTTTTTCTTTTTATAAAAGTATAATATATTCATAACAAAGCACCAGAAAATATGAATAAGCACAGATCAATAAATAAAACACAATCCAATCTATATAAAATAGTCTTTCAAACAACATGGAACTTTAAAAACTATCTATGTTTATTTGCAGATCATAGTAAAGTTTGTGACTCTTTCTGTGTTGTAACCATTATTACTGTCAGTCCGCGTGTGAGTGTGTGTGCAGATGTGTGTGTACACAGATGTTATAAGCTTCCCTATGAGCAGGACCTGGTGGGATTTCTCCTCAAAACAGAGTGTTAAGACATTACTGTATACAGTCATGAAAGAGGCAAAGCCACCTAATTTTTATTCTTGTTAAAATGAGATACCTTTCTTGACTTACTTCTTGCAAGGCTTCTCTTCTCCTTCCATTATGACTTCTGCAAAACAGAGGCAGTAAACTGTATTTGCCTGTGATATAGGGTTATTAAATATAGTTATAGAATCTAAGAGAGAGCTTAGAGATAATCCTCCCCAATTCCTTCATTTTACAGTGTAAGAAACTGAGGCCCAAAGAGGAAAGTGACTTAATTCTTGAGTGCTCTGCAATTCTTAATGGTAGCTAAATTAAAAAGTGGGGGATTTTAGTGAGTCCAGTGCTGTTGGTTCATACTGTATCAGAATATCACTGTATTTCATTCATATTTCAGAGTTTGGTGAGCTTGCTTCACCAAATTTATTTAATGATATCAACCTAACTTGTCTTTCTTATACTCATCCTTGGAAGGTATTCCTGGAGTTGCAGGGCCAAAAGGTTATCAGGGTTTGCCTGGAGACCCAGGGCAACCTGGACTGAGTGGACAGCCTGGATTACCAGGACCATCGGGTAAGTATGTTAAACCACCTGTAGCAATTGGGTGGTTGATCCTGAACCCTGGAACAAAGTAATTATGTATTTATCATGTGTGATGATGTTTTGAATCTGGTCATGGCAATATGCTTGGGTAGCTACTGAGATACGGACCTCTCCTTAACAAAAATGTTGCCATTTGGCCCAAGTGTCAACAGACAAGATTTGTAGAATATTTTGCTTTGCTCAGTTTCTTCTTTTTGTGGCATCAGTGTGTACGCAAAATCAGAAGTACATCCAAGTAAGGTGCTGTGTTTTATTTATATACATTGTAGCATATGTCAATAAGACAGGTTATCTGGTAGGAGCCTAAAGAATTCACCCTTTTCAGTTCTCTATCTTCAGACAAGTCAATCATTAAACCATGTAAAACAGATGGCTGCCAATTCTATTTTTAAAAGTTTCTAGGGATAAAAATTTCACAATCTACCTTGGTAATGTGTTATAGCATTAATCACTCTTACAGTCAACATGGATTTTTTTTCTTATTTCTAATAAAACTCTTGCTGCTTCTTAAGCCATTTTCTTTTAGTTGGGCCCCTAAGGACTAAAGAGGAGCTCATCTCCATCTTTGTAAGAGCCCTTTAGGTCAGTTATTCTGTTCTGGACTCTGTACTGCATTACCTTGGTGTAGTGGGAAGGAGAAATTATCTCCTTTTCTATCCTTCACATATTTTGCATTTTCTTCTCCAAGCTGGAAGACAGTGTGAAAGAAAAAATAAAAGAAAATAATATTTAAGGCAACATTGTGGTCCTTGGGAAATTCCTGGATGACACCACAGAGCTCAAGTATCTAAGCTCTGGGAAGAATGTGTAAGCACAACAGCCATGACTGTTGTGGGGAGATAGTCCAGTATTTCTCCATCAACTCTTATATATCCCTGGCCTAATGTTCTGAGGGTGTATCATGACAGGTTACCACTTTCCTCTTCTGGTCTCACATGATCAGGCTCTACATGGGAATGCCACCTCTGAATCTTTTAAAAAGAGTCCCTTTATATTGGATTTACCTGTGATGAATATAGTAAGGTACTTACTTATACACAAACAACAAATAAGATTTCAGGTAATTGGAATAGTTTTAGGGCAAGAAACAAGGTGTCTTGGTGAAAGTTTTGCATTTTTAAAATAAATTTGTATTAGGAAACCTCTGTTACCATGATTATATTGTAATATGTTCCTAAAGAGATTTCTTAGGTAACTCTTACCTGTTTTATGCTGAGTTAGATCTGTGGAACTTAATCGTATGTTAAGATTTAATCCATTCAATCTCACGCTTGCATTTTAATTACAACCCATACCAGGAAACCAGGCAACATTAATATTGCTGAGTTGTCTTAATTTTACCAATTTGACTTTTGTAGGTCCCAAGGGTAACCCTGGTCTCCCTGGGAAGCCAGGACTTACAGGACCTCCTGGACTTAAAGGAAACATAGGTGATATGGGTTTTCCAGGTGAGTGATGAAAAATTCCCAGATATTTAGTTCCATTAATGGAAGATGGTTCACTCTTTGTTATTAGAAATGAGACTGGTGTTGATAGAGTCAAGCTGAGACAATATCTAAGGCAGTCGGTGGGTAGAGCTCTCTCATTACCCAAATATTTGAAGTGCGAATTAAGAGACAGAGCTTTAGAAAGAATTCACAAACTTACATTTTTTTCTCCAGCTATACCCCCTTTCACTTAAACTTCCTTGAAAAATAGGCTTTTATATAATCCTGGTTGTAAAGCTCATTATTATATATATCAGAATTTGCAGAATTATTTTAAAAAAATATTTTTGCTTGGTCATCTGCATCATATATATCCCACAAACAATATTTTGTAAAAGATTGCATATTACATGTTTCTAACAGGCCCCCAGGGTGCAAAAGGGTCTCCTGGACCTCCTGGAGTTCCTGGACAACCTGGATCCCCGGGATTACCTGGACAGAAAGGAGAAAAAGGTGATCCTGGTATTTCAGGCATTGGTCTTCCAGGTCTTCCTGGCTCAAAGGTAATCCTACTCAGGTATATGCCTGAGCAGATATGATATTTCTTTAACATTGTGCTCATTCCTAATTCTTACTTAAACAAACTATAGAATGACATGGTATAGTCTGGGCAAGAAGTTCATTCCTTCTCTTTTCTCCTATATTGTAAGGAGATATATTTTAGTTTTGCAGCCAGTCCAAAAAAAGGGGGGGAAATCTTTCTGATTTCTTTATTTTCCCTCTATCGTACTCTTTGAGTATGTTTCAGTAACCCAAAAGCATATTTCTACATAGTTTTGGGGTTTTTTTTCCTTTTTAGTGATGGAGTTGTTGGTCTTTGTCCTAATATTATTATTAACTAATTTGAAGAGGCTTATAAGCAAAGTAACTTATAAAATTAATGAAGGTGCAGTAGTATTCTTAACTGCATATCTGAGGTGGTTCTCCGAAAACAGTTTTACGTATCTCTCTCTGTCCCTAGTCAGTGTGAAAACTTTGGTGGGATTTCTCAAGCAATCAAATCTAGAACTTGTTTAAGAATCACTGGACTCACAAATGTTTGATAACTGCTTAATTCCATGTAAAAAGGTAGTAATCGCTATTGATTTGCAGAAGTATTTTATAACTAGCAGAGAGGTATCCATTGTCTAATATATATGTTGCAAGTATTTTCTCCCAGTGAATTGTTTGTCTTTAACGATGTTTAATCATTCAGTTACAACACAAAACCTGAGAGTATTAGAAAAGGAATTGTGTTACTCAACTTCCGTGAAAGTTCCCACTGAGATAAGAATTTATTGAATAACATTTTAAAGATAATTTCTTTTTAATAGTATACAAAAAGCTATATTTTTAAATGTATTTATTTTCTTTCTTTTTTTGGCTGCATCAGGTCTTAGTTGTGGCATGCGGGATCTTTTATTTGTTGCGGCACGTGGGCTCTTCACTGGGGCGCGCAAGCTTCTCTCTAGTTGTGGTGCACAGGCTCTAGGGCGCATGGGCTCTGTAGTTTGTGGCACGCAGTCTCTCTCATTGAGGCACGCAAGCTCTGTAGTTGTGGCATGTGGGATCTTAGTTCCCCAACAGGGATCGAACCTATCTCTCCTGCATTGTAAGGCGGATTCTTTATCACTGGACCACCAGGGAAGTCCCCAAAAAGACTATCTTTTGATTGCCCAGTCAATCAACTTACTTTAAGAAGTAATCAAGAGAAATTTCTGTATATTAATTGTGGATTAACAGTATAAAGTTTATTGAAATGAATCTTAATTTTTCTATTTAAATTTTATCAGTAATACATGAATACATATTTTACTAAAAATAATAATACAGACATATCAAGGGCAAAAGTGAAAATCTCCTTTATAACATGTCTTCTTTATTCCATTCCCTTCCCCAAAGAATCCACTGTTAATAGTTGGTGTGTAAATTTGAATCTCTTGCAACATATTCTCTTTCTCTTTCTCTCTCTCGATACACACACACACACACACACACACACATACATACATACACATGCACACGCATATATATACATACACACAGAGTTTTGTTTTTTCTGCACTTTGTGCATATGTAGAATCATAGAATACACACTGTTCTGTATGTTACCTTATCACTTATGTCTTTTAATATTTCTTCTTTCAGTATATCTTAATCAGTTTTCTTCATCAGTGTACATCACTGTTAATGTCTGCATGATATCCTACTTTTGTTGCAATTCATATCATAATGAACATTCTTACACATACCTGTGGACACATGTACAATTATTTATACTGTAGAGATTCTTAAAAGTGAAATTGCTGGGTCAAAAGATATGTGCATTTCAATTTTTGTCCTTTTAAGTTTTTATATTAATAGTAACAAATTAGATTGATTTTAAAAATCAACCAGCACATCGTAGTGTATACAGAAATAGAAATATAATGTTGTACACATGAAACTTTTATGTGTAATGTTATAAATCAATAAAAATAAAATCAACCAGTATGAAATGATGTAAAATGAGAACTCTTCTTTCCACATATTTACATACTCCAAATCCACAGTTCTTCCCCAAGGTATCCACGTTTAGTAGTTCCTCATGTATTTGTCCAGAAAAGGCTTTTTACACATATATATGTTTGTATATATGATAGGTATTTCATCAGTTTTAAGACTCAGTTTTGTACAATTCAAAATCTCTGATATTGAGGTGCATCTTACAATGGGAAACATTTTATGATTATAATTAGAAGCATTTTTCCCTGAGTTATTGATGCATGGAATGATGCGGCATCTTCTAATGGAAGTTATATTTTTATTTATATGCATGAAATCATATTTAATACTATATATCTGTTCTGGACCTAGTGGTCATAGTTTGTATATCTTAGCATACTTTCTTTATCAGCCTATAAATATACACCTCATTCTTTTTCATAATTATATAGTATTTTCTGTTTAGGTTAACCATAAATAATTTAACCTATTATTAGTACTGAAGTTGTTTCTATATTTTCAGGATTACAAACATATGTTGCACTGAAATTCTTATACATATCTTACATAAATATCTTAAGATTATTTGGTAAATATTGCCATAGAATAAATTCTGAATAGATTTGCTGGAGTCCAGCATACATATGCCTTTTTGTTTTTTAACATCTTTATTGGAGTACAATTGCTTTACAGTGGTGTGTTAGTTTCTGCTTTATAACAAAGTGAATCAGTTATACATATACATATATCCCCATATCTCCTCCCTCTTGCATCTCCCTCCCACCCTCCCTATACCACCCCTCTAGGTGGTCACAAAGCACGAAGCTGATCACCCTATGCTATGCATCTACTTCCCACTAGCTATCTATTTTATCTTTGGTAGTATATATAAGTCCATGCCACTCTCTCACTTTGTCCCAGCTTACCCTTCCCCCTCCCTGTGTCCTCAAATCCATTCTCTACATCTGCGTCTTTATTCCTTTCCTGCCCCTAGGTTCTTCACATACATTTTTTTTTAGATTCCATATATATACGTTAGCATACTGTATTTGTTTTCTCTTTCTGACTTACTTCACTCTGTATGACAGACTCTAGGTCCATCCACCTCACTAGAAATAACTCAATTTCATTTCTTTTTATGACTGAGTAATATTCCATTGTATATATGTGCCACATCTTCTTTATCCATTCATCTGTCGATGGACACTTAAGTTGCTTCCATGTCCTGGCTATTGTAAATAGAGCTGCAGTGAACATTGTGATACATGACTCTTTTTGAATTATGGTTTTCTCAGGGTATATGCCCAGTAGTGGGATTGCTGGGTCATATGGTAGTTCTATTTTTAGTTTTTTAAGGAACCTCCATACTGTTCTCCATAGTGGCTGTATCAATTTACATTCCCACCAACAGTGCAAGAGGGTTCCCTTTTCTCCACACCCTCTCCAGCATTTATTGTTTCTAGATTTTTTGATGATGGCCATTATAACTAGTGTGAGTTAATGCCTCATTGTCATTTTGATTTGTATTTCTCTAATGATTAGTGATGTTGAGCATCCTTTCATGTGTTTGTTGGCAATCTGTATATCTTCTTTGGGGAAATGTCTATTTAGGTCTTCTGACCATTCTTGGATTGAGTTGTTTGTTTTTTTGATATTGAGCTGCATGAGCTGCTTATGAACTTTGGAGATTAATCCTTTGTCAGTTGCTTCATTTGCAAGTATTTTCTCCCATTCTGAGGGTTGTCTTTTCATCTTCTTTATGTTTTCCTTTGCAGTGCAAAAGCTTTTAAGTTTCATTAGGTCCCATTTGTTTATTTTTGTTTTTATTTCCATTTCTCTAGGAGGTGGGTCAGAAAGGATCTTGCTGTGATTTATGTCATAGAGGGTTCTGCCTATGCTTTCCTCTAAGAGTTTTATAGTGTCTGGCCTTACCTTTAGGTCTTTAATCCATTTTGCATTTATTTTTGTGTATGGTGTTAAGGAGTGTTCTAATTTCATTCTTTTCCATGTAGCTGTCCAGTTTTCCCAGCACCACTTATTGAAGAGGCTGTCTTTTCTCCATTGTATATTCTTGCTGTCCTGGGATAAACCCCACTTGATCATGGTGTATGATCCTTTTAATGTACTGTTGGATTCTCTTTGCTAGTATTTTGTAGAGGATTTTTGCATCTATGTTGATCAGTGCTATTGGCCTATAGTTTTCTTTCTTTGTGACATCCTGGTCTGGTTTTGTTATCAGGGTGATGGTGGCCTCGTAGAATGAGTTTGGGAGTGTTACTCCCTCTGCTATATTTTGGGAGAGTTTGAGAAGGATAGCTGTTAGCTCTTCTCTAAATGTTTGATAGAATTCGCCTGTGAAGCCATCTGGTCCTGGGCTTTTGTTGGTTGGGAGATTTTTAATCACAGTCTCCATTTCAGTGCCTGTGACTGGTCTGTTTATATTTTCTATTTCTCCCTGGTTCAGTCTTGGAAGGTTGTGCTTTTCTAAGAATTTGTCCATTTCTTCCAGGTTGTCCATTTTATTGGCATATATGGCTTGTAGTAATCTCTCATGGTCCTTTGTATTTCTGCAGTGTCAGTTATTACTTCTCCTTTTTTATTTCTAATTCTATTAATTGAGTCTTCTCCCTTTTTTTCTTCATGAGACTGGCTAATGGTTTATCAATTTTGCTTATCTTCTCAAGGAACCAGCATTTAGTTTTATTGATCTTTGCTATTGTTCCCTTCATTTCTTTTTCATTTATTTCTGATCTGATCTTTATGATTTCTTTCCTTCTGCTAACTTTGGGGTTTTTTTGTTGTTCTTTCTCTAATTGCTTTAGGTGTAAGATTAGGTTGTTTATTTGAGATTTTTCTTGTTTCTTGAGGTGGGATTGTATTGCTATAAACTTCCCTCTTAGAACTACTTTTGCTGTATCCCGTAGGTTTTGGATCATCATGTTTTCATTGTCGTTTGTTTCTAGGTGCTTTTTTATTTCCTGTTTGATTTCTTCAGTGATCTCTTGGTTATTTAGTAGTGTATTGTTTCGCCTCCATGTGTTTGTATTTTTAACAGATTTTCTTCTGTAATTGATATCTAGTCTCATAGCGTTGTGGTTGGAAAAGATACTTGATATGATTTCAATTTTCTTAAATTTACCAAGGCTTGATTTGTGACCCAAGATATGACTTATTCTGGAGAATGTTCCATGAGCACTTGAGAAGAAAGTGTATTCTGTTGTTTTTAGATCGAATGTCCTATAAATATCAATTAAGTCCATCTTCTTTAATATATAATTTAAAGCTTGTGTTTCCTTATTTATTTTCATATTGGATGGTCTGTCCATTGGTGAAAGTGGGGTGTTAAAGTCCCCTACTATGGTTTGTTACTGTCAATTTCCCCTTTCATGGCTGTTAGCATTTGTCTTATATATTGAGGTGCTCCTATGTTGGGTGCATAAATATTTACAATTGTTATATCTTCTTCATGATTGTTCCCTTGATCATTATGTAGTTTCCTTCTTTGTGTCTTGTAGTAGTCTTTATCTTAAAGTCTATTTTGTCTGATATGAGAATTGCTCCTCCAGCTTTCTTTTGATTTCCATTTGCATGGAATATCTTTTTCCATCCCCTCACTTTCAGTCTATATGTGTCCCTAGGTCTGAAGTGGGTCTCTTGTAGACAGCATGTATACAGGTCTTGTTTTTGTATCCATTCAACCAGTCTATGTCTTTTGTTTGGAGCATTTAATCCATTTACATTTAAGGTAATTATCAATATGTATGTTCCTGTTACCGTTTTCTTAGTTGTTTTGCTTTTGTTATTGTACATCTTTTCCTTCTCTTGTGTTTCCTGCCTCAAGAAGTTCCTTTAGCATTTGTTGTAAAGCTGGCTTGGTGGTGCTGAATTCTCTTAGCTTTTGCTTGTCTGTAAAGGTTTTAATTTCTCTGTTGAATCTGAATGAGATCCTGGCTGGGTAGAGTCATCTTGGTTGTAGGTTTTTCCCTTTCATCACTTTAAATATGTCCTGCCACTCCCTTGTGGCTTGCAGAGTTTCTGCTGAAAGATCAGCTGTTAACCTTATGGGGATTCCCTTGTATGTTATTTGTTGCTTTTCCCTTGATGCTTTTAATATTTTGTCTTTGTATTTAATTTTTGATAGTTTGATTAATATGTGTCTTGGCATGTTTTTCTTGGATTTATCCTGTATGGGACTCTCTGGACTTCCTGGACTTGACTGACTATTTCCTTTCCCATATTCGGGAAGTTTTCAACTATAATCTCTTCAAATATTTTCTCAGTCACCTTTTTTTTTCTCTTTTTCTTCTGGGACCTCTATAATTTGAATATTGGTGCGTTTAATGTTGTCCCAGAGTTCTCTGAGACCGTCCCTAATTCTTTCCATTCTTTTTTCTTTATTCTGTTCGGTGGTAGTTATTTCCACTATTTTATCTTCCAGGTCACTTATCCGTTCTTCTGCCTCAGTTATTCTGCTATTGATTCCTTGTAGAGAATTTTTAATTTTATTTATTGTGTTGTTCATCATTGTTTGTTTGCTCTTTAGTTCTTCTAGGTCCTTGTTAAACGTTTCTTATATTTTCTCCATTCTATTTCCATGATTTTAGATCATCTTTACTATCATTCTTCTGAATTCTTTTTCAGGCAGACTGCCTATTTCCTCTTCATTTGTTTGGTTTGGTGGGTTTTTACCTTGCTTCTTCATCTGCTGTGTGTTTCTCTGTCTTCCCATTTTGCTTAACTTACTGTGTTTGGGGTCTCCTTTTTGCAGGCTGAAGGTTGGTAGTTCCCATTGTTTTTGGTGTCTGCCCCAGTGGCCAAGTTTGGTTCAGTGGGTTGTGTAGGCTTCCTGGTGGAGGGCTCTAGTGCCTTTGTTCTGATGGATGAGCATGGTCTTGTCTTTCTGGTGGGCAGGTCCATGTCTGGTGGTGTGTTTTGCGGTGTCTGTGACCTTTTCATGATTTTAGGCAGCCTCTCTGCTAATGGGTGGGGTTGTGTTCCTGTCTTGCTAGTTTTTTGGCACAGGGTGTCCAGAACTGTAGCTTGCTGGTCGTTGAGTGTACCTGGGTCTTAGTGTTCAGATGGAGATCTCTGGGAGAGCTTTCTCCGTTTGATATTACATGGAGCTGGAGGTGTCTGGTGGACCAATGTCCTGAACTCACCTCTCCCACCTCAGAGCCACAGGCCTGACACCCAGCCGGAGCACCATGATCCTGTTGGCCACATGGCTCAGAGGAAAAGGGAGAAAGAAAGAAAGAAAGAAAGAAAGAAAGAAAGAAAGAAAGAAAGAAAGAAAAGAAAGAATAAAATAAAATAACGTTATTAAAATAAGAAATAATTATTACAAATAAAAACAATTAAAAAGTAATAAAACAAAACAAAACAAAACTGGACAGACAGAACCCTAGGAAAAATGGTAAAAACAAAGCTCTACAGACAACATCACCCAAAGAAGCATACACATACACACTCACAAAAAGAGAAAAAGGAAAAAGATACATATATCATTGTTCCCAAAGTCCACCGCCTCAATTTTGGGATGATTCATTGTCTATTCAGGTATTCCACAGATGCAGGGTGCATCAAGTTGATTGTGGAGATTTAATCCGCTGCTCCTGAGGCTGCTGGGAGAAATTTCCCTTTCTCTTCTTTGTTCACACAGCTCCTGGGGTTCAGCTTTGGATTTGGCCCCGCCTCTGCATGTAGGTCACCTGAGGGCATCTGTTCTTCGCTCAGACAGGACGGAGTTAAAGGAGCAGCTGATTAGAGGGCTCTGGCTCACTCAGCCCGAGGGGCGCGTGGGGGCGTACAGAATGCAGGGCGAGCCTGTGGCGGCAGAGTCCCACATGTCTTTGCACCAGCCTGAGGCGCACCATTTGTTCTCCCTGGGAAGTTGTCTCTGGGTCACGGGACCCTGGCAGTGGCGGGCTGCACAGGCTCCTGGGCGGGGAGGTGTGGATAGTGACCTGTGCTTGCACACAGGCTTCTTGGTGACTGCAGCAGCAGCCTTAGTGTTTCGTGCCCGTCTCTGGTGTCCGCGCTGATAGCCATGTCTTGAGCCCATCTCTGGAGCTCGTTTAGGCGGTGCTGTGAATCCCCTCTCCTCGCACACCCCGAAACAATGGTCTCTTGCCTCTTAGGCAGGTCCAGACTTTTTCCCTGACTCCCTCCCGACCAGTTTTGGCTCACTAGCCCCCTTCAGGCTGTCTTCACATGGCCAACACCAGTCCTCTCCCTGGGATCTGACCTCTGAAGCCTGAGCCTCAGCTCCCAGCCCCAACCCGCCCTGGCAGGTGAGCAGACAAGCCTCTCGGGCTGGTGAGTGCTGGTCAGCACTGATCCTCCGTGCGGGAATCTCCCACTTTGCCCTCTGCACCCCTGTTGCTGCTCTCTCCTCCGTGGCTCCGAAGCTTCCCCCCGCCACTCCCCATCTCTACCAGTGAAGGGGCTTCCTAGTGTGTGGAAATTTTCCTCATTCACAGCTTCCTCCCCAAGGGGCAGGTCTTGTTCCTATTCTTTTTCCTCTGTTTTTCCTTTTTTCTTTTGCCCTACTCAGGTACGTGGGGAGTTTCTTCTGCCAGCATTCAGTAGGTGTTCTGTAGGAGCTGTTCCACATGTAGATGTATTTCTGATGTATTTGTAGGGAGGAAGTTGATCTCCACGTCTTTCTCTTGTGCCATCTTGAAGGTCTTCCTCTAATTGCTGCTTTTCCTCATTTTCTCGTGGAGTGTCTAACTTTTTTTCCCTTGTTGCTTAGTCTGGTTTCCCTTGCTCATAGGGGGCCACATGCAGAGTTCTCACACCTGGCCCTTCAGACCGGAGTTCCTCCTAGGAAATAACTGTGCTGACACCTCACCTCTGGGGTGGTGTGCAGAAGCCTGTATATTCCTTTTTAATATTGATAGTTACTGGCAAATTTTCCTAATTAAATAGCTCTACTGCTTGATACTCCCTTGATCAGTGTAAGAAATTTTCTATTTTCTCCCCATTTTACAAGTATTAGGTATTATCAGTCTTTCTCCATTTTGTCAATCTAATGGGTAAAAAGTAGCATATAATTGTTTAAATTTGAATTTTCCTGATTCCAAGTGAGATTTCTTATATGTATATCTCCTCAGCAAATTGTCTATTCATACTCTTTGCCTCATTTTTTTAGGAGGGGATTTGCTTATGTATTTCCTATTGATTTGTAAAAGTACTTTATAAACACCAAAGATGCATCCATTGTCTATTATATATGTTGCAAATTGTTTCTCCCAGTCAGTTGTTTGTCTTACTATTGTTTACTGTACATTTCATCAAGTAGAAGTTTAACATTTTAACATAAACGAATGTTATACTCATTCATTCATTCATTCAAAAAATACCTATTGAGTATGTATGATGTGCCAGGAACTATTTTAGGTGCTGGAGATAGAGTATGAATGAAACAAATTCACTGCCTGCATGGCGTTTACATCTAGTCAGTGAACAAAATAAACAAAATAAATAAGTTTGTTAGAAGGTATTGCAAAATTAGAGTGAGGCTTGGGGATAAGAATTGCTGAGAAATGTTACATTTTTAAAAATAGGGTAGTAAGGAAAAGCTTCTCTGATAACAATTGTTTAAGTAGCCTCATGCAATGAGGGGGTTAGTCATTCAAAGTCCCTGGCATTTCGAGAAATATAAATGAGGCTAGTGTGAATTAAGCCAAGTATTGAGGTGAAAGTCAGTAGGAGATGAGATCAGGTTGGTAATGGAGGGTAGATTATCTAGGGCTATTTAGATCATAGTAAGGCTTATACTCCTAAGTGAAATAAGGGACAACTGGAAGGAATAACATGATTGTACTTTAATTTAAAAAAAAATCACAGCTCTCATTTTGGATATAAATCATAGAGGAGTAAGGATGAAAAGAGTGAGACCAATTATGACACTATTTTTATTATTATTATTTTATTTTTATTATTATTTATAATACAAACTAGAGATGTGGATAGCTTGGATCAGGGTGGTGGCAGTGGAAGTGGTAAGAAACTGTCAGAATCTTAAGATATTTTCCAAGTCAAGCCAGCAAGGTTTGTGTATGGAATATGAGAGAAAGAGAGATGTCAAGAATGACTCTAAAGTTTTTATCTGAGCAACTGCAAGAATGGAGTTGCTACATACTGAGATAGGAAAGATTTGGGGAGAAACAGATTTGGCAGGAAAGATCAGGAGCATAATTTTCTGGATGTTATGAAGACTTCTATATCTAAGACTATAAAAAGAGTCCTATATATTTTATTCCAGTATTTTCATGATTTTGTTCTTTATGTTTACATCTTTAACCCATCTGACTTTTTCTGTATGTTTTGCAAGGTGAGGAACTATATATTTTTTCCAAATAAATTATCCAAATAACCCAAACCCATTTGTTATGAGCTCCATTCTTTACTCAGTGATTTGAAATTACATTTTAAAAATTTTCTAAATTTGTTTATACATATTTTTTTTCTAGACTGAGTGAACTTTAACATTCATATAGTGCAACCAAAATTACCATAATAATTCATCTCTGAAACTATAATGGATGGCAGCAGAAAACCATGTTTCAACTGGCCAGTGTCCACAGTATATTCAACTCTTCAAGCAAGAGGCTAACTCTTAGTTTTTCTATGCATCCTACAAGTATATTTCAATAAGGAAATCTACACTAAATTTGGACATTTGCAGAGCTGATAAAACCAGGAAATCATGTATTTGAAGTATCCTACTGTTCCTTTCAAGTGGTATTATTTTATCTTAAAATGATGACATATTTAAAAAATAAGATTTTACCTCTCAGTTCTAATAGGCACAGGCAGTCCTTGCTTTGTACAGTTCTGATATGCACAAATTTGTTACCACAGTTTAGTTAAATAGCATCAGTCCACAACAATATGGTTCAAATTTAATTTACCATAATATATTAGCTCTTCAATCCCTAAACCACTATGTAAATATCTACTGTGCATCATGATCAGTGAGCAGTCATTTCACTTCTTTCAAATTCTGTCAGTGATTCATCACTGTGAATCTATTGTTCCCATAATGCATTGACAGCAAAGCATGTAGATGTGTTGCCTCTGTCTCTCATTGATAAACCAAACTGAAATTTAACAAAAATGGATAATCAAAAGAGAAAATTGACCAACAATGATGAAAGTGCAGTAAAAAAAAAAAGAAAGGTGATAACACTGGACATGAAATTTAAATCTAATGTAGATGGAGTTAGAGATGAAATAGCCAGCCAAAGGAATGTTGACACTGCCACCATTTGAGAGACTTTAGATGTGCAGCCAAGAAAGCTAGTGAAGTTGAAATGATCAACATATGAACTTGACTCTCTATACATGTATAACTGACAGGAAGAGGGATTTTAGTGTTTTGAGAAGAACTTTTTACAGGTCATAGAATGATCATATTTTTCCCATTGATTTTTAAAATCTCTTTACATGGTTTCATCTTGCATTTTCATTTTTACAGTCCAATACTGTTATGCAAAATGAGGAGTGCCTGCCTATATTGTAAAGGAAGAGTAGACTAAAAGTTTCAGAAGACATGATAGTATGATTGGGGGATGTCAAGCATAAGAAAAAATTCTATAATTAGTGAGCTGTTAAGAAGTAAGGGTAGTGGTAAAAGGTCAGATGGTAGTTTGTTTTACAAATGACACAATTTATGAGAGAGTGTCCTTGTTAGTCAAAAAGCATAATTAATATAGTACACTGAAAACCCTGGACAGGGAATCAATAGGCAGAACTTTGAGTCCTGAGTCTGTCTACATGACCTTGTAAGTCACTTAGTTCTTTTGTATCTTCACTACTTTTTCAGTAAAATAGAAGAATTATACCTATTGCACAGAGTTATTGTGAGGCTTCAGTTAGATTTAAAAAAACACTTTGTAAATTATAAAGCACTCTATACATAATATTTGTCTGTGAGATGAGAGAGCTGGACTAGATAGTACCTAAGATTTCTTCAACTCTTAAACTTAATGACTGTATTCTTTAAATGTGGCATAATATTTCTAACCTCCATTAATCCTTCTTAAAATCTAATCATACTACAGACTCAGAGCAATCCCTATCATAATCCCAGATAGCTTTTTTGCTGAAATTGACAAGCAGAAAGTCTTAGAAGAAAACATGATATATCTTCAGGACCTTGGGTTAGGGTAATTATTTCTTAGATAGGACACCAAAAGCACAAACAAACAAAGAAAAAATAAATGAATTGAACCACATTAAAATTTTGTGCTACAAATGATAGCATCAATAAAGTGAAAAGACTACCCACAGAAAGGGAGAAAATATTTGCAAATTATATATCAGATAAGAGAGTTGTATCCAGAATATATTTTTAAAACTCTTATAATTCAATAAGAAAGCAAATAGACCAATTTTTAAATGGGCAAAGTCAATTGGGCCTAACAGACCTATACAGAACATTCCAACCCACGACAGCAGAGCATCTATTTTTTCAAGTGCACAAGAAACATTCTTCAGAATAGAGCATATGTTAGGTCACAAAATAAGTCTTGATAAATTTTAAAAGATTGTAACCATACAAAGTATCTTTTCCAGTTACAATAAAATGTAAACAGCAAAAGGAAAACTGGAAAATTCACAAATATGTAGAAATTAAAGAACATACTCTTAACAACCAGTGGGACAAAGATGAGGACACAAGGGAAATTAGAAGATATCTTGAGACAAGTGGAAAAGAAAACACAACATACCAAAACTTATAGGATCCAGCAAAAGCAATGCTAAGAGGGAAATTTATAGTGTAAATGCTTGCATTAAAGAAGAAAGATCCTAAGTCAACAATTTACCTTCATACCTTCAGGAACTAGAAAAAGAAGAACAAACTCAACCCAAAGCTGGCAGAAGGAAGGAAATAATAAAGATTAAAACAGCAATAAATACAGTAGAGATGAAAAATAATAGAGAAAATCAATAAAACCAAGAGTTGGTTCTTTTGAAAAGATGAGCAAAATTGAAAAACTTTTAGCTAGGTTGGCTAAGAGAAAAAGAGAGAAGACTCAAATCGCTAAATTTAGAAATGAAAGAGGGTGCATCACCACCAATTTTACAGAAATAAAAAGGATTATGAGGGTACTATGAACAAGTGTACAACAGCAAATTGGATAACTTTGAAATGGACAAATTCCTAAAAACACAAAATTTACCAAAACTGAATTGTAAAGAATAGATTTTCTGAATAGACTTATAGCAACTAAGGTAGTATCTTCCTTGGGTGGTAAAGGATACCACAGGGTTCATCATTTTATAAACTTAGTTCGTATTATTTTTCTCTAAGTTCACCACCTTTTCTCTAAGTTCAGCACCTTACACATACTCATTGAATCCCATGTACCGTGTTTTGGCCTGCTCAGGCAGCTTTGAGTCTTTATTTATCAATTTATCCCTGTTAGCTTAAAATTTCACTACCTGGGAGAGGAAAGTAGCATGCAAACTTGAAGATCTTATTTTATACTCCCTTTCCTATATCATTTAATAAAATGTTAAATAAGAGTATCTCTGCATCCACTCTTTAAACCCTTATTGTTAACATTTCCTAACTAAAGAACCTATATATGGCTTGGTTCATGGTGTCTTTAATCTCCAAATATAAATTGAACTGTAAAAAAATTAATAATTATGTGGAAACCACAACTTCCAACTGATTGGACTACTATTGCAATACTCTTCTTGCCATAAAAAAGGGTATGGTTTTTACCCTTTCTCACCAAATATTTTCAACTCATTGTCCTGTTTTGTTTTGTTTTGTTTTCTACTGGCAGTGCTTCTTCAGTTTTACAGTGGAACACAATAACAGTGTTAGCTTTTTTACCAACTTTGATGTCTTCTCTTCTGTATATTGAGGTCAGCCTGATATTTTATTCCAGGTCTTAGGTTATAGCGTGGAATGGAAGAGAGATTCTGTTATTAAGAGATAGTAGAAAATGACTATGATTCAAATACTCTTAGATAATCAATTTGGATTTTAACAGCAAAATAGGTATCAACGTGACTCCTATTTCTACATGGAGTGCCTGTTATACAACACAGTGACCTTGAAAGCAGTTATAGTTTCAGGCTTGTTAAAAAGCATTTTAGTCTTACTGTGTTACTGTATTTGTTAGGTAGTTTCACAATGTTAAATTTGACTCATTAAGGATGATATATTCCATTTTGAGTTATACCAAATCTCCCAAAAAATAAAAGTCTAGAACCAGACAGCTTCATTGGTGAGTTCTATCAAACATTTAAAGAAGAATTCATACCAATCCTTCTCAAATTCTTCCAAAAAAATAGAAGAGAAAGGAATACTTCCAAATTCATTTTATGAGGTAAGCATTACCCTGATACCAAAACCAGACAGGGATGCCACAAGAAGAGAAAATTGCAGCCAATATCACTGATAAACACAGATGAAAAAATCCTCAATAAAATATTAGCAAACCAAACTCCAATACATTAAAAGGATCATACACCATGATCAAGAGGAATTTTCCAGAGGTGCAAGGATGGCTTAACATCTGCAAATCAAACAGTATTATACACCACATTAGCAAAATGAAGGGTAAAAATCATATGATCATAACAATAGATGCAGAAACGCATTTGACAAAATTCAATACCCACATATGATAAAACTCTCAACAAAGTGGGCATAGAGGGAACATACCTCAACATAATAAAGGCGATACATGATAAGCCCACAACTAGCATCATACTCAATGGTGAAAAGCTGAAAGCTTTTCTTTTAAGATTAAGAACAAGCAAGAATGCCCACCCTTGTCACTTTTATTCAACATAGCATTAGGAGTCCTAGCCAAAGCAATTAGGCAAGGAAAAGAAAGAAAAAACAATCAAATTGGAAGGGAAGAAGTAAAACTTATTTGCAAATGACATGATATTATATATTTTAAAAACCCTAAAGACCACACCAAAAACTGTTAGGACTAATAAACAAATTCAGTCAATTTGCAGGATACCAAATCAATATTAAAAAATGTGTTGTGTTTCTATACACTAATAACAAACTAGCAGAAGGAAAAATTAAGAAAACAATTCCATTCACAATTGCATCAAAAAGAAGAAAATATCTAGGAATAAATTTAACCAAGGGAGTTGCACACTGAAAGCTGTAAGACGTTGACGAAAGAAATTGTAGAAGACACAGATAAAAGGAAGGATATTCCATGCTCATGGATTGGAAGAATTAATATTGTTAAAATGTCCATTCTACCAAAGCAATCTGTAGATTCAGTGCAATCCCTAAAAATTCCAGTGTCATTTTTTCAGAAAATAGAACAATCCTAAAATTTGTATGGAACCATAAAAGACCTCGAATAGCTGAAGCAATAGAAAAAAGGGCAAAGCTGGAGGCACCACACTCCCTGATTTGAAACTATATTTCAAAGCTATAGTAATCAAAAAAGTATGAAGACTATATTTTCAGGGATCATTTGTATAGTTTGTTACTAGAGAAGTTTTTATGAACGTGTAGAGCACCCGAAACCACAAGAAGGAGGTGCAGCGTTCTCTCCTGAGTGTGAAGTCAGCTCTTGGTGTTACTTCTGCAACTGCCACTAGCCACTGATGATTGTTCTTCTCTTCCTTTGGGAGAGTAAGAGGGAGAGAATGCTGTCAGAGTTAAAAACAAAAACAAACCAGATGGTATTCACACAAAAACAGACACATAGATCAATGGAGCAAAATAGAGATCCCAGAAATAAACTTAAGCATGTATGGTCTGTTAAATTAACACAGAAGTCAAAACTATACAATGGGGAAGGGGCAGTCTCTTCAATAAATGGTGTTGGGAAAATTGGACAGCCACATGCAAAAAAAATGAAACTGGACCACTATCTTAACACCATACACAAAAATCAACTCAAAGTGGATCAAAAATTTGAACATAAGACCTGAGACCATAAACCTCCTAAAAGAAAACACAAATGGTAAACTCCTTGACATTGGTCTTGGCAATGAGCTTTTGAATTGGACTCCAAAGCAAAGGGCAACAACAACAAAAAAAAATAAACTAGTGGGACTACATCAAACTAAAATACTTCTGCACAGGAAAGGAAACCAACAAAATGAAAAGGCAGCCTACTAAGTGTGAGAAAATATTTGCAAATCATATATCTGATTAGGGGTTAATATCTAAAATATATAAAGAACCCATACAACTCAATACCAAAAAAATCAATCTGATTAAAAAACGAGCAAGGAATCTGAATAGACATTTTTCAAAAAAAGACATACCTATGGCCAATAGGTACATGAAAAGGTTCTCAGTATCACTAATCATCAGGAAAATGCAAGTCAAAATCATGAGATATCACCTCATACCTTTTTGAATGGCTATTATCAAAAAAAAAACAAAAAATAACAAGTGTTGGCAAAGATGTGGACAAAAGGAACTCTTGCACACTGTTACTGGGACTGAAAACAGTATCCAGGTTCCTCAAAAAATTAAAAATAGAGCTACCATATGATCCAGCAGTTCCCCTTCTGGGTATTTATCCAAAGAAAATGAAAACACTAACTGGAAAAGATATATGCACCCCCATGTTTCTTGCAGCATTATTTACAATGGCTGAGCAACCTAAATGTCCACTGATGGATGAATGGATAAAGAAGTGGTGTATAAAAAAGAATGAAACCTTGCCATTTGTCATAACATAGATGGACCTTGAGGGTATTACGCTAAGTGAAATAAGTCAAACAGAGAACAACAGATACCATATGATGTCATTTATATGTGGAATCTAAAAACAAATAAAATTAAAACAAACAAAAACCAAGCTCATGAATACAGAGAATATATTGGTGGTTGCCAGAGGCAGGGGAGGATGGGGGTGGGTGAAATAGGTGAAAGGGGTTAAAAAGTACAAACTTCTAGCAATAAATTAAGTAAGTCATGGGGATGTAATATACTGCATGGTGACTATAGTTAATAAATTGTATTGTATATTGAAAATTGCTTAAAACTTTTCCTCACCAGAACAAAAACTTTATAACTGTATGGTGATGGATACTAACTAGACTTACTATGGTGATCGTTTCACAATATATGCACATATTGAATCATTATGTTGTATACCTGAAACTAATATAATATGTCAATTATATCTAAATTTAAAAAATAATTATATCAAAGCTTGACATTAGAATAAATATAGATATTTGTGTTTTAAGTGTATGGATAAGTGTGGTTTAAGTCTTGCCTAGCTTTTGCTGAGAGTATTAATAGACTAGAATTTTCCCTTCTCAGAGTATTTATAGGATTCTTCCCAGGTTGTTGATTTTCTGAGTACTAGTTTTCATTATCTTCTTGCTTATCTTTTTAGAAGCTCATTATTTTTTTTGCAAGTGTATGAATAATAAAAGTTTAGGTGAAACTTAAACTAGCAAATTGTAGTACTTTTCAGAAGTCCTAGTGAAAACTTACTTTCTTTTTTACAGTTCACTTGGTTTGAAGGAGTAGGGCCATATGGTGGTAAGAAGGGAACAAGAACTGGTCAAAATTACAATTTGGGGTTATTTGTAGAATTTAACATACTTCATTATAAATAATCAGAAGTTTATCTACTGCATTTCATGTTTACCATTAGCAGAATAATTGAATTTTCTTCTTGTTATTTTTTAATTTTGATATATGTCATTGGTTCATGAATAACAAGAAGAATTATGATAGTTTATTCAAAGCTTTTCTGTGTAAGTACCTAAGCTGGAACCAGTTCAATCCAAAATTCAATTGTATACCTATTATGTGTGTAAAAATGTGCTAGATATTTGATTTATATTGGTTCAGACAGAAATACATATATTCCAAGCCCAAGATTGTTAATTGTTTTTTAAGAAACGGAAGTAAGGAGAAAAGTCATTAGTTTAAAAAGCTTTTACCGTAGTGCGGAAACACTTGAGTCACAAATATATGATCTTACTCACCTAGACAAGCATAAGCACTAAATGAAAAAGAAAGTATTCAGCAGGTGGTGTTGAACACTTTGTTGGACAGGTCATGGTCCTCATGAGCAGAGCAGTGAACACTGTGGTAGATTTAGTGTTATGACATATATTCTCATTGTTGTTGGGAAAAACTTGTTTTAATTGTGAAAGTGGGTATGAATTCTTCTAAGACTTTATTAGAAGAAAATAATGCAAATGTTCGTTGAGCAAAAGTGGTTATATATGAATTATCTCTGACCCCAAAGAAGTTTTCAGTGTAATTGAAGAGTCAAGACATGCATATATGAAAGCATTATAAACATAATGGAATAAGAACCTACCCTAAATTTTTAGGGTAGGCTCTCTGTCCTGGAAGTCTTCATGGAGGAAATGGGATTTGAGATGTCCACTGAAGAACTGATAGACTTCTTCATGTTAAGATGAAATTTCCCTTTTACAATAGAACCTACTGTAATTATTGTTTGACATGCTTATTGTAAGCAATGAATTTCATTGTAGTATACTAGGCATGATGATCAAAGGTTCTGAAATCAAACTGCCTGGACCCAAACTCAGATTCTACCACTTGTTAGCTGCATTACCATCAAATGGGGATAATAATAGTATATTTCTTACAGAGTTAGGATTAATGAGAATAATGCATCTACATATCATGGGAATAGCATGAGCTCTGGAGTCTGACAGATCTTGGTTCAAATCCCAGTTCTGCTACTTACCAGAGACCTTAGGCACTTGAGTTCTCCAAGATTCAGTTTTCTCATTTATAAATGGAGATGATAAAGCCTAACCCAAAAGGCTGTTGTGATGATTAAATGAAGCAATTTATGTAAAGCACTTAGCAGAGTGCCTGACATACAGTAAAAGCTCTATGAATAATTTTATGTTGTTATAAAATCTGAGTCATGTAGAGACTTCATTTTTATCTTCCTATTCATGTTTTAAGGGTGAACCTGGTCTGCCGGGATACCCAGGGAACCCTGGTATCAAAGGTGCTATGGGAGATACTGGTTTGCCTGGATTGCCAGGGACCCCTGGAGCAAAAGGACAACCAGGCCTTCCTGGATTCCCTGGTAATATTACTTTTCTTAAATGCTTCCTTCTCTCCTTTCTTATCTACTGTAACCCATGTCACAAAGCAACTTCTTAATTGACAGACTTCTGTTCTATTTCTCAATCAGCTACGGACCAGCAAAGCAATCTCGAACTAGCTCTTTAACATTTTTGCCCAAATTTCTTTCTGTATAAAATGAAAGTGGGCATTACCAACTCAGCAGGACAATATCCTGTGGGCAGAGAGCACTTTTGAGTCTTTGACTGCTAGCCACAAGTCAACTAAGAGGCCTTACTATTTTTCTAGGTGGTAATGTACACTGCTAAGCCCTAGCCTGCTGCTGATTCCCTTAGAATGTTGTACTCAGGTACACGGTGGGTAGCTGTTGGTAGAACAATCATGCAGTTCATTCAAATGATAAGGACTGAGTCATGCAAGCAAAGGGACTTAAGCACTGTAGTCAAGTAGGTGGTCTGAACTCAATTGTTATAGTGCCTGCTCTGTTTACACCTGTATTTATTTTTTTGTTTGTTTGTTTTTTGGATTGTACAGTGGCATGGATGCAGTGGACCTTTGGTTATCTTTTCCTTAACCTTTTTATTAAAGTATAGCATACAATAACATGTACAAGACAATAAATGAGTTTTTACCTATATATATATATATATATATATATATATATATATATATATATATATATATATATCCATGTACCCACCACACATATCAAGGTATAAAACAGTTCCCTTACCCCATGAAGTTTACCTACGCCCCTTCACAGTGGCACCCCCCTTCCCCAGGTAACCACTACTATGACTTCTATCACCACCAGTTAATTTTACCTGTTTTTGAAATTCACATAAATGGAATGATACAGTATATATCTTTGTGTCTAGCTTCTTTCACTCATCATTATGAATGTAAGATTCATTTATCTTGTTGCCAGTCAGCAGGTTTTTTGTTTTTTTTTTATCATTGCTCCATAATATTCCATTGAAGAAATAAACCATAATCAATTACCCATTCTCTTCTTGATGGACTTTTGGGTTGTTTCCAGTTTGGGACTATTAAGGGAAAAGATGCTATTAACATTCTTTGACACGTCTTTTGGGGGACACGTGTACTCATTTCTCTCACAAAAACTTAGTGGTAGAATTACTGAATCAGAGGGTAGGTGTACATTTAACTTTAGTAGATGGTGCCAGTTTTCCAAAGTGATTTTATACATTGCAGTCCCACCTGCAATGTATGAATGTCCATGGGTGGCTCCTGGTGGCTTGCCATAATCATATAGTAGTTAGTACTTTGTGTTGTGAAATGTCCAGTTGCCTGTATCCTCACCTCACTTGATACTGTCAGTCTTTTTAATTTTAGCAATTCTTGTGGGTATATAGAGGTATCTCAATGAAGTTTTAATTTACATTTTCCTAATGAATGACAATGTTAAACACCTTTTCATATACTTATTGGCCATTTGACATATTTATGAAGTGCCTGCTCCAAGTTTTTTTGCTCTTATTTAATGAGTTGTTTGCCTTTTTTCTTATTATTCAGAGCAGTTCTTCATATATTCTGGATATGTATTACAAATAGATTCTTTCTGTCTCAAATTTGCCTTTCACTCTCTTAATGCTGTCATGTGATGTTAATAAAGTCCTTTCTTACTCTTCTTTCATGGTTAGTGCTTTTTGTGTCCTATTCAAGAAATGTTTGCCTACTCAGGTTTATGGAAATATTCTAATTTTTTCTGTAACTTTCAATGTTTAAGGTTTAAGGTTTTATATTTAGGTTTATGGTTTGCCTCGAAGAAGAATAGTTTTATGGTGTGATTAGGGGTCAAGGTTCATTTTTTTTCATACAGATGTCCAATTGCTCCACACTCTTTTTTTATTTTAAAGAAACAGTTCTTTTCTTGTGCTCATCGAAAGACACCATTAAGAAAATGAATAGGGAAGCTATAGACTAGGAGAAGATACTTACAAAACATGTATCTCATAAATGACTGATATCTGGGATATATAAAGAACTTCTACAACTTAATAGTAACAAGACATGCAATCCATTTTTCTCAATGCTGAAGACTTGGAACGTACATTTCACAAAAGAAGATTCACGGATGTTCAATAAACACGTGCAAAAGTGATCAATATCATTAGCTACCAAAGAAATGCAAATTAAAACCACAATGAGGTAGCACTACATTTCTACTAGAATGGCTATTATTAAAACAACTGGTATCACCATATGTTGTACAAGGATCTGGAGCAAGTGGAATTCCCAAATATTGTTGTTTGTTTGTTTATAAATCACAGCATATACCTATTCTGTGACTCAGCAGTTTCACTCCTATCCAAGTATTTACCCAAGATAAATTAAGATTTATGTCTACAAAAATACCAGCACAGAGATATTCATAGCAGCATTACTCATAATAGCTAAGTAGACCAGGTTTCCATAAATAGAATAGATATTCATGATAGCTAAAACCTGACAACAACCCAAATGTCCAACAAGAAATGAATGGATTCTTAAAAATTTGGTATATCCATACAATGGAATCCTACCAATTAATTCTACCAGTATAATATGGTGATAATTGTTTTTATTATGAATATAAAATAATGTCAACCTCTGAATAAATCAATTTAAAACTTAAAATTATTCTTAAATCATCAAGCAAACACCAGCATCTTTTTGGGTTTTCTTTCTATTCTTCACTGTTTCTATGCTAACACTCTAAATTGTAAATTTGAATTGTAGCTCTCAAAGCAGTGCGGTTTTTCTTTTATCATTAAATTGAGCTCTTTACCCTAGGAACCCCAGGCCTTCCTGGACCAAAAGGTATTAATGGTCCTCCTGGGAACCCTGGCCTTCCAGGAGAACCTGGTCCTGTAGGTAAGAATGAAAAATAAGGGTTTGCTGTTCTGTTAAACTAAGGCTTTATTCATTTTTGGAAAGTCAAATCATTTCTGGGAGCTGTGAACATTTTCAAGACAAAGAAGCATGGTGATCATTCACTTAATACTACCTGTTAGGTACGAAGTGAACAATTCTTAATAAAAGTTGCTTAAAATTATTATTATGGGACCTTATTTTGGGGGCTCACTTTTTCCAAGGAGAGTTATTTCAAGTATCCTATAATAGTAGGTAGACACTCTGATTATTTTAGAATGGCAAGGTGTAGTTTTCTTTGTTTACTGAATTCTAAAGCAAATCACTTCCTTTGGCCCCATACAAGGCCTATAATTCACCCCACTTCCATCCCCCCACACATGCACATCTTGCTTTCTTATATATTCTAAAGGTAGATTAAAATGAGAAAGTGAAATGTTTTGAATACTGAATGAATGATAAAGCAGTTCCTTATTCTCAAATTATCCTGTATTTCTTTTCCACAAGATTTCATGATTTAAAGGAGTGTCCCAGAGACACTTTGTGTCTTTTGGGTAGAACTGTTTGAAGCCAAAATGGAAAGAATTGGGGATATGGAAGGAAAAGGGAATTGGGAAGATAGGTGTAACCTGCTGTACTCTGTTCTTCAGGTGGTGGTGGTCGTCCTGGGCCACCAGGGCCTCCAGGTGAAAAAGGCAAACCAGGTCAAGATGGTATTCCTGGACCAGCTGGACAGAAGGGTGAACCAGGTGCTATATTTTTTAATTGTCCTTAATTTTCTAATTTCTTCCTTGTCTACTTTAACTTTTGCCCTTTTTTACCCATACTGAAATTGTATCTTCTTTCTTACCCTCTAAGCTACCACATACTTTTCCCTTCCTAATTACCTTCTTGCACTCCGTCCTGAGAATATTACCTCACATTTATTGATAAAGTTGCCTCCCTCTTATGAAAAACTCCATATCCTTTCTTGTTCAATTTTTCATGTCAAGAAGCTACCTGGACAACTTCTTGTCATCAAGAAGTCAACTACTCTGGATGACCTCCTTTCACTATGCAATCTCTATTCCATTTATATATACACACATATATTCATATGACATGAGTTTTTAAGGATAACACTCATCACAAATAGAATATAAGTTTATATGGTTTTCTCATGTTAGAATTGTAGTTCCATGTTGGAAATGTCTTCGTGTTTCATATAATATACATTGCAGCACTTACGAGAAACCTAAATGATCCAAAAATAATTTGTCCTTGTTTCAGTTATTATTATCTATTTGAGAATTTTTGGTTTATGCTCTAACAGGTCAACCAGGCTTTGGAATCCCAGGACCCCCTGGACTTCCAGGACTTTCTGGTAAGCTTTAATGAAGCATGCTAAATCAGTCCATAAAATATAATATTCTCCAGTACACATACTTATTCATCTATACATACAACCCCAGACGACTCAAAGCTAGAGTTACATCTTAAAGCATTTCCTAATTAGCAACTTAGTATAAAGAGTTGTACTATAAAAAATACACCATTAAGAACATTTACATATAGATATCTCTTCATTAACCTCATAAATAAATGTTAGGGGTGGGATAGGGAGGGTGGGAGGGAGACGCAAGAGGGAGGGGATATGGGGATATATGCATACATATAGCTGATTCACTTTGTTATACAGCAGAAACTAACACAACATTGTAAGGCAATTATACTCCAATAAAGATGTTAAAATAAAAAAAAATTTTTTAAAAGAAAGCAAAATTGTACGAAGAGGTAGATTTCACTAAGTTTTTAAAAACCCTTTTAGCCAGAAGAAAAACACTTTTTTCTCCCCATGGAAACCAAAACCAAGGTAATATAAGAAAACTGTAGAAATATGTACCAATAATAAAAATGTCTATTGAAAACTCCATCTTAATTTACATCTTGCATTTTGGATGGGTAGGTGTGCACACACATCTGCCTTCCCTCATTTGTTCTTACTATTATTGTAAGCATCAAGTAGTCAATTAAATGACTGAATGTGTGTACAGATATGTATGTTTATGTTCTGAAATGACCATTGGCTATTCTATGGAGACTTTTTTCAAACTACACATAGATCACTTAGAAATCCCTGTGTTTTTTTCATGAATCCAACATAAAAATTATTACTCTAATGTGCGACTGTTTTATTGCTCTCAAGCATGTCGGTGGTGTAGAAAAGGTGTTGAAAAGAGTTTATCTAGATTGTGTTTCTAAATCTTGGATAGAATGGTCTTCGGGGACACACAGCAACCGTTGAAGATCCATATCTTCCAATGGTCTCAAAAATTAGTCTCAAAACATTTGTGTTAGGAATTTCCTCCAGCTATCTCCAACCTATTGTTGCAGATATTTTATACTTTTCTATTTTTTTCTCCCTTTTTCTCATAACTACTGGTCATGTGATCATTGCTTTATGTCCTAATACAAAGGATATCTTTTAGGATGCAAGTTATTATTGTTTCTATATTTCTATACATAGAAATAACAGTATGGGTTTTCTGGATGGGCTGGGGATTTGGTAGGATGTAGAAATGACCTCAGTAAATTCCATTACTTCTTCTAGTAAGTGGGAGCAGCTTTAGTCTTACAGACAAGCCTGATATTCAGTATCATTTAATGTGTTCTCTAACATGACTTCACTTTCATAGGTCAAAAGGGTGATGGAGGATTACCTGGCATTCCAGGAAACCCTGGCCTTCCAGGTCCAAAGGGTGAACCAGGCTTTCATGGTTTCCCTGGTCTGCAGGGTCCCCCAGGCCCTCCTGGTTCTCCAGGTCCAGCTCTGGAAGGCCCTAAAGGCAACCCTGGGCCCCAAGGTCCTCCGGGGAGACCAGGTATGTACATGAGTGGTAGGGGAGTGGTCTATTTATTAGTCCATTTATTTCATTTTGCTGGTAGGTTATTCAGTCTTTAGGACTTTAGAATCTATAATCCAAAGAACTTCTTAAAAAGAAAGAGCTTATTTTATTCATAGCTCCATCCATTTCCATGACATCTAATAATTCTTTTCAGTAATGCGTTTCATCATTTAAAGTTGAACTAAAACATACCAACTTGGAGGAAAAAAAGAAATAGTGGATTTATTAGTCGTTTTATTAAACATAAAGCTATACTGATAACCTGGCAGCAAAATGTCATCTGCATTTTTAATGTGAGCTTCTCAGCATGTCATCACAGAAATCATTTTAGTGATCACCAAATAGATGCTTGTGGTCCATACCAAAAGTGTTGCTATGGTTCTGTCATATGATCAGCAAATGTCACCAAGCACAATAAAGAAATTTTATCTTCTCTAGGAGCTAGGCAATCAAATTTATCTTCAACATCACAGCATGATTAAATTGAATAGTGATCTCTTCATACCAGCTTCATGTCTATACCTCATTTGTCTTGTGTTAATTGCTCTAGTAGTCTCAGTTTTGCATCCAATGTTCACTTTTTATTTTGTGTTTGTGCTGTGTCATTTCATTTTAGTAAGCTTGGAAACACTCATTTTCATCCTGAATTAATGTCGCTGAGCTCAATCACTGAAGATAGATTATTAATACATTCTTGAGACTTGATATTCAAGTTTTATATTTCTAATTATTGAAAACTTGGCCCTCATTGATTTTTTAAAAATAAGAGAAATGTAAGATTAAAAAAAACCAAAGCAATTGCCTTTTTATCCTTTGAAGGTCTCTGACCCATTTTTTAAACGTATTTAAAAGTGAAAATTTCCATAAACTCTGAAGTGATTGCAGTCAGTTTTAATACGATGTGCTCTAAAAACATGAATTAAATGGGATCACATACTTTGTTCAGAAGATCATTTTCAAAACTAGATTTTATCTGATCTGATTTGACTGTTTATAGAGAGTGTGATTTAAAGTTTTACTTTGGTTTACTACTGAAGAAAAGCAGTGAAAATCTCCTCAGCCATGTTAATTCTCTTGCATGTAATGTAAAGAATTGACACAAATATCTTGCTTGGTTATGCATGCAATAGTTCAAATAAACCAAACTATTATCCTTGTTTGTATTTTAATCAACACTGTGGCTGTTTATTCTTACCAGTAATAGAGCTCAATGCTGAACATTACTCTGAAATATGTCAACATAAAGACATCAGTCACAAAGGTTCTTTAAAAATTACTGTTTCTAAAAGAAATAATAACAAAAGTAGTCAGAAGAAGAACACACATCTGATGAGTATTTGTGACTTATCGATTTGTTCATAAACTACAAATTAAAATGGAATTTTAAACCCAATTGCTCTTAGAATTGATTGTTGTCATCTACACTCATAGTAATAATTATTATAAAAATGATTTTTGGTCTTTCAAAATATGTTACATGTGTTGTTTTTATTTTGGTGTTGATGTGAAGTGGTGATAATTTGGTTTATATACAGATGCATGAATATGAGCTTGCAGAATATTCTTTTATTGAATTAAAGTTTAACTTGAAAGAAGTTAGTGTAATGCTTTAGTTTCTTGATATTTCTAACAATTTTGATATTTTTCCTTTTTATTAATGATGACATTGGGCCTTGGTGAACTTTGATCCCTATCCAGGTCCTACAGGTTAGCTCCTTAACTCCAAAGTAGTATCTGCATGAAGTATGAAACTTTTCTTATATTTATATATATATATATATATGTATGTGTATATTATTTATATACACATATATAGTGTATGTATATGTGTGTATATAGGTGTATATACACCTGTACCTAATATTTTCAAGTGTTTGAATATATTTTAAGAGCATATATGCCAATTCAATTCTTACATGTTGATCTATCTCTGAAAGTTTTCAGGAACTTGCAGAGTCCAGTTTTTCTGTCTATTGGAATAACTCAAAATTACCTAATTAGGAAAACTGATATATCATTTTAAAATTCATATATCTGTGTCATTTTTAGTTGAAAATTTTTAGTACTCAAAAGTATATTGTATACTATTTTACGTTTACCTTTAGAGTGTATTTCCTATTTTTGCCTCATATCTGTTAATGTAAATGAAATTGAACTATTCTTCAAAAAAACATTCTTTTTAAACAATAATATGTATTATCAGATCCTGCAAATATGCAATTCTTGATGAGCCATACCTCTTGTAATTTTTCAAACCATCCCATCTTCACATTTTGGTTTGTCACAAAGTTTTAAATTCTACTGCTATGTAAATGGACTAATAGGCACAGAGTAAAAAAGAAAGTCAGTGCAACAGCACAGATTAGAAACCTCTTAATCTTATTTTCATCCTATACATATAAAAAGTCCACACCCAAGAACAGTTACCAAGTGCTGCCCATTAGAAAACTGCTGATTCATATTAAAAGATGTTCACCTAATCAGGAGTAAAAAGAACCACAAATATCTGAATGTGTTTATTATTTTTCAAGATAAATAGCCCTTTTCAAATTTCTAAGGAGTAACTAAAAGGGGAAAAAGAATAATCCTGAGTTCTGGCTATTGGAAATGGCAGGAAATTTTCTCTTCTTATGATTTTAAAATTCATAATTTTTCAAGATTCTTTTTAGGAAGCCATCTATCTGTGTGAATCAATTCCCTGGTTTATCACTCCCCCACAAACCCATCATTTCCTATAACCATAGATTATCAATCTAGAAGGACCTAACTTTTACATTTGTCAAAGAGGTATTCATGAGACACTTGTTGATGATAGCAAGACAGATTTTATTCAAGACTATTGCATTAGGGGAGAGACTATTGTAATAGGAGAGAGAGACTGAGCTCAGCTCTGAGTACAACAAAGTCAAATGGAGATTTATAGTCCACTAGCAGAGTGAAGGAGTCAGTGGATGAAAAATTACTAAAAGGAGACATCAAGGGTAAGCAGATTCTTGCTAAACTGGCCTATTAGAGTTCTTGCTAAAGGCAGTCCAAGGACTTAGACATCAGGATAAGGAATGAGGAACTTGATCAGATATCAAGGGTGGGGAGGCTCTCCCTAAACTGACTTAGCAGGATTCTTGCTAAAACTGGACTCAACAGACCAAGGCCAGGGCCCAAGGGGTGAGGCCTAGTTGAGAAGAGGGCTCAGAGAAACCTGTCTAAAGTTTAGTCACAGATGAGAAAACTAAGACCCAAAGAGGTTAATAAGCTTGCTCAAGGTCATATTGTTAGTTACTGGCATAACTGGGAATCTGACTTGGGGCTCTCCAGTACTCCGTTAAGTGTCTGTTCTACTAGTAACATGTATCATCTTTCCACAAAGGCAGTTATATAGCTTGATGCTTATGATCTGGCCTCTTATTCTAGTTATAAATATGATAAGTGATGGAGCAAAGCTGCTTCTGCCATTTTAGGAGACGCTTATAGATAGCAGACTGGGCCTTGACTGCACTTTCTTGTTTTCTGTTAACTCAAAAGCTCCATCAACCCCTACTAACTGCTTCTTGTGTTTTACCTAAATGGATGTCATCAAAAAGATTAAGACAAACACATGATGTTTAACTATTGCCAAGATAAAGAGAAGACTAGGGTATTCTTTGAAGTAATTTTGAGTCCTGCCCTATCTGACTTACATAGAAGTCTGCTGCCTTGATCACTTCCAGACTTTACTGTCAGCTAGAATATTGTTTTCTTCTGAGGCACTAGAATATATTCAAAGAAGAAAAAGGAAAGTAGCCACGTTACTTTAAAACCAATTTGACAGCTTATTTACCAGATGTACTCTAAATTACATAGTTATTGGAATCTGGTATCTGCAGCGTTCTCTTCTTTGCAACAGTTGAAGACTACAACCTTAAGTGGAAACTGGATTTAAAATTTACCAATCAATTCATCAGCTTATCTTTAGTTATTACCACGTATATACAAGACTTGAGATTTTTGTTTTATTTTGTTTTTCAGTTAAACTTTGTTAGATCTTTTGAGAAATAATGGATTGAGAGCCTCATATACAAAATTGACTTGGCATATAACTCATTAAAATGTTACCTTTTAGAAATTAAAGTCTTAGAAGTTTTGCTATGATATGATCTGAAGTTTTCCTTGTTACTTACTCAGACTGAAATATCATATAGTTCAATGACATATTTTTCTAAGAGTTCTTGTTTTGGTCCTTCTATATCAAACACATATATAAAATGTCTTTACTCAAACTCTGAATTATCTTTGGTAGGAATTCTAATTTATCTAGCTAATTGTGTTGCCAGACTCTGCTCAAAGTGTTGTCTTGAGTCAGTTTGCTGTATGTGATTTAGAAACCATTTAAACAAACAGAAGCTGATTTTTGGCCTCCTGAATTTCAAATTGTCAAATGCTTTAGAAGTTTTATTACTAGGTAGTAATAGCAATGTTTTATATTTATATGACATACCACCATTTATATCATGTAACATACTTTCATTATAAGCTCCTTGAAGGCAGAATTTGGGTCTAGCTAATCTTTGTGTTCCCTGTAGCATCTTGCACATGGCAGATATGAGGTCAACATTTTTTAAAATGAATTTGATCTTTATAACAACTCTGAAGGAGGTTAGGGCAGACAACACTATTCCCATTATGTGGGTGAGAAAACAAGCTCAGAGAGATTGAATTACCCAGAATCCCATAGATATAAGTAGTAGAGCCAAGAATAGATCCTAGGTCTTCTGATTCCTAGGATTCAGTGCTCTAGCACAATTTATTCTCTCTTCTAACCTCAGTGCTTATAAATCATAGCAAGACTTGTAAGAAAAGGAAATTGTGTTTATAGTCAATTAACATTAACCAAGGGTTGTCCTGTTTGTAGGCTTTTTATCTTTTTATTTAATGATCCTTCTTTTAATAGTTAATAGCCTATTTTAATATGTGCATTGAATAATATAAAGTAAATGTGATATTTTCTGTGGTTTGGGGTGGGATATTGCATGCCAAAATATTTTGAAGTTCCCCTTCACTGATGGTCTTCATATCTTTGGAAAATTCGAGTTCAATAGTGAGCAAACATATATTGGCTTTTTGTCTTTGAGTAACTTATTACAAGTAATAATGCACAGAAGAACGCCTCTTGATGGATTATTTTTAAAAATAACTATGTGGCTTCATGGAATGATTTTCAAAGAAGACAAACAGAAGTACAGTTGGTAATGGCCATTGTATACTCGTGTTTTAATTTCTCTATTTGATCACCTATGATCTTTGTATATTTGTCTAATAAGGCCTTTAAATTTAATTGTAGCTCCTTGGAGCAGCCTGCACACACCAATAAATTTGCACCTCATGTTTTTACTAAAGAATGGCAGAGGCCAAGGTAAACTTTTACCCAGAGGAATAGAAGGCTATCAGTGAAGTGGTACTACCTTTCCAACTTTAATGTTTTGAAGGTGCTAACTTTTGGAAAGCCACTGTAGCAGTGTTAACATGTCTTCAGTAGAGATTTGCATTTTTTGCATTAATGAAAATTAGCAGCTTATTTTCTAGAATAAGCTCTATTTTAAAATATTTGGCTCTCTATACTCCTGTAGGGTTCTGTTTGCATACTGATTATGCTGTAGGTATAAGAAATGCTGGCAAAGAGGATTATTGTTTAACTTGTGCTATAATGTGAACCACTTCTAACTCATAATCTTATTTTGTACTGTGTGATGTCTGATACTGCTAACATCGATCTTTGGGCTTTGGTGAACTCTGATCTTCCCAGGTTTTCAAGGTTAGACTCTTCACTGGTCAATTCTTTTTTTTTTTTTTAATGCTTTGTATGTGTGACAAGAGAAATGCACTTTTTTTGCTATAATTCAGAAGTCATTGAAGAGTGCTGTTATCCTCAAATACTACCTGCTCTGGTATTTAACATTTTGGTGAAGGTAATGTGACTTGTTTATAATCAAGTTTGAAATGACATTAGGTCTTTGTGGTTTCAATTATTTATAATAGGTAATTCATACATAGAAACATGTTGAATTTTAAGTGGAAATACACTTATTTTTATCTTTAAGACTGCATTAAGATATTTAGGCAGGCATCTGGCCCATTTGTAACCTCTGTATATTGATTTTATTTTCTTGAATTTTTGTTGCTTGAGATTGATCAGATCTGTGTTTTCATGGCTATTTTCAGTAATGGAAGAGGGTAACTATTGAGTATTGTTAAAAATAAATCTTGTATCATTAGCAAATCAGTCATTTAAATTTGAGAGACTCTAGAACAACAGGTCTGAATTAATAACATGTAAATTTCCCCAAATTTCCTTTTAATTGCAAGCAGAGCAATGCCCAAAATATGCCTACTTTTTTTCCAAATGATAACAATGTTCTGTTTACTTTTCAAACTGGGGAAGCGGGGTGTAAAATGTTCCTTTTTTTCTTCCTCTTAATCTTACCCTAGTCATTGTTAGGCCGATTCACAGATAGTTTACCTTTCTCTTAATAACCTGATTTGCTACCTGATTTCTAGTCCAAATTATACATATGGATGAGACTAACAATTTTTCTTACAAAACCCTATCAAGGGGTTTGAACTCAGAAGTTGTTTTTAATTTGTTTGTTTAAGTTCAAAGTACCCCAACCCTTTCTTTATGATTGGGAAGGGAATTTTTGAGTGTTTCTGTCTGGTTGCTGGGCTAGGGTGACTATATGATTAAAACTGTTTAAAGATAAAATGATTGTTGTACTGTTGTGAACCTGCTTCCTCTTTCTCATGTGACAGATAAAACAGTTATATTATGAAATCACATAGATATAGCTGAAAGACTAAAAACAGGTTTATATTTTAAAGATATGTTCTTACCCTCAGTTTTACTAATAATGAAGATAATACTAGTAATAATAATAATTGTTTAAAACTTCTTATATAATTCTTACTATGTGCCAGGCACTGTGATTATATATATTATCTTATTTAATTCTTGGAACAACCTGATAAGGTAGGTACTATTCTTATTTCCATTTAAAAGAAGAGGAAATTGAGGCTAAGATGGTTAATAAACTTACTGAGGTCAAACAGCTAAAGATTAATGGAACTGGGATTCCAACCCAGCATTCTAGCTCCAGAGTCCAATAAGACTTTTCCTCCTCAACCAGTTTCCAATATTCCAACCCAGCATTCTAGCTCCAGAGTCCAATAAGACTTTTCCTCCTCAACCAGTTTCCATCCCACAGACGACAGATTTGGTAACTTCTTAACTGGCTTAGTCCTTTGTTGGGAACAGCATTAAGCTCAGGCAGGGAACACCTTGGCTTCTAAGTTTCAGGCATTCACAGCTTTTAAACAGTGTCTCACAGTCCTCATTTAGGTTGCCAATGACATTTTTTGAAAGGATGAAATATTCTGGACACAGAACCAAATCATCATTAGTTGTTCTTTCCTTTGTTTCACCACTTCCCCCATCAGGCCCCAAATTTTAACAAAAATGACCCTAACCTTGTTAGCCTGTAGCCATTGATTCTGGGTCATAAGAGTATTGGAAAGGATAGGATCAAAAAGGAGACCTTTTGTGCATATTGTAAGCATGAACTCAGTATTCTAAATTCACTTGCCTATGTTATTTCCTTCAAAAATAATCCCTACATATTTTCCTTTTTTGTTGAAACCAGTGAAAAGCTAAAATTACTGGAGGAGAGAAGGTATAAGTACTCACTAGTTGCTGTTCATTATTTGGGGCTTCGTAATTATCTTCTTAAGGCAGGACTACTTAGTCTCCACCTCAGCTATTGCTTAGCACACTACAGGCAAGTAACAGCTATTTCCCACCTAGTGTGAAAAAATGTGGCCATTTATCAGATCTTCTTAGTTGCTTAATGGACCTGATATCTTTATTTAGAAAGAAAAGTTTAAAACACAGTATAAGGAAAGAGCTTACCAAATCCCCTTTTAAATTACTTTATTTATTCAGAAGTTATATGCCAAATCCTTTATTTTTCTTCAGAAATATTTAAAATGTAAATAATACAAAAACATTTTAAAAATAAATTCAAAAGTACTATATTGAATCAATAACTTTCTGACACTAAAATATTCCCATGTATTAAGTATGTCACTAAAATGAAATTAAACAATTAGTTTGCTTAAATAACTATCTTAATTACATAGTAATACAAGCTGAATAAAAGTAACTACTTACAAGTAAAGCAATTTTATTTTAATCACAATGAGACAAATGGTTTGAATCCCTGATTGCCCTATGAAGTGTGGTCATGAACCAGCAACTTTAGCTACAGGACACTAGTTTATCTACAGGGCATTTGTTAGAATGCAAATTCTTGGGCCCCTCTCCAGCCTAACAAAATTCAGAACTCTGGGGTTAGACCCAGGAATCTATTTTAACAAGCCCTCCTGCGTATTCTGATGCATTTCCAATTTGAGAACAGTGTCCTATGGTGTCTCTTTTGGTTCACTTAAACATTTAGTTAAGGATTACAGAAGCAATCTTTATTATAATGTCCAAAGTCCTTCCTTTAGATATGAGCTTATTGGATTAAATATATAGTAAAATACAAACTAAAAGAGTCTGCAAACCAGTGTTAATAACAAAAAGAACCCAGCCCAGTTTACATTAGAGAGTCAGCATGGATCTATATTTTTAATGTAGTCTGGATTTTATTCTGCAAACTAATAGTATTTAGATGACTAATAGTATTTGGATAATGTAAAAGCCTGACTTTGATGCTATTCTTATGTTATACTGAAATGTGATTATTTGTTGTGCATTATCAAGGTCTAGCAGGTCCAGAAGGTCCCCGGGGTCTCCCTGGAATTGGGGGCATTAAAGGAGAGAGAGGAAACCCAGGCCAACCTGGGCAACCTGGTTTGTCTGGTTTGAAAGGAGATCAAGGACCACCAGGACTCCAGGTAGGAAATGGGAGTATTTGATGAGGAAGGGGGTGTGGCTGCTTGCATTCCAAATGAGAATTCCAAATTGCATTATTTTAATTAGCATTTACTGGTCAAAGCTCTTGACTAAGCTATGTGTGTGTGTGTGTGTGTGTGTGTGTGTGTGTGTATTTATTTATTTATTTATATATGAGAGCATTGCATGTGGAGGAGTAGTCCTTCCATAGAGAAGTAATCATGGTGAGTGTGGGGATATTTTAGACTTTGAAATTAGATAGAGTTAGGGTCAGATTTCAGCTCCTCTGTACACTTCTACTTTGTGTCTGTGAGGAAGGCAGACAGACACTTTGCGTTTCTGTCTTTACCTGTAAAAAGAGAATAATAGCATATCCTCACGTCTGTTCATGTGTTTTCCACCTTGGTTTGAGTGACCCAGAAAGTCACATACTTCTTTATGGATCCTCAAAGCTTCCTTCCTTCATTCAGGAGGATTGCTGTTAGATTTTGCAGCCAACAGGGTCTGGGCTCAGTCTTTTAACTCTGATGGCTGCTTTATAGCAGAAAAAAATATCTAAAGAAATTGTCCGTAAAGCTTTCCAACAGCTAACCATTTTTTCCTGTTATCACTATTCTTCTAGACATCTAGACTTAAAATTTTAATCTTCTCTTTATTCATTCTCTACTCACTTCCTACCTCATTCATTTCCCATGTCCTTCCAGTTCACATGTCACTATGCCTGATTCAAGACTACTGTCTGATACCAACATTTTATAAATCTGGTATTGTCGAGTTCTGTTCATTTCCTTTCATGCAAGTTCTTACATTTGCACTTTTCTAATTTTTGTTTGGAAATAATGTTAAACTTATAGGAAAATTGCAAGAATGGTGAAAAACCACATTTACCCAGATGAACCAATTGTTAATGTCTTGCCCCATTTGCTGTCTGTATGTATGCTGTGTGTGTATGCGTGTGTGTGTATAATTATGTATTTTTTCTGAAGTGTTTGAGAATAAGTTGTATCTATCATGTCCCTTTATCACTAAATGCTTCAGTGTGTAATATTTCCTAAAATTAAATATATTCTTTTATATAACCATAGTACAGTTCTCACCTTCAGGAAATTGAGCATTGATGTAACATTTTTATTTCTGCCCACAAGTTCTAATTGTATCAATTGACTTAGTAATATCCTTTATAGCATTTTTCCTCCTCCAAAATAGGATCCAGACCAAACTATGCATTGCATTTAACTGTTATATCTCTTTATTCTCCCTCAATCTGAAACAGTTTCTAAACCTATTTTTTTCGTAACCTTGACATTTTTGAAGAAATTTAGCCGTTCCCATTTAAAAAACAAACAAAAAAGAATGTTTCTTCTTTTGTCTGCTGTTTCTTCATAATTAGATTCAGGTTATGCATCCCCAGATAGAATACTCCATGAGTGGTGTGTTCTCAGATATGGAGGCCCATGATATTCATCTGCCCTTCATTAGTTATGTTAATTTTTATTATTATTTTTTGTTTTCTGCGGTACGCGGGCCTCTCACTGTTGTGGCCTCTCCCGTCGCGGAGCACAGGCTCTGGACGCGCAGGCTCAGCGGCCATGGCTCACGGGCCCAGCCGCTCCGCGGCATGTGGGATCTTCCCAGACCGGGGCACGAACCCGTGTCCCCTGCATCGGCAGGCGGACTCTCAACCACTGCGCCACCAGGGAAGCCCTAGTTATGTTAATTTTGATCTTCCCATCAAGTTGTTACCTCGTTTCTCCACTGCATGGTTACTATTCTTCCCCTTGTAACTAATAAGCAAAGCTACAGGAAGACACATTAAGATAATGCAAATATATATACTACTCCACGTCAAAATTTCTCCCTAGATATAATATCTATTTATGATTTTTGCCTCAACTGTTCAATACTGTGATAGTGGCAACTACCTCCACATATACCACTCAACCCTACTGTAAGCAAGAGCCTCCCTTCTCTTCTATTTACTGTCTATTTGTTATCATTATGGACTCATAAATTCTCATTCTCTTCAATGATTCATAATTTTTATTCTATCATTACTTATTTTGATGCTCAACCTGTCCTAGATTTGGGAGCCCCTTCAAGCTGGATCCTGTGACTTTCTGACATGCCCTCCATTTTAAAGTTCTTTCTTACTTTTGGGCATAAGATGTTCCAGCCTTGCCTCTTTTTCATTACAACTAATAAGAGCTTCATCGTTCCACACTTATTTTCCCTTTAGATCCATTCTGGAGTTATTTTCAAATCTTCTTCTTCCCATAGTTTTCCTGGTCCTCAAACCCAATTAATTAATAAGCCCACTATATTTTTTTGCTTAGCCTTTCAGACTTTATCATTTCTTAGATTCTAATTCATGCACTTACCACATAAGGGCTACACTAAAAAAGAAGTGCCTTTGTTAATCATAGTAAAAGAATAACTAAATTTATTAAGTATACATCATATGCCAATCAGTTTTCTAAGTACTTAACATGAATTATCTCATGTAGTCCTCACAACAACTTCATGGAGTAGATACTATTATTTTCTGTATGTTAGAGGTGAGAAAATGATGCATCAAAGAGGTTAAACAACTCAAGGTCACACAAGCTAATAGGAGGTGAATTGGGTTTTGAATTCTGGAAGTCTGACTCTAGAGCCAGTGCTACAAATCGCCACCTATGCTCTCACTTCCTTCCCTCCCCCCAACTTTTTTCTAAAATTAATGATTTTATTTATTCAGGGTAATCCTGGCCGGCCAGGTCTCAATGGAATGAAAGGAGATCCTGGTCTCCCTGGTGTTCCAGGATTTCCAGGTATTTGAAGGGGTGTTTGGAAGTTTCCCCCTTTACATTAAACTCCTTTGGGAGAAGACACCCATTTTCTGATTTGGCTGGGTAAAGGCTGTGGCCCTGTTGCTTTGCTGTGCAATTGTGTGCACCTTCTTTGCAGGCATGAAAGGACCCAGCGGAGAACCTGGTTCAACTGGCCCTGAGGGGGATCCAGGACTTATTGGCCCCCCAGGTAAGAGTTATTTCTGGAGCTAGTTATACCTGATACTTGAACTCATTGAAGAATTTGAAAGTTTGCATTCTGCCTTTCAACCAAAACTTTCAGAGTCTCAGTCCCCAACAACTGGGGGGAAATAGGTAGGACTCTCTCTCTATTAACTAATCTTATCAAGCTCTCTGTTTCAATAATGTATTATCAGGAGCAGACCTTTTAAGTTTAAGGTAGATGCAGGACCAACAAGAATGCTTCAATGAGATTTTTATTGACCTTTATACTAACTTTCCCATATTCATTTGAATAGATCACAAGAGCAAGTCACATAAGTATGTTTGTATATCTTTAATATGAAAAGAGTTCTTTTTGCTGAGAGACTTAAAGAGGTTTCCTGTAAACTGTGAAACAGAGCATCTACTAAATTCCTCTACTAGTTAGTTCAGTGGGTCCCTTGACAAGCACAACAAACAAGAACTGCAAATGATATTAGAATCAGAATGGACTCTACAGCAAATAGAATTGTCTAACCTTGACACCAGTGTTCACAGATTTGCACTGGATTAGACTTTCTTGTAACCGAGTCATGATTCAAGGCTTGAAAATTGAGACAATTTGCCTAATTTGTCCATGGACCCTAAGAAAATTATTTATTTTTTCAGCCTTTTGGGGGAGATAATGATAATTTTCCCAAACAGATTTCTGTTGGACATAGCAAATTCCAATACATGTAACTTGTTTCTCTCAAACCAATTCTTATTACGATCTGAAGTTACTTTGGCATCCATTCTTTCTGACCTTTCTCTTCCCTACCTTCAACTTCATGTGCTTTGCCTCTTAGGTCCCCCTGGATTACCTGGTCCTTCAGGACAGAGTATTGTAATCAAAGGAGATGCTGGTCCACCAGGGGTTCCAGGCCAGCCTGGATTAAAAGGTCTACCAGGACTACCAGGACCTCAAGGTTTACCAGGTACCTTTGTAGATCATCTTTTTAAGCCTTATGTATTTGAAAATATTTCCCTCATTCTTCTTTCACTTTTTAGAGTTTGTCTCTGACAATAGGAGTCTCAGCAACTAGTAGAATACCAGACCACCAGGTTCCATTTCCTTTTCTCCTTGAAAATGTTCATTTCTCATGCCCTAATTTCTTTTAGGCCCAGTCCAATTTCTTTTAACTCCTCTGGCTATCCTAACTTGAATGATTAGGTTAATGTTGTTAAAATCTCTATAATGAAATTAATATGCATTTAAGATATGGTGCTTTCTCTATCCCAACCACAAGAAGGATAGAGGCTGATTTGGTGGGCTATCAATTCCCCACTGTGAGGCCTCCTGATTTTTAAACTAAATCCTATCTAGTTGGCCATTTAACTCTATGCTTGCAGCCAACTTTTATTAAAAAGAAAGCTAGAAACTAACTTCAGTCTTTCTGTTTTATCAGGTGGCTTAATAGCAGTCTTTTCATAAATAAAGTGTACCAGGCAGTAACAGCCTTGCCTATGGTGAGATATATAATAAAAGTTGGCCTTGTGCTCTATCTTTTTCTGAAGGCAAGGAGAACACAACTGCCATATTATGGAAATCTCCACAGAGGCAAATGAATTGTTTAAAGTTAAAGCTAAATCCTTGTCTGCTTCTTTTGTCCTGGGCTTGAGCTGTTCCTTTGTTTATCTAAATTAAAGACAAAACCAGATTATGAATTCAGTGACACTCGAGGACCTAAGTGTCCCAAATCTATCTGGATGTGGATTTATTCTACCCACATTTGAAAACCCTACTTCATTTTCCTGTAGGTCCAATTGGCCCTCCAGGAGATCCTGGACGCAATGGACTCCCTGGCTTGGATGGTGCAGGAGGGCACAAAGGAGACCCAGGTTTACCAGGCCAGCCAGGTGAGATGTGCTGCTGATACTAGTTTTTAAGTCTGGGGGATCTCTGGACATACGGCCTCTGATTGAAGCTGTGAGAGCCTCCTCTTGAGAGAGCATAGCTAGGTGGGGAGTCTGTTGCTTGGGAAAAATGGGATGACACAGATGTGCCAGTATAAGAGAAGCATAGAAATGTGGTTTTTATTTATGTGTTTAGAGCACTGGAAAACCCAGCTTTTCCTCAAAATGAGGATTTTCCAAGTACTCACTGTACTTAACTGTTCTGATAATTTTCAATATTTTTTGAATAAATTTATTTATTTTATTTATTTATTTTTGGCTGTGTTGGGTCTTCGTTGCTGCGCATGGGCTTTCTCTAGTTGCAGCGAACAGTGGCTACTCTTCGTTGCGGTGGGTGTGTGGTCTTCTCATTGCGGTGGCTTCTCTTGTTGCGGAGCCTGGGCTCTAGGCACGTGGGCTTCAGTGGTTGTGGCACAGGGACTCAGTAGTTGTAGCACACGGGCTCAGTCATTGTGGCTCGCAGGCTCTAGAGCACAGGCTTAGTAGTTGTGGTGCAAAGGCTTAGGTGCTCCACAACATGTGGGATCTTCACGGACCAGGGCTCGAACCCGTGTCCCCTTCATTGGCAGGCAGATTCTTAACCACTGCCCCACCAGGGAAGTCCCTCAATATGTTTTAGGTAATCTAAATATAACTTTAAATAATATAAACATAAAGGTTTGTATTGGTAAAAACTAGCAGCGGCAACAAGGCACATTGGTGATAACTGTGTTGCTCCTAGAACCAACACCCTCCTGTTTCATTAACTGTATTTCTAGGGAAGAAACAAGTTAGTGCCATCTTCATCATATATATGGGCATTGCTGTGAAATTCCCCCAAATGAAAATCTATACACACGGTGGCCAAAGGCCTGTAAATAGAGAAATTTTTTATTTTTTTTTATTTTTTTAATTTTTTTTATTAGTTTCTGCTTTATAACAAAGTGAATCAGTCATACATATACATTTGTTCCCACATCCCTTCTCTCCTGCGTCTCCCTCCCTCCCACCCTCCCCATCCCACCCCTCCAGGAGGTCACAAAGCACCGAGCTGATCTCCCTGTGCTCTGCGGCTGCTTCCCACTATCTATCTACCTTACGTTTGGTAGTGTATATATGTCCATGCGTCTCTTTCGCTTTGTCACAGCTTACCGTTACCCCTCCCCATATCCTCAAGTCCATTCTCAAGTAGGTCTGTGTCTTTATTCCTGTTTTACCCCTAGGTTCTTCATGACATTTTTTTTAATTCCATATATATGTGCTAGCATACGGTATTTGTCTTTCTCTTTCTGACTTACTTCACTCTGTATGACAGACTCTAGGTCTATCCACCTCATTACAAAGAGCTCACTTTCGTTTCTTTTTATGGCTGAGTAATATTCTATTGTATATATGTGCCACACCTTCTTTATCCATTCATCCTATGATGGACACTTAGGTTGTTTCCATCTCCGGGCTATTGTGAATAGAGCTGCAATGAACATTTTGGTACATGTCTCTTTTTGAATTATGGTTTTCTCAGGGTATATGCCTAGTAGTGGGATTGCTGGGTCATATGGTAGTTCTATTTTTAGTTTTTTAAGGAACCTCCATACTGTTCTCCATAGTGAGTGTACCAATTCACATTCCCACCAGCAGTGCAAGAGTGTTCCCTTTTCTCCACACCCTCTCCAGCATTTATTGTTTCTAGATTTTTTGATGATGGCCATTCTGACTGGTGTGAGATGATATCTCATTGTAGTTTTGATTTGCATTTCTCTAATGATTAATGATGTTGAGCATTCTTTCATGTGTTTGTTGTCAGTCTGTATATCTTCTTTGGAGAAATGCCTATTTAAGTCTTCTGCCCATTTTTGGATTGGATTGTTTGTTTTTTTGCTATTGAGCTGCATGAGCTGTTTATAAATTTTGGAGATTAATCCTTTGTCAGTTGCTTCATTTGCAAATATTTTCTCCCATTCTGAGGGTTGTCTTTTGGTCTTGTTTATGGTTTCCTTTGCTGTGCAAAAGATTTGAAGTTTCATTAGGTCCCATTTGTTTATCTTTGTTTTTATTTCCATTTCTCTAGGAGGTGGGTCCAAAAGGATCTTGCTGTGATTTATGTCATAGAGTGTTCTGCCTATGTCTTCCTCTAAGAGTTTGATAGTTTCTGGCCTTACGTTTAGGTCTTTAATCCATTTTGAGCTTATTTTTGTGTATTGTGTTAGGGAATGATCTAATCTCATACTTTTACATGTCCCTGTCCAGTTTTCCCAGTACCACTTCTTGAAGAGGCTGTCCTTTCTCCACTGTACATTCCTGCCTCCTTTATCAAAGATAAGGTGACCATATGTGCGTGGGTTTATCTCTGGGCTTTCTATCCTATTCCATTGATCTATCTTTCTGTTTTTGTGCCAGTACCATACTGTCTTGATTACTGTAGCTTTGTAGTATAGTCTGAAGTCAGGGAGCCTGATTCCTCCAGCTCCATTTTTCGTTCTCAAGATTGCTTTGGCTATTCGGGGTCTTTTGTTTTTCCAAACAAATCTTGAAATTTTTTGTTCTAGCTCTGTGAAAACTGCCAGTGGTAGTTTGATAGGGATTGCATTGAATCTGTAGATTGCTTTGGGTAGTAGAGTCATTTTCACCTTACTGATTCTTCCAATCCAGGAGCATGGTAAATCTCTCCATCTATTTGTATCATCTTTAATTTCTTTCATCAGTGTCTTATAATTTTCTGCATACAGTTCTTTTGTCTCCTTACGTACGTTTATTCCTAGATATTTTATGCTTTTTGTTGCAATGGTAAATGGGAGTGTTTTCCTGATTTCACTTTCAGATTTTTCATCATTAGTGTACAGGAATGCCAGAGATTTCTATGCATTAATTTTGTATCCTGCTACTTTACCAAATTCATTGATTGGCTCTAGTAGTTTTCTGGTAGCATCTTTAGGATTCTCTATGTATAATATCATGTGATCTGCAAACAGTGACAGCTTTACTTCTTCTTTTCCAATTTGGATTCCTTTTATTTCCTTTTCTTCTCTGATTGCTGTGGCTAAAACTTCCAAAAGTAAGTTGAATAAGAGTGGTGAGAGTGGGCAGCCTTGTCTTGTTCCTGATCTTAGTGGAAATGGTTTCAGGTTTTCACCATTGAGGACGATGTTGGCTGTGGGTTTGTCATATATGGCCTTTATTATGTTGAGGAAAGTTCCCTCTATGCCTACTTTCTGTAGGGTTTTTATCATAAATGGGTGTTGAATTTTGTTGAAAGCTTTCTCTGTATCTATTGAGATGATCATATGGTTTTTCTCCTTCAATTTGTTAATATGGTGTATCACATTGATTGATTTGCGTATATTGAAGAATCCTTGCATTCCTGGAATAAACCCCACTTGATCATGGTGCATGATCCTTTTAATGTGCTGTTGGATTCTGTTTGCTAGTATTTTGTTGAGGATTTTTGCATCTATGTTCATCAGTGATATTGGCCTGTAGTTTTCTTTCTTTGTGACATCCTTGCCTGGTTTTGGTATCAAGGTGATGGTGGCCTCGTAGAATGAGTTTGGGAGTGCTCCTACTTCTGCTATATTTTGGAAGAGTTTGAGAAGGATAGGTGTTAGCTCTTCTCTAAATGTTTGATAGAATTCGCCTGTGAAGCCATCTGGTCCTGGGCTTTTGTTTGTTGGAAGATTTTTAATCAGTTTCAATTTCAGTGCTTGTGATTGGTCTGTTCATATTTTCTATTTCTTCCTGATTCAGTCTTTGCAGGTTGTGCATTTCTAAGAATTTGTCCATTTCTTCCAGGTTGTCCATTTTATGGGCATAGAGTTGCTTGTAGTAATCTCTCATGATCTTTTGTATTTCTGCAGTGTCAGTTGTTACTTCTCCTTTTTCATTTCTAATTCTATTGATTTGAGTCTTCTCCCTTTTTTTCTTGATGAGTCTGGCTAATGGTTTGTCAATTTTGTTTATCTTCTCAAAGAACCAGCTTTTAGTTTTATTGATCATTTCTGTTGTGTGCTTCATTTCTTTTTCATTTATTTCTGATCTGATCTTTATGATTTCTTTCCTTTTGCTAACTTTGGGGGTTTTTTGTTCTTCTTTCTCTAATTGCTTTATTTGCAGGGTCAGGTTGTTTACTTGAGATGTTTCCTTTTTCTTAAGGTGGGATTGTATTGCTATAAACTTCCCCCTTAGAACTGCTTTTGCTGCGTCCCATAGGTTTTGGGTTGTTGTGTCTCCATTGTCATTTGTTTCTAGGTATTTTTTTATTTCCTCTTTGATTTCTTCAGTGATCACTTCGTTATTGAGTAGTGTATTATTTAGCCTCCATGTGTTTGTATTTTTTACAGATCTTTTCCTGTAATTGATGTCTAATCTCATAGCATTGTGGTCGGAAAAGACACTTGATACAATTTCAATTTTCTTAAATTTACCAAGGCTTGATTTGTGACCCAAGATATGATCTATCCTGGAGAGTGTTCCATGAGCACTTGAGAAAAATGTGTATTCTGTTGTTTTTGGATGGAATGTCCTATAAATATCAATTAAGTCCATCTTGTTTAATGTATCATTTAAAGCTTGTGTTTCCTTATTTATTTTCATTTTGGATGATCTGTCCATTGGTGAAAGTGGGCTGTTGAAGTCCCCTACTATGAGTGTGTTACTGTCGATTTCTCCTTTTATGGCTGTTAGTATTTGCCTTATGTATTGAGGTGCTCCTGTGTTGGGTGCATAAATATTTGCAATTGTTATATCTTCTTCTTGGATCGATCCCTTTAGAAAAATTTTTTAAATAAGCTCAAGTCGAGTGGCCAAATGGAGAATGGGAACCAGTGGTAGATTGAAGTTAGACATTTTGAAAAGTTTCCTTAGAGTACCCTACCTATTCTCTAAACAAAAAGTTATGCGTGAGAATAATTCCCCAGACAGATTCAAAGGAAAATGTTTATCAGCACTGAAGCTGGCAGGTTGATGACAGCCACACCCTACCTCTCTCGTTGATGAACAAAACAGCAGGCTGAAATTTCATCATGGGTTTTGCACTCCTTTAGTACAGCAAGAGACTAGATAAAACAAACCCCCCAAATAAGCATCACTTTTTCCCATCTAATGTTCCATTCCCTCAGTATTTATTTAGTGCCTAATGTCATCAACCAATTTCAGAAGAAAAAGAATACATTTAAATCTCTTTGAGGGCAGGGACTGTATTTTATTTATCTCCAAATCCATGATATCTGACAATGCCTTTGTAGACATTCTATAAATATTAACTAATCAAACAAGGTCATAATGTTGTGTCGATAGCCATAATAGTGAATCAGAGCTTACTTAATTTGTATACTGATGATTCTTTGGAAATAGGTATCCGTGGTTTGGATGGTCCCCCCGGGCCAGATGGATTGCAAGGTCCTCCTGGTCCCCCTGGAGCCTCCTCTGTTGCCCATGGATTTCTCATCACACGTCACAGCCAGACAACAGATGCACCACAATGCCCACAGGGAACTATCCAGGTTTATGAAGGCTTTTCTCTCCTGTATGTACAAGGAAATAAAAGAGCTCACGGTCAAGACTTGGGTGAGATAATCAGCATCTTATTTCTTACTATGCATTTTGTTTTTGTTTTGAAAATCTTGTTGGGTTCTAGAGTAGCCTTGGCCAAAGTGTCTCTCTCTATTCTTTTGGGGCTTCCAAACTGAAGATCATGTCAAGGGCAGCTGAATATAGTCACTATAAGTTTTAAATAAACAATATTTAACTTTAAACTAAAAACTTTAATTAGCTAGTGTGAGGTACAATTCTTGGCCTAAAGCAAGGCAATTGGAAAGGGCCATATGTACTTTTGTTAGCTTAGTTATTGAGGAAACAGATTCTCTGGGCTCTCTATAGTATAGCAGCTGCTTAAGTGGGCAGTGTTCGTAACTCATGGGAGATAGTTTCCTCTTTTCTGACACTGGTCTTTATCAAGTTAAAGATAAGTGCTGAAGAGAATCTTGGTTTCTAGATCAAAGAAAGTAAGGTCATTGCTTAATTTTGCTAGTTCATGAATAAGCTCCTTAGCTTTATAAAGTGTTATCAGAGTAGTTTAAAGCTGTACAAAGCACCATATTTCCATATAGGCTCCACTTCATTTAATGTGTTCTCATGCATCTTCTCTATGCTATAGGGTGGGCAATTTTGTTGATGGGATGAGGCTGGACAGAATGACTTTCAAGACCTCTTCCAAATCCCTAACATTTCTTTTTCTGGAATTCTGACTTTTCATTTTGAGGCCCCATTGTTTGACCTGGGGCTGCCTATTTTAGAAATCACTATCCCTCTTACCTCCATAAAGACATTTAAGAAGTTAGTCTAGGTCTCCAGTTTCTGGGGTCTCCATAGTAAGAGACCTTCTGAAGTCTCTTTACCTGGGCCATTCTCTGAAAACAGTTCTGCAGCAACAGAGACCTCCAGAGGTCTGCTGTGCTCACTCTGTTCCAGGGCACATGGCCACACCTGCCAGGCACATCTACCTACATGGAAGCCAGTAGTCACAGATCATTTTAAAGAGCCTAATAAAGTAGGAGTTTGCCCAACAACTTTCTTCTTTCTCTTCTATTTCTCGTTTTCTCCTTTTCATCTTTCGTCTGCTACTTTTCCTTCTCTCTTTTGCTTTCTTTATGTACCATCTTTTTCTAATTTTAGAATCGACAAATCTTCATTGTGAAAATACTCTTATCTTTTAGATAATTTTCTCTAATTTTTCTCCCATAAACTTTTTTTTCTTTTCTTTCTTTTTTTTTTTTGTGGTACTCGATTCTCTCACTACTGTGGCCTCTCCTGTTGTGGAGCCCAGGCTCCGGACGCGCAGGCTCAGTGGCCATGGCTCACAGGCCCAGCCTCTCCGCGGCATGTGGGATCTTCCTGATCTGGGGCATGAACCCGTGTCCCCTGCATCGGCAGGCGGACTCCCAACCACTGCGTCACCAGGGAAGCCCTCCCATTAACTTTTTCTCCTTTTAGTCCATTCTCTCTTTACTGTCAGAGTCTAGCTTATTCCCATAATCAAGCTTATAATCTTCAAATCTCTAACCTATCAAGTGAATAGAAAGCATTAGAAGTTTTTGAACATGATGAAATTCACAAATGTAATGCAAAGAAAAAATGGGATCTCTTACCCTGTATATCACTATAACTTTTCAAAATGTGTGTATTTGGTCAAACGAGACCCATCATGGTATGTATTCAGACGAAGAGGCTATAAACTGGCCCTGACTCAGGTACAGCTTATTCCTCAGACATAGGAAGGCCATGATAGGGCCCAAGATCCCAAGTGTGATACTGGATTGCAGGGTCTATGCTAGAGCTCACTCAAGGATCAAACTGGAGATATCTTGATGGCTAAGCAAAGAATAGTTATAGGTTTGATGTTAAGGAAACAATCACCTGATTAAGTAAATACATAGTCTCTGCTGGATTAGTGAAAGGATTATGGTGTATAAAAAAGAGGGTGGAGGAAACACACTGAATACTAAAACCATTCTGTCTGGGAGAAAAAAAGCATACTAGGAACCATTAGTCTATAGTTTTAATAGAGGCATTGAGAGTTCATGAGATCACAGTCTCTTTGAATGTTTAGAAACTGTAACCAGAATTCTGCAACATTATGGGTAGTCTACAGCATAAATACAACCAAACACCCATGTTCTCATCATTATGGGCATTCCTTTTATGCACATCTTCCTTTTCTTTCTGAGACCAGGGATATTTCCATCTCTGTCCCTGATTAGTAATGTTAGTTTTATTTTTAAATTACTTTATAATTTAAAAGTACTTTCATATTCATTATCCAATTTGATTTTCACAACTATGATCAAGAATGATATAGGACAAGTATTGTATTTTTCCACTTCACACACCCACACGCACGCACACACACACACACACACACACACAAACTGGCTAAGCGGTTAAGTGACTTATTCAAAACCACACACTCAGAAAGCGATGGAGATAAGAATTGACTCCAACACCTACCAATTCTTTTTTTTTAATTGAAGTACAGTTGTTTTACAATGTTGTGTTAATTTCTGCTGTACAGCAAAGTGATTCAGTTATACATATATATGCATTCTTTTTTTATTCTTTTCTATTATGGTTTATCTCAGGATACTGAATATAGTTCCCTGTGCTATATACAGTAGGACCTTGTTGCTTATCCATTCTATACATAATAGTTTGCATCTACTAACTCCAGACTCCCAGTCCAACCCTCCCCAAACCCCCTACCCCTTGGCGACCACAAGTCTGTTCTCTGTGTCTGTGAGTCTGTTTCTATTTTGAAGATCGTTTCATTTGTAACACCTACCAATTCTAAACCCATTCGTTTTTCAGTTGTCAATTTTGTTGTTTGCTCTCACATGACTTTGAAATCATTCACCTCTCTGAGCCATTTTTTTCTGAAAAAGTATAAATTACAATAAATCAATGATATTCAACCTGGGGAACTTTTGAAAAGGTTCCTAGCCCCATCCCAAACCTATTATATAAAATTTCCCAGTGATTCTGACAGTCTACCAGTTTTAAGAATTATTGGTCTTTTGTCAGTCACCTTCAGCCTGAGATAAGCATACCCCTTTGGATACATGAGGAATTTCCAATGCATAATTTTAAAGGACTTAGTTTACAAATCCTCAACTTTCATATGTACTTTCTCCTAAAGTCGAACTGCCTGTGTATGTGCTTTGGATAATCTTGTTTCCCACATCCCCTTTCACTACCACCCATCTCCCACTTTATAAAAGACTCATACTATGGCATATTGCCTTGAAACATGAAAACCTCTAGGGGACATATTCAGAGGAATAATTCAAAATAATGGCTTTGTTAAAGTCTCCATTAGCTCGGGCTCTAAAATTCACTTCTAATCCATCTCATTAGGAAATGCATTTCCAATAAAAGTTTTCTTTTAATGTTTAGTAATTATCAAAATGTATAATAAACTATCTTTTTGATCAATGTGAATTAGTAATTATTATGATGATGACCATTCAAAATAAAATATTTACCATGTAAAGCCTTAGGGTCACAGAAAGTTTTTAAAAGTTACTTTAAATTTTTGTTTCAGAAAACTATGATTGGTTAATCAGTAAAAGACTTTCAAAATAAAAAAAGTACATTAGGATAAAACTGTGTGAGAGAAGTGGAATGGAAATATAATTTCCAAATACAAAAGGAGCACTGTATAATTTCCAGTTATTAAAGATGAGTTTATGCACTTTTCAAAAGGTTTATTGTTAGGTTTCAAATACTTACATTGGATACATTTAAAAGAGTGATGTCAAAGTTTGTTTTTAAATATAAATATTCACAAAACACTACCAATGACAGCTGACAATGTTGAAATGTGGTTTGCAAAATTCCAGGCTCCGGTATTACAAAGTATAGAAAGGTGGGTTTGAAGCCAAGAGACAATAACCAATAACTTAATAACTGGCACAGTATCAATTTAAACTTCTGATGAAAAATTTGAGATGTCAACTTAAAAATGTGTGAGGGTGGTACATCATTTTTCATCATTCTTTTGTGAGTAAATGAGAAAAGAATGGCCTAATCACTGGTAGAGATAACCTCTATTGCCCCTACCAGCTCAGAAATTTAAAGACTCTAGTTCCTTTCCTTTTTTTTCCCCTTACGTTCTTCCTTTCTCCCTTATTTAATTTTTTCCTTTGTATTATTTACCTGCAAACCTGTCCATGGTTGCTGTGCATATTAGTCAGCACTACAGTTTTCCCTAGGCTTAAAGAGATTGTGAACCCACGTAAGACATCGACTGGGGATGTCTTGGAAGAAGCGAGGACAACCTGGAGAGGAAATACTGATATGATATTGTAAGGAATCAGTGTGTGCCTTTCACTCGTCTACAATAAATTACCCAATATTCTCCGTAAGACACCATTGTTTATAAGATGCCTCACCAGTTTAGAAACAGTGTTGGGGAGTATATAATAAGCTACCACAATAAATGTCTACATAAGTTGTAAGATCTATCCTGATTTTAGAGATGTAAAAATATGAGTAAATGTGTATCTTATAACTGAAGAATTAAAGTGTATTTATCATCTAAGAGATGGGGGAAAGTTCCTCTTTGAAAGGTTGTTAGTATGTTCGAAGAAACTAATCATCATGACATTTTTTCTTTTTCTCCCCATTTCTTCCCAGGAACGGCCGGCAGCTGCCTTCGTCGCTTCAGTACCATGCCTTTCATGTTCTGCAACATCAATAATGTTTGCAACTTTGCTTCAAGAAATGACTATTCTTACTGGCTCTCCACCCCAGAGCCCATGCCAATGAGCATGGAGCCCCTGAAGGGCCAGAGCATCCAGCCATTCATTAGTCGGTGAGACACTGGTATACCTTTGATTCTTATCAATCTCCAGTTAGTTTAGCTAGTTAGTTTAGCTAGTTAGAAATGAGTCCAAAGCTAATAATCTGATCATATTCATCTCAGGTTAGGTAGAATAGAGGTGCCTTTATTATACTCAGTGCAGTATGTAGTTTGATCCATATTTATCAGAGACCTACTTTTGACCAGGACCCATGATAGACTAGTGCAATATACAAAAAAAGCTCACAGTCTAGTCACTAGGCAAATATATGGAAATTAATATGTATCAGGCTTGGGCTAAGTGCTGCAATAGATCCAGTAAAGTGTTATGAAAGCATTGGGAAAGGGATATTTAATTCCAGCTAGAGAAATCTGAGATGACTATATGGAAGAAATATGTTTTGAACTGCTTAGCCCTTGAAGGATGTAAAGGACTTAAGACACAGGCATTTATAAGGGAGAAAGGCATACTAGGTAGAGAACATTGGAATGGGTTGTAGACAGATATGTCTAGAATGTAGTTTCTAAAAGTTGCAGAGGGAGAAGAGATCAGAAAGTTAGCTTGGACCTGGACTGTAGAAGGCTTTCAATGTTAGGTTTTAGTTTGGAATTTATTTGGTATGTAATGGGGACATCTGAAGTTTTTGAGCTTACAGGGAAGATTACAGAAACATCAATGTATAACATGGATTTCAAAGGGGATAGTCCAGAGGTAGAGACCAGTTAGATTGAGAATATCGCTGTAGTCCTGGTAGGAGTGGATTGGAACTCTCAGTAGGGTACATGTATCACATTAATAGAATAAATAAGATTTGGCATGATTAGTTATGGGAAGGAGAAAGTGGTAGCTGAGACTTGGCGCATGAGTAACTAAGAGGAGGGTGGTGCCATTAATAGAGATTTCCTAGAGTGTTGCTACATTAGAACCCTAGTTTAACTCGACCTCCTAGGCATGTTAGATATTGCCATTTTCATTCTGATCATGACCCAATTGACCTAGGAGTCTAGTAACCATAAAGGGTGAATCATTGGAAACTCTAGTTTCTTTGACATTGAATATAAAGGTTAAACCTCATTCAGCCTCTCTTAATAGCAAATTCATGGTGCCCTTTTCAATATATTTGCCCAAATCCTTTAGGAATTCATTTTTTTGTGTGTGATTTTTTTTGTCAGTCCCAACCTTGGGAATAAAAGATCCCCTAAAGGCATTCCCTATTTTGTAGATAAACTTTACCAAATTGGTTTAGTCATATTTCAAAAGGTACCCTCGTGCTCTTTACTAAAGATTTGGTAGACTCAGCTGTATTTTACTTGATTTTATAGATTTAAGCCACATCTCCAAGTGCCTGGGTACTTGCCCAGCATTCTGGATATGTTGTACTTCTACAGATATGGCCAAATGGTTAATAAGTATTCTTTGGGCCAAAAATAATGGGTGGGAATTAAGAAAGTGTCTGTTTCTTGTCTTTTTAAGTTTACTAGACATTGTTCTTACCACAGTTTTAGCATTACTAAATGTCTCCCCTCCAGTTGGGCAGTTTGACAGCAAGTAGTATGTGCAGTACACTAAGCCAAACTCTTACAGCAATTATGACATTGACTATAGTAAGTATGGATACAAATTTAGGGCAGAATAGAAAATGAAAATGCTATAGCAGTGGTTCTTTAGTTTCTTTTTAAAAAAGCTTACACTTTTCATTTATAACTTTATTATGTATATTGGGAGGCTGGGCTTATGCAAAAACAATTCTCAAAGTGCATTTTTCTCCTCTTTTTCTGAGCACTGAAGACACCTTAATGGGCTTTTATACCAGGAAGCCTTCCAAAGAAGAGGGACTGCTATTTCCCATATGCTTACTCTGTAGATTGTGTTCCTTCTGCCTTTCCCTTACCAGATGTGCAGTATGTGAAGCTCCCGCCGTGGTGATTGCAGTTCACAGTCAGACCATCCAGATTCCCCGTTGTCCTCAGGGATGGGATTCTCTCTGGATTGGTTATTCCTTCATGATGGTATGCAGCACTCTTCCTTGTCTTTGTCATCAAAGCTGACTGTCCGTCATATCTACATTTCTATCTAATATGAGGAATCCCTATCATTTATGTAGTAAGAAGCTTGAACCTCATATAGCTTCTCTCCAAGCACTGTGTTCCCTCTCATACATCTGCTGGAACATATTTTCATAATCTGCCTGTTTCTTTTGTTGGATACCTTTGGTGTGGATACTGTTCTGTTACCTCTGGCTCTAGTTCCTTCACTGGCTTTGAATTTTTGGCCCAGCTCAGCATATATCTTTGGATATTCACTAGGGTATCATGGCACATGGGTATTGTGGCACATTTTCCCTTGTCTTTTCTAGCACACAAGTGCAGGGGCAGAGGGCTCAGGTCAAGCCCTGGCCTCCCCTGGTTCCTGCTTGGAAGAGTTTCGTTCAGCTCCCTTCATTGAGTGTCATGGGCGGGGAACCTGCAACTATTATGCCAACTCCTACAGCTTTTGGCTGGCAACTGTAGATGTGTCAGATATGTTCAGGTAAGGTGCTTATGTATGGCTTTAGTTTAGGTCCTAAGCTTCCTTCAGAGGTGCTAGCGAACAGAGAGGAAGTTCATGGATGGTTTATACCCAACAAATGTTAGGAATTTAAAGGACCATGTTGTTTATTCTTTCTTGTTCTCCTCATATACCAGACTCAGGTCAGCAAAGCAGACTTGGCTAATAATAGGTATATGTAGTTTGAGATGGCTTGGTAATAATTCTTCAAAAGCAAAACAGAGCAAGGAAAGGTTATGTGACCTGTTCAATAGCAAGTGAGCAACTGAAGCCACCCCAGAAATTGAAGCAATAATCTGTGTTGCCTTCCCCAGTCCAGTAGTCTCCTTTCCCAGAATGTTTTCAAGGCTCTCATCCAAGTGTTTGAATGAGTAAGATCACATATGATACATGGACCTCAGGATACTTTATCCTACTGGATTTTTTTTTCAATTTCAATTTATTTTTATATGTTGCTTCTTTTGTTATCATTAATATTTTTCTTATGTATTATCTTTATGTAATTGTTATGTGTTATGTATTGTCATTTATTCATCATCAATTTCCCAGATCCCTCTCATTCTAGGACTATTAAAAAATGTATAAGAGAAAGAGAGGGAGAGACAAATAGACAAGGGTAATGGCGGCAGGGAGGAGCATCACAAAAATACCTATGACCACTAATGACTCTTAGGCTATAGCAGTCATTGCGTTAGATTGCATTGCTCAAAAGTTAACCAGTAAGTCATCAGAAGAGCTACTGAAACACAAAGAGAATGTTTACATATGAATTTGAACCAAATACCAGAAAAGGCTAATCTGATAATCTTGCTTCTTATTTCCCAGCAAACCTCAGTCAGAAACGCTGAAAGCAGGAGACTTGAGGACACGTATTAGTCGATGTCAAGTGTGCATGAAGAGGACATAACATTTTGAAGAATTCCTTGTGTGTTTTTAAATGTGATACATATATATATATATATATGTGTATATATATATATATATATATATATATATATATATATATATATATATATTCCCAGGATGCAATGTCTCACTCTCCCCAACTTTACCACTGCTGCCACCGATGGTGCTACTATATATGACCAGGAGAACATGCTGACTAGTAATCATGAAGATTCAAATGTACCTCAGCAATGTGCCAGAGCAAGGTCTCTATTATTTTTCTACAAACAAAATAAGGAAATGAATTTACTTTTTGGGTCCAGAATGACTTTCCCCAAGGATTATAAGATGAAGATTATATATTTTGCCCAGTAACTAAAATGGCACGTTAAAAATTCAATTAAGAGAAGAATCATACTGAGTAAAATAAAAGACTGCAGTTTGGGGGAAGAATTATTTTTCATGGTGCTACTAATCCTACTGTATCCCAGTTTTTTAATATAAAAGTGTTAAGCTTATTTTGCTCTGTAAGTACAGAATGTGTATATTGTGTAAACAGCCTTTTAGCTCAAAATGTTGAGTCATTTAGATGTGACCTGACATGAATCACTCTTTACAGAAAACTTAGGAAAACCTAGAATACAAACAGCAAGAGTTTATATCCATGTTTATCAAAGTGAGAAAATTTATATTCTCGTATCAAGTTATTACCAAGAGTGAATATAACTTGAGTTTTATCCCCTAAGTTCTTATTTGACTAAAAAAATAGGTCATTTTTAGTCACTTTAATCAGAATTTTAAATGTACATGTTACATACCAAATTATAATATTTAATGAAGTAATTTCTCTTTTGCTATATTCTCCAAGACACTCTTAACACTAGATGCCCCCAGCTTTGATGTTTCTTACATCTTGTTTTTGCTCATCCCTGACTGGGCAAAGTTCTCCCAAATAATTTTGAGAAACAAAAATGTATTTAAAAAATGACAATTCTTTTCCCTGTGCTTTTTATGTAAGAATTATTCTTTTGTGGGCTGTGCTTGTACAAGAACTGGGAAGACAATACTTAGTCTTCTCTCTTCAATTACAAAGCCAATTGATGTTTCTTACTTTTTTATTTTAAACATTTTATTATAAATAGTCATAAGAATACCTTATTTCCCTAGCTGTCACCTTCTCACTTAATGTTTTTTAACTCACCAATATCAATTTAATTAAAGATATCATATGTTGTAAGGATGGTTTGTTGTGTATCTCTTCAGCCTATGTGTAAAAATCTGCTCATTTACAGATAGACTACACATCTGCACATCAACAGGTAGTCTGCCTTCTCAGAGAATCATTTAGAGCAGTTCTAAAGCAAAAGGAGTTTCTGCAGACTTTGATCACTCTGATACCTGATAGGAGACATAGTAATGTACTTTTTCCAATGAAGAAAACAACTCCTTGGAAAGTATTTTTGAGGTAATAAATTTATTAACAACATTGTGTTGATGTCTGAGAAAGGAAGCAGAACTACTTTCTATTTTGGGAAGAATTCATTAATAATGTTTAAAGCAGATTAGTGAGTTAATATTCCTAATGATTAAGAATGAACACATGTAGCTCTCTAAAATCGTTGAGGACTTGCCTCTATAATAAAGTGTGTATTATAGCTAAGATATGAAACAGCCAAATGATTTTGAGAATTTTAGACCCTAATGTGAACCCATGTAAAAACTAAAGCTTAGAGTCTATAGTGGTAAAATTTAGGTTCTAAATAATGGTAGATCATAGTGCTGATTGCTCATAATACTGTTGATTTCAAAGCTAGCCAATTGCAAATTCTAGCTTTATTTTCCCATGAGCTACACACATGAAAAAACTAACAGGTAATTGTAAGTGAAAATGCCATATTACATCCCATACATTTTTCTATACGCTGTACACCTGAAGGTTGCTCCTTGAGTCACAGCTGCAAACACTGATTCCAGAGGTTTTGCTGTTTGTAGCTCTCCCTCTCATGTTTAGCTGGTTGAAAACCTTGGCTCAAAAAGAACCTCCTAATATTTTATATTTTAGTAGTTGCATGTGCAGCTGGTCTTTGTATTTCTTAAATCCCATAACTATCCCCAGCCCTGCTTTGTTGTTTAAAGTACATGAACCCAGTCCATTCCAGGATCTTAATGTTGTTGACTCACCCTTGCCACTGAATATTCAAAGATTATTCTGATGTAACTGCTCTAGTAGTTACCTATAGTGAGTTTTGCAGTCAAATACAGTTAATGGTTTTCCCACATAGGCAGGCAATGAATGAACTGTTCTGCCTAATCAGATACAAATAGTTATTACATGTACCAACCAAATGAGATATGTGTGTGTGTGTGTGTGTGTGTGTGTGTATGCCACATTGCTATCACACTCATCATCTCCAACACTTCCAAAAGTGTTTTTACTGGACACCTTGTGATTATACAATGTCTTTTCTCACCTGGGCAAATTTGAAAAACACTTTCTATTTCTTATGGTGCCAGTGAGGTTCTTTGCCTCAGTTGGCATGTTTAATTGAAATCTCACTGGTCATGCCAAGTCATCAGAAGTTTATTCATATGTTAATCACAAGAGGGCACTATCGCCTATAAAAATAAATCAACATGGGAAAAAAAATAAATGTCAGCATGTATTTGTTGAGCTCATTGTTGATGAGATTCCTTGTTTTAGCTTCATGTATTCTTTCATCCTCATAAAGATCAACAGCAAGTATTTTAAGAGGTGGCCCAGTTACCCAGTATCTGCATCCAAGATAAGGGACAGCTTTGCTGTCAAAGATTTTCTTAAGAGCCTGATTAAGAGTTGGCTCTGGTAGTAATTCCTGTGCCTCTCAACACAGAAGCAAATGTCCCTGCTCCCCTATGCAGCCACTTTTGTTTGGCCAGGATTTCAATTGGCTTCCTTAGCAGAGAAGCTCTGTTCTCAGACTGGACTGTAAAAACACCTTCATCCATAGGCAGCTCCAAAATAAATTGAATAATATTTTTAAATCATATGTCATTTCCATTTTACAGCAGTGGTTTCTAGAGTATATTCAGGATGTTTGGAAGGTTTTTACCGTAGAAGCACTCGTAAGTTGGGACATGGAAGGAAAAAGTTGAGCTAGGCCTGTCTCCCAAGTTCCATAACAACGAATGTTCATTAGATACTTATTAGCTGTAGGGCACCATAATAGATAGGAATCCAAAATCAACTCAACCAGAAAAATAGGTAGTCACTCTAATATATACTCCTAAGAATAGGTATGCTGTTACTACCAAATCTAATTCTAGGCTGGACTAGGACAGATCATGAGGCTTTTTGCCAGCAGTAGCTGTCTGGAGAAAGCTGGCTCACGAACCCATTCTCTAACACATGGGCAGGCTAAAATCACATTTATGTAACCGTTATTCTCTTTTTTTATGAGTAGACAGCATGCCCAACACCTGACCCCACAGGATGACGAATTGCTGATATCATACCAATTCATGCCACATATCTTCTGTTTTCCAGATTCACATTGCATTCTTCACCCTGCTTTCTGTCCCCGAGGGTTACTGTGCCCTCTGGCTTCTGCTTGGGTTCAACCAATGCGATTCTCCAACAGGATAGCAGAGTGATGCGCAAGACTGAGATTAGGGTATTTATTTTTATGGGGCCTCTAGGGTCACCTCAGGTTGACTTGTACTCCTCAATTGAATGTCTCTGCTCCTCTCAAGATGACCTGTTCTTCTTAATTATCTCCCCCTCTGATTGTAGTAACCTCTTCTCATCCCTTCAGGTCTATGTTTATGATGACGAGTCTGCTGTTGCTGTGCTGCTCGCCCTGGATTCCTGCATTACCTTTTGTGGTTTCCCTACAGACTCCCTATATCTTTCTAATTAAACTCTCCTCAGACTATCCTAATATAAGTGTATTGTATGTTGTTGATAACCTGACGAATGAGCAACTGCTTCTTGTTTCCAAAATCTGTTGGAGGTGCTTTATTCTGCAGGTGGCACAATGAGGCTGAATTGATAAAACTGACATGCATGATTAGCATCTGCCACTGTGTACTGAGGGATAAGCCAACAGAAATGACTTAACATCACTTAATCTAAGTCCTAGTTTACCAAGCTTTATTGGAAGCTGTGTTCCAAGGTTCTTAGGGTGAAACGAGGCAAAATATATTTGTTAATCTTACATTATTTAACTTTTTTCAAATATTGTTTCACTGGATCTCTAAAGAATGCATCTTGACTTCCCCCAAGGTGGTCATTTGGCTTGCTTCTTTCTACTCCGAATGAAGATTCTCAGTTGGCAGACTAGATGCTAAGCACTGGTAACTGATCCCTGAACCCTGAAAGCTCCAGAAAGAAAACTCCTAGTAGTACTACTTCCACCAGAGAAATCTGCCAAGTCAGGTGTACATACCTGTAGTTAGTTAAAAACCCCAAAGTACTACTAGGCCAAGAAATAGACAATTTAACTCACCTAAAACAAGTGGTGTTCTAACTTCAAGAGCCCCTGTGAAAGATGAGCCAGCAGAAATACTTCAGATCTGCTTCCCTGTGTTCATCAAGGGTACCAGAATGAATACTTAGACTGGGGATTATGGAAGATGCCATAGTCTCTAAAGCCAAAGGCAGTCTGAGACTACTTGTAAATTTCAACCAGGGCCACATGGAGCCTGCCAAGAAGTGAAGATATTTTCATTTAAAGTGAAATAGTTTTCTGGTTGATTTCCTTGGGGCCAGTAAAGTGTTTGCTATTGCCAGTCTATCGCAAGCCAGAATGGTGAACCAGATGCCAGATTTTTGTGTCTTTCTCTGATGCAGTAATTTGACTCTTGCTTGGGCTGTAAGAAACACAATCACTGATGCCTCAGTAGCAAACAAGAGTAACACCTTACATTTATATAGTTCTCATTAAAATTTCATTCTTCAAACATTATTTCATCTCAACCTCAACAATGCTGATCTATTCAAACTGCATTTTACAGAAGCTGAAGCAGAAGCTGAGCCTAGAATGGTTAAGTGACTTTCTCAAGGTCATCGAACAAACCGCTAAGTTCTTTTTCACTCTGAATCTAATCATCACTATCTAGTCATGAAGATGCCTGTATCAAAAAATTCAGAATCCTATGTATTGGAGATTCCTGGCACTACAGGGCTCCCTGCCTCATGAGAAGTGATAAGTTGCATGTTTTGAAAATCTTGGTGCCTAGTTAATGATGAGTGATTTTTCCCAGCACCATTGCAGCACCTGAGACCCTTTAGAATTAGCCCTTGGACATAGGGGACTTACAGTAAACCCACGGTACCTCAGGATACTTTTGTCTGTCTGGTCCAAGTCTCTGCAGTGAAAGTAAATCTTGTGAGTCTGGCCTGGTGTCCGCCACACATGACCTTCCTTGGGGATCTTGAATCCAGATGAGCGCCTGGAATTTGAATGCTCTGATCTGCAAACACTCGAGTGCTACTAGTGTCCAAGTAAGGACCAGTGTGTATTGGTTGCTATGTAAACCTGAGACCATGCAGATACTATCTATTGTCTATTTTAAACAATGTAAAAAGTACTCTGGGGAGGGGAACTTTTCTTTAGTTCCAACAGGAAAGTTCATTATATTTCATTAACACCAGCATACATAAACACACAGAAGCAACTAGAGTTTGCTAACTATAACCTGCACTGGTCATATTTTACATGCAATAACGTTCCTTATTTGGCTCCCTTCAGCAGAAATTTAGGCTGGGAATTGAATGAACCAACATCAAACCAACTGGGCCAAGCAGTATGTGGTTACTTATCAGAATAAAAATGAAAGGAAGGTTAAAGACAAGTTGGAAAACATGTAGGCTAAAATAGGGCCCTGCTTAGCTTATAATAATCAGTACAGTAAGAAGCCAGGCTTTGAGATTACTAGACTTCAGTATGTTTTTAAATTAACTGTGTACTTTCAGGTGGCAGCTGTTGCCTACCTCAAGTCCAGCAGCAGCACAGAAAACTGCCCACATGGAGTGGAAAGAGATAACAGTCTAAAGCCATTTTCACAAATGCATCCTTCTCCTGCTCTGAGAAAGCGGTATTTTCTTTTTTTCCTGTATTCAGTTTTTTTTAAATTGAAGTATACTTGATTTACAATATTATATGTTTCAGGCATACAACATAGTAATTCACAATTTTAAAGGTTATATTCCATTTATGGTTATTATAAAATTTTGGCTATATTCCCTGCATTGTACTATATATCCTTATAGCTTATTTATTTTATACATAGTAGTTTGTACCTCTTAATCCTCTACTGCTATCTTGCCTCTCCCCGCTTCGCTCTCCCCACTGATAACCACAACTTTGTTCTATATATCTGTCTGTTTCTGTTTTGTTACATTCATTCGTTTTATTTTTTAGATTCTACATATAAATGAAAACATATAGAATTTGTCTTTCTCTGATTTATTTCACTTAGCATAATGCCCTCCACGTCCATTCATGTTGTTGCAAATGGCATTCTTTTTTATAGCTGAGTAATATTCCATTGTGTATATCTGTCTAGATAAATAGATAGATAGGCAGATAGGTAGGTAGATAGATAGATAGATGGATAGATAGATATACACAACATCTTCTTTGTCCATCCATATGTTGATGAACACTTAGGTTGCTTCCATATTCTGGCAATTGTAAATAGTCCTAATATGAACATTGAGGTGCATATTATCCTTTCAGATTAGTATTTTCATCTTCTTCTGATTTATACCCAGGAGTGGAATTGCTGGATCATATGGTAATTCTATTTTTAGTTTTTTGAGGAACCTCCATAATGTTTTCCATAGTGGCTGCACCAATTTACATTCCCATCACCAGTGTACAAGGGTTCCCTTTTCTCCACATCCTCACAAACATTTGTTATTTGTAGACTTTTTGATGATAGCCATTTTGACAGCTGTGAGGTGGTATCTTATTGTGGAGAAACTAGTATTTTCTTTTGTCCTCTTTGAGCAAGCAGGAGCAGCCATGGGCACATGACAATGTGCTAAGGCTTTTCTCCTTGCAGGTCTGTCAGGTTTTGCTTCATCTATTTTGAAGATCTCTTATTAGGTGCATGAATATTTACACCAGTGGGTGTAAAGTGGTATCTCATCGTTTTGATTTGCATTTTCCTAATGCCTAACGATGTTGAACATCTTTTGTATGCTTGTTGGCTATTTGCGTGTCTTCTTTAGAGAAATGTCTCTTCAGATGTTTTGCCCATTTTTGAGTTGGGTTATTTTTCTTTTTACTGTTGAGCTGTAAGAGTACTTCGTACACTCTGAATACTAGTCCCTTATCAATATTTCCAAATATTTTCTTCCATTCTGAGAGTCATCTTGTTACTTTCTTGATGGTGTCCTTTAAAGTATAAAAGATTTTAATTTTGATGAAATCCTATTTATCTCTTTTTCCTTTTGTTGCTTTTGCTGTTGGAATCATATCTAATCCAAGGTCATGAAGATTTGCCCCTATGTTTTCTTCTAAGAGTTTTATAGTTTTAGCTCTTACATTTAAGTCTTTGATTCATTCTGAGTTAGTTTTTATACATGGCGTGAGGTAAAGGTCCAACTTCATTCTTTTGCATGCGGCTATTCAGTCGTTCCAAAACAATTTATTGAAAAGACTATTTCCCCCCATTTGAATTGTCTTGGCATCCTTTGAAAAATCAATTGATCACAAATGTGTGGGTTTATTTCTGGACTCTCAATTCCATTCCATTGATCTATATGTCTGTCTTTATGCCAGTACCACACAGTCTTAATTACTGTAACATTTTAGTAAGTTTTGAAATTGACAAGTGTGAGTCTTCCAACTTTGTTCTTATTTTTAAGGATTGTTTTGGCTTATTCAGTCTCCCTTGTGATTCCATATAAGTTTTAGGATCAGCTTGTCGCTTACTTCAAGGGAAAATATAGCCAACTGGGATTTTGATAAATTGCACTGAATATGTGCCTCACTCTGGGGAATTTTGTATTTTAATAATCACTATTCCAACCAATGAACACAGGATGTCTTATCATTTATATAGGTCTTCTTTTACTTCTTTCAATGATGTTTTGTAGTTTTCAGTGAACAAATGTTGTACTTCTTTCATTTAATTTATTCCTAAGTATTTTATTCTTTTTTACACTACTGTAAATGGAAATTGCCCCTTAATTCTCTTTTTCAATTGTTAACTGCTTGTGTATAGAAACACTTTTTTTTTGTATATTGATCTTAGTATCCTATAACTTTACTAAATGCATTTGTTAGCTTGAATAGTTTTTAGTGGATTTCTTAGGATTTTCTATATATAAGGTCATGTCATCAGCAAATAGAAGTAGTTTCACTTCTTCCTTTCCAACCTTTGTGCCTTTTATTCATTTTCTGTTATTAATTGATCAGGCTAGAAACTCCAGTATAATATTAAATAGAGATGATGAGAATGGACATCTTTTTCTTGTTCCTAATATAAGGGGAAAAGTTTTAGTCTTTCACCACTAAGTATGATGTTAGCTGTGGTTTTTCATAGGTGCCCTTTGTCAGGTTGAGGAACTTCCCTTCTATTCCGAGTTGGTGAGTGTTTTTAGCATGAAGCGTTGTTGAATATTGTCAAATGATTTTTATGCATCAATTGAGATAATCATGTGAGTTTTTCCTTCATTCTATTAATTAGGTGTATCACATTGATGGATTTTAATATGTTGAACCAACCTTGCATTCTGGTATAAATCCCACTTGATCATGGTATGTAATCCTCTTAAGATGCTTTTGAATTTGTTTTGCTAGCATTTTGTTGAGGATTTTTCACATCAATATTCATAAGGGATGTGAATCTGTAGTTTTCTTATAGTGCCTTATCAGCGTACTACTGACCTCATAGAAAGACTTAGGAAGTGTTCCCTCCTCTTCAATTTTTTGGAAGAGTTTAACCAAGGTTTTATTAATTCTTCTTTAAATGTTTGGTAGATTTCACCAGTGAAGCTGTCTGGTCCTGTGCTTTTTATATGTTGCTTAGCTGGATTTGCTAGTGGCTTTCATTGTTTGTTTGTTTTTTTAAAGATTTTGTGTCTATATTCATAAGGAACATTGGTCTGTAGTTTATTGTGGTGTCTCTCTCATGTTTTGGTATAAAGATTTGGTATCTATGAGGTTTTGGCCTCATGGAATGAGTTGAGATGTTTTGCCTCCTCTTCAATTTTTCTGGGAAATTCTGTGAATGATTGGTATTAATTCTTCTTTAAACATTTGGTAGAATTCACCAGTTATCTTGTTCTAGGATTTTATATGTGGGAAGTTTTAAAATTAATTATTCAGTCTTTTTACTTGTTATATCTATTCAGTTTTTCCATTATTTATTGTCAGTTTCAGTGGTTTGTGTCCTTCTAGAAATATGTCTATTCCATTTAATGTGTCTAATTTGTTCACATACAATTGTTCATAGTATTCTTTTATAGTCATTTTTATCTGTGTAATGTCAGTAGTAATGCCCCCTTTTTATATCTGATTTTAATAATTTGAATCTTCTCTGTCTTTTGTCTTATCTACCCCATGAATTCTAGCCACAGTGACCTTCTTGGACTTAGAGGTCCATCTCTTTAATTCAAGGAATTGGCATAGATTCCACAACCCTGTTCCATGGCTTGAAATTGTTCTCAAGGCAGTAAGACAGGGCAGATGTAGGTCTTACCAAGTTTGTTTCTCATCTCTTAGGGATCACTAATCTTTATTACTTGATATCTAGTGTCTTGAAACCCCTTGTTTCATATTCTGAGGTCCTTTTTTCAGTTGTTCAGGTGGGAGATTAAATATGGTCTACCTTGGCCAGAAGTGGAAGTCTCATATCTCATTACTTACAATTACTTGGTGCCAGCACAGGACAAATATTCATTACAACAGTAGGTCAAAATCTTTGTATTTTGTTTACTATATGGCACATAGGGCTTTAACTGTAGGGTCATCTGTTACCTCTTGTAATATGAATATTTGTATTAGGCTAGCCTAGTCTTTTGTCTCAGCTGTGATTTAACAGTTGGAGTTTCAGATAAGATATTTTTCTCATTAACTTTAGTACTACAGGGTTTTACTTTATTGTAAGTGGGGAAAGTAGAAAAAACAGTTTTAGGCTCTGAATCCACAAGGTGAAATATTGTGAGCACCATTGGTGTAATGAACACATTTCTTAGTGGGGGTGGGAAGTATGAAAACAGGGAAGGAGAAGTGAAAATCCTCCTTTCAAATCCTATATGGCAAACTCTCATTTTTTTCATGTATCGTGGGTCATAGAACTCTAGACTAAGAAGAAATCTTTCCAATCATTAACATCCTATTCTCCTACTAGACCTCTTATCAGGACTTTAATAGCTAGGAAAGATGGTTAAGCTTCTCCAAGGGAGAGAAGTGGATGAAAAGAGAAGTAGTTGGGGGCGTCCCTGGTGGTGCAGTGGTTGAGAGTTCGCCTGCCGATGCAGGGGACACGGGTTCATGCCCCGGTCCGGGAAGATCCCACATGCCACAGAGCGGCTGGGCCCTTGAGCCATGGCCGCTGAGCCTGCGCGTCCGGAGCCTGTGCTCCACAACGGGAGAGGCCACAACAGTGAGAGGCCCGCGTACCACAAAAAAAAAAAAGAAAAAAAGAAAAAAGAAAGAAAGATGGTTCCTAAACTGCTTTTGAGAAAGTTAAAATAAAACAATAACAAAATCTGAGCATGGACATATTTTAAGTGGCCAATATGCATTCAATTCCCTGAAAATGATGCAGAAAGTACAAAAATGTTGAAAAACTTCTTGGGAGTTACAAGTGTGGAAATACAGAATGAACTATGGGCATCACATTTTTCTGTAGATGTTTAAGAATCTGCTTCCCATTTCAATATATCCTTGCTCCTTTTGTTATCAAAATGATATTTCAGGTTACTGCCAGTACAATAGAATACCCTATAATGCATATTCTGAGATTGAAAAGTCAAATCATTAGCAAAATGAAAAGGCAACCTACTGAATGGGAGAAAATATTTGTAAAGCATATAGCTGATAAGGGATTAATATCCAAAATATATAAAGAACTATATAACTCAATAGAAAACAAAACAAAACAAACAAAAACAAACCCAAACAATCTGATTTTAAAAATGAGCAGAGGATATGAATAGACACTTTCCCAAAAAAGACATACAGATAGTCAATAGGTACATGAAAAGATGCTCAATGTTACTAATCATCAGGGAAATGCAGATCGAAACCACATTGAGATACCACCTCACACCTGTCAGAATGGCCACCATGAAAAAGACAAGAAATAACAAGTGCTGGTAAGGATGGAGAAAAGAGAACCTTAGTTCACTGTTGGTGGAAATGTAAATTGGTGCAGCCACTACAGAAAAAAGTATAGAGGTTCCTCAAAAAATTAAAGGTAAAACTACCACATGACCGAGCAATTCCACTTCTGAGTATTTATTTTTAAAAAAACACACTAATTTGAAAACACACATGCACCCCTATGTTCATTGCAGCATTATTGACAATAGTCAAGGTATGAAAACAACCTAAGTGTCCATCAGTAGGTGAATGGATAAAGAAGATGTGATACATTTGTACAATGGAATACTACTCAGCCATAAAAAGAATAAAATCTCGCCATTTGCAGCAACATGGATGGACCTTGAGGGCATTATGCCAAGTGAAGTAAGTCAGACAGAGAGAGACAAATGCCATATGATCTCACTTACATGTGGAATCTGCAAAAACAAATGAACAAACAAAACAAAGTCCATAGATACAGAAAACAAAAAGGTGGTTGTCAGGGGGAGGGGTGAGGGGTGAAATAAGTGAAGGGGGTCAAGAGGTACAAATTTCCAGTTATAAAGTATATAAATCATGGGGATTTAATGTACAGCATGGTGACTATAATCAATAATATCGTAGTGCATATTTGAAAGTTGCTAAGAGAATAAATCTTAAAAGTTCTCATGGCAAGAAAATTTTTTGTAACCTTGTATGGTGACAGATAGTGACAGACTTATTGTGGTGATCATTTTGCAGTGTATACAAATACTGAACCATTACACTGTACACCTGAAACTACCAGTTTTATATGTCAATTATACCTCAATTAAAAAAAAGAAAAAAACAAACAAACAAGAAAGGTCAAGGAGGGGATTGTTTCTGTTTCAGTTCTATGGACCCAAATGTTTAAGTTAAATCAGTGGTCTCCTCTGAAATTCTCAAGACTTTAAATAAGTTTCCCCCATTTATATAGCACAGCACTGATGTTACTGACAAATTCCAATGTAGTATGCAACAGTGGTTCCTAATTGCTTTAGCATTTATCATGCACAAGAGACAGGAGGGAAGTTGTCTCATTTTGTACAGCTCAGTTGCATTTCTTATCTCCAAAGTACGCGTAAGCAGCAAACTGGGACTTAAGGTAGCTGCCTGAAAACCAGCATCCGTTAAAATGCGTCTTGGAGGGAAAATGTATTGATTTTTCTAAAACAGAATACAGTTGAGCCTCATTCTGTGCATTAATTTTGCATGATTTCTCTTTTGCACATTTTATAAATTAGGGGCCCTGATCTGGTTTACCATATTTTCATACTCACATTTTCCAGGTTCTGCCTTTGAGCATTTTTTTCAAAACATTTAAAAAAGCATTTTGGTGCATTTCCAAGATGCTCTTTGGGGTCACTTACCACCTAGTAATAGTTTTCTAAGCAGTCACTGAAGGTGCTTAATGTGTATACTTAGGCATGTTTTACCTGACAAGTCTTCTGAATAGGTTTTATGCTTTAAAGAAACAGTACCCCTTCACATTGTATAGTGAGCACGTGGCTGCTATGTATGTGATTAGGGGAGTGGAGAAGCTGAAGTTCTGTTCACATACTCTTCAAGGTAGAGCTTTCCAGCTGGCAAGTTCTGCTGATAGTCAAAGCAGCCACACTGACTATGCCTACTGTTCCAGGAATTCAAGTTCCATTAAGATGTGAATCAGCAAATGAGTATACAATGATTATATAGACTGAAAAGCACAGATGTGCCTATCTGTCTTTGAGGGGCTGTTTGGGATGAAAAAAATATATTTGGCCTATGCCTTGGCAAATATAGATTGCCTCCCTTGAAGAGAGGAGAGATAGATAGATCTACTTATCCATATATAGAGATATAGATAGATAAATAGATATATTAAATCTGTAAAGTGTGTGTGTATATGTATTTATATATACATATGTGTATGTTTGTACACATACATGTGCACATATACACATTTTAATTACAGATTTTAAGATGGTCTCTGTTGTGGACACTTTCTAATGATAAAGGCAGTCTATACATTCCCACTGTGATATTCTTTTACACACAACTTCTTAGGTGCATCAAGTAAACTCAAGCTGTATAATGAACTCAATTGTCCACAAACATACAATCCATGAAGCTTGTGGCTTATGCACATGATGTGGGAACTGCTTCCTACTCTGTGGCCCATCTGGCTCCACTGATCCCTCCCCCTTTTCCCTGTTGATCCTTGAGCAAGTATGGGTCCCGAAGTCTTATTACACTGCCCTTCTCTGTGGCAAGGGTGATTTGGTAAAGGAAGGAATCAGGGATGCAATCATTTGTCTAGTGTTCCTTTAAATCTTTGGCTTCTGATTAGGCTGTCAATTTAATTTACTAATATATTCTTGACGTTCAATCCATTCATCAATGCAGAAATGTTTGCTGTCTGTTCATTGGTGAATTTTCCATGTACTCATATTTATCTTCCCAGGGGTTAAAAATAAGTAAATAAAAAGGGAGTCATTTAAAGGGCAAGAGTAAGTGGCAAGAGAAGGAGACAAAGCGAAAGAGAGGCATGGACATATATAGAGTACCAAACGTAAGGTAGATAGATAGTGGGAAGCAGCCGCATAGCACAGGGAGATCAGCTCGGTGCTTTGTGACCGCCTGGAGGGGTGGGAAGGAGGGAGACGCAGGAGGGAAGGGATGTGGGAACAGATGTATATGTATGACTGATTCACTTTGTTATAAAGCAGAAACTAATAAAAAAAAGAGAGAGAAAAGAATCTGGAAAGAAAAGATTAAAAAAAAAGAAAACTGTAACTGATTAACTGAAACCTTATTGAGTAGTCCCTTCTACTTAGGATTCACACATTATCAGGATTGACATGAAAACTCAGGTTAGGTTCTACAACAGGGACTTCCCTGGCGGTCCAGTGATTAAGACTCTGTGCTTCCACTGCAGGGGGCACGGGTTCGAACCCTGGTCATGGAACTAAGGTCCCACATGCCACGCAGTATAACCTCCACTTTTGGAGAATCAAGACTTGGGAGATATTAACTCTATTAAAAAGCCTCAAGTTTCTAGCATAGTAACTTTAACCCAAACCCTCAGTTATCCCAACTGCTTTATTCTGAAAAATGCAGTCAATCCTACCATGGAGCAGAAAAATATATTTATAATGAAGTAGTAGAGATACCACTATTAAGAAAAAATGAGTCTCCACACAAATAACTTTCATGAACACATTTATTGCGAGTAGCTCTATGGAAAGGCAAGTCAGATATATATATATAAACACTATACAGAGTTGCACGTTTGTCTCCCAAAACTGCAAATGAGATGTTTACAAAGGAAAAAGAATATAAGAGTATTTACAAAGGAAGACAAAGCCAGAGCAACTCAAAGCAGATCTGTGAAGCAGAAATAGCAAATGTAATGAACTGTTGGAACTGTAAAGTTTTAGATTTTACTGACCAAGTGACTATGTCTAATACCAAATGAAATGTAGACATCACAAAAAATCGTTCCATCATTGGTTTTTCTTAACAGCAGCATAAACTGGTAGCTGGACGGTAAGTGATATGTTGGTACACATATTCTAAAAAGATTCTTCCATCACAGTACTGAATAAATTAGTTGTGTCTGTAAACTAAGGAGTAGCGTCAAAAGATTGCATATTTGTTATGCTGTACCTGTGACTATTTGTACCTGTTACTATTTGTACTGTTGTGTATGAGGTTTCCCATTCATTCATTCAGCAGTGTCACGTCTGTGCCGTACCCTGTCTCCTGGCAGCCTCTGAACCTAATATGCAAATAAAGCAATACAGCATTTTTCCCCCAAATAATCTTTTCATTCCACAATTCTGAACGATTATGACTTAGCTTACTTGCAAATAAAATGGTGACAGAAGGCTTGAGAAAAGGCTGCCTAAAGACGCGTTGTTACCATAATGAACAAAAGCCACACTGAATTATTTGATTAGGTTGGAAAAAGAGAAGAGTCTGAAGGAACTGATGAAACTGATGCCCTAGCAGTGACCAGTAACTGGAGTAGTGATTGGTACTGCAGCCTTATCCTCTCCTCAGCACCACTCACAAGGGAACAAACAGTAAAGAGCCCCCCCCCATCCCTTTGGTTGGTAGGCAAGGAAAAATCATAGAAGTCAACTCGGTTCTTCGGAAAAGTTAGTGTAGCAACACATGTACTATAAGCCTGCTTGAAGATAGAAGTACACGTTCAAAGACATCAAAACCGAGTGGCGAAAAACTTCTGGTAAATATTACACTATTTCAAAATTGCACATTAAATGCGAAGCAATTTTTTTTAAACAGAGTTACACACAACAGGTACATCTACAATCACATGTACACAGGTACACAAAGGTGTGCACACACGTTAGCACTCACAGTTATACAGACATTCACACCCATCTGTGATATGATGAGGTTTGCCAGTGATGGTACAAGTCGTGATTTGTGTGCCACCACAAAACAAAGCTCTAAGCAAGCTTCAAGACCTTTGTACCTATCCTCTGTGATCACCACCTGTTAGTGTCATGTTCTCAAAGGTCCAGGTTCCTAAAATCTTAATTCAGTTTCCATCAGAGGCAAGCAAAAACAGGAGAGGGGAGCTTGCTCTGATTCTTTTTTCTTTTTTCTTTTTTTTAAATTTGGTACATCTTACATAGTCTCATTGTCCAAAGGGAAACAAGACCTTATAAGAGGTTCCTTTTGGCTTAAGTTTTAGTCAGAATATTGATTGATATGTATACACTAATGTCTTGAATATGGGAAACTGATCTCTTTATAGGAGCCCTGGGCATAGGAGGGAAAGTATGTGTCAAGGAACGAGCCAGAAAGAGGGGAAGAATGGAGGGTGAAAGGGGGAGGCCCAGAGTGGCAGAGAGGGTCTTTGTGAGGAAACGTTTTAAAGAACTTTGCTTCTTTTAGGGGGAAAATGTAGTTTTTAAAATTTTTAAAAATTAATGGGTTTGGAAATCCTCAATTGATTTGCAAGCAGAACATCACAGTATTGTATGAGAAGAAACAGATCATCTGTTCCTCAGTTCTGCCTTTATAAGATTAGACATGTTCAATCACAGTATCAGTTTAGTTAACATTTAATGTGGACAGAATGTTGCAGTTTTGTTAATGAGCAAAACTCAGATAATCTGCCCTTTGGTGCTGCCTTTAAAATATTAGAAATGTCCCATCAAGATATCAGTTCAGTTGATGTTTGATTCATTGATCAAGAAAAGTTTTGTGTATATACTACTCAGAAAAAAAAAAAAAGATTCCAGATCATACCTACCTTCTCAGGAACATGCCTTTCTTCTTTATCTCCTCTTATTTCAAAGGTTTCCAACTTCAAAACTTAATCTAAGTATTATACATTACTAAAATTGGTATTGGCCAAATTTACACATATGTAAATAACATTTTTTAAAAGAGGAAATGAGTTATGAGATGCTCACTTTTATAGTATTTGTTTCCTTTCAAAAAGACAGATTGGGGAGGGAAGCCAGAAAACAAAAACAAAATACAGTGGGAATTTCTTAATTCAAAATCACTGGATCTATAAGGCAGCAGTACGAATGATCTGTTGTAGGATCATTCAACTGCCAGCATCCACTTGTAGGCTTTTAGAAATTCAGGTTGCTTTCTATTCAGAAGCCTGTTATTTCTCTTTCTTTTAGGCAGATCTGGAGTAGACAAAGATGAAATTCCATAAGCATCACTTTTCTTCTAAAATGTTTTTTTGTGGCAATGTAATCACTCTAGGAAAAAAAAATGACAGAATAAAAGTTACTTTCAGAATTAAAGTGTGAAGCGCTCTTACCCGCACCCTATTCTAAAACAAAACAAAATGAAATCGAACTAGTAGTTTTGGGGAGCCATATTGAGGAGACTGCCTTTGCACGGACATGCATAACTAGGCTGGCTGCCTGTGACATTTTAAACGCCAGCACAAGCCCAGCAAAGGCGCAAGGGCAGTTACTCCTTTTGCCCCCAGGCTCCACTCTGACTTTTCTGGTGGATAGCAGCTTTGTCAATGTGCATGCACTGCTCTACTTTCTCCCAGTGGGGCCAGCAACTGAGCCTGGCATTGGGCAAATAGAATTTTTTTCTTCTCCTACATGCTTGATTATGCCTTCATCAAATTATGTGGCACGAGTCAAAGGCTTTAAGCACAGCCTTGGTGCTAGTCTCCAGATTCAATCACTAAATTTTGTCTAAAAGAGCAAAATCATACCTGTAAAGGAGATATGACTGAAATCTCCATCTGTCTAACAAAAAGAAGTCTGGTATTACTCTCTTGGCCTTCTGCTTACTGAGAGGGTGCATAATCGGGAGTGGGGCAGAGGAAGGGTGTCTGGTACATTGAAGAAGGTGCTGAACTGGAGAAGGGATGGGGATAAATGGTCAGCAAATTGATTATGGGATGTGAGTGTTACTTTAAGATCAGGTCACATCAAAGAACCAAATATTCTATTACATTAGAGCCAATGTAAAAAAATCCATGGAACACACACACCCCACCCCCACCCCCACCCCAGAGTAGGCTTCAAGTACAAGATCTTGCATTAAACCGGCAGTATACATTTTAACTATTCATTCTTTCATCAGAGGTTTTAAAAATGTAACAACTTGCATCTGGATGAAGCATCAAAGCTCTCCATTCCCCTCCCACCTACTTATGGCTATTCATCATGATTCATTGTATAGGGCCGTTAATCCACATTAAAAGTTTCTTTTTTTTTATTACACCTTAGATTAGTAAAGACATTAAGTTTTCTTGTCAGCAGTGGGCTTAGGAAATTTTAGATTCTATGTATCTATCACGTTTACACAGGATGAAAGGTGTGATAGCCAGAGGTTAACCATGACACTACATACTAGCAACTCAGTTATCCACTGCAAAACTAGGCTAGACATTATGGAATTTTGAAGCTCCTGTCGGCTAGAGGATTTTAACAGAAATTTAAGGTTAGAAAGATATTGCAGGTGCAATATCAAAACTAAATTAGGTATTTAGTTTTCTACTTTGTTTTAATATAAAAATATGTTCATATATAGTATACTGAATGGGGGAGATTTCTTACTACCCTCTATAATATACTATATTTCACAGGTATTTTTTCTAGAAACATACAAATTAAGCTCCATCTAACTGCCCCATCAACATTACACTAAGCCTGAACTTAGGGGCATTTGTTGCTATTAGAGGTTTCTTTCTTCTTACTTTTTAAAAAAATGACAGGGGCTCTACTAAAAATTTGATTCATATTTCAACTGCTTTTCTATAACACCTACACACCAGCGTTGAGTGAATGCTTGATAACATACTAAAACCTAGCAAATAATGGTGTGATTTCAAGTTTACTTTACAAAATATATTTGTCAACTCTTGATTAGCCGTGCTGGTAGAAAGGAATAATGCTATCCAAAACAAGATAATCCAAAAATAATTTAATTTGCTTTTGAAATGCATTATGGGAACTTGAGCCACAGATTTACCTTTATAATCCTGTTTTACTTAGGCCAATATTAAAATGAGCTTACATTCCCGGAGCACATTCCATAGAACAGCGTAGGAAATAACCCAGAAGCTTGCTGGTGGCAAAGGAAAGCAATTTGGGATTAAAACTCCATCAAAAACAGTCTGCAAAATGAATCAAAGGGCTGACAGTCATATCTTAGTTCTGTTTCCTATTCATTTTGATATCATTCCACCACCAGAAAGGTAAATGTCGATGCTTTTAATAATGTGATCTGATTTTGATGGATTACTTCCACTTGAGATTGACAGGTTATAAATAATTACTGTACCAGGTATTCTTACTTTCTGATTAATCAAAGATCTCTTTAATGACAAGTTAATTCCACCCCTTTTAATGGGAGGTATGCTCTTCAAGTAGTTTTTCTCCATAAGGGAGAAACCTCAATGGACTCTGGATGGGTCAAAACATTTTCCTACTCTTGGCCCCCCAAATCTGGCAGGTATCATTTTCTTCTCAAAAACAAATGCAGTAAATGTTTCTGGTTCAATTTGTCTAATGATATAAACCTAAACATTAATCTTTAGTATACTAATAAAACACACATGACTTCAATATCCCTGGAAATGTGTAGGGTGAGCCAGGAAGGCAGTTCCTCCAGGGCATTCCAGGCCTCTTCACATGAATTGCAAACATGCCTCTATTACAGCCTGAAGTCCAACACAGCAATGGTTTTCCTGCCCAGAGAAGCCCAAATGATGACAATATATCCAGTTAGCCTCTCATTCTCTTTCCACTCTCCCCAATCTCGTGGCCTCAGTTATCTTTCTAACTCCAATCTTCCTAGAACTAAAAAAAAAAAAAAAAAATTAAGTTCTTCTGAAAATTTCTCACTGTTTATTAGTCAACATGCTAGCCATCCCCATGATCAACTGGTGATCACAAACAAGCAGGGGCAAACAAGTAAAGCATTGAAGACAAACAAATGAAAGTAAATGAGGAGAAATGGAAGCATTTACCCCAAAGATGAGTGTATAGTAATACAGTTACATTATTTAGCTTAGCACTGCTTCTGGCTTATATACAGTTTTTTTCCCCCAATAAGAATAGATCATCACACCTTTCTGTGCCCTGTAAATATATGGGAGGATGACCCTGAAGAGCCTGATAAAAATCGAAGTGCTGTCCCTCAAGGGTGAAAACTAGCAATAATTGCTGTTAGTCTTTACAACACCAATCACAGCAGACTGTTGTCTCCTTTACAGATTAGAAGATCAAATATGCTTCTCCTCATGGAGGCAATGGTTTTGTGATGGAATACTCAAAAGAATCTGTTAAGGGAAATGGATGACGCTTGTAAACCTCCATCTCCTCAAAGGTCAGCTCAATTGTTTCACACCTGCCCTTCGCAAGCAGGCCCTGGACCACTTATGCATGTTCATTCCAGTCTCGATTATCTGGATACAAACTATCTGGGGATCAGCTACAGGATTTTCATCGCAGGTCAGCTTCGCCACTAACTCCCAACACACACTTGGGCCACTTCACTCTGCTGCCTAGTTACTGCAGACTTAAAGAATGCAAGTTACTAGAACTCTAATATAAGCAGTCTCCCGATTTACAAGAGACATATTCCAAGGCTCATTGTTTAGTTGAAGCTCAGAATAAATTATCCTACGGAAACAATGTTATAACTAAATGGCAGAGAGGTTCCTAGGTTCATCCACACATGCCTGTATTAAACCTATGCAGGTCCTGAACTGAGAGAGGAACGATTTTGACTGCACCCAGTGGTCACTTATAACATCATTTCTGTGGGGAGATCTGTTTGAAGTTTCAATATGAGGCTCCAGGAAAAGATCTCTTCTAGCCATGGCAATAAGAATAGGGTCCCCTAAATTCAAGCAGCTGAAATAGCTAGGGGCAGCGTGGCAGGAGAAACTATGGTCAGAGCTGCAGCCACAACAAGGAGTCCTTCATAGGAAGTGGCAGGTTTGTGTGTGAGGACAGTGTTGATATGCCTTCCAGACCAGAGGCACAACTTATGAAGAGGCAGGAGTTAAATACCCCACTTATTGGTCAGACTTTCAAGGGCACCATGGGTGCACACGTGAATCATTTTCAAGGTGAATTTAGAGGTAGTCTTCGTGGATATTCTCTCTGAGTTTCAAGTCTACAAGTAGCAAATTAGTAATCATAGAGAGGCCAATTATATAAATTGTGAAAACTAGCTCAAGTGACTACAGTTTATGGGGCATTGGATATTCAGTAAATCCAGAAGGTCTGGCTAGCATCAGACATATTGTGGTCAACCCAACCAGAAAACGGCTTTAAAAACCGGCCCAGCTGCCTCTGTGTCAACAAGTGAGAGCAGGGCAGGCAGCACAGCCCGGGACCTGCAGAACAAGAAGGCCACAAGGAAGGCTGTTCTGCGAGCTAAGCGCAAGCAGCCTGTGAACTAGGAGTGGCAACGTCTGGGGAAAGAAATCCTCCCTCTGGGGGCCTCGAGGGACTCCCAGAGCAGCCTCACCTTTACAGCTAGAGAGAGACCAGGAAAGGCATGTTTTCCTGAAATTAGGGACACAGGTTTGGCAAAGGACACAGGAGGGTAAGACTCACATAATACAATCAATGCAACCCTAACCAATAAGAAAGGGCATGCCAGGAAGCTAGGGAAAAAAATAGCATTAATTTTCTCATTTCAATAAATAAATATTTAACTACATATTTTCCATTAATTCTAAAAGGAATTAAGCCCTCAGTCAGAAATTGTAAGGTACCCTCTAAAAGAATGCAAATTTAAACTAGGATAGAGGTCTACATTAAAGAAAATCTTTAAAAATTCTTATTTCTCAAGTGTGCAGCCCAACATTTTCAAAAGAAGATGGAAATCTAAGACCTGTTGCTGCACAACCAATAACCAATGCAGAATTGCTAGAGAACGTATTTTAATTTCATATGGTGAGTGCATTATCTTGGCAATTTTATCAATAGCTTTAAAATTAGCTAGCTAATAGTTGTGGTAAAAACTGAGTGTGCTGTAATGTATTCATTTCATGATTATAAAAGGTAGCCTTTTTCATCTCTCATTTCTCACTCAGGACCAAGCAGTGCTTTCCAGTAAATGATCCTCACCATCTTTGAGCCTGGCAGCACCTCTGAGACAAAACATACTGCAGGCTTTAATTAAGCATTTAACAAAAGCTATTTTCCAATACTGCCAATAAAATGGCTGAGCTATTTGAGCTATTTTTACATAGTCTTAAAGCATTTTCAAAAAGGTGCTAAACAAAATGAATTTAATTTTAAAAACGGATTTTTTTTTTGTCCCAAGGAGAGGATTTGATTTTCAAGGCTTCTAAAGTCTACTTTCCTGACTGCCAAAAGCAAATTTGATTTTTAAACAAATGAAGAGCATCTCTTTCTACAGTGCTTTTGCTTCCACCTGTCTCATTTTATTCTGTTTTTCCCACCATGATGGTGCAGATTAAAATATCAGATTTTATACATATGGAAAAAATGGAATTGAAAGACTTTTGGCCGTAACTGGCAAATGTCAATGGATTATTCGGAAAACCACACATAGGTGACTTCAGTTAAGGAAAGGACCACTACTGGAAGTTTACTGAATGCACCCCTTTCATTCCTTTCAGTGTTTCCGTGGGATCCAAGTAGATACACACACTATTCGTGTTTGGGAGGTAAAGATGAGCAAACTCCTCCCCCAGACTGAAAACCTTCGATTCCAGTACAGGTCAAATTCTTTTTATTCTAAAGCTATGGCAAATAGTTCAATGTAATGAAAATGGCCCAAGCTCTGGTGGATGGCTCACAGTTATAACACTCCGAATGAATTACTTACAACGAAATTGGATACTATCAAATTCAAGAAGACTTTAAATCCTTGCCTATATAATCATCTTTCATCAACAGGAAAATACCATATTGAACATCTGATGAAAGGGCAGTGTGGTGTTCTGGGTGGAGCACTGGACTTGAAATCAGATGTATGGGTTTGATTTTCTGCTCTGCCACTTACCTCTTTGGCCAGGGGAAAATTCTTAACACCAGCTTCAGTTCCAGTACCTACTGTCCCCCAGTAAAATAATGAATGTAAATATGCTTTGCAAATTATAAGGCAGTAGGCAACTGTCAGGCATTTCCTCCATCAGCAAGCTGACAATTTAACAACGATCCCTTTTAAATCACACACAATATTCCTTATTTCTCCCCCTATACTGGTTATCCTCATCTATTCCAACATGAAGACTTGGGGGGATCACTCGAAGAAGCCCGAGTTTGTTCCCCAAACAATTCCCTGCCAATGACTGAGGTGTTTTGGTTCATATTTAGTAACTTGGGGGAGGAAAAGAAAGCAAGAGATCTTATTCGAGTTTTGATGCATGTGTGATATTCAAGTCCTAGTCCTTGTTTAAAGAAGGTCTTTTGCTAGTGAATGGCCAGAATTTTTACCTGAGAAGCATCACTCTTAAAAATGAAATGAATGCACATGGATAATGATTGCCAATAACTTTAGTTAACTTTAATTGAATGAAATCTTTAATTGTTATAGGTCAAATATCTCTGCTTCAAATGACTGTCCAGTTTTTTTTTTTTTTTCTTTTTGGTGGGGATGAATGTTGCCTAAAATAAGTGACCCACCTATGGTGACTGACATATCTCTGCTATATGGAGGTTTTATTCTGGTAACGTATAATAAATAAGTCCAATGCAACAAAAATATTTGCTCTCAAGCACCTATAATTTATAGCAAGAGGATTTGGCAGTAGTACACTGAAAAGAAGCTTATACCTCCTTCATGTTAACAGTGTTTAAAATTTCAAAAGGTAATTACTACAGATTTTTTTTTTTTTTGCTTTTTCATACCAGGTGCTGTTATAACTTTACTAATTTGGCCGGCCAATTCTCTCGCCTCTCTTAGAGCTGCTCTTATCTTCCCATCTCTGGAATGGAAAAATCAGTGAATTTTTTTAACCTTAAGTCATTTCAAACTATGAATGCTATATCAGATACAGCAGTAAAACAGGCAAAAATGCATTCGTGGGTCAGGAGTCACACTAAACCATATAAGAAACTGCATTCTCCTCCTAAATGCTAATACTTATAACCCATGTGTTTAAAATCTGAAGACTTCACACTTCTTAAATTATTTCATTTATAAAAAAAGTCAAGTCCAGGTTATATTTCTGTGTGCTTCTTTCTAACTGACTTGAACAAATGGCTTTGAAGTACTTACTTATAAGCAATGTGACTTGTAGGTAAAAGAGATTATATATTAATTTTGTGCTATATGAGAAAAGTTGTCTCACTGCCTTACGGGCTCCCTTCATTTCACTTAAGTTATAAACAGATCCCAACTATAAAGATCCCAACTCTGAACAAGCATGTAAACCATTTTAAGTGAAAGTACTGCATAACTGAAAAGTGGGATTTGGGGACACAGAACTTTAATTTAGCTTTGTGTTTCTAAAGTTGATAATCATAAGAACAGTAACAACAATGGTAATAGTAGTATAATAATTCATGTGTAACACTTACTATGTGCCAGGAACTGTTCTAAGCATTTGCCATAAATTAAAATTACTCTGGGAGATATCTAACTCCTAATGAAGACTGTGCCTTTGCTCCTTTGTCAAAGCATATTTGTTATTTTCTAAAATGATCTTTTTTTTAATGTTAGATAGGAAGGTGAAGAGAGATCAGAAATGGGTGAAAATTATTCTATAGCTTTATAGAATCAGAATTAGCCAGCTTGTTCTTAACCCTTCACAGACAACATTCTACCATATCAATTTACATTAAGATGGTAGCGAAAGTAATTTCCTGCAATGAGTTCTTTCTATATATCCTCCCTTTTATGTATCTCAGCAAATTATGTGCTTTAATCAGTCTCAGGACCAATCATTTTGGCAAGAAACTAAGTCATCTGTTGAAATTGTTGAAACTTCAATGTTTGTTAATCCAATGACAAAATTAAAATATCTTACACTTGTAAAGTGCTTTAAAGGTCCAAAGTGCTTCCACATTCACTCTCTTGTTTTAACCTAACCACCTACCTCCCTGTGAGATACAGCCTCCTTGCTGTAGTTACTCAATAAAGTTAGGAATTTCCTCAATGAACAACACATTTAGAGAACATTAAGCCTCCAGAATAGCTACAAAGTCATTTGAAGTTATTCATAAATCAGTAACTTATGCTAAGATAATGTTAATTATTTTAGGATCTAGATAATACTTGGGAAGACAGGGTTTATTTAAGGAACAAGAAATTTTCACTCATTTTCATCTTGGCTTAAACAAAGAGTAGTGGAAAGTACAGCCAAACCTCTATGAAAACTTGTCCTTTCCAAGTACCACAGGGACATAGACAGCTATGGAACACCCACATCAGTATCATAAATGGTGTCTTCAGCAGTTAGGTTCACACAGTAGCTTAAGTCCAATTTCCAGGTGTACTTCACAGAATAAAATAGATCTGTTCTTGAAAAGCTGGTTATGAATTAAATTCTTGGAAATATATCTGTATATTTTAAGTGCATGGTTCTAGTAGTAGTGGTGATTGCGTGTGTGTGCCTGCACGTGTACGTGTGTGTGTGTGTGTATGTTGGGGGGAGCTCACAATTTAAAGGAGATCTGAATTGAATCCTTTGGCAAGCCAAAGCATCCTTTTGTCGTTTTAATGATCACTCTTTAATGTGTCCGTGCTGCAAACGTGAGTTTTTGTATGGCAAGTTTTCTAAAGCAGGGGGAGAAAGGGGAGGGGGCCTACACCTGCACTAAATAGGGAGCTTGTTAGGTGACTGCTGTGATCAGTCCCCAACTTGTTCTGCCTGATCAAGCACAGTGGGCAGAGATCCAATCACAAAAGCATTCCACAAAGCAAGCAAAGCAAAAATCTTCACTAAACTGACTACTGGAATGAAAACTGCTGGGGTCCATCCCTTCTCTTCCCTGGAAAAGAAGCACATTCTGGTAAAGAGGGAAGGCAGTTGAGACTATGGAGACATCATCTTCCAAAATCATTTCTTGAGAATGTCTCCAGACACCCTGATAACAACATTGCACGATGTACACAGCAGATTTACTTGAAGTCTTATTTCCAGGATCCTATTCTTTCTTATTTCTTCCTTTGGAAAAGTAACCCTTTAAAAAAAAACTTCCACTCTTCCAGGGTAGGCTGCCCCTGGGGTCAGGTCTTCCTCCAGCCCTTATTATCTTGTTTACTGAATTGCCCAGAAGACGCACCAATTAGATGTTTTAAATGCTTTTTAAACCTTTCAAACAATATTCATACCCATTATAGTGTTGTCACCATACCCTCTTTGGGGGGAGTTACATGAAGAAAATGAGGCACAGCAGAGGTGACTTGCCTGTCACTGTTAGTGACATAGAAAAGGAATGCTCAAGGTTTCTGGCAATTTATCCTGTGTAAAAACTAAGCAAATCAACACAAAAACACATTCCAGAGCCAAATACCCTCTTCTTTCAATCACCTGTTGTTCTGGATTATTTACCTTTTGTTCCCTCCAGACGTTCATGCTAACAGTTGAGATTTAACTTTCTTGGTAAATCATAGCAAACCAGCATAACAATGACTGCTTTTTAAGAAAGTAACTTTCAGAAGGAGAATGTCATCAACCCCCAAAGGTTAACAGTTGATTATTACTGCTCAATATTCGGTGCTCTTATTAAATTTCCTGCAATTAAATATGGTCATTTGTAGAAAAGCAGCTTTCACTTGTTGATTTGAAAATGAGTTGATGGAATTCAATTTACGACGTCCTGTTTGTATAAATCACTAAGCGTTAGGGAAGGATATCTGAAAGCATCCTCATGCTACATATCCTTAAGTTTGAACTACTCCTAAAATGTAGAACCAATGTTTAAATGATAATCGGTTCTTTCCAGGTAAAGAAACTTATCATTAGATTAAAACAAGTTTTGGCAACGATCACAAGGTGTTGCATGATTAAAACTGAATTCTACTTTCCATGCTAAATAAGCATCAGTGAATGAAATATTAGCTCACATTTTCCTAACACTGTAGACAGAGTAGTGCATCGATCGATTCATTAAGCAATAACCATTAACTTCGGGGAAATGAATTCTAAACTCACCAACCTCTTTGGGGAGAGTCGAACTTCTCGTTGTCAGGTCTGGCAAAGTCCATTCTCACGTACGTGTCGTCGTCGTCAGAATCTTCTTGCTCCGGGGGTCTCGGCGCCCGGCCGCGGCCAGGTGATGGAGGGGGAGCGGCGGCTGCAGCGGCAGCCCCGCCGGCTCTGTTACCTCCGGCAAGGTCTGCCGATGGGTTTGGGGCTCTGGGGTTCGGGCCACCCGCAACGTCTTGGGACCCTCTTACCGCTTCGGCACCAGCAGCATTAGCAGCAGGTTGGAACCAGCGGACGGAGGAGGAGTCAGATCCCGCGGCGGCCTCGAGGCCCGCGGCGGCTGCGCCGCTGCCCGGGGCAGCGACCAGGGCGGAGGTGGCGGCTAAAGCCCGGCTCACGGCTAAGGTTGGCGCGGCTGCCGCGGCCGCGGCTAAAGAGGCGGAGAGGTCTCTCTCGAGGCTGTCGGTCGGGAAAGCAGAGACGGCGGCTCTGGCAGCTGCAAAGAAACTTTGCGAACGGCTTTGTGGGCGCCTTCTCTCGAGCTCTTCTTCCAGCAGCAGCCTCGCTACAGGTGGTGGTTCAGAGCAGCGGCTGGGGGAGAGAGAAATGTCCATACAGCACTCAGAAAATGGGTCGACCACGTAGATGCGACCTGTTTGAGCATTGTAGCGAATGGCACTGTCAGCAAAAGGCACGGCTGGTGTCATTGCTGGGTTGAAAATCACTTCAATGTAGTCACCTTCCTCATTAGCACTGTTACCTGTAGCACTGGGAGGAAGAGGCGGAAGTGGCCACCTAGCACCATCCAGAGAGAAGGGGTTGGCACCTGGGATAGCTCTTAAAAGATCTGAGAGGTCGTTTGCTGGATTTGGAAATGGCACTCCGAACTCAACATTCACGTAATTCGAAAAGGCGAACTGTCTGGGGTCGGCAATTATGCCCCATAAACCTGGCAGTCTTTGAATACAGGGAGCTGGCATATTGCTACCTCTTTTAGGGAAGTCAATCTTGATGTAGCCACTAGCGCTGTCAGCTTCTTTCTGCTCATGTGTGGGCTTTTGTGGTTTGGGCTTGATTTTATTTCCTTTTGTAATAAAAGGAAGTCGATTAGGTCTCTTAGTCTTGTTCTTGGGGGGCCCATCACCTGAACGCTTGGAAGGTGATCCCTCATCTCTAGGCTTTGAGAATGACGCCTCAACTGAAGGCTTTGAAGTTACATCTTTGGGGCCTCTGTTAGATGAGGCTTCTTTGTCTAAGCCCTTCCCCAGGAATTTTCCAGGTAACATTGGTACATACTCACTGTGGTCACTCTGCCCCAATGGGGAGCTCCGAAAAGCATTTGGCAGAGAGAAGTAGGAGCTCCAACTTTTGGAGGAAGAGCCTCCCTGAGGATTTCTGGGGTTTTTTGGAATTGCACCAGCCCCAGGAGCCATAAACATATAGTCACTGTCACTGTCATTGTCCTTTGAGTCATCCTCTTTGTCAGGATCAGGTGCTTTTGGAGGACTTGGTGCAGGTGGTGGGCTCACTCTGGGAAACATCATCATGTACCCTCTTGAATCTTCAAAAGGTGATCGAGAGTGGCGCTTTTTTGACACAGAGACATTCTGAGGAGCCATTGGCATATAATCACTGGAGCTTGAGAGAGGGGCAGCCACCCCTGGCCTCATTGGCACGTATGGGTCATCCTCATCTTCATCAAAAGCTCTGGCTCTGTGGGGACCCCGAGCTGCACCTTCTGGGGTCTCTGTGTCTTTAACTTCTTTGGCTTCTTTGCGTTCTTTTGTGGCTCCTCTGTCAGCACAAAAATAAAGTCGGAACCTTCCCCCAGACTTTCCTTTTCCACCAGTTGCTGCAGCTGGCGGGGGTGGAGGTGGTGAAGGTGGTGGCATTTGCTGTTGCTTGCTTTGAGTTAATTTGCCAAAGTAGGATCTTTTCTTCAGAGATTTCCCATGATCACCATTGCCTTCGGAGCCTTTCCCACTTCCTGAGCCTTTGCCCCCTCCAGAGTTTTTGCCTCTGCCTGAGCCATGGCCATCTCCGGGTCCTTGGCCATGGCCTGAGCCGTGCCCACCTCCAGCTCCCTGGCCACTGCCTGAGCCATGTCCACCTGAGGTGCCCTGGCCATCTCCTGAGCACTGGTTTCCTCCTGCACCCTGGCCCCCGGAGCCCTGGCCACTTGAGCCCTGGCTGCCACTTGAGCCCTGGCCGCCTCCGGAGCTGTGCCCCCTGCCCGAGCACTGGCTTCCTCCAGAGCTCTGGCTACTGGAGCCTTGGCCACTTGAACCCTGTCCACCTCCTGAGCCCCGGCCATTTCCGGAGCCCCAATTGTTCATAGGCATATAGTCGCCTCCGTTTCCTTCCTGATCCTCTTTGCCCTGAGGATTGCCTTCTTCCCCAGAGTTGCCAGGGCCAGAACCAGGTGCTTCAGAAGACAGGCAAGCTCCCTCGCTGGGGGCTTCTGCAGGGTGCGGGCCACGCACGGGGCTGGGTGCTACGCGGCGAAAAAAGCTGGCTGGCACTGAAATCGCTCTCCTGGATCTCCGCGCTCTGGGCAGGTGCAGTCTTCCTCGCCTGGAGGGGGGCACAGGCTCACTGGGTGTTATGTAGCGCCTAGCGAGGAGCATCTCGTCTTCCCCGTCACCGATGGCCCTGAGGTGGCAAAACTGCTCAAAGCGGGACCTTCTGAGCCAGCCGCCGGGCTCGAGCGGCAGCATGTCCAGGTGCCTCCTAGTGGACAGCAGGGTTAACAGGTGGGCGCCGATACTGATGCTGTAGCTGCGGCAGCGGGCTCTGTATTCGTCTGCACACAAGGCTCTCATCTTCTCCAAAAACAGCTCGTGCATGTTTTGGGCCACCACACAGTCATCGACCTGCATCCAGAGCTCCCCCGGGCCGATGACGGTGGACCTGCCGACTTCCAAGAAGAAATACTGCTCCGAGTGCCCGCAGCGACGGATGCTCAGGAGCTGGACGACCACGCTGGCCACTTCGGTATTTAGCCTCACAAACACAACCTCCTCGTCGGTAAGACAGAGCCGGAACACGCCGCTCAGCTCTTTTCTGTGCCCCAGCCCCCTGGGTTTGACTATTACCTGCCACACATCTTTGTAGAAGGGTGGCTCCGCCGCCGCTGCAGCCGCCAGTGCGGCCGGCTCTCCATCCGGCTGCGCGCCGGGCGTGCCGCAGCGGCGGCGCTTGCTCTCGAGGATGAGGCGGCTGAGCAGCAAGTACCAGCTCTCTTGCTCCGACTCGTTCTCGGCCACCATCGCGAAGTACTCGTCCTGGGTGAAAAGAGCGATGAGGTGTCGGTACCTTGCGTCGGCTCGCTGGCTCACCGAGAAGCACTGGTACAGGGTGATCACGCGCCGCGGTGGGATGAGCGCAGGGACCGCGGCGCCAGAGGCAGCCGCCGCTGCTGCAGCCGCCGCGGCGCGGACACTGTGCCGGAACTTCCTGGCATTTTCGTAGTACTCCAGCCGAGCTGGGGCGTCGGCGGTCTCCAGTTTGAGCACGAAATAGCGCCTGTGGCCATGCTTCTGCTTCCGCAGGTAGCCGCGTTTGCAGACTTCGTCCCCGACGGGGAGGTCCTCCTCATCGGACTCGGAGTCTGACCGGGAGCCAGTGGCCGTGGAGAGCCACATGGCTCCCGGACAAGACGACCCGGTCCCAATGAGTGCGGTCGGGGTTCCCGAGGAAAGAAGTGGGGTGGGCGCCACCGCAGCTAGAGCTGCCGCTGTTGCCGCTGCTGCAGCTCGCAGTCTCCTTGTCGCTTGGTCGCGAGCGAAGGAGCAACTCGCCATGGTGATGCACGATGGTTTTAAGGTGAGCGGGCGGAGGGGGGGGGGGCTCGGGGAAGCGAGGGTTGGGGGAAGAGGCCGTCTACCCCCATCCGCCCGCCCGCCCGCCCCAGCCCCCTCCCGCCTCGGCCCCCGCCCCCGCCCACTCCACTCCAAGCGCGCGGCGGCGGGCAAAACAACACGTGACCGCTGCCTCACGCGGCGGCTGCTGTGGCTCCGGCTACCAACGCAGTGGAGGGGCGCGAGCGGCTGCCAGCAGAGGTGTGCGAGGGAGGGGGCAGCGGGCCCGAGAGGCGGGGCCACCTCCTGTCCCGCCTAGACCCTCTTGGAGAATCTTCCGGCCTCTGGGCCTCGGGAGGACCGACAGGAGGAGGAGGGGCTGTCTGGCCACGCAGGTCCTCACGAGGAGTCCACGGAGGCACGGGCGTGGTGGTCGGGGGTTGGCGGGAGAAGTTCGAGAGAGATGGAAGAGAGAGCGGCCCGCGAAGGGGGCAAGGGCATGATTCGCTGGAGGGGGTGAGAGGGGGCAGGAGGAGGCGGAGCGCAACTGTCTCGGGCGGCGCAGGGGAGAAGAGCTGGCAAGGTCCCGGGACGGTTTGTTTGTTTATTTGGGAAGCCGGAGCCAGGTGAAACTGTTGCAAGGTTTTCATTGGATGGGATGGGAGCCAATGGGAGTGTCTGGCAATGAGGCGGCCTCGAATTAATTAGTTTGGGGGGCAGGAAGGGAGCTGAGGGGCGAGGAGGAGTGGCTTGGGTCGCGGAGTGGCCTCCGCTGTCTGGTTGTCGCGCGTTCGGCGGTAAACAACCCTCTGCGAGTAGCTATTAATGGTAGTGATAAACTCGTGCAAATCCCCAAGCCACGGTGACCCGGGACCGAGCCGGGCGCCCTCTCTTTTTCTTCCCGTCCCTCACATAAATTCTCTCTTTCTGTCACAGTCTGGTCCACTAGTTGCTGCCGCGCACGGCGAGCCGAGAGTCTCGGGAGAAAGCGTGGGCATCCCCTGGAAACGTGTTAACCACCAGGGCACTCAGACCTGCCGCCCACTGCGCTGCAGGCACTCGCGAGCTCGCTCCAGCCCTGACAAAAGCCCGCGAGTCTGAGGCACACAGATAACAGCGATGCGTTCAAAATGAACCTAATCTTCCATCAGGGCGCGTCTGTGGCCCACGAGACGCAGGTTGGCTAAAGATGGTGTTTCTGGCTATTAGATTAATGCTGACTATGAAAGCACAAATTTGGGGGCCTGCAAAGTATACAGCCATGACGAAAAAAATAAAATCGGGCTCGATTCTTACCCAAATACACCAGTGTTGAGCTGTCGTGATATTTTCCCGTGGGAGATGCTTTGAAAGGCGCCTTTAAGAGAATTTCAAAATAATATTAAGTTTCCCTTTCCTTGATCGAGACCGAAAAACTTTAGAAAAAGAAAAGCTCATACCTAGAACAAAGGATCATACTGAACACATATCCTAGAATATATTTCACATCCCTTGCGTCGAGAAAAGAAGATTTTTGCCGAATCTCAGTCTACAACTTGACACCTCAAAAATAAGAACTACTGCCTCCTCTGTTTCTGGAAAAACTGCTGGAGTGTAAGTGCAACCTGAAGTGTTTCTCAATTCCTCTCTCTCTCTCTCTCTCTCTCTCTCTTCTACTAGGATTTCAGCTTCCTAACTGTGGAGATAGGTCCCTGTTACATTAAAATGTTAAAGGGATGACCACAATTGCAAAGAGGGATTTTGGAGGGGGAGGGGTGGACGTGGTATTTCTAAAAGAATGGAATGTCAGTTCACCTTTGCCCTTGGGTAGATTCTGCAAAGCGTATTATTTATAAAATCTAACAGTAAACCAAGCAATGTATACATCATAAAAATAACCCCCAACCCTGCCTTCTTAAGAATTTGTTCTCTGTTAGTAACAGAATAAACACATTTGGATGAATGACTCCTTTTTGATGTTCCCATTTTGGGAGAAAAGAAATTGGTTTTGGCTGTCTCCAAAATATTAGAAATAACCATTATCATTCCCTCTGCTGCCACCGGTTTATAAGCACAGTATATTCACAGGTGCTAAGAGCAGCTGTGATTTCTGAAAGGGGCTAGAGGTAGAAGGAGTGTGGATGCTGACAGAGGTCTGACTGGAGCTGCTACCCACGTTTCAGCTGCTTGGTCACATATGTAGAAGGTTCCCTACTCCTATAACCAAAATGAAAATGATTGAAATCATTTGAGATTTTTATGATAGATGTTATAATGTTTCATAAGCCTTTCCAAGCACTGGGTTTTGCTTTAGATATAAATGTTTTGAAAACAAGGCAATGCATTTGAAAGTGCTTTGAGTAAAAACATGACATTTAAAAATGTATGGAAAACCATTAAACTGCATGTTGAATAAAATTTTGAAAATACTGAGAATAATAGATTTTTAAATCCTCATGTCTTTATAGAATTTTATCATAGAGTGGTAGGCTTACAATGTATAGAATATTGTATCTTGTTCTTTTCACTTAACATTACATGATAACATTTGCCCATATTATTATAGATCAACCTAAACATTATTTAAAATGCAGCAAACTATTCTAGGCAGCTGTATATTAATGTACTTAATCATCCCTCTTTTCGAGGTATTTAGGTTGTTTTCATTCATTTTGTTAATATTATAAATAATGCCGCAATGAACATCTTGGACCTATAGATTTTTTTTTTAATGTTGAGAATTATTCTCCTGGGGTAGAAACCGAGGAGTGGAATTACTGGGTTAAAATATATGAACTTCTATCTGATGCATTATTTTTCAAAAACATTTTATCAGTTTACCTTGTCACCACACTGATTCCCAGAATTGTATATTGTTATTTTTTTTAATCACTGATAAGATGGGTGAAATGGTATTCCACTGTTTTTTTAATTTGCATTTTTTTTTACTAGTGAGATTAGAAAAAAAAACTTTTACATATATTTGCGGACAATAGTGTTATCTTCTGTCAAGTGTCTTTTTGTGTCCTTTGCCTTACCTGTTGGGTTCTTAGTGTTTTCTTTTTTGTCTTATTATGTGTGACTTGTTTACATAATAAAGATATTAAAACCTTGTCATATTTGTTGCAAGTTTTTTTCCTAGTCTATTGATGAAAAGTATCACTTTTAAGCTAGATTCTCTTCTGTTTTGAAAGATGTGTAAATTTGGCACAAGGAGGTTTGTAGTGTAGTTCAGAAGGGAGATACTGACACACACAAATGTCACCATGATCACTTCTAACCTTCTTTTAAACAAACTCACATATCTAAACTTACCTCCTGTTTTAAAGAGAGAACTAAGTTTGTTCTCATATCAACAAATTATAAGAGAGCATCTATACTTCTAAAATGTTATGTAGCACTCTTAAACAATAGTTTGTAAGACATTATTTTCTACTCTAGCGGGGGAACCCCTAGGACTAATCAATGTGTTAAACAACAACAACAAAAAAAAACAAGCATGAAAATAATTTTAAACAACTGCAGTGAAAGATTATCAATGTTGATTATTTGTATGCAAAGTATATTATTTGGCTGCAACAGAATGGAATTAGAGAGAGAGTGAAATATTTCATAGAGGGATTTTACTTTCTGTGTTTTCTACAATGGGAGAGGATACGGCCAATATTAGTATTTGTGAACGGGGAGAATGTGTGGCTAGAAGAACGTTATTTTCTTTACATAGGTTAACCAAATCTCCTCAGTTCTAAAAGTTGTTCCAACACTGAAGCTCTCTGGAGGAGACGATCATTACTGAATTGCACCAGATGCTGTAGCTTGTCTGACATATATTTAAACTTTCATCTTCCTGGACAACTTAATGATATAGAATAGTTGTTTAGTTTAGGTCAGGTTTCCATAGGCAAAATAAAGCAGAGGGGTGGTACAGACCTCTAGATGGTTCAGGCAAAAAGGAGAGACTTTGTATTGGGCCTGAACTCACCAGATGGTTGCTTTTAATGTTCTACTCTCCTTTGGTTGTAGATTCTTGTCTCTTAATTTTTTGTTTTTATATTTAGGACAAGTTACCCCAGAAATCTCAAGTTGTCATAATTTCTGTAAAGTTTGGACTCTGAACCAAGAATCTCAAGCACAGATTTTTAAAACAGCAGATAAGAAGTAATGAACTCTACAATATTTTTTATTTGTTTACCACTTTAGCTGAAGGGGGGAAACTCAAGCATTTCAGCTGGTATTTTACACCTAGAAACTAAGATCAATGGATAAATACAGCCACAGTACCTTTAAAACAGTTTCTACCTAATGAAGAAATATACCTTTAATGCAGTTTGCCTTTAAAAGGAATATCCTGTGAATCCTGTTTTAAGAAAGCAGTTGTTTGACTGAATTGAGTAGTCAGTAGTAATAAAAACTCATCTGCTTTTTTCCTCATACAGATGATCATCAGTCTTCTAAATTCCACTTGTACTGAAATCAAAATGAACAACAGAAATGTGGATTTACTTAGCTTGAAAATTAAACCGTTACTTTAAATATGGACATTGTTCAAGAGAATAAAGCCTGAGAGGAAAAAGTAGCCAGTATAAAAAAACACCATTATTCTTGCCCAATATATAAATTGTCCTTTAAGTATTAGCTCTACAGTTTTTGTGAGCTAACATCCAATTATGTTGATAAAAATGTGGTGCTACCTTGATATCAAAAAATGATGCTAGTGATGATGATTGCTTTCTCTGTGTTAGGACATAAATAAAATCATGCACGATAAATGATGTTTTCTACACTGTGCAGGAAAAGGGGCTGCCCTGTGATTTGTGGCTGCGGCCACTGCTTGCAGATGATGGCTTTTCGTCTCAGCTTTACTTCTGTGCTACTCAAAATCTCTGCTGGAGAAAACAACCGTCAAATGCCTGGCTGCTGCGCACAGAACAGGTCTGTTTGCTGCTTTTGTTTCCTTGCAGTCTGCGGCTAAAGTAATTAGAGCAAATACATGGTTTAATTAGGCTCCTAAAGCTTCCCTGTTATCTCAGGAGTCAATTGAAAATTAACTCAGTTAAAAATCAAGCATTTCTTTCCACCTTCAAAAGATAAAACTTTCATTTGGAAGTGACTTAGTAAGTAAACTGAACATCAGAACAATTAAATCTATCAGATTTCACATAAATGTCAACAACTTCATACTATATGCATTTTCTGTGTTAATATAAATGAACAGTAAAAAAAATTAGTTAATGCTGTCCCTTGTGGTATCATACAGCAGCCTCGTTCTTAGTGTCAAAAGATTATCAATTCATACTGCCTCATCGTGAAGAGTTAGGATCTTTATTTTGTAAATTAGATAGGATCATTATATGGCTAAATTTACTATTTTAAAGGAATTAGTATTAGAGACTTACATTTTTCTTTGGGTGTTTAGAAAATCAGCTATCATATTTAAGATGTAATATATTATACTTATCACCGATTCCTCTTTCTCTGCTCCTCACGTGGTCTTGCAATATCTGTGAGATTGAACTCTTCCTTTCATTTCCATAGTCACCATACTGGTTCATGCCCTAATGAACTCTTCCCCAGGGCTGCTGAAGTAGCCACTTAAACTGGCCTTACCCTTCTTCAGTCTCTATATAGTCAGCAGAATGGTTTTCCTCATATGTCACTTTCATCATACTGCTCGAGGACTAACAGAGTAGCCCCCCCCCGCCCTTTTTTCCTGCTACGTCAGAACTAAACCTGTAACCCTAGCATATGTTTCCCTCTTCCCAATTGACTCTACAACCAACCCCCTCTCTCCCTTGCTACACACAGCCCATTCTTCCAAATGCACTCTTCATCCTATTACAATACATTCTCACTGCCCACACTTCCAGTTAAGTTGGTCTCTTTAAGGCATTCTATATATATGATTTATCCATTTCCACTGTTACTTGGGCTATTTCTCACATCTAAATGTCCTCCCCTTCCTAGTTACCAATTAATGCCGACCTTCTTTCTCAAGACTAAGCTCAGGACTCACTCAGGAAAGCTTCCGTCACTCACATAATCTCACTGCAACCACTGCCTTCTTTTCCTAAGTGTTGGCTGTAGGTAGAGCTAAGGATTTAATTGGTACCCATTGATACAGTCGTATCGTCATTAAATGACAGTCATTGTTAACATGACTAATACTTTTATACCATTTGGTAAATAGTTACTGCCACAAACCAACCCCCCTCCAAGTTCTGTTACCTACCCAATTATCCTGGCTACTCCAACCCCTCCCTCAGAACCTCCTTCCTCACCACTATGCAGCCACTACAAGGTTAACTACTAACACAGCAGCGGATTTCCAGAACCCTATGCTGGAACCTTGACTGGCGTATATTCTCATTGGTAGGCTTGTGCTACATGGGTTGCTAAGTAGTTAAAAGTACTGCCCCTGGATATAACTAATCCCTGAGTTGGGAACGCTGTTTTAGGCTATAAACTGCTTGAGGACCAGGGCCAGGACTGTGTCATATTCCTCTTTGTATCCCTCATGCTTAGAATTGTGCCTGGCAATCACCAATAAACGTTTGCTTCAAGGAAGGAAGGAGAGAAGGAAGGAAGGGAAGGAGGAAGGGAGGGAGGGGGGAGGGAGGGAAGAAGGAATGGAAACAAGGAAGGAGGAAGGGAGAAAAGAGGAGAAAAGAAATGGCCAAGACAGTTTTAGATGGCCAATGCAAACTACCTCCTTTTAACAGTGCCCAAGCTCTCCGTGACTGATGGCAAGGCTTGGTGATTTCTGCCTGATGTAACACGCTTCCTCCTCAAAGGAATCATGCCCATTTTGTTTCTCTCATTGGCCATAGCTGAGGTCATCTTTTCCAACATACGTCCCTTTCCCATCCTGCGGTTGTTGCCAGAAACCTCGGGAAATGTCTGTGCCCTATATTTGCCCTACCCTCCTTTAGTTCCATTTAGAACAAATAGACATTCCGATCCCAATCATGGAGGGTGGTAAATATAAAATTAATATTGGTCATAAACATAGAGTAATGGTCAACACGAAGCAATGAAAAACATTTATCCCTTCTTGACATCATTGTTTTTCCCTCCCAGCCCCCACTAGAAGGTAAGATCCCTGTGTTCTGGTGTGTTCCCCATGCGCTCTCCCCATGTACACCCAGTGCCTAGAACAGTGCCTGGCATGTAGTGGAGATCCTCAATAAATACTTGTTGAATGGGTGAATGAAAGTGAAAAAAATATATATATATTGAAGTTGAAAGAGAGATATGTCACAGACTGCAAGTGCTCTTGATAGGGATCCATTTCTGAATCTCCACAGACGTCTTCATCTACCTGCTTTAATTAAACATGCTCTTTCTCAAGCCTCAGCATTCAGAATATATCGAGATGTATTTTATAAACCTATTTCATAACCGTTTTTGTTTTCCAATTTTTGTCTAATAGTATTACGACACTTTTGCTTTCTACTGTATTTTCCTGGCAAATATACAGAGAAAATTTCCCTATATTCCAAATTAAATGAGTTTCTTTTGGCAAACCTATAAACCCAGTCAGCATTTATTTATAACATTTCTGTTGGTAAAATGTGTTCTAAGTTGAAAACAACACGCTTACAAACTGCTTTAGTTTCGTGAGTTTCTATGTTCAGTCTGTGCTTTACTCTTAGACAATTGTTTATGGATTGTAAGTACTTTTTTCAGTTGCCTCATTAGTGGATGCTTTATCTTCCCCAGTGTTTTTAAGCTCCCCTGAAGGCAGGGATTATGTTTTTCTACTTTTGTTCACCTCTTCATGGTGCTTAGTACTGCATTGAACTCAGTAACCACTTGTTGAATGAAGGATTTTACCTAAATGCAAAATACTACATAAGGTGATAAGCCCAGAAGACAATGGATTATTATTATTATTATATATATATATATTTTTTTTTGCAAAAGAGGAAACATCAGTCATTCAATGCACTCTTCAGTATTTAGGGCCACTGCACTTGAGAGTCACGTTAGAGACCACGTTTTATTTAGGCTTGTTAATCATTCTTCCCTGTCAAATTTTTCACATGAGGTTTTTTTAAAAAAAATAGCAACAATACAGGACAGTAAGTCATAATGATAAAAACGTCAGCAGCATAGGTTTAAAATATTTTGTTCTTCATTAACTATACGTTCCCTCTTCCCCTTGAATACCTCACCAGGGAGCATCATGAACTATTACGTAAAGAATTTAATTTGAGTTCAGGAGTTAGGAAGTAAGATGTTTTTACTTGTTTACTTCAGGACCTTTTCCAAATTTGGGACTAACATGTCAAAAGAGAAATGAGGAGGGAAATTTTTCATTTTTGATTAAGGAACATCAAGGAGATTTAGACTCTGTCTCATCGTAAACTGCTCCCTTCCTTCTGTGACAGTGCATTAAAAAACACCTGGGATTTTATTTCTTAACCTGAGTGATAGTTACATGGGCATTCAGTGGGTAGTTATTATTTAAACTGCACATATGTATTTTGTACAGCCTTCTGTGTATATGATGTATTTTACAATCAACGAAAAGACACCTTAAAGAAAAATCTGGTCCAAAGAAGGAAACATCAATATTTCACATTGATTCAAAATCAAGAACCAAGTATGAACCATTCCTTCTTTTTGTTAATTAGCATTCAGAAAGGAATAATGTTAACATTTGAATAGAGTGTTTAGGAAATAGTCACATTTGCATCTGAAAAGAGGTGTCCCTTGGAAAATAAAATTGGTGCTTTCAGAATTAAAAAACAAAAACCAAGCGAAATAAAAAGTTTTGCCTACCTAAAAAGATTTCTTTAAAGATTGTTTCAAGGTCCACCTGAAGACTTTTGTCACATGGTTCAGCACTCCTCTGGAATCTCTGAGGTGCTACAGAATCAAAGCTGAGAGCACTCCAAAAAGTGAGACATGTAAGCTGAGAAACCCTATTCACAGTGCCTAATAGTACAAGCTGATATTTATCAGGGAAGAGATACCTTTAAAGTTTATTTACTTTCTATGATTTTACCCTCTGTGCATATGTGTGTACAATACAATTGTGGGTTTTGATGTAAATTTTTTTCTCATCAACATGATTGTAAATTTCTTGAGGACAGGGATAATCTGCTGTCTTTCACGCTCCCTTAGTGTCCTAGCTCTGTGATAGTCACCTAATACCTCCGCTTGATTTGCAAATGCATTCAGGTGATATTCTGATAGCTTGTGACTCCTTTGTCTCCTCCATTTTATACTCAAAAGAATTTGTGCTGGAGAATATAAGGATCACAGTCTCCTGTCCTGTAATGCATATGATCTGGAGGCATTATAACCATTAATTGTAAGTTTTAGGGTTTTTGTACAGTGAAAATGATTGAAATATAAATGTGAAAGCATGCTGTGATCTGGAAATCTTTTAAAATAGTATTAACTCTATAAATCAATTTTGAAGATTTTCAGATATCCAGGTTAAGTTTTTGCTACTCTGACCATAAGTTGTTAAAAAAACTCACTCAACTTACTAGAACTATTGGCTTATGCCTTTTTTAAACTTCTATTACTTGAAGTGGAAATTGATTTACTATATACAATCTTTCTGTGAATTGAAAATCGAATATATTAAGATTTAATCATCTGTGATATTTTGCAATGTTACAAATTACTTCTAACACCTATACTGCAATACATCTCTAACTTTTAGATGTCATCATTCAACTTTAGCTAAGTGTTAGTTTTTCATGAGGATTGAACATGTGTGATTTATTTTTGTTTTACAATTTTAAGTTCTCGCCCATAGCAGACCATACACTCATAAGTAAAACTTTCTTGAATTCATTAGTTCTCTTCATGAAAGACCTACCTTTTAAGCTTTGTTATGCCATAATAGAACAAGTGTTTGATAATGCCCAAAATATTTATTTTTAGTAATAAGAAAGGTGAGGAAAGAACACCACACCGGAACTCAGGCGAGGTGGGTTCCAGTCCCAGTTCTGCAACTTACTAGCTGTGTGATCATTTAATCCTATATATCAGCGGTCCCCAACCTTTATGGCACCAGGGACCAGTTTCGTGGAAGACAATTTTTCCATGGATGGGATGGGTGGGTGCTTCAGGCGGTAACACAAGCGATGGGGAGCGATGGGGAGTGGCAGATGAAGCTTCACTTGCTCACCTGCCACTCACCTCCTTCTGTGCAGCCCGGTTCCTAACAGGCCGCGGACCGGTACCAGTCTGCAGCCTGGGGACTGGGGACTCCTGTTATATATCTTTGTTTACTCATTTGAAAAATGAGAGGTTAGGGACAAGTGATTTCTAATGTTTCTGAGACAGGGAGGAAGAGGACAGACATATACATCCCGATTGCTATATACTTAGATTGTTCCTTATTTTGAACCATCCACAGAGAGTAAGCTTTACCGTGTGCCCTTGGAGCAACAAATCTTAACCAGTGAACACCTCGTTAACTTATTAAACACGAATTTGTTTTCATCCTCTTTTTTCATTCATTTATTTAGAAATATTTATCACAAATCGGATATGTTCCAGATAGTGTTTTAGGAACTGCAAATATGGCAGTGAATAAGATAATGTCTTTAATCTTGTGGAGTTTACATTCTAGTAGGGAGTAGCCAAATAAATAAATGCATAAGAAAATAGCAGGTGGTAAAAAGTGCTGTTTAAAAAAATAGAATTGGGTGATATGATAGAGAATATAACTGTGTTGGTTGATCAGAAAATGTCTCTCTCAAAGGAGAGGACATTTGTTCTGATATGCAAATGTCAAGAAGAACTGAGCCATGCAAAGATCAAAGGAAGCATTCCAGGCAGAGAAACAGAAAGTACAAGGCATAAAAGCAGGCATGAGCTTGGACTGTTGGAGGAACAGAAAGAATGCAGGGTGCTGGAGCATAGTGGGGTCAGAGCCAGGGGCCACATCAGGGAGGGGATTGTAGGTTTGGGTAAGGAGTCTGGAATTCTTTCTAGATAAACTGGGCAGCCATTGGAGAGGCTTTAGCTGAAGAGTGACATTATCTGATTTATGTTTTAAAGCGGACACCACACCACTGTCACTTGGATTGATGGTGGTCAAAAGTGGCAGCTGACAGACTAGCTAGGAGAATTTTGTAGTGCTCCAGATAAAGGTGGGTAAAACAGTGTTGATAGTAGTGGAGGTAGAGATAAATGGACAAAGTTGGGATATATTGCTATTTCGGAGGTAAAGTCTACAGAAGTTGCAGAGGGATTGGATTTAGAGTATGAGGGACAGGGATGAATCAAAGATAACTCCTAGGTGTTTGGCGTGAACAAGTTTAGTGGAGTTATTATGAACTTAAACAGTTTTACAGAAGATAGAACCCATTGAACATTAAACTCTATAGGATTTCATTTCTTTTTCCGTCTCTTAGTATAGCCTCATATGATTTTACTTAACTGTAATAAGCGAAGCAGGAAGTTTGAACAGTTTGATGTTATTTTCAACTTAACGTTATTTTCAGCATGACTATATCATTCTCATACATTCCCCTGTTTTATAGATACACCTTGTTTTATTGCACTTTATTTTATTGAGCTTCACAGATTCTGCGTTTTTGTTTTTAAAAAATTGAAGGTTTGTGGCAACCCTGCATCAAGCAGTCTATCAGTGCCGATTTTCCAGCAGCATTTGCCCACTTCTTGTCTCTGTGTCACATTTTGGTAATTCTCACAATGTTTCAAACTTCATTATTATTATATTTGTTATGATGATCTGAGATAAGTGATCTTTGATGTTACTATTGTAATTGTTTTGGGGTCCATGAACCGTGCCCATGTGAGCTGACAAACCTAATTTATAAATGTTCTGTGTGTTCTGATTGCTCTACTGACTGGCTGTTCCCCCATCCCTCTCCTTCCTCTCGGGCCTTTCTATTCCCTGAGACAGAACAATATTGAAATTGGACCACTTAATAATCCTACATGTCCTCTAAGTGTTCAAATTAAAGGAAGAGTTGCACATTTCTCACATTAAATCAAAAGCTAGAAATGATTAAGCTTAGTGAGGAAGGCGGGTCGAAAGCTGAGATAGACCATAAGGTAGGCCTCTTCACAAGGCAGTTAGCTAAGTTGTGAATGCAAAGGAAAGTTCTTGAAGGGAATTAAAAGTACTAACTTTGGTGAACACACAAAACAGGCTTTTTGCTGATGTGGAGAAAGTTGTAGTGGTCTGGGTAGAAGATCAAGCCAGCCACAGCATTCCCTTAAGCCAAAGCTCAATCCAGAGCAAGGCCCTAACTCTCTACAATTCCACAAAGGCTGAGAGAGGTGAGGAAGCTGCAGAAGAAAAGTTTGAAGCTAGAAGAGGTTGGTTCATGAGGTTTAAGGAAAGAAGCCATCTCCATAACATAAACGTGCAAGGTGAAGCAGTGAGTGCTGATATAGAAGCTGCAAGTTATCCAGATCTAGCTAAGATCATTAGTGAAGGTGGCTGCTCTAAACAACAGATTTTCAGTGTAGGCAAAACAGTCTAATATTGGAAGAAGATGCCATCTAGGACTTTCATAGCTACAGAGGAGAAGTCAGTGCCTGGCTTGAAAGCTTCAAAGGACAGGATGACTCTTAGGGGCTAGTGCAGCTGGTGACTTTAAGTTGAAGCCAGTGCTCACTTACCATTCTGAAAATCCTGGGGCCCTTAAGAATTCTACTAAATCAACACAGTCTGTGCTCTATAAATGGAAGAACAAAGCCCAGATGACAGCACATATGTTTACAACATGGTTTACTAAATATTTTAGGCCCACTGCTGAGACCTACTGCTCAGAAAAAAAGATTCCTTTCAAAATATTACTGCTCATTGACAATGTATCTGGTCACCCAAGAGCTCTGATAGAGATGTGCAATGAGATTCATGCTGTTTTCATGCCTGCTAACACAACACCCATTCTGCAGCTCATGGATCAAGGAGTCATTTCAACTTTCAAGTCTTATTATTTAAGAAATACATGTCCTAAGGCTATAGCTGCCATAGATAGTGATTCCTTTCATGGATCCAGGCAAAGTAAACTGAAAGCCTTCTGGGAAGGATTCACCATTCTAGATACAATTAAGAACATTTGTGATTTGTGGGAAGAGGTCAAAACCTCAACATTCACATGAGTTTGGAGGAAGTTGATTCTAATCGTCATGGATGACTTTGAGGGGTTCAAGACTTCAGTGGAGGAAGTAACTGCAGATGTGGTGGAAATAGCAAGAGAACTAGAATTAGAAGTGGTGTTTTAAGATGTGAGTGAATTGCTGCAGTGTCATTATAAAACTTAAATGGATGAGGAGTTGCTTCTTATGGATGAGCAAAGAAAGTGTTTTCTTAGGACTGAATCTACTCATGGTGAAGATGCTGTGAAGATTGTTGAAATGAAAGCAAAGGATTTAGAATATTACATAAACTTAGTTGATAAAGCAGTGGCAGGTCTTGAGAGGATTTGACTTCCAACTTTGAAAGAAGTTCTGTGGGTAAAATGCTATTAAACAACATTGCATGCTAAAGAGACACCATTCATGAAAGGAAGAGTCAATTGATGTGGCAAAATTCATTATTGTCTTATTTTAAGAAACTGCCATGGCCACCTTAAACTTCAGCAAACACCACCCTGATCAGTCAGCAGCATCAACATCAAGACAAGACCCTCCAACAGCAAAAAGATTATGACTGGCTAAAGGCTCAGATGATTGTTAGCATTTTTTAACAGTAAAGTATTTTTTCACTAAGGTATTTAAATTGTTTTTTAAGACACAATAATGGACTACAGTATAGTGTAAACATAACTTTTATATGCACTGGAAAACCAAAAAAATTGTGTGACTCGCTTTGTTGCAATATTTGCTTTATTGTGGTAGTCTGGAACTGAACTCGCAATATCTCTAAGGTATGCCTGTATTCCTGTTATCACCCCAACCTTAAAATATATATTTGTAAAAACACTGCCACTTTAAATCAGGGGCCCATTCCATACTACTTTTCCAGGTCTGCTTTTCATCTTTATCAAACATTTATTAAACACCTTTACTTACTAGGTAACTAACCACATATTTTATTTAAAAACTTTATAAAAAATACTGTGCAACTCTGGAGGAGGTTAGGTACATAAGCACCTGAAAGCAATTGAGGAAATTTTGTCCTACTTAGTTGCAAGTACAGTATTAAGCCACTTTATGACTAATGCTGTCATACATGATATGAATGATGGTTGTAGTTATCTTCATGTTTGGCTAGTGCTATAGGGCTCTGTTGCACAAAACGAGTACACATACAGAGATGGTTCACACCTTTATGATAATCCTTTTTTCAGATTATAGTGGAGTTATGCTGGAACCTTTGTTTGGAAACAGTCATTCAATCTCTGATAACTACAGAAAACAAACTTATGTGCCTTCTGTTGCTATTATTTATCAGCAGAAAATAGAATGCTACATTGTTTGAAGTTTGTCTTTTTTAAATTCAGAATGCCCTTGAAATGCTTCTGTTCTTCTTGCTTATTATTTCCTTTCTGAAGATCACTATTCCTGCTTTCATCCATTCTTCTCATTTACTTTGCAAAGATTCTCTCTCATAGAAGACACTAATGAAAAACTCCAAAAGGCTATCAGGCTCTTTATAGTAGTCTGTGATTTATAGTCATGAAAAAGATGGAATGCCAAATTCTAATGCTTCTGTTTAATCTGGAACTACAGTCAGCCCTCCATATCCACAGGTACTTCATCCATGGATTCAACCAACTGCAGATTGAAAATAGTCAAAGAAAATTCCAGAATGTTCCCAAAAGCAAAACTTGAATTTGCCAAGCACTGGCAACTATTTACTTAGTATTTACATTGTATTTACAGCTATTCACACAGCATTTACATTGAATTAGGTATTATAAGTAATCTAGGGATGATTTGAAGTATATGGGAGGATGTGCATCGGTTATATGCAAATACTACATTCATTTTATATAAAGACTTGAGCATCCACAGATTTTGGTATCCTTGGAGCTCTTGGACTCAACCCCCTATGAATGCAGAGGGATGTCTGTATACTTAAGTTGTAGAATGCTGGCAGGGTTATGTTTTTGTTCTTGCTCTTGTTGCATTTGGGCACATGACTTAAAAAATAAATATCTCTACAAAGCTTGTTATAAAAACAGCTATGCTCTTCCCCCATTTTCTCCTCTCTAGAGGCAGCCATATTTAATCTTTATATCTTAACTTTAAAAAAGAAAATTTTAATAGATCTTTATTGTAGTATAATTGCTTTACAGTACTGTGTTTGTTAGTTGATGGGGAACAATAAAGTGAATCAGCCATATGTATACACATGTCCCCATATCCCCTCCCTCTTGAGCCTCCCTCCCATCCTCCCTATCCCACCCCTCTAGGTCATCACAAAGCACTGAGCTGATCTCCCTGTGCTATGCTGTTGCTTCCCTCTGCCTAGCTATTGTACATTCAGTAGTGTATATATGTCAATGCTACTCTCACTTCATCCCAGCTTTGCCCTCCCACCCCATGTCCTCAAGTCCATTTTCTATGTCTACCTCTTCATTCCTGCCCTGCAACTAGGTTCATCAGTACCATTTTTTTTTATATTCCATATATACATGTGTTAGCATACGGAATTTGTTTTTCTCTTTCTGACTTACTTCACCCTGTATGACAGACTCGAGGTCCATCCACCTCACTATACCTCACTACAAATAACTCAATTTTGTTTCTTTTTATGGCTGAGTAATATTCCATTGTATATATGTGCCACATCCTCTTTATCTATTCATCTGTTGATGGACACTTAGGTTGCTTCCATGTCCTGGCTATTGTAAATAGTGCTGCAAAGAACATTGTGGTACATGTCTCTTTTTGAATTATGGTTTTCTCAGGGTATATGCCCAGTAGTGGCATTGCTGGGTCATATGGTAGCTATTTTTAGTTTTTAAAGGAACCTCCATACTGTTTTCCATAGTGGTTGTATCAGCTTACATTCCCATCAGCAGTGCAGGCGGGTTCCCTTTTCACCACACCCTTTCCAGCATTTACTGTTTCTAGATTTTTTGATAATGGCCATTCTGACCAGCTTGAGGTGGTATCTCATTGTAGTTTTGATTTGCATTTCTCTAATAATTAGAGATGTTGAGCACCCTTTCATGTGCCTCTTGGCCATCTGTATGTCCTTGTTTTTATTTCCGTTACTCAAGGAGGTGGGTCAAAAAAGATCTTGCTGTGGTTCATGTCAAAGAGTGTTTTTCCTATGTTTTCCTCTAAGAGTTTTATAGTGTCTGGTCTTACATTTAAGTCTTTAATGCATTTGGAGTTTATTTTTGTGTATGGTGTTAGGGAGTGTTCTAATTTCATTCTTTTACATGTAGCTGTCCAGTTTTCCCAGCACCACTTATTGAAGAGGCTGTCTTTTCTCCATTGTATGTTCTTGCCTCCTTTGTCGTAAATTAGGTGTCCATATGTGAGTGGGTGTATCTCTGGGCATTCTGTCTTGTACCATTGATTTGTATTTGGGTTTTTATGCCAGTACCATACTGTCTTGATTACTGTAGCTTTGTGGTATAGTTTGAAATTGGGGAGCCTGATTCCTCCAACTCTGTTTTTCTTTCTCAAGAAATAATACTTCATATTTTTTTTGCCATCCCCATTTGTTGTTTGTAATGAGTGGGATTGTGCTCCTGTTTTACTGGTTGTTTGGCCTGAGGCTTCAGACACGGGTTTGTAGGCTACTGGGTGGATCTGGGTCTTGGTACTGAGATGAGGAACTCCATGAGACCTCACTCTGATGAATATTCATTCCCTGGGGTCTGAAGTTCTCTGTTAGTCCAGTGGTTCGGAATCAGAGCTCCCACTGCAGGAGTTTTGGCCAAACCCAGGCTCATGAACCAAGATCCCGCAAGCTGCCTTGGGTGGCAAAAACAAAAAATCCCAACAATAGCAAAGTAAAAAGTAAAATTAGACTAGAAAACTAAGAGATATGTTAGGAAGAATATAAAAATAAAAATATAGATGAATGAACAACAGGAAGGTACATCAGTACCACAATAGTAAAAAAGAGGGGAAGAGAAAAGAAAAAAAAAAGTAAAGAAAAAGGTGGGGGGGAAGGCCTTGCCTGTGGAGGGCAGGGCCTAAGCAAGGGCAAGGTTTGGGTGGTGGGCCGGGCCAATGCTCAGGACCCACAGGGCTGGAAAAGGCTCTGTGGGCTGTGGGGGGTGGCGCTTAGGCTCAAGAAACAGAAAAAGTAGGAATGGCTAGGCAGCAGGTGGCAAGGGCAGATTTTTCAGATCAGAAAGATGGTGGACTTTCATTAAAGGTGGAACAGTCACCTAGGATATCTTGGAAGTCAGGCCACATGCTGCTGACTGAACCTGCAGTGTTACAGGAAATGATTTTTTAAATTCAGTATATTAGTAGGTCTTTTGCTTTGTGTTGCTTTTAGCTACTGTGTTGTCTTCCAAGGGAGACAATGCAGTCCAGAGATAGACAAAAGGAGGCATGTTATGCTCATGGTTTATAACCTAATTTTCTAAGATTCCTATAATTTGCGTAACTTTCAGGGTTAAAACAAACCAACCACTTTAAATATTCCAGAAGAAATCAGTGATAATCAATAAGACAATACTAGCAAGAGAGAAAATTTTGGCCCAAAGTATTTTTCAGGAAACTCCACTTAAGCATTCTCCTTCCTGACAATGGGATCCAGCAAAAATCAAAGAGAACTTCCTTCCCACTCAAATTTATCTTTAGATGACCTCCAGGTATCCACCATTGCATTGAGATAGTCAAGCAAAGCACAGAAGCAAAAAACAAACAAACAAACAAACAAACAGAGAAAGGATTAAAAACTAAGTCTAGAGAAGATCTTTGTGCTTACTCCCTCATGACACTGACAAGAAGTAATGAGACTAGAAGCCTGTAGGCTTTCTTTGTGGTTTTTTATTTGCTTGTTTCCCAGGTTTTTTGAGATATAATTGACATATAACATTGTATAAGTTTAAGGTATACAATGTGTTGATTTGATACGCTTGTATATGACAATATGGTTACCTTATAACTAGCTGACACCTCCGTCACATCACATAGTTAACCATTTCTTTTTTTGTGGTAAAAAACACTTAAGATCTACTCTCTTGGCAACTTTGAAGTCTATAATACAATATCGTTAACTATATTCACAATGCTGTGTATTAGATCCCCAGAACTTATTCATCTTCTAACTGGAAGTTTGTACCCTTCAACATCTCCCCATTTCTCCCACACCCCAGCCCCTACTAAACATCATCCTACTCTCTGTTTCTATGAGTTTGGCTGTTTTAGGTTCCACATATAAGTGAAAACATACAGTATTTGTCTTTCTCTGTCTGATTTATTTCACTTAGCATAATACCCTCCAACTCCATCCATGTTGTTGCAAATGGCAACACTTCATTCTTTTCTTTGCCTGAGTAATATTCCATTGTGTGTGTGTGTGTGTGTGTGTGTGTATACACACACACACCCAACTTCTTCTTTATCCATTTGTCTGTTGATGAACACTTAGGTTGCTTCCATATATTGACTATTGTAATTAGTTCTGCCATGAACACTGGGGTGTGTGTTATCTTTTCAGATTAGTATTTTCATTTACTTCAGATACGTACCAAGGAGTGGAATTGCTGGATCATATGGTAGTTTTTTGAAGAACCTCCATAATGTTCTCCAAGGTGACTGTACCAATTTACATTCCCACCAACAGTGTATTAGGGTTCTATTTTCTCCACATCCTCACCAACATTTACTATTCATTGTCTTTATGAGGATAGCCATTCTGACAGCTGTGAAGTGATATCTCATTAGGGATTTGAATTTCTCTAAGGATTAGTGATGTTGAGCATCTTTTCATGGCCTGTTGGACATCTGTATGTTTTCTTTGGAAAAATGTCTGTTCAGGTCTTCTGCCCATTTTTTACTTGGGTTGTTTCCTTTTTTGATATTGAGGAAGAGCTCTTTATATATTTTGGATATTAGTCCCTTATCAGACATATCATTTGCAAATGTATTCTCCCATTCAGTAGGCTGTCTTTTCATTTTGTCAGTAGTTTCCTTTGCTGTACAAAAACTTTTAATTTTAGTTAGGTACCATTTGTTTATTTTTGCTTTTGTTTCCCTACCCTGAGGAGACAGGCCCCCCCAAAATATTGCTAAGACTTAGTCAGAGTGTACTGCCTGTTTTCTTCTAGGAATTCTATGGTTTCCAGTCATAAATTTAGATCTTTAATCCGTTTTGAGTTTATTTTTGTATATGGTGTGAGAAAATGTTCCAATTTCTTTCTTTTAGATGTAGCTGTCCAGTTTTCCCAACACCACTTATTGAAGAGATTGCCTTTTCCCCATTGTATATTTCAGCCTCCTTTGTCATAGATTAGTTGACCATATGTGTATAGATTTATTTCTGGGCTCTCTATTCTGTTCCACTGATCTATGTGTCTGTTTTTGTACCAGTACCATACTGTCTTGATTACTGTAGCTTTGTAGTATAGCCTGAAGTGCAGGAGCCTGATTCCTGCAGCCCCGTTTTTCTTTCTCAAGATTGCTTTGGCTATTCGGGGTCTTTTGTGTTTCCATACAAATTGTAAAAGAATCCACAAATCAAAGCGTCAAAAGCATGTGAAACAATGGCACCAAAAATACCATAAAATACTAGTTATAACTCAAATTATGTGCAGGATCAGTATGTTGAAAACTACAAAAGACTGATGAAATGCAGTCCTAAAGAAGTGGAGAAATATGCTATGTTCATGGATTGGAAGACTCAATATTTTTCATATGCCATACTCCCTAATCCTGTGATTCAATGCAATCCCAATCAAAATGCTAGCAGGATGTTTTATACATACCAGCTTGTCAGTTTCTTATAAAATTAAGTATACACTTACCATAAAACCCAGCAATCCCACTCCTAGGTATTTAGCCACAAGAATGAAGACTTAAGAAAGCACACTTAGAGAAATGCAAATCAAAACTACAATGAGATATCATCTCACGCTGGTCAGAATGGCCATCATCAAAAAATCTAGAAACAATAAATGCTGGAGAGGGTGTGGAGAAAAGGGAACCCTCTTGCAGTGTTGGTGGGAGTGTAAATTGATACAGCCACTATGGAGAACAGTATGGAGGTTCCTTAAAAAAATAAAAATAGAACTATCATACGACCCAGCAATCCCACTACTGGGCATATACCCTGAGAAAACCATAATTCAAAAAGAGTCATGTACCATAATGTTCATTGCAGCTCTATTTACAATAGCCAGGACATGGAAGCAACCTAAGTGTCCATCATCAGATGAATGGATAAAGAAGATGTGACACATATATACAATGGAATATTACTCAGCCATAAAATGAAACAAAATTGAGATATTTGTAATGAGGTGGATGGACCTAGAGTCTGTCATACAGAGTAAAGTAAGTCAGAAAGAGAAAAATAAATACTGTATGCTAACACATATATATGGAATCTAAGAAAAAAAAAAGGTCATGAAGAACCTAGGTGTAAGATGGGAATAAAGACGCAGACCTACTAGAGAATGGACTTGAGGATATGGGGGAAGGGTAAGCTGTGACAAAGTGAGAGAGTGGCAGGGACATATATACACTACCAAATGTAAAATAGATAGCTAGTGGGAATCAGCCACATAGCACAGGGAGATCAGCTCGGTGCTTTGTGACCACCTAGAGGGGTGGGATAGGGAGGGTGGGAGGGAGGGAAATGCAAGAGGGAAGAGATATGAGAACATATGTATATGTATAACTGACTCACTTTGTTATAAAGCAGAAACTAACACACCATTGTAAAGCAATTATACTCCAATAAAGATGTTAAAAAAAAGAAGAAAGCACACAAAAATTTGTATGTCAATGTTCATAGCAGTTTATTTTTCACGATCACCCCCAACTGGAAACAACCCAAATATCCTTCAGTTGCTAAGTAAAGAAACAAAAGGCTTTGTTTCATCTGTACAATGGAATACACTTCAGCAATAAAAAATAATTAACTACCGATACAAGCATCAGCATGCATACATTATGCTAAGCCAAAGAAACTAGACTGAAAGTCTACATATTTTGTAATTCCACTTGTATGAATCCTGGAAAAGGAAAACAATAGATACAGAGAACAAATCAGTAGTTGCCAGGGGCTGGGGTTGGGAAGAAGTGTTGACTACAAGCAGGTAACCTAAGGCTAGATTGTGGTGATGGTTACATAGCTACATGTGTATTTAGAACCATACATAAATGTTCAATAAAAAGAATGAATTTTACTGTACATAAACTATACCTCAGTAAAGAAGTATGAAGGAAATGGAACTAAAAATAACCTATGATTATTTGACATTTTAGCCTCCCTCCTGTGCTCCCAGGAAGTGAACTGTAAAAGCCTTGCAGCCCCCAAAGAAGGGCATACTATTCTCCTAAGATTCACTTCCTATATACTTCAAAGGGTAGACCTGCAGAATATGAAGGAAATAGATAGGAGAATTGTCACCATAGGACTTCCAGAGGAACTTACCTCACTGCAAAGGGAAGGAAAGAATCATTACAATCATGTTTAGAAGGATTCAATGATTGCTACAGGGCAGTGATTACCACATGTTCTCATTCTTACTTTCTTTGAATGGAAGTTTTTATTGCATTTTATTTTGTCCTTACCCCACCATTTTGTATTGGCTGTTTTGGGTGTAGGGTAGGGAGAGGAAGGTAACTTGTCATTTACACGAAGCTGAATCTATAGCCTATTTAAAACACTGTATGGTCTGTTTACTACAAGTTAATCTCTTCTATTTGTTTTGGTTGCTGTCTTTCATAAGAAAATGTTATCAGGTTATCATTTGTTGTCTACTCATTTTAAAGATTGTGGAACTAAAATGTTGCTTGGCGACTTCTGCTTCTGGTAATTGCAGATTTGGTAAATTGGACTAACCTTCCCACTGAAGATAACTGCAAAAAAAAAGAACTAATCTTTCCTGAAATCTTCAGTGTATCAGAGAATAAACAAGGTAGTGAAGAAACATTGGACTTGGATCAAAGAAGATGGGAATCCAGAAATGTGAGCTATCCTTTTGGAACTGCTCTTCCCCTTGGATGTTGTCAATTCTGTAAGACATAGCAAAGATACAAATCAGAAATGCTGAAAGACTCTTGAGTCTAGAGGGGCAAAAGAGTCCATGATCTGCTAAGAGGCAGGAGGCCTGGGTAATCCCATATGTTTTGGATTGGAGCCCTGAAGGATCTGCCATAGAAGTAAGGGTAACCTTGAAGCAGGTTAACTTTTGCAGGGATTGCAGCTTCAATCCAGCTTCAAATCATATTCATCTCTGAATTTGTAGTATAGGGATTCTATATTGTTATTTCCCACAGGTGCTTGGCAAAAAGCTAATGTAAATTTTCTCTGGAGGATAATAACATTATCTTAAATTTCAAATTATTTCTATAAACAAATTTTATTTAGAATGTTTAATATACAATAAAATCACACCAAGAGACAAAACAATATGAACAAGAACCAGCAGAGAAAATAATCAATAGCAACATATGCATGGGGAATCCCGAAATATGAAGTATCACACAAATTTTAAAATAACTATGTTTACCATGCTCAAGGGGCTATAAGACTACATTGAAGTTTTTGGCAAGATACTAAAAAGTATTTTTAAAAAGACATGAGGGATTTGAAAAACAACAAAATGGATATTTTAGAATTGGAAAATTATGGTAACTGAAATTAAAAATTTGGTGGATGTGTTTTTTGTTTTAGCATCTTTATTGGAGTATAATTGCTTTACAATGGTGTGTTAGTTTCTGCTTTATAACAAAGTGAATCACCTATACATATACATATATTCCCATATCCCCTCCCTCTTACATCTTCCTCCCACCCTCCCTATCCCACCCCTCTAGGTGGTCACAAAGCACCGAGCTGATCTCCCTGTGCTATGCGGCTGCTTCCCACTGTCTATCTATTTTACATTTGGTAGTGTATATATGTCCATGCTACTCTCTCACTTTGTCACAGCTTACCCTTCCCCCTCCGCATATCCTTAAGTTGGTGGATGTATCTTAACATCAGATAAAACCTAGCTGAAGAGTAATTTGATGAACTGAAAGATAGATCAGAAGAAAATTTCCCTAATAAAGCATATACAAAAGGAGAAAAATAAAGAAATGAAGCTGGAACTATAGAGAATGCATGGAGAAGTTCTAACATATGCATAGCTGCAATTTCAGAGTGAGAGGGAAGAGAGAATGGGGCAAAAGTGGTATTTGTAGAGATAAAGTAAAGGCTTTCTTTCAACAAATAATACAGAAACAACTGGATAGCAATTTTGAAATAAGAAATTAAATTTTATTCTTACTTTTCACATTCATAAAAATTATTTTCACAGAGTGTAAAAGTACATATGAAAGGCAAGATAATAAAAACTTCCAGAAGATACTATAAGAGAATATTTTTTATGATGTTAGAGAAATATTTCTTATACATGATAATGTAGTAAAAGGAAAAAAAATTGATAACATAAAGTTCAGAGCATCGGGGCTTCCCTGGTGGCACAGTGATTGAGAGTCCGCCTGCCGATGCAGGGGACATGGGTTCGTGGCCCGGTCCGGGAAGATCCCACATGCCACGGAGCGGCTAAGCCCGTGAGCCATGGCCGCTGAGCCTGCGCGTCCAGAGCCTGTGCTCTGCAAGGGGAGAGGCCACAACAGTGAGAGGCCCGTGTACCGCAAAAAAAAAAAAAAAAAAAAAAAAAAAAAAAAAAAAAAATTCAGAGCATCTACTTAGCAAACCATTCAGAAAGGGAAGAATGAAGCCATGGAACATATTTGCAAAATATCTATTTGACAAAGGGCTCATATCCAGAATGCCTAGGAATCTATAAAATAATGGGCATGAATATGCTGTTCCAAAAAGAGAACATCCAATAAATGTATGAAAAATTGTTCAACCTCCTCTACAATAATGAAAATGAATGAACTACAGCTACATGCAACAACATAGATGAACCTCACAAACATAATGTTGAGTGTAAGAAGCCATATATAAAGTAAGCTATGTGATTTTATTTATATAGAGTCTAAACAATTAGGCAAAACTAAACTATATTGTTTAGGGATGCATGCTGAGGTAGTAAAACTAGAAAGAAAAATCAAGGAAATGCTTACTATAGAAAACAACGTAGTGGTTATTTCTAGGTGAGGAAAGAGCAGGTAGAAATTTGGAAGGGGCTCTGAGGAGTCTTCTGGGGCTGATAGTGAGCTTCCTTCATCTGCATGGTGGTTACTCAAGTGTTGTTTGTGATCATTCATTTGTTTGCTTATCTACTATATATATATCTAATAACTATATACATAAAAGATTTCACAAGACTTTTTTTTAAAGGTGATTGTAAATTCCAGGTCATTTTGAGGAGAAACCCCAACGTTTCTTTCTCTAAAACTTTTCTTTTAGAGTCAGATTTCCAAGACGAATCTTTAAATCTCTTGCCTGGGAGGCCTGAGCCTGGCTTCCAATGTTCTGAGAACTGAGTCGGGAAAGAGGGCTTTCTTCACAGTTAACAGTTACCACTTGTCCATCTGCTTACCTGAAATGTTGTAGCTTTTACCTCCTCTTCCATATTTTTTTTGTCTCTGTGGGTTTAAGCCTTTACAGAGTTCTTACTGTTGCTTTAGTGGGGTTTCAGGAGGAAGAAAAATAAACGTATGCATTCAATTTCCCATCTTTGCTTGGAAGCCCTCTATCATTAGGACTTTATTTTGCACGTTGGAAGACTTCATGAGGAAGTGTTCCTTGTCTATGTTCATGACTTAAACATTCAATATATTCCCATTGGGTAATACATTCCCATTGAGAAAAACATAAATATAAATAAGAAATTAAAAGTTAGTCTTCTTTAATCTTTTTAATATTTTTCTTATTAAGTGCACACTATAACTATAATTCTTTCTATTTTTTCATTTAACTTTGTATTTTCTCATGTTATTTAAACTATAGAGTGTGACATCAGCAAAATGGCAACATGGGTGGTTCCCTGTTCTTATGTCCCCTCAGCAACAATAATTTGGCAGCCTTCCACAGACAAAAGTTTCTTTGTGGGAGCTTTGGAATCCAGGTAGTAGACTGTGACATCCCAGTGCAGACCAAGTCTGAGGAGGTCCACTTTCACAAGGCTTGCCTATGCTGGGGTGGCAGACTCATCCACTGTGGTCATGGCTATAGACTGGGCAACAGCACTTTCCCCCTGTGGATTCAGATACAGCCCCATTTAGCCTTGGTCCTACCACTAAGTGGTACCATCTGCCAAGGGACCTGGCAGGAGTTACACCTCCCCATGCTTAAGGTAGCAAGCCCACCGACCTTTGTCCTGGTTGTGGACCCTGAAGTGGCTAGTGACCTGACTCCAGCCCCTCTTAGCCATGGTCAGGGAGCAGTCCTGCCCACCCAAGGATCCACTGGAGTCACACCCATCTGTGCTTTCAGAGGTAGGCACACAGGCCTCAGCCCAGCTGCAGATCTTGAAGTGGTACTGTAAGCTAGCTCCAGCCCCTCCCAGCCATGATCCAGGAGCAGTTCTGCCCACCCAGGGACCCCCCAGGAGACACACTTCTCAGTGCTCCCAGAGACAGGCCTACCAACCTCAAGTCTAAATGCACACCCTTAAGGAGCCTGGTGAACCGGCTCCAGGTCCACTTAGCCCAAGTCCAGGAGAATTCCTGCCTGTCCAGGGACCCACTGGGTCCTCTTTGGCCATATTAGGACACAGCAAGAAGTCAATTGTCTGCAACTCGGAAGAGGGCTTTCACGAGAACCTCACCATGTTGGCATCTTGATCTCAGACTTCCAGCTTCCAGAATTTGAGAAATAAATTTCTGCACTCCCGTGTTCATTGCAGCATTATTTCACAGTAGCGAAAATATGGAAACGACTAAAGTATCTGTCTATGGATGAATGGATAAAGAACATGTGGTATACAAGTTCAATGGAATATTATCTAGCCATGAGAAAGAAGGAAATCATGCCATTTACCACAGCATCTATGAACCTGGAGGACATTATGCAAAGTGAAATAAGCCAGACACAGAAAGACAAATACTGTATGATCTCACTTCTATATGGAATCTAAAAAAGTTGAACACATAGAACCAGAGGGTAGAACAGTAGTTGGCAGGGGCAGGGAGGTGGTGAAATGGAAAGATGTTGATCAAAGGATATAAACTTTCAGTTAAAAGATGAGTAAATTAGGGGGATCAGATGTACAGCATGGTTACTACAATTAATAATACTGTATTGTATGCTCAAAATTTGCTTAGAGAGTAGATCCTAAGTGGTCGCACCATACACACAAAAAAGTAACTATGTGAGGTGATGGGGTGTTCATTAACTTGATTGTGGTAATCATTTCACAATGTATATGTATATTAAATCATTACACTGTACATCTTAAGCACAATTTTGACTTGCCAATTATACCTTAATAAAGCTGAAAAAATAAAAGTATCAAATCATTTTATTTTTAAGAGCTACATAATATTTCATCATAGAGGCAAGCCAGAAATTTACTTATATATTACTATGATTGGATTTATAGAACCCACCCCAACTTCCCTTTATTATGAAGAATGTTGCAATGAATAGCTTTGTGATCCTGATCTTTCCCTTAGGAAATATTTCAAGAAATATATCAAAGAACACAAAAAAATTTGTCTATTTTTCTTCCAGAAAATGGAATAATTGATTGATTTTTTTCTGGTTATAGAGCTAACACATTCTTATAGGAACTGTCAGAAAGTAGAGAAAAGTAGGACAAAGCAGGGAAAAATTACCCACAATTCCACAAGCTAGTCCTAGAAATAAGCACTGTTAATATTTTGGAATATCCTTCCACAAATATTCACATATACAAATACAGATTTAAACATGAATCTATTCTTATAACATACTTTTTAAAAAAATTGTGATATAATTGACATGTATCATTGTGTGAGTTTAAGGTGTACAACATGTTGATTGAATTCATTTATATATTTGCAATACAAGTACCACCATAGTGTCAGCTAGCATCTTCATCATGTCACATAATTATCATTTTTTTTGTGGTGAGAACATTTAAGATCTAGTCACTTAGTAACTCAGAGATATATAATACAGTATTGTTAACTATAATCACAATGCTGTACATTAGCTTTCTAGACCTTAGTCACCTTCTAATTGCATAATGTACACTTCTTGTTTAACAACCTGCTTCAGACATATATACACCACTGTCCAGTAGAACTGTTTGGAATGATGGAAATGTTCTGTTCTATGCTGTCCAATATGGTAGCCACTAACCACATGTGACTAGTTCAACTGAGGAGCTGGATTTTAAATTGTATTTAATTTTAATTAAGTTAAATTAGATAGCCACATAAAGTTAGTGGCTCTTTTATTGGACAGCACAGGTATATAATATCTACATATTCATTTTCATAGCTTGCAGAGTACTTCACTGTATGGATGCACTATAACTTGTTTAGTTACTATCTAACTGTTAGGCATAAGTTTCTTTCAATTGTTGCTATTATAAACAATGGTTCAGTGAATTCTGCAAAGAAAGAATATGTTGAAAGAATACTGGGCTAGTTCACCTTTCTGGTGTATTATCAGTTCATAATCTTTTGCCAATGCTATACATAATTTATTTGATTACTCTTTTAATTCAATTATGGAAATATTTTGCTGTACTTGGATAAATGTTTCATAACTTTAACATTCTGAGTATTTCCTTTTGGAAGATTTTCCTAGTGTTCAGATAAATTTTCTCGCACTAGTTCCCTAGTATGACTGAATATAATATTTTTATTCCATACTAATTATAAAACACTCTTGTGATGGCAAGGAATGGATAATTTAGTAAATTAACCAGCCTTAGAATATTAGTGAAATTCTCAGAGAACTAACTCTATGTGATATACTTTAACATATTTTTCCTTTATAGGGTAGTAGTTTTATATTTTTCTTAACTTTGAAAATCAGCATACACACAAAAAATATATTGAAAAGTGTTTGTAAAGTTGATGGAAAAAGTAAAAATCAACATACATGCATGTACCACTCAGTCTAAAAAATAGAATATTACGGTACCCCAAAAGCTCTATACATGATTCTCTGTCATCATATATATATATATATATATATATATATATATATATATATATCCTCCCATTTCCCAAGAGATTAAACACTTAACTTTTGTGTTAATCATTCCTTGTTTTCCTTAAAGTTTTTAATGCTTAAATATGTATCCTTAAAAAATACATTGTCTAGTGTTGCCTGTTTTTGAACTTTATACACATGAAATCATAAGTATGTTTTCTGTATGGCTTCTTTTGCTTGAATTATGTTTTGTTATTGATGATGTTATTGTTTTATATTGAAGGATAACATGCACACAGTAAAGTGCATAAAGTGCATTAATCTTTATTGTACATCTTATTAATTTTTTTAAATTTATATTAACACCCATAGAGCTATCACCCGTATAAAAATAAAAATTTTTCAGCACCCTGTAATATTCCCGTGTGAGCCTGCCCTGTCCATCACTCCCTTAGAGGAAACTACTATTCTGATTTCTATCATTAATGGTTAGTTTTGAATGTTTTTGAAGTTTATATGAACGCAGTCATACAGTATGCGATATTTTGGAGTCTGGCTTCTTTTGCTTAAAGTTATATATTTGAGAGTCATTCATGTTGTGATACCACTTATGTGTCATTATTATTATTATTATTTTCAATAGGATTGCATTGTATAAATATACCACAATTTTTTGGCAACTTTTTTGACGATGAATATTTGGGTTGGTTTTAGTTTTTTGCTATTTTAGAAAAGGTATTATGATCAACTTTGTACATGTCTTTTTGTGGGTATAAGCATTCATTACTTTGGGATATATTCCGAGGAGTGAAATTGCTAGGCCACAGAGCAAGCATATGATGAGCGTTGGTAAATACTTCCAAAGAGTTTTCCGAAGTGGCTATACAGTTTTACATTTCCAGGAGGAGTGTATGAGAGTTCCAGTTCTTCCACATCTTTTCCAGCAATTCATATTGTCAATATTTTTAATTAGAACCAGTTGGGGTTGTATCTCCTTGTGGCATTAATTTGTATTTCACTGAGGAGTAATGATGATGAGCACCTTTTCATATGCTAATTGGTCACTTTAATCCTCTTTTGTAAAGTGTCTCTTCAAGTTTTTTGCCATGTTTTTATTGTTTTCTTTTTCCTATTAACTTGTAGAAATTATTTACTAATTTGTAGAAATAAAATTTCTTTTTATATATTTAATATGAGTAATTTGTCAGATATGTGCATTGCAAATATCTTTTGGAACCCTTTAGCTTGCTTTTTCATTTTATAAACGACATAATTTTAAATAGCCTTACTGAGACATAATTCACAGATCACACATTTAAAGTGTGCAGTTCAATGGCTTTTAGAGTTGTGCAACCATCAACAAAATAAATTTTAGAACATTTTTATCACTCCATAAAGAAATCTATTACCTATTAGCAGTCACTCTCCACAGTCCCTAAATACCCCCAGCCTCTTGCAACCACTAATCTGCTTTCTGTCTCTGTAGATTTGCTGTTCTGGATTTTTCATATAAATGGAATTACACCATATGTAGTCTTTTGTGACTGGCCTCTTTCATTTAGAATAATGTTTTCAAGGCTCATCTATGTCGTAGCATATATCAATACTTCTTTCCTTATTGTGGCTGAAATAATATTCCCTTGTATGGATATACCATATTTTTTGTTATTCATTCATCTGTTAATGGACATTTGGAGTGTTTCCACTCTTTGTCTATTATGAATGATGCTGTTATGTACACGATTCTGCATGGACATATGTTTTAATTTCTCTCGGGAATATATATAGGAGTGAAATCACTGGATCATATTTTAACTCTATGCTTAGCTGTTTGAGGAGCTATCAGATCATTTTGTAAAGTGGCTCGCCTTTTTTTTCCATCCCCAATAACATCTACGTGGGTTCCAATTTCTCTGTATCCTCACTAATACTTTGTTATTATCTGGTTTTTTGGCTATAACCATCCTAGAGGATGTGAAATAGCATCTCACTGTGGTTTTGATACGTATATCTCTGCTGGCTAATGATATTGAGCATCTTCTCACGTGCTTCTTCACCATTTCTGTATCTTCTTTAGAGAAATGTTTTTTCAAAACCTTTGCCCAGGGATTCCATGGTGGCGCAGTCATTGAGAATCCGCCTGCTGATGCAGGGGACATGGGTTTGCGCCCCGGTCCGGGAAGATCCCACATGCCGCGGAGCGGCTGGGTCCGTGAGCCATGGCCGCTGAGCCTGTGTGTCCAGAGCCTGTGCTCCACAACGGGAGAGGCCACAACAGTGAGAGGCCCATGTACTGCAAAAAAAAAAAAAAATTGTAAATATTTATGCACCCAACATAGGAGCACCTCAATATATAAGGCAAATGCTAACAGCCATAAAAGGGGAAATCGACAGTAACACAATAATAGTAGGGGACTTTAACAGCCCACTTTCATCAATGGACAGATCATCCAAAATGAAAATGAATAAGGAAACACAAGCTTTAAATGATACATTAAACAAGATGGACTTCATTGATATTTATAGGACATTCCATGCAAAAACAACAGAATAAATTTTCTTCTCAAGTGCTCATGGAACGTTCTCCAGGATAGATCATATCTTGGGCCACAAATCAAGCCTTGTTAAAATTAAGAAAATTGAAATCATATCAAGTATCTTTTCCAACCACAACACTATAAGACTAGTAATCAATTACAGGAAAAAAATGTAAAAAAATACAAACACATGGTGGCTAATAAATACGCTACTTAATAACCAAGAGATCCCTGAAGAAATCAAAGAGAAAATTAAAAAATACCTAGAAACAAATGACAATTAAAACACGACTACCAAAAACCTATGGGATGCAACAAATGCAGTTTGAAGAGGGAAGTTTATAGCAATACAATCCTACCTTAAGAAACAAGAAACATCTCAAATAAACAACCTAACCGTACACCTAAAGCAATTAGAGAAAGAAGAAGAAGAAGAAGAACAACAACAAAAAAAAACCCAAATTTAGCAGAAGGAAAGAAATCATAAAGATCAGATCAGAAATAAATGAAAAAGAAATGAAGGAAACGATACCAAAGATCAGTAAAACTAAAAGCTGGTTCTTTGAGAAGATAAACAAAATTGATAAACCATTAGCCAGACTCATCAAGAAAAAAAGGGAGAAGACTCAAATCAATAGAATTAGAAATGAAAAAGGAGAAGTAACAACTGACACTGCAGAAATACAAACATCATGAGAGATTACTACAAGCAGCTATATGCCAATAAAATGGACAACCTGGAAGAAGTGGAAAAATTCTTAGAAAAGTACAACCTTCCAAGACTGAACCAGGAAGGAATAGAAAATACAAACAGACCAATCACAAGCACTGAAATTGAAACTGTGGTTAAAAATCTTCCAACAAACAAAAGCCTAGGACCAAATGGTTTCACAGGCGAATTCTATCAAACACTTAGAGAAGAGCTAACACCTATCCTTCTCAAACTCTTCCAAAACATAGCAGATGGAGGAACACTCCCAAACACATTCTACGAGGCCACCATGACCTTGGTACCAAAACCAGACAAAGATGTCACAAAAAAAGAAAACTACAGGCCAATATCACTGATGAACATAGATGCAAAAATCCTCAACAAAATACTAGCAAAAAGAATCCAACAGTACATTAAAATGATCATCCACCATGATCAAGTGGGGTTTATCCCAGGAATGCAAGGATTCTTCAATATACACAAATAAATCAATGTGATACACCATATTAACAAATTGAAGGATAAAAACCATATGATAATCTCAATAGATGCAGAAAAACTTTCAACAAAATTCAGCATCAACTTATGATAAAAACCCTCCAGCAGGTAGGCATAGAGGGAAATTACCTCAACAAAATAAAGACCATATGTATGTGACAAACCCATAGCCAACATTGTTCTCAATGGTGAAAAACTGAAACCATTTCCACTAAGATCAGGAACAAGACAAGGTTGCCCACTCTCACAACTGTTATTCAACATAGTTTTGGAAGTTTTAGCCACTGCAATCAGAGAAGAAAAAGAAATAAGAGGAATCCAAATGGGAAAAGAAGAAAAACCACCACTGTTTGAAGATGACATGACACTATACATAGAGAATACTAAAGCTGCTACCAGAAAACCACTAGAGTTAATCAATGAATTTGGTAAACTAGCAGGATACAAAATTAATGCAGAGAAATCTCTTGCATTCCTATACACTAATGATCTAAAATATGAAAGAAATTAAGAAAACACTCCCGTTTACCATTGCAACACAAAGAATAAAATACCTAGGACTAAACCTATCTATACTCCAATAAAGATGTTAATAAATAAATAAATAAATAAATAAATAAATAAATAAATAAACCTATGTAGACAAAAGACCTGTATGCAGAAAACTATAAGACAGTGATGAAAGAAATTAAACCTGATACAAACAGATGGAGAGATATACCATGTTCTTGGATTGGAATTGTCAACATTGTGAAAAATGACTATACTACCCAAAACAATCAACAGATTCAATGCAATCCCTATCAAACTACCACTGGCATTTTTCACAGAACTAGAACAAAAAATTTCACCATTTGTTTGGAAACATAAAAGACTCTGGATAACCAAAGCAATCTTGAGAAAGAAAAGCTGAGTTGGAGGAATCAGGCTCCCTGACTTCAGATTATACTACAAAACTACAGTAATTAAAACAGTATGGGGCTTCCCTGAAGGCACAGTGGTTGAGAGTCCGCCTGCCAATGCAGGGGACATGGGTTCGTGCCATGGTCCGAGAGAATCCCACATGCCACAGAGCGGCTGGGCCCATGAGCCATGGCTGCTGAGCCTGTGCATCCGAAGCCTGTGCTCTGCAATGGGAGAGGCCACAAGAGTGAGAGGCCCGCATACCAAGAAAAAAAAAAAAAGACAGTATGGTACTGGCACAAAAACAGAAATATAGATCAATGGAACAGGACAGAAAGCTCAGAGATAAACCTACGCTCATGTGGCCACCTTATCTTTGATAAAGGAGGCAAGAATATACAATGGAAAAAAGACAGCCTCTTCAATAAGTGGTGCTGGGAAAACTGGACAGCTACATGTAAATGAATGAAATTAGAACACTCCCTAACACCACACACAAAAATAAACTCAAAATAGATGAAAGACCTAAATGTAAGGCCAGACACTATAAAAGTCTTAGAGGAAAACATAGGCAGAACACTCTATGACATAAATCACAGCAAGATCCTTTTTGACCCACCCCCTAGAGAAGGGAAATAAAAACAAAAATAAAATGGGACCTAAAGAAACTTAAAAGCTTTTGCACAGCAAAGGAAACCATAAACAAGATGAAAAGACAACCCTCAGAATGGGAGAAAATATTTGAAAACGAGTCAATGGACAAAGGATTAATCTCCAAAATATATAAACAACTCATGCAGTTCAATATCAAAAAAAACAAACAGGGGGCTTCCCTGGTGGCGCAGTGGTTGGGAGTCTGCCTGTTGATGTGGGGGACGTGGGTTCATGCCCTTGTCTTGGAGGACCCCACATGCCATGGAGCGGCTGGGCCTGTGAGCCATGGCCGCTGGGCCTGCGCGTCCGGAGCCTGTGCTCTGCAGCGGGAGAGTCCACAGTAGTGAGAGGCCCGCATACCGCATAAAAACCAAAAAAAACAAAAAAACAAACAACCCTATCCAAAAATGGGCAGAAGATCTAAATAGATATTTCTCCAAAGAAGATATACAGATTGCCAACAAACACATGAAAGAACGCTCAACATCACTAATCATTACAGATATGCAAATCAAGACCACAATGAGGTATCACCTCACACTGGTCAGAATGGCCATCATCAAACGAATGCTGGAGAGGGTTTGGAGAAAAGGGAACCCTCTTGAACTGTTGGTGGAAATGTAAATTGATACAGCCACTATGGAGAACAGTATGGAGGTTCCTTGAAGAACTAAAAATAGAGCTACCATATGACCCAGCAATCCCACTTCTGGACATATACCCTAAGAAAACCATAATTCAAAAAGAGTCATGGGGCTTCCCTGGTGGCGCAGTGGTTGAGAGTCCGACAGCCGATGCAGGGGACACGGATTTGTGCCCTGGTCCAGGAAGATCCCACATGCCACGGAGTGGCTGGGCCCGTGAGCCACAGCCACTGAGCCTGCGCATCCGGAGCCTGTGCTCTGCAACGGGAGAGGCCACAACAGTGAGAGGCCCGTGTACCACCAAAAAAAAAAAAAAGAGTCATGTACCACAATGTTTATTGCAACACTATTTACAATAGCCAGGACGTGGAAGCAACCTAAGTGTCCATCGACAGACGAATGGATAAAGAAGATGTGACACATGTATACAATGGAATATTACTCGGCCATAAAAAGAAATGAAATTGAGTTATTTGTAGTGAGGTGGATCAACCTAGAATCTTTCATACAGAGTTCAGTAAGTCAGAAAGAGAAAAACAAATACCATATCCTAACACATATATATGGAATCTAAAAAAAATGTTTCTGAAGAACATAGGGGCAGGACAGGAATAAAGACGCAGATGTAGAGAATGGACTGGAGGACACAGGGGTGGGGGAAGGGTAAGCTGGGACGAAGTGAGAGAGTAGCATTGACATATATACACTACCAAATGTAAAATAGATAGCTAATGGGAAACAACCATATAGCACAGGGAGACCAGCTTAGTGTTTTGTGACCACCTAGAGGGGTGGGATATGGAGGGTGGGAGGAGATGCAAGGGGGGGGGATATGGGGATATGTGTATACGTATAGCTGATTCACTTTGTGATACAGGAGAAACTAACACACCATTGTTAAGTAATTATACTGCAATAAATATGTTAAAAAAAAAGAAAAGGAGCAGGTTTGGGAATTATGAAGTCAGTTTGGGATGTGTAAAATTTAGATCAGGGTAGTTTGGCTCTGGGTGTGATCAGCTGCAGAAGTACGGATCAGAATGATTAGTTGTATGGATTAAACAAGATTTATCAAAAGAGTGACTCATGAGACAATAGAAGGCAAGAAATATGATTACAAGGGTATATGTAATTATTTTAAGGATAAAGCATGGATTAAAGACAGAAGCTGGTTCAGGAGCTCATTAAAAAATGCAGTTTAGTTTTGTAGATTGATTTTATGTCCAGCTACCTTGCTAAACTATCTTATTTATTCTAATGATTTATCTATAGTTGCTTTTACATATTCTTGGTATACTATATTATCTGTGAATAATGACAGCTTTGTCTCTTCATTTCCAGTCCTTATGTATTTTATTTAAAAATTTTGTCTATGTATTCTGGCTAGGTTCTTCAGTACAATGGTGAATAGAAATGGTAATAATGGGCAATTTTTGTCTTGCTAATGATCTTAAAGGAAATGTCTTCACTTTTTAAGTAGATTAGTATGATCTTTTCTGAAGAATTTTTGCAGATACCCTTTATCAGGTTAAGAAAGTTCCTTCTACTTATAGTTTTCTAAGAATTTTTCTTATGAATGCATGTTGGATTTTATCAAGTCTTTTCTACATCTATTGAGATAATCACTTGGTTTTTCTTTTTAAACTATTAATGTCATGGATTACATTACTTGATATCAAAATAAGCAAATTTATATTCCTCAAATACATTTTTATGATGATACACTATTTTTTATAATTTTTAGATTTAATTAGCTAATTTTTAAAAATTATTTTTATATCTTGGTTCATGAATGAGACTATCTTGGGATAGTTTATGTGAGATTTGAATTTCCTGTTCTTTGAATGTGAGATATTGCTCACTAGTAAACCTTGTGGAGCTGGAATTTTCTTGATAGACACATTTTTGAATAACAATTCATTTACCTAAGGGTTTTAAAACTATTCAGGTTTTCTATTTCTTTCCAGTTCGATCTTAGTAAGTTATATAATTTGGGGGGTAATTTGTTTGGTTTATACAGATTGCTAAAATTTATGGGCATAATTTTGTTTATAATATATTTTATATTTGTTTTGTTGTCTGCAGTATCTATAATTAGGTATCCCACTTCATTCTTAATATTGTTTATTTCTGTTTTCTATCATATTTTTCCTTGATCAATCTTAACAGTAATTTTGTCAGTTTTATTAGTTTTTCCAAAGAATCACCTTTTGTCTTCATTCATTTCCTCTATTGTTTGCTTTTATCTATTTCATTAATTTATGCTTTTATTCCTTATCATTTCCTTCTTTCTATCTTATCTGAATTTATTTTACTGTTCTTTTACTAAGTTCTTAAGATATGTATAGTATATATAATTTTCAGAGCCACTTGGGAGTACATTGTAGACAGGATGACTGTTTAACCCTAAGTATTTCAGTATGTATTTTCTTAAAAACTTTTTTCTTACATAACCACACTGCAATTATCAAAATTAGGAACCTAACACTAGTTCATTTCTATTATCTAATCAACAAACCTCATTCAAATTTTGCCAATTATGCTAATAATGTCATTTATATAAAAAGATTTTCATTTTCTGGTCTAGGATCCAGTCCAGGATCACACATTGCATTTATTTGTGATGTCTCTTTAGTCTCCTCTAGTTTAGAACAGTTCCTCATTCTTTCTTAGTCTTTAATGACTTTGTTACTTTTGAAGAGTTTAGGCTAGTTATTTTTGTAAATTGCTCTCAAATTTTGTTTATTTGATTTTTTCCATGACTAGATGCAGGCCACACAATTTGGCAGGATTACCACAGAAATAATATTGTGTTCTTCTCAGAACATTATATGAAGACTCAACTATGTTGATCTGTCCCCTTCTGTTTATACTAATTTTGATTAGCCACAGCCACTTGTGTTAACATCCGTTGAAAACTCTTGACCATGTCAATTATTATTATGGTGATTTGGTTGCCAAATTCTTATTCTGTAATCCCATCATTACTTTTACATTTCTTAGTTGGCATTCTAATGTAAGAATGAGATATTTTGCTCTTTATTTATTTGTTTGTTTGTTTATTTGTAGTATGGATTCATGAATTCTTATTTTATTTAATAGGTTATAATTCATAACCATCATTATTTATTTTGATACCCAAATAATCCTAGATTTGGCCAGTAAAAGCCCTTTCATACAGACATCTGTATCCCTTTGGCATGTACTCATCATTCTTTGAGCCCTTCCTTACTTTCTGACTCTACAGGATCCTCAGACTCATCTTTTAATTTCTCAGCTTCAACTCTGGAATGAGTCATTTCATCAAGGAGTCCTGGGTACTATGTGTGCTTGTTGTTACTAGAGTGTCATTGCTTCTAGGCCCTCTATATTTATATAGGCCAAGCTATATACATTTCTGTTTATTTATATACATAAAATGCTAATTTGTTATATTAATTATAAAGTTATAATTTTACATATATTTTATGATATGTATGCATGAAAATCAAGAGTTCACACTGATACGTCTAATTCTAGTCCAATATCACAGGGTTGATTCTAGCTTACCCCCTTTCCACAGTTGTAGCTCCCTTTTCCAACAGTGAGAAATCTGGCTCCCATTATCCATAATATATTTACTCATTTGCTCAATCCTAGAATGCACAGAAAGCAGTTTTATGATTGCTAACCAATTCTACTGTGAGAAACAAACCTATAACTCAAGCTCAATATTTGTTTATAGGGATTTTTGTTTTGTTTTGTTTTGTTTGTTTTGTTTTGTTTTTAGACTGAGGATATAGAGTCAAAATACTGCATTCAAACATTACTTGGGTTTATTCTGCCCCCTCCTTCAGCTTGGTTATAAGTTAGGTTCATTTGTTTCTGTTTCTATTTTATGTTTTCCCCATCCCATTTTTGAGTATGTGAAATATTAACATGGTTCCAAAAGTCAGAACTATAGACAAAAGTATTCTCAGAGAAATGTAACTACCTCCAACCTTTATATCCCATTTGCACCCCCATCCTTTCTACCCTGCCCTCACCCCAACATATGTATAAATCTCATTACTTCTGCTTTTTTTTCTTCCTATGTTTCCTTTTGCATACATGAATAGACTTTTTTTTCTTATTTTCCGTTTTTCCTTACACAAAGAGACTTACAATAGACATTCTTTAACACTTTGCTTTTTCCATCCACTTAGTGTATCCTGGAACTGATGTTCAGAGATTTTTTCTTTCTTTTAAAAAAATTATAATTAATAGACTTTTTTGGGACAGTTTTAGGTTTACAGAAGAAATTTAGCCAAAAGTACAGAGTTACCATATGCCCCTTACTTCCCAACAATTTCCTCAATTTTTAACAGCCTGCATTAGTGTGGTACATTTACAAATGATGAGTCAATATTGATACACTATTATTGAAGTCCGTAGTTAACATTAAGTTTCACTTTTTGTATTGTACATCCTATGGGTTTTTGATAAATGTATAATGATGTTTTATCCATTATTACAGTATCATGCAGAAAAAAACTTCATTGTCTTAAAAATCTCCTGTGTTCCATTACCATATAATTAATCCCCATCACCCATTTTGCCCAACCCCCAACCCCATTCCCCCGGTAACCACTAATGTGTCCTCTGCATCTATGAGTTTGTTTCTGTTTTATTTTGTTCATTCATTTGTTTTGTTTTGTTTTTTAGATTCCACATGAGTAGAATCATACAGTAGTTGTCTTTCTCTGTCTGACTTATTTCACTTAGCATAATACGTTCAAGGTTCATCCTTGTTTTCAAAAATAGCAGGATATCATTATTTTTTATGGCTGAATAGTATTCCATTGTATATATAACCACACCTTCTTTATCCATTCATCCATTAATGGACACTTAGGTTGTTTCCATATCTTGGCTATTATAAATAATGCTGCAATGAACATAGGGATGCATATATATTTTCAAATTAGTGTTTTTGTGTTCTTCAGTTAAATACCCAGATGTCGAATAGTTAGATCATGTGGTAATTCTATTCTTAATTTTTTGAGGAATTTCCATACTGTTTTACATAGGCTTTTGTTTGTTGGGAGAGTTTCAAATTATTATTTCAATCTCCCTACTATTAATCAGTCTATTCAGAATTTCTCCTCATTCATGATTCTATTTTGTGAGATTATATGTTTTTATGAATTTATCCATTTCTTCTAGGTCTTCAATTTGTTGGCATATAATTGTTCTTAGTAGTCAATTATAACCCTAGTCGTATTATAATACTACAAGTAATCTCTTATAATCTTTTGTATTTCTGTGCTATCAGATGTAACTTCTCCTGTTTAATCTATGATTTTGAGTTCTCTCTCTTTTTTTTCTTTGTTAGTCTAGCTAAATATTTGCTGATCTTGTTTATCTATTCAAAGAACCAATTCTCAGTTTCATGGATCTTTTCTATTGTTTTTTGGTTTTGTCTCTATTTCATTGATTTCCCTTCTGATCTTTATTATTTCCTTTCTTCTTCTAATTTTGGGCCTCCTTTATTCTTATTTTTCTAGTTTTTTATGTGCAAAATTAGATTATTTGAATTTTTTCTTATTTCTTGAGGTGGATCTGTACTGCTATGAACTTTCTTCTTAGAACCACTTTTGCAGTATCCTATAGATTTGGTATGCCATATTTCTGTTTTCATTTGTCTGTAGGTATTTTAAAATTTCTCCTTTGATTTCTTTGATGACCCATTGGTTGTTCAGTAGCATGTTTTTAATCTCCACGCTTCTGTGTTTTTCCTGTTTTTTTCTTTGTGATTGATTTCTAGTTTCATACCATTTGGTTGGAAAAGATGCCTAAAGTGATTCAACTTTATTGAATTTATTAAGACTTGTTTTATGACCCAAAAATGTGTTCTATCCTGGAGAATGTTCCATGTGCACTTGAGAAAAAAATGTATTCTACTGCTTTTAGATGGAATATTCTATATATATATCTGTCTATTAAGTTAATCTGGTAAATGTGTCATTTACAGTCATTGTTTGTTTCCTTATTGATTTTCTGTGTGGATGATCTATCCATTGACGTAAGTGGTATGTTACAGTCCCCTATTATTATTGTATTGCTTTCAATTTCTCACTTTAAGTCTATTATATTTGCTTTATACATCTTGGTGCTCCTCTGTTGGGTGCATATACATTTATAAATGTTATATCTTCTTGCTGGACTGACTCCTTTATCAATATATAATGACATTCTTTGTCTTCTGTTGAAGTCTTTGACTTCAAGTCTATTTTATCTGATATAAGTATAGCTACTCCAGCTTTCTTTTCATTTGCATTTACATGGAATATCTTTTCCCACCCATTCACTTTCAGACTGTGTGTGTCCTTTCTTCTGAAATGAGTCCTTTGTAGGCAGCATATAGAAGGATCTTGTTTTTATATCAATTCAGCTACTCTATATATTTTGATTGGCAAATTTAGTCCATTTGCATTTAAAGTGATTATTAGTAGGTATGTACTTATTGCCATTTAGTTAATTATTTGCTGGCTGTTTTTGTAGTCCTCTATGTTCCTTTCTTCTTCTTCCCTCTCTCTCCCCTTGTATTTTGTTGGGGTGTTTTAGCCTTATTCTCATCTTCTTTTCTGTATTTATTGTAAGGTTTTTGTGGTTACTGAGGTTCACGTATGACATCCTAGGTATTATTGGGGTGGCCAGAAGGTTTATTCGGTTTTTTCCATAAATGGCTCTAGTAGTGCTTAGTTGTCTTTAGCTTCATTTGAAACAATTTTGTTAGACTGTATTGTGACAGCTGTCATATCCGCGTGCATTAAAAAAAAGACTTATCAAAACTGGTGAATCTTTGTGTAGCCATTTTAATATTGAAGATGGAAGAAAAGAGCAACATTTTTGGCATATTATGCATTAGTATTTCAAGAAAGGTGAAAACACAACTGAAATGCAAAAAAAAATAGATTTATGCAGTGTATGGAGAAAGTGCTGTGACTGATTGAACGTGTCAAAACTGGTTTGTGAAGATTGATGCTGGAGATTTCTTGCTGTATGAGGCTCCATGGTTTGGGTAGACCAGCTGAAGTTGATAGAGATCAAATTGAGACATTCAATGAGAAAAATCAACATTATACCACGTGGGAGATAGCTGACATACTCAAAATATCCAAATCAATTGTTGAAAATCATTTGTAGCAGCTTGGTTATATTAATCACTTTGATGTTTGGGTTCCACATAAGTTAAGTGAAAAAAACCTCTTGACCATATTTCCCCATGTGATTCACTACTTAAATGTAATGAAAACATTTTGTTTTTAAAACAAATTGTGACAGGGAATGAAAAGTGGATACTGTACAATAATGTGGAATGGAAGAGATCATGGGACAAGTGAAATGAACCACCACCAGCCATACCAAAGGCCACTCTTCATCCAAAGAAGGTGATGTGTACATGGTGGGATTGGAAGGGAGTCGTCTATTATGACCTCCTTCCAGAAAACTAAACAATTAATTCCAACAAGTACTGCTCCCAATTACACCAACTGAAAGCAGCACTCAATGAAAAGCGTCCAGAAATAGTCAACAGAAAACGCATAATCTTCCATCAGGATAATGCAAGACCACATGTTTCTTTGATGACACAGCAAAATCTGTTACAGCTTGGCTGGGAAGTTCTGATTCATCCCCTGTTTTCACAAGACATTGCACCTTCGGATTTCCATTTATGTCAGTCTTTACAAAATTCTCTTAATGTAAAAATTTCAATTCCCTGGAAGACAGTAAAAGGCACCTGGAGCAGTTCTTTGCCCAAAAAGATAAAAAGTTTGGGGAAAATGGAATTATGAAGTTGCTGGAAAATGGCAGAAGGTAGTGGAACAAAACAATGAATATGTTGTTCAATAAAGTTCTTAGTGTTGGACAGCTACATGTAAACGAATAAAATTAGAACACTCCCTAACACCATACACAAAAGTAAACTCAAAATGGATTAGAGACCTAAATGTAAGACTGGACACTATAAAACTCTTAGAGGAAAACATAGGAAGAAAACTCTTTGACATAAATCACAGCAAGATCTTTTTTGATTCACCTCCTAGAGTAATGGAAATAAAAACAAAAATAAACAAATGGGACCTAATGAAACTTCAAAGCTTTTTCACAACAAAGGAAACCATAAACAAGACGAAAAGACAACCCTCAGATTGGGAGAAAATATTTGCAAACGAATCAACAGACAAAGGATTAATCTCCAAAATATATAAACAGCTCATACAGCTCAATATTAAAGAAACAAACAACCCAGTCCAAAAATGGGCAGAAGACCTAAATAGACATTTCTCCAAAGAAGACATACAGTTGGCCAAGAAGCACATGAAAGGCTGCTCAACATCACTAATTATTAGAGAAATGCAAATCAAAACTACAATGAGGTATCACCTCACACCAGTTAGAATGGGCATCATCAGAAAATCTACAAACAACAAATGCTGGAGAGGGTGTGGAGAAAAGGGAACCCTCCTGCACTGTTGGTGGGAATGTAAATTGGTACAGCCACTATGGAGAACAGTATGGAGGTTCCTTAAAAAACTAAAAATAGAATTACCATATGATCCAGCAATCCCACTACTGGGCATATACCCAGAGAAAACCATAATTCAAAAAGACACATGCACCCCAATATTCATTGCAGCACTATTTACAATAGCCAGGTCATGGAAGCAACCTAAATGCCCATTGACAGATGAATGGATAAAGAAGATGTGCTACACGTATACAATGGAATATTACTCAGCCATAAAAAGGAAAAAAATTGGGTCGTTTGTTGAGATGTGGATGGATCTAGAGACTGTCATACAGAGTGAAGTAAGTCAGAAAGAGAAAAACAAATATCGTATATTAACTCATATATGTGGAACCTAGAAAAATGGTACAGATGAACCAGTTTTCAGGGCAGAAATTGAGACACAGATGTAGAGAACAAACATATGGACACCAAAGGGGGAAAGCCATGGTGGGGTGGGGGTGGTGTTGTGATGAATTGGGCGGTTGGGTTTGACATGTATACACTGATGTGTATAAAATTGATGACTAATAAGAATCTGCTGTATAATAAATAAATAAATAAATAAATAAATAAATAAATAAATAAATAAATAAATAAAGTTCTTGGTGAAAATGAAAAATGTGTCTTTTATTTTTACTTAAAATCCAAAGGAACTTTTTGGTCAACCCAATAGTAACCTGTTTTAAGTTGGTAGAAACTTAAATTTGAACACATTCCAAAGCTTTATTGTTTTGTCCCTTCCCCTGCCATTTTATACTTTGATGATGTATTTTATACTTTTGAGGACACATTTTATATTTTTATATTGTATGCATCCCTTAGCTAACTTTCTGTACTTTTACTGCCTTTGTCTGGTAACCTTCATGCTTGCTTTATAAGTGATTGATTCATTACCTTTATTATATATTTACCTTTTCCATTATGATTTTTTGCTTTCATATGTTTTCTTGTTATTAATTAGTGCCATTTCTTTTCCGCCTAAAGAAGTTATTTTAATGTTTCTTGTAGGGCTGGTTTAGTGTTGATGAACTCCTTATCTTTTGCTTATCTGGGAAACTCCTGGTTTCTCTTTCAATTCTGTATGATAACCTTGCTGGGTAGAGAATTTTTGGTTAAAAAATTGTTTTCCTTTCAGCGCTTTGAATATGCCATGCAACTCCCTTCTGGCCTGTAAAGTTTCTGCTGAAAAATCTGCTGACAGCCTTATGGGATTTCCCTTGTACATAACAAGTTTTTTTTTTTTCTCTCTTCCTGCTTTTAGGATTCTTTCTTTTTTTTTAATTGGAGTATAATTACTTACCAATGGTGTGTTAGTTTCTGCTTTATAACAAATTTAATCAGTTATACATATACATATGTTCCCATATCCCCTCCCTTTTGCGTCTCCCTCCCACCTTCCCTATCCCACCCCTCCAGGAGGTCACAAAGCACTGAGCTGATAGGATTCTTTCTTTGTCCTCAACTCTTACCATGTTAATTATATGACTTGATGTGTGTCTCTTTGGGTTCATTTTATTTGGAAATTTCTGGGTTTCCTGGGCCTGGATGTCTGTTTCCTTCTCAAGATTAGGTAAGTTTTCAGCCATTATTTCTTCAAATAATTTTTCTGGTCCTTTCTCTCTCTTCTCCTCTGGGACCCATATAATGTGAATGTTATTCCACTTAATCTTGTCCCAAAGGTCCCTTAAAATGTCTTCACTTTTAAAAATTCTTTTCTCATTTTGCTGCTCTGTCTTGGTGAGCTCCTTTGTTTTGTCTTCCAGCTCACTGATAAATTCTACCTCGTCCATTCTTCTATTGAACCCCTGTAGTGTATTTTTCATGGGTACTTTATTATATTTTCTATCTCTTTTTTTGAAGTCCTTACTGTGTTCATCCATTCTTCTCCCGAGTTTGGTGAGGATCTTTATGACCTTTACTTTGAATACTTTATCAGGTAAGTTACTTGTCTCCATTTTGTTTAGTTTTTTTATTTTTTGAGATTTTTTTCTTGTTCTTTCAATTGAAACATATTCCTCTGTCTTCTCATTTTACCTAATTTTCTGTGTTTGTTTCTATATATTAGGTGTATCAGCTATTTTCCCCAATCTTGAAAGAGTGGCCTTATTTAGGAGATGTCCTGTGGGGCTCCTAAAAGCAGCCCTGCCTGGCCACCAGAGCCAAGTGCTCAATGGGTGTCTCTTGTGGTGGGGCCAAAGCTGCCATGGGACACTGGTGGGTGGGGCTGTCCCCCTGGGCTAGCTTCAGGACCTGGTGGTAGCTGTTACAGGACACTGGTAGGTGGAGCTATCACTTGGCTGACTTTGAGGCCTGGTTAAGGTGCAGAAATGGGCAGGGCTCTCAGTGGGGCATGTACACTGGTGCTAACAGGTTAGATGGAAAGCTCCAAAATGGCACCCATCAGCACCAGTGTTAGCAAGGTAGCCTGAAATTGCATAAATGGTTCCCATCAGTGACTCAGTCCCTGGGGAGCATCTGAACTGGTTCCTGCCTCTTTGACAAATACTTCAAAATTAGTAAGTGAGTTCCCTTCACCTATGATGTTTTTGCACTGGTTTTCAGGTTGAGTGTGTCTGCATGTGAGCCAATTAAGAGTGGATTTTCCATTTTCTAGTTTTCCTGGGCATATTCCCATTGGTTTTCAAAGCCAGGTGTTTAGGGGTCTTGTTTCTTCTGTGCGGGATCTAAGGGTTGTTGTGCCTGATGTGGGGCTTGAATCTCTCGCTCCTCAGGGAAAACATTTTAACTTTTGTGATCCCTCCCAATTGTGGATTGCTGCAAATGGGTTTTGGGGTTTTTTCTTGGCAAGCTTGTATCTCTGCCTCTCCTACCCATCTCAGTGCTGTCATTTTACCCTTTTTGTGAAGCCTCTGTTCATTCAATAAGGTTCCTTTCCAAGGGAATTATTCCATATGTAGTTGTAGATTTGTTGTTTCTGTAGGAGGAGGTGAGTTCAGGATCTTCCTATGCCACCATATTGAACCCTCTTGGAAATTTTCCTCTTGATCACTTGGGAAAGCAGATTTATTTATAGATTATTCTTAAACTGACCTCAACTTTTTGAGGTTCAAGATTTCCATAAGGACCTTTTGGTTGATTCCACACCTTGAGGAAGCCCTGGGCTTTGTCTTCTGTTTTCTAAACCCTTTAAATCTGCAAAAATTAATGCTTAATTCCACATAGTTTGGTGAGTGTTATCAAGATGAAAACTTTAGTGTTCCACTTAATTTACTGTGAGGTAATTTTTATTTTCTTTTTTTAGGTAATTTTTTTTAATACCTAGCCAAACAATTCCTCACTTTTTGTCAGACCTTAAAAGGCCCTAAAAATACTTTAAAGTGTTTTACCCATTATTTTTATTGTTTTCTTATGGAGGATCATTCTGGTCATGTAATCTGTTTTGTTGCTAAAAAATGGAACCATTTTGAAAGGACAGAAAAGATAGTGGTTTTATGTTTTCCTATATTTTATGTGCAACAAAATATATTCTACTATTTTGATTTTGGGGTGGTCTTGACTGGTAATACGGTAGATTCAGAAGGACTAGAGACAGCATGTCAATAATGAAAAACAGATAAATTTTATGATAATCATTCTTAACAACTTTATTTTCTTTCTACTTGAAGAACAGATTACAAGAGATAACTCTGAAATCTTTTGGCATTATTCACTGCTTAATTTTTTAAGAGATAGCCTTTAAAGGCATCTTCTCTTGCCAGTGTACTTAAAGATATGTTGTCAAAGCCTTTAGCATTATGTTTCTTCACAGCTGTGAAGGTAGTGTATTGCAGTGAGTGAATGATCGCTGTCACTTCTTTAGTAATCCCCCTGTCTTTGTGATTAGAACCATCTTATTTTGGCAGTGATACTGTGAAAATAGGAAATAGCTTTCATTTTGCAGTTATCTTAATGATATAATATTCTTTAGTGATATAACAATTTGAAAAGCCCTGAATTTCTGCAGCAAAGAATTAATTTGGCATGAGCTTGTCAAACAAGGCCATAATTTGAAGTGGAAAAATTATCTTCAGTTAATCTTCACAATTTCTGAATTTATGACATTCCCTGCTTTTTTGAGTTTCATAAATCTTGATAAAAGTTTTTATTATGCCCTTACAGTATAGAAAAGTATCTATATACTATTACAAGCTAAAATTTCTGCCAATTTATGCTACAAATACAGTTGCCATCTATAACCAGATAGCACAACAATTTCTTTGACATTTGTGGCTAGCTGTGATAATGATATTTAACAGAAATGAAACTTATGACACTCATTTAAATGCTATTCTAATTTTTCCTTCCAGTTTTATTGAGATATAATTGATATACAGCACTATATAAATTCAAGCTGTACAACATAATGGTCTGACTTACATACATCCTGAAATGATTATCACAATAAGTTTAGTGAAAATCCATCATTTCATATAGATACAAAATTAAAGAAATAGAAAAAGATGTTTTCTTGTGATGAGAATTCTTAGGATTTACTCTCAACAATTTTCATATATAACATATAGCAGCATTAATTATATTTATCATGTTGTACATTATATCCCTAAGGTAGCCATATTTTTAATCTGAGTCCAGCCACGAATCCAGATACCAAATGCACAAAGCTGGAAACCATGGAGATATGGTCAGAATTGAAATTGTTTTGAAACCTTCCTGCAATTGCTTTGTTTATTTCTGTTCAGCTCAGTAGTGTGTATAATTGTAACAAATTTCTTTTCTCAGAACTTGAAGTCAGAGTAGTTACAAAGAGATTTATCTTTGATGCAACCAAGATATAATATATCACCATTGGTGCCTCCAGTTACATTTCTCAACCACTAACCTGATTGTTTTACTTCCCAGCTCAAAAAATAAAAAACCTTTGCTGTCTCCTCAGTACTCAAAGGATAAAGTTAAACTCTCTATCTCTATATATATGTATATATACTAACTTAAAAGTCCTAATATCCTCTCCAGTTTCCTTTCCTATCACTTTCTCTCAATGTCTCTTATTTTTCCATGCTTTAGCTGTACACATCTTGCCATTCACATATCACATTGTGCCTATATACATGTGGACATCCTGTTCATTCTGCCTGCAATGTCCATTCCTTTCAATGACACAAGAACAACTGATTCATTTTTCAAGGCCCAGCTCTTATATTACTTCCTCTGTGAAGCCTTACTTTACATTCCCAGGTACAGTTAAGTTATTATTTCTTTATTAGATATGGTACACCAGGCTTCAGTAATAAATAGATCCCCAAATTTTATCACGTTAGCACTATATAAATATTTTCTGTCTTTCGACATTTGTGAGAGATTTTTCAGGTTGGTGGACTAGCTCTCCTCTATGTAGTCATTCAAGACCTAAGCCGAGAAAACACTCCAATCCTCAACACATGACTTTCATTTTGACCTGACTGTCAACATCCTAGGCAGCCAGAAAGAAGAAAGAGCATGGAGGAGCAGCAAGCATGGGTAGTTTTAGGATCTAGATCTGGAAATGGGGTATGTCACTTGTGTTCAAATTTTATTTGAGACAACATATTCCCTTGGCCATACCTAACTACATTAGGTGCTAGATTGTGGCCTAGTTGTGGGCCCAAAAATGGAAGAAAAACTTTAGTGGAGAGCTATAATTTCTACCATATCCTCCTAGAGGTTTCCCATAACACTACATAAGCATATTTCCATTTGTAATGCAATTATCTTTTTGTATGTTTTTCTCTCTCAATAATCTGGTCTTAAACTGTGAGTTTTTTGAGAACTGGGACTTTCATCAGTATTCATAATTCATTCCCTCAATAAATGCTTATTAAGTGTCATATGTGTGGCAGGGTCTCAGTACCTATTACATATTTCCAAATTAATTAGTTAAATAACAGAGCTTATAGTATTATGGAGTAGGGATTGGCAAATATTTTCTGAAAAGGGCCATATAGTAAATATTTTAGACTTTGTGAGACACATACAGTCTCTGTCACAACTACTGAACTCTGACTTTGTAATGTATAGGTTTCCCAGCTTGGCCTGTGGTAGGCCATAAATTGCCAACCTCTGGCATGGGGAATATATGCTAAGATATAAAATCACTGGCTATTTCTATAGCCAAAAGAGGTATAAAATATATCAAATAGTTTTAATAATTACTTGGAAGACCAATATAAAATAATTTTGTTGGCTGAAGCAAGATGGCAAAGACTCAATTTTCCCTGTTTCTTGGCTCTAAATAAAATTCAATACTATAACAAAGGGGCTCAAAAATGTAGAAAGCAAAAGGTAGACTGGCTAGAGAGCCCAGAACTTGGAGCAGGACACTACAGTGAGCTCCCTAGGTTTCCTTTTTATCTTCCATGTATCCTGGACTGGGTGCTGGAGAGTTCAGCAACCCCAAAACACCAATAGGTATAGAAAAAATAACCCTCAAAAAAGTTTGCTCCCTCTGGCCAAAGGATTGAAAAGGGGGGAGCCCAGCAGGGACTTAATGGTAAGACCTAAGCCTGCTGACATCAGTAGAAATGATCCTCTAGAATTAGTGGCAAAAGTGGATAGATTCACGGAGTGATAGCTCACCACGTTCCCTACACCTGCTGGAGGAAGTGGATACAATCTGCCCACAGTGGTAACAGCAGAACATGGGCAGGACAATTCCCTCCATACTCAATACTAAGAGGTAGCAAGTATGACCCATATTAGAGGCACCAATGTGCCTGGTGTCTCCTGGCCCTTCACCCAGAAGAATATGACTCAGGGCTGGAATCTCTTGACCTTCCTCCAATGACAGAGAGTGACTTAGGCTTGGTGGCCCCAGCCCCTCCACCTAGTAGGAGAAGAAGGCCCAGGTAAGCACTTCCCTTCCCTGAAGGCAAAAGCAGAAATATAGTGGGAAGTCCATCAGCAGGCATCCAGTGGGAGAATAGGTCAGGGGAAATGCTCTCCATCCTCTGGGTCTGGTATGCCTAACAACACTGGGTAGCATCACCAGGGATCCAGCAGGAGTTCAAGCAGAGCTAGAAGTTGGAAACACCAAAATAGCATCATAAGAGCTCAGGAATCTCAATTTTCACTGGAACTACAGATCACAAATGTAAGCCACAATCTACATGATAAACCTAAACAAGGTGACTGCTTGCTAATTTCAAAGATTTAGATAGGATCAAGAGTCTCCTGACATCTAAAATATACACACTATGACAGAAAATCACCCATCATACCAAGAGCCAGGAAAGTCACAACTGGAATGAAAAGAAAAATGATGCCATCACTAAAATGAATCAGAAGTTGGAACTACCTGATAGATATTTTAAAGCTGCCACCATAAAATTGCTTCAATGAGCAGTTACAAGCTATCTCAAAACAAATTAAAAAAAGATCTCAGCAAAGGAAGAGAAGTTATAGAAAAGAATCAAATGGAGATGATAGAACTAAAAATATGATAACTGAAATAAAAACTCACTTGATGAGATGAATAATGAGAGGATATGACAGAAAATATAATCTGAACTAGAGGACTGAAAAATAGAACTTAATCTGAACAAAGGAGAGAAAATAGACTGAGGAAAAAATAAACAGAAACACAGGGATCTGTGGGAAAATAACAAAAAAAATTAACATTTACAGATCCCAAAGGGTCTATGAGTCCCAGAAGGAGTAAAGAAAGAATAAAGGGCTGAAAAAGTATTGAAGAAATAGTGGTGTAAAACTTCCCAAATTTGGCAAAAGGCATAAACCTACAAATTTAAGAATGGAGTGAATCTCAAATAGGATAAACCCAAAGGAATCCATGCTAAGATACAACATAATTAAACATATGAAAACTAAAGGCAGGAAAACATCTTCAAAGCAAACAGAGAGAAATGGCCCATTACTCATAGGGGAACACCTATGTGAGTGGCAGAGGAATTTTCGTCTGAAATCATGGAACCCAGAAAAAGGAGGCACAACATTTTTCAAGTCATGAAAGAAAAAAATCTATATACTCCCAAACCTATATCTATTCTTCATCAATGAAGTGGAAATGAAGACATCCTCAGGCAAAGGGAAATTAAGAGAATTTATTATTAGCAGACCTTTCCTAAATAAATGATTAAGAAAACTCTTCAAACAGAAGGAAATTATAGCAGACGAAGGCTTGGAAACTCAGAAAGGAAATAAGAATAAATAAATTGATAAAATATGGGTATATAATAGACTGTCCTTCCCCTCATAAGTTTTCTAAGTCATATGTGATGGTTGAAGCAAAAATTCTAACAACATCTATTGTAATGCTCAATGTATGTAGAGGAAATACTTGAGACAATTATATTTTAAATGTGTGAGAGTGAAAGGAAGTAAGCATCAATACTCCTTTCAAAGTAGTAAAACATGGATACTAGCAGGCTGTGATAAGCTATGTATAGATATTGTAATACCTATAGCAATCCCTAAAAATCTATGCAAAATGACATACCCAGAAGCAGTATAAATAAAACAAGAGGAATCCTGGAAAAATGTTCAAGTAACCTACAGGAAGGAAGAAAGGAAAAACAAAAGAAAGAAACAGAAAATTAATAATAAAACACAGACAAACCCTAATAGAGCAATAATTACATTAAATATAAATGGTTTAACTACACTAATTAAAAGAGATTCACAGAATGGATTAAAAAATATGAGCTAATAATATTCTGTTTACAGGAAATTCATTTAAAATACATCAACAGAGGTATGTTGAAAGTTAAAGGATGGAAAATGATATATCATGCTAACATTAACTTAAGAAAAATAGGAGTGGCTATATTAATATTGATAAAGTGACTTCAGAGCAAAGATAAATTACTGCCAAAGAGATATTACATAATGATAAAAGAGTCGATCACCGAGAAGTTATAGTGGTCTTAAATGTGTATGCATCAAACAACTGAGCTTCAAAAATACATTTAAAAACTCAATAAAGCTTAAAGAAAAAAAATCCAAAATTATAGTTGGGCACTACAGCACCCCACTCTCGGCTATTGATAGAACTTACAGATGGAAAATTTGCAAAGATATAGAATAACTCAACAAAATCATCAGCCAATAAAATCTAATTGGCATTTATAGAATACCCCACTCAACAAGAGCAGAATACACATGTTTTCAAGCACCCATGGAACATTCATCGAGATAGACCATGCATTAGTCTTCGTGCTGTCATAACAAAATACTACAGACTGGGTAGCTTAAGAAATAGAAATTTTATTTTCTAATAGTCCTGGAGGCTAGAAATCCAAGATCAAAGTTCTGGCAATTTCAATTTATGGTGATATCTCTCTTCTTACTTGCAGATAGCCACCTTCTCCCTGTCTTTACATGGCCTTTCCTCTGTCTATGCATGGAAAAAGAAAGGGAGAGTGAGCTCTCTGGTATCTCTTCTTATAAGGACACAAATTCTATCATATCAGGACCCCACCTTTTTGATCTCATTTAAACTTAATTACTTCCTTAGAGGCCTTATCTCCAAATACAGACACATCAGGGGTTAGGGCATGAACTTATGAAGTTTGGGGGGACACAGTCAATTCCTAACAGACTATATCCTCAATCATAAAACAAATCTCAACAAATTAAAAAGAATTGAAATTATACAGAGTATGTTCTTCAAACATAACATAATCAAACTAGAAATCAGTAACACAAAATCAATAAGAAAATATTCAAACATTAAAAATTAAACAACACACTTCTATCTAATCCATGGGTCAAGGAAGAAGGCTTAAAAGAAAATTTAAAATACATAGAACTTAATGAAATAAAAACTTAACATATAAAAATATATGGTATGCAGGTAAAGCAATGCCAAGAGGGAAATTTATAAAACCAAATATTATCAAATAGAAATGAAGGGTCTCAAATCTATAATCCAAGTTTCAAGACACTAGGGAAAAAAGAGCAAGGTAAATCCAAAGCAAGCAGAAGGAAGGAATAAAGGTATGAGCAGAAATCAATCAAATTGAAAGTAGTAAAACAAGAATATAAATGAATCCAAAGCTGGTTCCTCAATAATATCAATACAATTGACAAATCTTATGCAAAAATGACAAAAATAGAAAGAGAGAAGTCATAAACCACCAATATCAGGGCTGAAAGAAATCATATAGCTACTAAAAGACACTAAAGGAATATTATGAGGAACTTTATGCACATACATTTAACAACTTAGAATAAATGGATCAATTCCTTGAAGACCACAAACTACCAAAACTGAACCAAGATGAAACAGTTAACCAAAATAGTCCTATAAAAATTAAAGAAATTGAATTTGTTATTAACAAGCTCCTGAAAAAGAATTTTCCAGGCCCAGACGGTGTCACTAGACAATTCTACTATGCACTTAAAGAATTAACAGCAATTGTATACAATAAATTTTTCAGAAATCGGAAGTTTTAAACTTATTTTATGAGGCAAGTGTTAACCTTGATATCAAAATGAGACAAAGAAAGGGCAGAGAAATATACAGACTAATATTTTTCACGAACATAGACATCACTCCTGGTGAATATGCTGTGAAGATTATTGAAATGACCACAAAGTATTTAGAATAGTACATGAATTTAGTTAATAAGGGAAGGTCAAGGTTTGAGAGGATTAACTCTAATTTTGAAAAATTTTCTACTGTGGGTAAAATGCTACAGAGGAATTGTACATGAAAGGAAGAGTCAATTGATGCAGCAAACTTCATTGTTGTCTTATTTTAAGAAACTGACACAGCCATCCCAACCTTCAGCAACCACCACCCTGGTCAGTCAGCAGCCATCAAAATTGAGGCAAGATTCTCCACCAGCAAAAAATGATACAACCACTATGGAAAACAGCATGGAGTTTCCTTAAAAAAACTAAAAATAGATCTACCATACCACCCAGCAATCCCACTACTGGGCATATACCCTGAGAAAACTGTAATTCAAAAAGAGTCACGTTACCACAGTGTTCATTGTAACACTATTTACAACAGCCAGGACATGGAAGCAACCTAAGTGTCCATCAACAGATGAATGGATAAAGAAGATGTGGCACATATATACAATGGAATATTACTCAGCCATAAAAAGAAACGAAATTGATGGACCTAGAGTCTGTCATAGAGAGTGAAGTAAGTCAGAAAGAGAAAAACAAATACTGTATGCTAACACATATATATGGGATCTAAAAAAAAAATTGGTACTGATGAACCTACTTTCAGGGCAGGAATAAAGAGATAGACACAGAAAATGGACTTGAGGACATGGGGTGGGAGGGCGAAGCTGGGGCGAAATGAGAGTAGCATCGACATACATACACTACCGAATGTAAAATAGTTGGCTGGTGGGAAGCAGCAGCACAGCACAGGGAGATGGGCTCAGTGCTTTGCAATGACCTAGAGGGGTGGGATAGGGAGGATGGGAGAGGCTCAAGAGGGAGGGGATATGGGGATATGTGTATGCCTACGGCTGCTTCGCTTTGTTGTGCAACAGAAACTAACACAGTACTGTGAAGCAATTATACTCCAGTAAAGATCTGTTAAAAAAAAAAAGATTATGACTGGCTGAAGGCTCAGATGCTTAGCATTTTTAAGCAATAAAGTGTTTTTAGTTAAGTATTTACATTGTTTTTTAAGACATAATGCTATTGCACACTTAATGGACTACAGTATAGTGTAAGCGTAACTTTTATATGCCCTGGAAAACCAAAGAAATAATTGTGTGACTCGCTTAATTGCAATATTCACTTTATTGCTGTGATGTGGAACTAAATCCACAATATATCTGAGGTACGCCTGTAATATGCTTAAAATTACAAAATTGTAAAAGGTGGAGAACAGATTAGTGGTTGCCAGGGGTTAAGGACACACGAGAAGTGGTTGTGGTTATAAAAAGACAACAAGTGTGATCTTTTTGGTGATGGAACTCTAAAAATAAAACTGATGAAGTCTGAACAAGATTGGTGGATTGTATGGGTCTCAAAATCCTGGTTGTGATATGGTACTATATTTGGGGGAAACTGATTAAATTTATGTGAGATATTTCTGTATTATTTCTTACAATTGCATGTGAACCTACAACGATCCCAATGTAAAAGTTCAATTAAAAAAAGTATGGTTTGGCATGAAAGAATCAGAAGTTGGTTAAGTCTATGAGAAATGAATTTTTAAAAATTCATAAGAAGGACACCATCTAACGATGCATTTTTCATAGCTAAAAGAGGAAGCAAAATTATGAGAAGTATTTTTATGGAAAATTACTCTAATGGTCAATTGTGAATTAAAGAAAAAAAGTAGAAATGTGAATATAAATGGAAATGGCATGCTCTTTTCTTTGGAAATAGTATTAAATTTACTTCTTGAAATTATAACAAGTAATTATACTGATATTTTGCTGCTCTATTTTTCTGATGAAATAATACTGGAATAAACTACCAGAAAGATGTGGATTTCCAAATCCGTGAGGGATTTCAGACTCTGTGTTTGCACTCTTTGCTTTGGCAAGATCACTCTTATTTGGGGACCATGATTCCTGCTTAATTCAAAACCCTTCTGTGTGGGGAGGGAATCTTTCCCCTTCATGGAAATCTTGCCAGAAAAACAAAATTTTTTTGTGAAGACCAAAAAGCTGACAGGGTTTTTCATCTTGGTAGAAATTATTTAAAATTTTTCAGAATATTTGTCTTCTGAAGTTTATCAGACGTTTATTTTAATTCTATTAAATTAATACATTCTGAAAGAGGCATCACTAGGTTTAGGACAGAGGTGGAGAAAGAGAAGGGGGACATGTTTGACCTCCATAGCATCCAAAACATAGATGCCAGTTTTCTTCTCTCTCCCCAACATACTATGGGCTTTTAAAAAAATATTTTATTTATTTATTTATTTGGCTGTGCCGGGTCTTAGTTGTGGCAAGCGGGATCTTCGCTGCAGCATGTGGGATTTTTAGTTGCGGCATGTGAACTCTTAGTTGCGGCATGTGGGATCTAGTTCCCTGACAAGGTATGGAACCCGGGCCCCCTGCATTGGGAGTGTGGAGTCTTAGCCACTGGACCACCAGGGAAGTCCCTCCCCAACATATTATGTTTATTTCAGGACTCAACCTTGTGCTGTTTATTCTATCAGGTGGCTAATTGTGGAAGTAAATCCCCAAAGAAAGTTTTCTGGGTTTTTTTTCTGGTGGATATAGGTCAAATTGAAAATCTTCTAATTCTCCCTTGGCAACATATTACCACTTGAAGCTACTCTTCTACCATTTCACCCTTGAGTTTCTTTAAACATTAGAGTAAATGGCACCTTCATATGTATATCATTTCACATCATATCTATAACTCTGCCTGCCTGTTTATGATCTAATTTCTCTGACATCATTACTTCACATTTCATTTAGATTCAGGATTCTCCTTCGTGGATTCCACAGTAAAGAAAAAAAAAACTCACTGGGTCTCTCTGCTACCACTCTTTCATGCTTGATTATACTTTTGGCCTGATCATAAGGCAGCCCCACTGATTCTCTAGCTCATTCCCTGGTTTTATGTCTTAAAAACATTTTAATATTCATTTAGGAATGCCTTGTAGGGTGATCCTTGAAATTATTATTAATTTTTTACTTCACCAGGCACACATTTAAAGATTTCCTGTTCTCTTCATGTAGGGAATTTTTTTTTCATCTTTGAAAAGTGTATTCCCCTCTACCCCCTACCACCTCTCTAAGCCTCTTTTACTTTGTCATATAGCTATGGAGATCTTAAAGTTTTTTTATTGCTAAATTATTTTTAAACCACTGCACACATTTTTGGTCTTTTTAAAAAAGAGATGTAATTGACAAATAACACTGTGTAAGTTTAAGATGTTTAACATATTGATTTGATACATTTATATTGCAATATGTTTGCCAGTGTACCATTAAATAACACCTTTATCAAGTCACATGATTATAATTTCTTTTCAAGTACTGGGAACAGGGGACTTCCCTGGTGGTCCAGTGGTTAAGACTTTGCCTTCCAATGCAGGGTGTGTGGGTTAGATCCCTGGTTGGGGAGATAAGATCCCACATGCCTCGTGGCCAAAAACCAAAACATAAACAACAGAAGCAATATTATAACAAATTCAATAAAGGCTTTAAAAACGGTCCACATCAAAAAAATATTTAAATAAAAGTACTGGGAACAATTAATATCTAGTCTCTTAGCCAGTTTAATGTTTATAATACAGTTTTGCTGTCTATAATCACTGTACTGTGTATTACATCTCCAGGACTTATTTATCTACTAGTTGCAAGTTTGTACCCTTAAACTCTCCCATTCTCCTACTTCCCAGATCCATAGTAACCACCATTCTACTCTCTGCTTTTTCAAATTCATTTAAAAATTTTTTCACATATAAGAGGTATCACACAATATTTGTCTTTCTCTGTCTGACTTATCTCACTTAGTGTAATGTCCTCAAAATCTATCCATGTTGTCCCAAAGGGCAGGATTGCCTTTGTTCTCGTGGCTGGATAGTAATTAAGTTGTGTGTGTGTATGTGTGTGTGTGTGTATATCACATTATCTTTATCCATTCATCCATTGATGGACACAGGTTGTTTCCATTTCCATATCTTGGTTATTGTGAATAATGCTGCAATAGATATGGGAGTGCAGATATCTCTTAGATAATCTGCTTTCATTTCCTTTGGATATATACCCAGAAGTGGGATTGCTGCATCATATGGTGATTCTTTTTTTAATTTTTTGAGGAACCTCCATACTGGCTGCACCAGTTTATAATCCCACAAACAGTCAATAATAATTCCTTGTTCTCCATATCCTTGCCAACACTTGTCTTTGTATTTTTGATGATAGTCATTCTTACAGGTGTGAGGTGATAGCTTATTGTGGTTTTTATTTGTTTCCTTGATGATTAGTGATGTTCAGCACTTTTTCATGTACTTATTGGCCATTTGTATTTTTTTTTTGGAAAATGTCTATTTAGTTCTTCTGCCCATTTTAAAGTCTGATTTTGTTGTTATTGAGTTGTATGAGTTCTTTAAAAATTTTAGATATTAACCCTTTATCTGATACAAGGTTTGCCAATATTATTTTCCCATTCCATAGGTTGCCTTTTCATTTTGTTCATTGTTTTGTTTGTAGGGAAGAAACTTTTAAGTTTGATGTAGTCCCACTTGTTAATTTTTGCTTTTGTTGTTTGTGCTTTGGGTGTCGTATCCAAAAAATCATTGCCAAGACCAATGTTGAAGAATTTCTTCCCTATGTTTTCTACTAGGAGTTTTACAGTATGAAGCCTTATGTTTAAGTCTTTTGTCCATTTCGAGTTAACTTTTGTGAGTAGTGTAAGATAAGAGTCAAATCACATTTTTCTGCATGTATTTATCCAGTTTTCCCAGCACCATCTGTTGAAGAGACTGTCCTTTACCCATTGGATATTCTTGGCTCCTTATTGAATATTAGTTGACCATATATGCAGGTCATTATATGCAACTAATTCTGGGCTCTCTATTCTGTTCCATTGGTCTATATGTCTATTTTTATGCCAGTACCATACTGTTTTAATTACTGTAGTTTTATAATATAGCTTGAAATCAGGAGGTGTGATACCTCTGGTTTTGTTCTTCTTCCTCATGATTGCTTTGGCTGTTCGGAGTCTTTTGTGATTCCATACAAATTTTAAGATTGTTTATATGTCCATGCTGCTCTCTCACTTCATCCCAGCTTCCCCTTCCCCCTCCCCTACCAAATGTAAAATAGATAGCTGGTGGGAAGCAGCCACATAGCACAGGGAGATCAGCTTTGTGCTTTGTGACCACCTAGAGGGGTGGGATAGGGAGGGTTGGAGGGAGACACAAGAGGGAGGAGATATGGGGATCTATGTATGTGTATAGCTGATTCACTTTGTTATAAAGCAGAAAGTAACACACCATTGTAAAGCAATTATACTCCAATAAAGATGTTAAAAAATAAATAAATAAAAATAAATAAAAATAAATGTGAGTTTCTTGCAGCCAAAAAAACAAATTTTAAGATTGTTTTTTTTCTATTTATGTGAAAAAAAATCCATTGGAATTTTGATAGGGATTGCATTGAATCTATAGCTGGCTTTGGATAGTGTGAAAATTTTAGTAATATTAATTCTTCTGATCCATGAACAAAGGATGTCCTTCCATTTGTTTTTGTCTTCTTTGATTTCCTTCAACAAAGTTTTGTAGTTTTCATTGATTTTTGGTCTTTTAAAGTAACTTTTAAAAGATTTTAGTTTGTAAAGGTATGTTTTAAAAAGTAGCAACACTTGCATTTTATCATCACTCTCTTTGCTGAAACTGAATAACCAAGTGATTGATAAGTGTGTTTTTTTGTTTACACTAGTATGCGAAACTTAATCACTCTTATGCTGTAGTTCCTATGGATATTTGTGGCCTCTCAAAGTCATATTTTTTTACTTAGAGTCATACAAATCTCATTATAAGAAGTGGTCATTTATTTTATGCAAATCTCAATTATCTATTTCATCTCAATGACGTGTTTGATAAATTTGCTTGTGAATAATTAAAAACCTCCAGAAGTATAACATTTACTTATTTCCATTTTGGGTGGCAAAATTGTATTATTCTGGTCAAGTCTTCTGTGAAGTAGACATAGGCTACTAATTTTGTTAATGAATTTTACATTTTAAAGATGGTGTCTTTGCACTCACATAGTTTGTACTGCCCTTTCCTTGTCTAAATATTCTATGCTTATACTATGTATGTTGACCCTTATACACACAACAGTATACTTCCCTATCAGCCCAGGCTGGGCCTTCCTGTAGTTATATATAACTTGGCATTGTAAATGGTTGGTTTTCCTCCTTCTATCAAATTGCTTAAAGGCTAGTTATATATCCTTACATGCTGGTCTGCATTCCAATTCAGCTATTTTCCTTTTAAGGCTTTTAGAAAAAGTATAAAAAATATGTACTTATATTGTATTCTTACTTATTTTAAACTACTTCCTATATATGTCAATTGTGTATTTAAGAAGTTGGCATTGTAAGTTGTCTTCAATTTTATTTATACCACTGTCTTAGCTCTGACCCATTTTCCACTCCTTTCTTTAGTTTCCTTTGCTCTAGTGGGATCTACATTGGTTTGAATATTATGCTTTTCTACTAGCTTGCCTCATGTCCTTTCCTTTTTAGTACAAGATTCCTGATGACATTTTGTTCAAGAGGAACATAGCCTTCCTGTATAGTCTACAAGTATTAAAAGAATTCTGTTGGGTTAGGAAGAATTTGGAGTATCCATTCTTATTTCTCTGCATGGAACTGATGCTTTTTAGAAAACATTATCATAGAGATTTTGGCCTTGAGTTTCTTGTCTAGGGCTCTAAATTTGGCCTCCAAGACTACATTTTCTTAAGTCTTAATATTTAAATGTGCAATGACTACTGGCTTTTCCTCCTGCCATCACTTGGGGCTTGCCTGGCACATGGTAGCCATGTAGCTAATATGGCTTAATGCTCTTACATAACCTTCATTATTATCATAGGCATGGCTATCTATGCAGTCTACGATCTAATCTATCAATACTAACACCACGTGTTGCTAACCTATCTTGTAGACATACTCTCCATATATAGGACATTGTAGCAACATATTGATGATTGCATCTCATTTAAGGATCTTTTTCTATTCAAGTCCACCTTCTTTAAGGACTTTTTTTTCTCCTGAGCACCACAGTAACTGCCCTCATGGAGATGGGAATATTCTACAATAATCTAGAAACCCTTTGACGCTGTTTGTATCTGCTACTTCTCCTGTATTTACTGACAGAAAATGAGCCTATTCTATGAGGGCCAAGAGTTCTTTGAACTTAACGTGGACACACCACACTTTTCAGGGATGCTATAGCTCCCATGCTAGTCCTGACATTTAAAATTGAACATAGCAAGCCATACTAAATATTGTGGTGTTCAGAGTCCAAAGCTCTGACTTTGGGTCCTAGCTTCAACTATTTATATCCTTGAAGAAGTCATTTAAACATTCTGTGCCTCGGTTTTCTTAATCTGTAAAATGGTCCACCCCACACAGTTGTCGAAAGGATTGAATTAATTAATGCATTCAAAGTGTTACATAAAATTTTGCTATATAACTATATAAAATATATATTAATATAACATACTAATGCTATATATAATATGATATATAATATTAACATACTATATATCATATATCATATATATAATACTATATGTATATGGTTTTACAACTTAGATTTCATAGACTCATAAAATATTAGACCTGAAGCCACCCTAGAGATCATCTAATCCAAATACATATTTTTACAGATGACTAATCAGAGTCCCCCCAAAATTAAGTTGCTCAAGTTTACTACAGCTAGTGTGGCTTACCTAGAGCTAGAACACAAGTGTCCTAATCTCTTTGCTTTTTTTCTGTTTGTTTCCTTCAGTCAGTTACCAAGTCCTATAGATTCTGCCTTGGAAAAGTGTTTGAACAAGAGTTAACATTTATTGAATATTATTACTGTGTGCTACACACTCTTCTAAGTATTTTGCATGTATTTCCACATTTAATCATAATGACAACCTCAAGATGTAGATACTATTTTTATTCCCATTTTGCAAATGAGAAAATTGGGGGGGCAGAAATACTAAGTACAGTAAGTCCCCTACATATGAACGAGTTCCATTCCAAGAGCGCATTTGTAAGTCCAATTTGTTCATAAGTCCAACAAAGTTAGCTCAGGTACACAATCGGCTATATAGTACTGTACTGTAATATGTTTATAATACTTTTCACACAAATAATACATAAAAAGCAAACACAAAAAATAAAGAAAACATGTTTAATCTTACAGGACAGTACCTTGAAAAGTACAGTAATACAGTACAGCAGCTGGCATACAGGGGCTGGCATCGAGTGAACAGGCAAGAAGAGTTACTAACTGGAGGAGGGAGGGGAGGTGGGAGATGGTAGAGCTGAAGGATCGTCAGCGATAGGAGACGGAGGGCAAGCTGCAATTTCACTCACGCTTGACGTTGATGGCACAGGTTCCGGTTCCTTGCTGGATTCAATTTTATCTACCCTCTTGAAAAAATGATCCAGTGATGTCTGGGTAGTAGCTCTTCTTTTCTCGTCATAGATGACATGGTAGCACTGGATTGCATTCTGAACGGCTGCTGCAACCTTCGTGTACCGTCCTGTGCCTCAAAAACTAACAGTGCCTCCTCAAATAAAGAAAATCCCCTTGCCATTTCCTGTGTTGTGAATCTCTTCTGTTCTTTAGTTACTTCTTCTTCCTCTTGTCTCTCTTTGTCCTTTCTCTGGGCCTCCAATTCCATCAGGTCTTCATTAGTAAATTCCTCGTGTTGCACAGCAAGGAGTTCAATGTTATAAGAACGAGCGACGTCTACCATCTTTTCGCCTCGCTCCACTTTCTCAATTATTTTCACTTTTGTTTCCATCGTTATTGCTTGGCTCTTCTTAGCAGTACCAGTTACATCACCACTGCTTTTACGCTTGCTTCTGGACATCCTGGGCTTGAAATAAAGATACTGTACTACTGTACTCTATACAGTACTGTACAGTAAAGTACACTAAAGCACAACTACTTGTAGAGGATGCACACACGTGACAATGTACGCCAGACACGTGAACTAACTTACGTGATTGGACATGCGAACACATGTTCATATCTTTGAAAGTTTGCAACTTGAAGGTTCGTATGTAGGGGACTTACTCTAATTTACTGAAAGATATGTAATCTTCCTAAGATTAAAGTTTCAAATGCTAATGAAATAATGTGACTAGTTGGATAGAAGTGATATGATTGGTATCCGAAGTAGGGTAATGTAGGGTATAAAGAGCAGTGGTAGATTCCAGATTCTAACTCAGGCGGTCTCCAGAACTCACGTTATTAACCAAAATACTCCTCTATCCTTTTCTCTATATTTCCCTCACCACCACCATAGGCCAGGCCCTCAGTTCCTCCTAAAGGATTTCCCTGCCGTCTTCTTGCTCTTTTCCCTGCAATCCATTATCTTCACCTTGGTCTGATCAATATTCTTAGGCCACCACTTCATTCACATCATTATCTTTTTCAGGAACAAGTCATGATTCTTAATTGCCTATTATATCACATCCCAAATTCTGTCTCACTCACTCAAGTTTCTCTATAATATAGGCTCTCTTCATTGTCCAATATGATTGCTCACTATTCACCAGCATGAATCCTTTGCTCTATTCACATGAATGGCTGGACAAAACCTGATTTCATTCAAATAAAGAGAACTTACTAGCTCATATAACTTAATAAAACCAGATATAATTCTGGCTTCAGGCAAGGATCGATCTAGCAGTTTAGTGATGTTACCAAGGATCCAGGTTTACTCTGAATCTCTTCCACTCTGTTTTCGGTGATGTCCATACCAACCCACAAGGTCCACATAGTAGATCTTTGGCAACTCCAGGGTCTCCCTACAACACTGGTTTTAAATGGCTAGAAGCTTCGAATCTTCATAATATACTAACCAGTAGAAGAGAGATCTGTGTCCCAGCATTCTCAGAAAATGTGCAGAAGTTTACTCTGATAGAAGTCTTTAAGAATCTACTTTTATATTAATTACTGGGGCCAGAGGAATAAGATTCAATAATTCGTTTAGGCTTGGGTTACATGCCCATCCCGAAGGCAGTAACTGGTGCCAGGAGGATAGAATATCCTGATTGACTTAATTCAGTTATCATGCACACCTGGAGCTAGAGTCAACTCTGCCTAAAGCACTTGGCTGAGAATTGTCTATGCAATGGTTTCCCAAGCAAGAATTCAGCAATACTGCAAGAAGAAGGGAGAAACAGATTTTTGAGGGGAGGCACTCAGCAAATGCGTGATACAGTTTTTCTCTCTCTTCAGCAATTCAAATCTTATCTTTTCTTTGATGTCCAACTTAATTTTGCTCACTCTGGCTCATACTGATCTCTGAAGCCACATAGCAGGTACCATATCGTGTACTCTATACTTGGGTTTATACTGCTTTAATAGTTTATATCAAAGCAGTATAAACCCCATTAGAAGATGATGTCTTCTAACTCTATAGACCGCACAGAATCTAGAACATTTCTGGTCATATAGCCAGTGCTATGCAAGCACTTGCTCACTTGAAAATTGACTGGTTGGGTTAGGTACAGCCACTTTGTTCATTTTGGTCATCCTCAAGATTGATGCTGATTGCTCTGGTTCACTCAGTCATTTGGCTTTCCACATCAATCATGAAGATAACCAAAATAAATGGGTTGGCTAGGCTTCAGTTCATTCATTGTGCACTTATGGATAGATATAGCCTTGCTGGTAAGTAGTACTTATCCGTATGTACCCAAATCATACTCCATAGATTTGTGTAAGTTTTTGAAAATGTATCTTTTTGTTTAGCTATAGTTACTGTTAATACCATTTCTATTGAAAACATTCTCTAATAATTGGTTACATCTGAGTTACTGGTAAGTGCTTTCTATTTTGCAATGTTTACTTGAATTAACTATTGTACCCTATTTGGTGTGCATCTACCTTAATCTTTTTCTATTTTGTGTTATTATATTTTTCATGTCCCATAATCAGACTTCTGGAAAACAGCATTAGCCATGTTGAGTGCAGTTCATCTTGTACACATAATCCACTATTAGCATGATTTCACCTAAGTGGAACACTCAACTTTTTCTCCAGATCCATGGGACTTTTATTTTCCTAACAACAAAAAAATATTAAGTGCATCCCAAAGAGTTGTCTTGTCCTGCCTTTAAGATTAGTTTCAAAGCTAATGAAAAGATAATGTGGATAGTTGAATACTAGTGATATGATTGGTATCCAAAGTAGGGCAATAGAGAGTATAAGATTTGGTGTCAGAAGACCTCAACTAGAGTCCTGATTGTGCCCCTTAACTACATGATCTTAGTGAGTTCACTTTACATTTTGTGAACTTAGATTTCTTCCCAAGTAAAGTGAAGAAAATGATATCTACCCATCAGGATGTGGAAAGATAATGTGTAAGACTTGAAAACTTTCAAGTACCCCCAGAAAAAATTAGTGGCTATAATTATAGCAAAGGAATTTTGGAAAATGACCTTTTTAAAAGGTACGATTGATTATGTCATCCCCTGCAATGTCTTCTAATTGAGCTTAAGAGTATTATTATGCCTATAAGGCCTTCCATGATCTGGCTGCAGCTTCTACATCTTCATTTTCCTTCATTTTTCTCCTCACTCCCTTCCTGTACTCTAGCTATGTTCCTCCTCACTCACTAGTAGGTCTTTTTTTTAAAAAAATATATTTATTTGTTTATTGGCTGCATCGGGTCTTAGTTGGGGCATGTGGGATCTTTTGTTGCGGTGTGCAGGCTTTTCTCTAGTTGTGGTGCACCGTCTCCAAAGCGTGTGGGCTCTGTAATTGCAGCATTCAGACTCTCTAGTTGTGGCACGTGAGCTTAGTTGCCCTGCGGCATGTGGGATCTTACTTCCCTGACCAGGGATTGAACCCGCATCCCCTGCATTGCAAGATGGTTTCTTTAACCACTGGACCACCAGGGAAGTCCCTAGGTCTTGAGTTATTTCAAGCTTTTTCTTTCTTCTGGAAATTTGCAGACACTAGTCATTCTTCCTGAAGTCACTCTTCCCAACTGTTCACCTGTTATTACTCCTGCTCATTCTTCCAGTCTCAGCTAGGTTTCATTTTTTCATGAAAGCAGACATTGTCTATGTTTTGTTCACTGCTGTATTAGGTATTCAATAAATACTGACTGAATGAATGAATGACACATTATTTACTCCCATCTCTACTAAACTAATTTGCAGTGGATTGATATGAGTATCATTTTCAAGTCAATGCAACATCTACTTTAAAAACTGAAAGGGTCATAAATATTTATCTATTAAACACTTAAAAAATTTTGGAGATATCTATTTTGAAACAAAACAGAAATCTTCAAGTTAAATGGAGGTAAGCTCAAGTAACAATAAAGATCTACACTTAAAACTTCCTGTCTTGAACATTTTAGAGTAAAGGAAATAAAACCTTAAGACTTAACTTAGAAAGATTTATATAAGTTAATAAAGAATCTGTAAACACATAGTGGAGAACCTATTTCCAAAGGCTAGTACAGAGTAATCTTTGTTGTTTGGGACATGTAAGTTAACTAAGAGTTATATTTGGTTTTTATTTCTCCCAAACTTCTAAAGATTTCTGCTTTCTGACTCTGTACTTTCACCCATCAGATATTTCTGATAACTTTTGAGTTTAAAAAAAATATTTTTACACAAGTATTGCACTCATGAAAGAAAAAATATAGACAGGAAAAATAAAATAAAATCACCCATAAAATCGCCACCTGACGTAAAATACTGTTTACATTGTGGTGCTTAATCAACTGGACATTTTAGTGAACATACACATATGGTGGGCACAAAATAGGATCATGTTATACATGGTTATTTGCAATTGGCTTTTAAAAATTGTGGTAAAATATATGTAACAAAATTTTACCATATTAACCATTTTTAAGTGTATAATTTAGTGGCATTAAGTACATTCACAATGTTGTGCAACCATCATCACTATCCATTTCCAGTACTTTTCATCATCCCCAGAAGAAACTCTGTACCCACTAAATTGTAACTCGCCATTCCCTTCTCTCCCCAACTTTGAGTAACCTCTATTCTACTTTTTGTCTCTATGAACTTGCCTGTTTTAGATACCTCATATAAGGGGAATCATACAATATATTTCCTTTTGCCTCTAGTTTATTTCACTTAGCATAGTGTTTTCAAGGTTCATCCATGTTGTAAGATATATTTAATTGATTTTTTTGCTATTTAAAACATATTGTAATTCTCTCTCTCTCTCTCTCTCTCTCTCTCTCTCTCTGTAACATAAAAATAACTATTTTAATGGTTGCATAGCATTCCATTATAGTATGGGTTTACATAATTTAACCAACTATCATTGAGATTATTTCCAATATATTGCTATTATAAACAACACTTTGCCGAATATTCTTAAGCATACATCTTTTCACCCTTGTCTGATTATTTTCTAAAAGTAGAATTCTTAGATCAACAGATATGCACATTTTTCAAGTTTTTGATCCTTATTGACCAAAAGCCCTTCAAAATGCTGGTACCATTGGAAACAGCCACCTTTGGTAGAGGAGAGCTATTTCATACACCCACCTGATTATTTTTGCTGATCTGATGGGTGAAAAAGGTGTATTTTTTTTGTTTGCACTAATTTAATTACTAGTGTTTAGTACTTTTTAACCTATTGTTGGCTATTGCACTGTTTACTGGATAAATTGCCTGTTTATGACTTTTGCCCACTTTCCCCTGGTATTTTTGCCTTTTCATATTGAATTGTAAAACTGCTTTGTGTATTGATATGGTTTAAATTTCATTATGCACACTGTATATTATCATTTTACAAAAATTAAGAAATATGGATGAGCAAAGGGCAAAGAAAAGCAAATAAAATTCCACCATCCAGAGTCAACTACTGTTGACATTTTGGTGTATATCTTCTCAAAATATTTCCATACAAATGTGATCATAATATGCATAACTTTTTTTCACTTTATTTACTGTGAATCTTTTCATATCAATAAACATACACATATATAATTGTCTTAAAGGCTTCATAAATATTTAACCAGTTTCTTATTGATAATTTAAGTTGTTTCTAATTTTTTGAATGAAAAATAATGGTATGTTGGACTTCCTTATCCACCAGCCTTTTTACATTTGTCCAATTACGTCCTTAGAAAAATTTCTAGCAAAAGGATTGCCAAGTAAAATGGTATGAACTTTTGAGGACTCTCAGTACATGTTTCACCCAAATTGCCCTCCAGAAAAGTTGTGACAATTTATCTGCCCACCATCAGCATTTGAGATAGTGTCCATCTTCCTCCATTTGCTCAACATTGAGTATTTTCATTTTATTCTAAGCTTTGCCACCCTGATAGACAGAAAATGGTATGTCATTATTCAATTTGCATTTTTGATTATAGGCAAAGTTGAATTTTTTGAATTTTCTTTTACAGTTTATTGGTCATTTGTATTTCTTTTTTTTCAAATGCCTGCTGACAATGCTTTATTGAGTAACTTGGCTTTCTTTTTTTTTTTTTTTTTTTTGCAGTACGCAGGCCTCTCACTGTTGTGGCCTCTCCCGTTGCGTAGCACAGGCTCTGGATGCGCAGGCTCAGTGGCCATGGCTCACGGGCCCAGCCGCTCCATGGCATGTGGGATCTTCCTGGACCAGGGCACGAACCCGTGTCCCCTGCATTGGCAGGCGGACTCTCAACAACTGTGCCACCAGGGAAGCCCGGTCATTTGTATCTCTTATTTTGTAAATTGCCTGATCTTGTTCTTTGTCCATTACTTTCACCTATATCTTTTCCTTATTAATTCATAAGAATACATTCTATATTAAGAATATTATTCTTTTGGCAGCCATATATATTTTAAATATTGCTTTTTATTTGGCTGTCATTTTTATTTCATCAAGATTTTCCAGTTTATTGCATATAACTTTATACTTATTTTTTAAGAATATCAGGACTTCCCTGGTGGTGAAGTGGTTAAGAATCCTCCTGCCAATGCAGGGGACACAGGTTCAAGCCCTGGTCCGGTAAGATCCCACATGCTGCAGAGCAACTAAGCCCATGCGCCACAACTGCTGAGCCTTCGCTCTAGAGCCTGTGAGCCACAACTACTGAACTCACGTGCTGCAACTACTGAAGTCCGTGTGCTTGGAGCCCGTGTTCCACAACAAGAGAAGCCACAGCAATGAGAAGCCCATGAACTGCAACAAAGATTAGCCCCCACTCGCTGCAACTAGAGAAAGCCCACGTGCAGCAACAAAGACCCAACACAGACATAAATAAATAAATAAATAAATAAATAAATAATAAAGTTCTTTAAAAAAAAGAATATGCTGTAATAATTGTTTAATTTTTTAAATTCTAAAGTTTGGTTGTTTGGATTTCTCTATTTTGCTTGTTTAATATTACTGTTTCTCAACATTTTATTTTGAAAAATTTAAACCTTTCAAAAAATTTCAAGAGTAGTACAATGATCACTTTCTATATTTACCATGCTCACTATGTTTGCTTTCTCTCTCTCTCTCTCTCCCTCTCTCTCTCTCTCTCTTTATCCTCTCTCTAATACATGGACATATATAGCTGTCATTTCCTTATTAAGTTCGATTGTAATTTTGCTCCACATAAAACTTGAAATTTTTATAGAGTCCAATGCATTTCTCTTTTCCTTTGTGAATTCTGCCTTTAAGTTCATATTGGAAAGTCTCCCCTCATCACGAGATTATGTGTATATTCACCAGTATCCTATTCTTTCTTGTTTTTTATTCACATTTTAAATCCATATAGAATTCATTTGGTCTTATTGCTTTGGGTAGAAATTTTTTTCCAAATGGTGCACTAACTTTTCATGCTATATAAATAATTCCTATAAATCAATAAGGGAACAGACAAACAATATGCTAGAAAAAATAGGCAAAAATAATAACTAGATAATTTGTATAAAAGGAAATACAAATGATGGCTTATAAATATATGAAAACATGAAACTCACTTATTATAAAAGAAATGCAAATGAAACAAGTTCGAGATATAACATTTTTCACCTATTAGCTTGGCAAAGATCAAAAAGCTTCTAGTACTCTGTTTTGGGAACTGTCAAGGGAATCAGGCACTTTCATGCATTGCTGATGTGAGTTTAAATTGGTAACTCCTCAGTGAAATAAGTCAGACAGAGAAGGACAAATACTCTATGATCTCACTTATATGTGGAATATAAAAAACTGAACTAATTGCAACAGAGGACAGATTGGTGGTTACCAGAGGCAGGGAGTGGGCAGGTGGGGAAAATGGGTGAAGGTAGTCAAAAGGTACAAACGTTCACTTTTAAGTACTGGGGATGTAATGCACAGCATGGTGACTATAGTTAACGATGCTGAATTGTATATTTGAAAGTTGCTAAAGGAGTAGATCTTAGAAGTTCTCATCACAAGAATATGAGGTGATGGATGTTAACTAAACTTATTATGGTAATCATTTCACAATATATAAATACATTTAATCATTATTTTGTACAACTTGAACTTACACAATATGTCAATAATATCACAATAAAACTGGAAAATATACATTGACATTTCCTCTATGGAGGACAGTTTGAAAACAATATCTATCAAAAATAAAAGGAGGGGCTTCCCTGGTGGCGCAGTGGTTGAGAATCTGCCTGCTGATGCAGGGGACACGGGTTCGAGCCCTGGTCTGGGAAGATCCCACATGCCACGGAGCCACTAGGCCCGTGAGCCACAACAACTGAGCCTGCGCGTCTGGAGCCTGTGCTCTGCAACAAGAGAGGCCGCGATAGTGAGAGGCCCGCACACCGCGATGAAGAGTGGCCCCCGCTTGCCACAACTAGAGAAAGCCCTCACACAGAAACGAAGACCCAACACAGCCATAAATAAATAAATAAATTTAAAAATAAAAGGAGACAAACCGTTTGACTTAGAAATTCCACTCCTAAGTACTTATCCTACAAATACAGTCATATTTGAGTGAAATAATTATCACAGCCTTGTTTGTACCTTCAAAAGTTTGGAAATAACCATCACTGAGAGCTACTTAAATTATGGTACATCTATATAATGGAATAGTATGCGTTATTAAAAAGAATTTGGCAGCTCAACATGTAGTTATATGGAAAGATATCCAAGATATTTTTAAGTGAAAAGAACAAGGTGCAGAGCAATGTGGTGGTATGCTACCATTTGTGAGGAGAGAAAAGAATGTATAAATAGAAAATCCTTGAAAGTGCAAAGATTATCTCTGACAGGATATACAAGAAACGTAACACTCCAGGGAGGTTGTAGTACACGGGAGAAAGGGAGACTTAGCCAGTTATCTCCACATTATTTATTGAATAATCTACCATTCACTACTGGCAGTGGTTCATGCAAGATGCTGCCTTTGTCATATATTAAATGTTTACATGTATTTGGCTCTGGTCTGGACTTTCTATTCTACTGATCTACCACTTCAATTCCTCAATCGTACTACACTATTTTAATTATTCATTATTCAATTTTTAACATTTAAAAATACATACTATAGAAAATTCCCCTTCTTTACTCTTTTTTCTCAAAGATTTCTTTACTATACCATTACGTTTATTTTTTCCCAAACAACTGAATAATCTCTTTGTCAATAACCCCTTTCCCCAAATACTACTGGGATTTGATTGAAATTATTTAAAATTCATACATTATTTTTCCTTCATTCATTCTATAAGTATTCATTGAGCATCTACTATGTGCCAGGCACTATTATACATACTGGGAATAAATGAACAAGTCAATGAACAAGTCAAACGAGATCATTGCTCTTGAGGAGTTACATTTTAGTCAGTGGTGGTAGTGTGGAGGTGGGTAGTAAACAAGTAAATATATACAGAAATAAGTTCAGATAGTAGTGAATGCCATAAAGACATTTAAAACAAGGTACTGTGATATGAATATCTGTTTCAGCAAATGGAGAGGAGTATTTTAGATCAGGTGGCCTGGGGAGTTGACATTTGAACTGAGACCCAATTGATGAGAAGAAGCCTTACGAAGATCTAGAAGATAAGTGTCCCAAGCTGAAGTTAGAAATCAAGGGTTCTGTTCCGTACCTATGAAGTTTGATATGCCTAAGATTCATCAGTGTGACAGTGTCAAGTAGGTAGTTGGATATATGACTCTAGCAGTCAGAGGAGAGGTCAGTGCTGAAGTCATCAACATATGGAGAGTATTTGAAATCACAGGAGAAGATGAGTTGACTTAGGGAGAATGCAAATAGAGAAGAGAAGATGCTTAAGGACTAAATACTTCAGAGGTTCCTGGGAGAAGGAAAACCCAGGAAAGAAGACTAAACAGGAGCAAGCACTAAAGTAGCAAGGAAAACAGGAGAAGATTCTAGAATAAATGCCAAGAGAAAAAGAATGCGTTTCAAGGGAAAGAGATTGGTCACACCTTTACACTATTAAGTCTTCCCATTGAGAAACATGACATGTCTCTCCATTCATTTAATTCTTTTATGTCTTTTCTGTTTCTCGGTGAAATTTTGTGGTTTTCTTCACAGAGGACCTTAACACACTCACAAAATATTTAGTTTTGCTCTGAGTAGAAAAATGACTCACTTTAGATTTGGTTTTGGTTTATTTTGCTTAAAGATCCAGCTGCAACTCGATATTTACATTTTTATCACTGATTACTTGAATATCTATGTTATACTTGTCTATATTGTGTGTGTGTGTGTTTTTTTTTTTTTTTTTTGTGGTACGCGGGCCTCTCACTGTTGTGGCCTCTCCCGTTGCGGAGCACAGGCTCCGGATGCGCAGGCCCAGCGGCCATGGCTCACGGGCCCAGCCGCTCCGCGGCATATGGGATCCTCCCAGACCGGGGCACGAACCCGTATCCCCTGCATCGGCAGGCGGACTCTCAACCACTGCGCCACCAGGGAGGCCCTGTGTGTGTGTTTTTAAACAGATTTTAGCTCCTTATATCTATTTCTAGTCATACCTCATTTTGAATGATTTGTTCTTTCTCTTGGAATTCAGATGTCTACCCATGTGAATTCCTTTAAGTGGAAAATATTTTTAATATTCATGAAAGTAATTCAAGTTAATTGTAAAAATACAAGCAGTACAGAAAGTAAAAAATGAAGTCTCCACCATTTCCATCTTTCAAAGAGAAACATTGTTAATTGTTTTGTGTATATCCTTCCATATATTTATCTATGCATACATGAACCTACATATACATATTTTTTCTTTACAAAATTGAATACTAGTTATATAGCACAACCTGCTTTTCTTCCCTTAAAATATATGGGAAACATCTTTCCATGATAATACATAGAGTTTTAATTCATTCTTATTCTTTAACCAAGTAGAGGTGCACTTATTTTTAACTATTTATTCTACTTAGTCTATCATTCATGTCCACTCTTTCTATATTTTTTATTTCAGCACTATTTTAGAAAAGTTGCACTACAGCCCTTTACTCCTAAATATTATTCAGCATGTGTTTCTTAAGAATGGGTATATTGTCTTACATGATAGTACACTTTCCAACTTCAGGAAATATGAGATTGAAAAAATAATTTTTTCTAATCTCCTATCCATATTATATTTATGTTAATTGACCCCAAAATGTCCTTCTACTAGAGGATTCAGTCTAGGGTCAGGTATTGCAGTTAACTGTCATGCTATTTTTGTCTTTGGTTACATTGACAGTTTTGAAGAATACAGTCTCTTCCTCTCTTTTTTCATAAAAGGTTTCTCATTTTTTCTGATATGTTCTCATAATTAGATTTAGTTTATACATTCCTGGCCAGAATAGTACATAAGTGATGCTGTGTTCTTCTTGGGGTACTATTCAGTAGGCACACAATGCCCATCTGTTTCTCCTTGGTGATGTTACTTGTGATCATCAGTCAAGGTGTTATCTGATTTCTCCACTGTATAATTAGTATTTTCCCTTGAAAATAATAAGCAATCTTTAGGGAGACACTTTCATAACATGAAAATATCCTTCTACTCATCAAAAACTTTCTCTAGATTAAGCATCCATTGATGATTCCTGCCTGGACCGATCTTTATCATAATGATTGCAAAATGCATCATCTTCTAACTCATCACTCCCTTCACATTTATCAGTTGGCACAGCATTCTAGGTAAGAAAGAGACCTCCTTCCTCTCCAATTTACTTACTTTTTATCTATCTAGTTGTTACCAGGATGAATTCCTGGGTTCTTATTTTTTTCAATGTTTTATAATTAATCATTGTCCTTGTTTTTTTTGTTTTTTGTTTTTTTTTATCCTAATTTTGTTCCAGATTTGGCCAATGGTGGCTCATTCAAGGTGGCCTCTGTGTACTTTTGACACATTCCCATCACTTTTCTAAAGCACTTCCTTACTTTCTGGCATAACAGCATTTACCAGGCTCCTCTTGTGCTTACCCTGCTCCATCTCTGAAATCAGCCATTTCTCCCTGGTTCCTTTTAGTACAATTTTCTTTTCAAAGACTGCGTATTATTCAACTATATAATACAGCATATCTATTTAAACTTTCCCTTATGGTTGGACAATTTAGTTTGTTTCCAGTTTTCTCATTATTTTAAATGCAGCTGGGTGTTCTCTTTGTACCTAATTTGGATGACAGTCTGTAGAACCAATGAGTGCTACAAAACCAGGGTTTGTAGAACAAAATACCTTTGAGGGGATCTATTTGCATGAGTTGATATGCATGGGGGCTTAAAGAAGTTTTGTTTTGTTGCCTGATGAAGGTCTTTTTGTTAACTAGGGTAGAGGGAGGGAGAAGATAAAGATAATGTGGATAGGTAGGTGCACTTGGAAAATGCTGTACATCATTATACAGAGCGAAAATACAATTTTGTGGCCCCATATTTTAACAATATCAAAGAGGAAACAAAGAAGAAATTATAAATCAAGCATAGATTTTATATTTGGTCAGGGGAGGCCACTTCATATAGAAGGAGCAGAAGGGTGGAAGGATCATAAGGATACTTTTTTTTGTAGTTTCCAGTACAGGAATATTATCATCAGGTTTAAATTATGTGATAATGACTCATATTCTGGAAACCATGGAACCTCTTTATTTGTGAAGTTGTGTGCCTAGTCTTGAAATCGCCTGATGCTTTGAGGTTTGGAACCTATATTGAGTCCAATGACCTATTTTTGTCCTTGATCCCTTCTTTAGTAAACACTAGCACTATGAGCAGGAGATGGAAGAGTTGATAGCCTTAAAACCAGTCAATAAGGGGGAACCTCCCCATAAGCACATGGATGAAAGTGGGTGTGAGCTCGATCACATGATTTATAGAATTGTTGGCCATTTATGCTTATATAAATTGAATAGCACTTTTGTGAATAGGACTGAGATCAAGTGAATTACTTCCTTGGTATGTACCTTATGTAAGGAGTTGTGAAAAGGCATAAGAATAGATAGCCAGACTATTCTGTAGAATATCTGATAATCCTTCATGATGGCTTTTAGCGAATACCAGTAAATATTCCTAGAAATAAGAAGTGGTCTTCGTCAATACCCATCAGCCCTCAAGTAAAATGCCCTCTTGGTTCAGAAAGTAAGGAAAACTAATAAAATTTGTTCTTTTCCCAAATTTTTAGGTGGCAAGTGTGCTTGTTCATTCAGAATTAATTATTCAGCTACTGGGGTCTTAGTTTTAAAATGGTCCAGTCTTTATTCTTTTTCAAACAGAGTGCACTTTGGAAGAGAAGAAAAGGTTCAATTAAATCAAAGTCAATATTTCTCAACTCCATGCCTTCAAATTCTTCTCTTTATGAACCATACCATTGGAAGGAACTGAAACCACCCCCTAGATCATACTGTGGATAAGCAGTTATATACGGGGCTCACTAGCCCCATGTACAATCAAAGAGATATTTTAGTCTCAATGCCTTGGTTATTTGATGAATTTCCCCAAATCCAAAGGTGAGAAAATGAACTTGGGAAAACCGCTGCCTCGATTTGAGTCCCACCTCAGCCATTCACTAGCTTACAACCTTTGACAAATACCTTAACATTTCTGATACAGTCTGCTCCTCTATAAAATAAGAATGAGGATCAGGGTATGGATAACATAGCGTAGACTTGTCTCTTCCTGCTCTCTCTATTAAATACAACTTTAAATCCAGGAAATAATGCAAGCTAAGTCTGAGTAGTGGTAAGAGGAAGGTGAATTGGTTTGGGACTTAAGGAATAGAGGAACAACATAGTGGCAGTGTGTAGAACCACCCAACAGAAGAAGATGACCCAGGCCCAGAATTTCCTGACCACTCCCCCCCAGAAACAGAAGAGAGCCTAGGTAGGCTCGTTCTTCCTCCAATTGCACAAGTTCCACAGATAAGACCAAGCAAGCCCAGAAGGTAGTGAGGGTTGACTGACTGGAAGTCTTGCTGACAATAAGCAGTCTGGTGAAGTGCTCTTCTTCTTGAGATTGGGCGCAAGATTCTGCTCCTTCACTGAGAAATACTGGGATGGCAAGCACCAGGAAGAGGGACCCCACCTTATGAAATGACCTGGCTTGGGAAGCCTTTATGTCCCTGCAGGTCAGAGACTTCCTTCTCCTTCCCAGAGGGAGCTGGACAGATGGATGGCACCAGCAAGAGGGGCCATACCATAAAAAGTGACCAGGTCTGTACCCCTTTGATCTCCTGGGCCTGAGACTCTCCTCTCCCTCATGGGGAATAAACTCACTGGATGAACTCGTTAGTAGGGTGAAGATGACAGAGGATAGAATCAGCTAACTTGAAGATAGATTAATAGAAATTACCTGATCAGAACAACAGAGAGAGAAAATAGTCTGGAAAAAAAAAAAAAAGGAACACAGCTTCTCTCTGGGACCGCAGCAAATAACAAAAGATCCAACATTTTTATTATTGGAGTCCCAGAAGGAGAGGAGAGAATGGAACTGAAAGGGTATTTGAAAACATAAGGCCAAAACCTTCCCAAATTTGGCAAAAGACACAGACTTATAGGTTCAAGAAGCTGAATAAACCCCAACTAGGATAAACCTAAGAAAACCCATGTCAAGATATATCATAATTAAATTTCTGAAAACTAAAATGGGGATAACAAATCTTGGGTCATTATGAGGATGCAATTCATAGAAATTGCTTGGGGCATAGAAAATACTCAAAATATATGAACTATCACTATAAGCTTCTTTCTTCATTATCTCTATAGATAGTCAGAGATGATCCTTGAATCATCAGAAGAGTGTACATATCACTATGTCCAGAAGCAGACGCTTCTTTCCATATCTTATAGGTTTCATAACCTAGGACTAGAAACAGCGGGGAGCCTGTAGGCCCAAGAGAGCAAGAGGACTGCACAGTTGCCAGAATCCACTAAAAGCTGTAAGAGGACAGCCTGACAGAAGGTATGGCTTTTATTCGATTGACTTAGACAGCCCATGGTGATGCAGCAGAGAAGGAACTAAGGAAATAAATATCCTGATCTCACTATGATGCCCTTAAGTCATCTGCCAGTATTTCCCATCGGCCACACCTAATGTGAAGCCAAAGGACAGGATGACCTGTTGATGCAGCCTGTAAAGTCCAGTTTCCCAGGCCACAGATCAGGATGAAAAAGGGTAGAAATAGATCTGAGGGGGGTGGGGAGACAATGGAATATAGCTAGCACAGGAAGTTTGAGTCTATCAATTGGTCATACTCTAATTAATATGAATTACTTTATTCAGTAACGAGAGTTATTTCCTTTTTGCTAGTCAGCTGAGGGAACAGGATCATAGGGAGAGGGAAGAGTCAGAAAGAAGATTATTTTTAGTATAAATCACTTTTTTATTGAGGTATACAATTGATGTACAATGTTATATGTTTTAGGTGTAGAACATAGAGATTCACAATTTTTAAAGGTTATATTCCATTTATAGTTATTATAAAATGTTGGCTATATTCCCTGTGTTGTGCTATATATCCTTGTAGTTTATTTATTTTATACATAGTAGTTTGTACCTCTTAATCCCCTACCCCTATCTTGTCCCTCCCCCTTCCCTCTCCCCACTGGTAATCACTGGTTTCTATATATTTGTGAGTCTGTTTCTTTTTGTTATATTCACCAGTTAGTTTTATTTTTTTAGATTCTACATATAAGTGATAGCATACAGTATTTGTCTTTGTCTGTCAGTATAAATCAATTTTGAGGGGGGCATCTTGGGTTACTTTGAACTTACCGAGGCCACGGGATAATACAATGGCCCTAGATAGTGGTGAGGAGCTGCTAACTGCAAGTGAGAATGGCGATCAGAAAAGAATGTGAGAAGGGTCAAAACCAACTGCTCATACTCTGCAATTTGGCTTTAGCCCTAGTCGTCATCAAACCTCCCTGCCTCATTTCCTCTGGCAACTTAACTGATACACTGTACAAAATGAGTGAGAATAGCCATCTGAATCTTGGCTCAAAGCTTGGCTCAAAGCTTTCAAAGCTTAGCAGTACCCTAGGAATGACTAATGTCAGAGCTTTTCAAATTTTGAAAAGATAGGTTTACGTCTGCCAAGGCAACTAAAGAGTATAGATTTATAATCAACTGTTTTAAAACTGTTTTAAGGCAGGAATTTCCTGTATACACATATTATCAGAGCTCAGATTTCATTTAATATACCTAAATGCACTCACTTGAACACTGATTGTTATCTTAAAAACAAGTGATTAGAACCTTAGCATGGCTATTCAAAAGACAATTTCTCTTATGGATTAAGTGATTCTGAAGCCACATTTGTAAACATCATTTACCAAAAGAGCCACAGGACGGAATGCTCTATGTCCCGTAGTACCTCTTGCAACCTAATTTTTTTTTTTTTTTTTTTTTTGGTGGCACACGGGCCTCTCACTGTTGTGGCCTCTCCTGCCGCGGAGCACAGGCTCCGGACGCACAGGCTCAGCAGCCATGGCTCACGGGCCCAGCCACTCCGCGGCATATGGGATCTTCCCGGACCGGGGCACGAACCCGTGTCCCCTGCATCAGCAGGAGGACTCTCAACCACTGTGCCACCAGGGAAGCCCTGCAACCTATTTTAACACAGAAACCAGAGGTCCAGAAGCGTGTGAAACGGTACCTACAGCTCAAGGCAGCTTATGAACTTGTGAGTATCTCTCCAATAGCATGGAAGAAGGCACAGATTTTAGGTACTGATAAAAATACTGAATTCTAAAAATTTTGGCTTTCCTCAGGTCTCCTATCCTGGAAATAATCTCCTTTGGCTCTGTGTGGTTTTAAGAGCAAAGAAAACTAAGACCTCCACTCTCTAAGCATTGATTCTAACTGGCTCATTAATGTTTTACTGAAAATCATGGATAAGGCCACATTGTTAGGCTCACGATTTTGATTTTCTTATTCACGAATGAATAAGAAATAACTCTCCGTGTTCACCCTCCCCCCAACCCTTTCAGAGGTGAGAGGGAATGTTCTTTCCCAGGTTTTCTTTTATATTTTATGGTGGATGCCAGACAAAAAAAAGAGACATCAAATGTTTTATGAATTTTGTTATGACAGCACTATTCAAAATGCATAAGCTTATATTTTCTAATGGATAATCAAATGTAAACAAAATATCTGTATTGAACAAAAGCTGACAAGCAGAGCAATATATGGGAATTTTAACTTAATTTCTCAGAATTAATTTTAGCATGAGAAGCAGAATGCATTTATATTCCCCAATGTCTGTTCTTTGCTGTTTATAAACATAGCTCTCCAATAGGAGATAAGCTCCTTTATTACTGAAATCTTAAAATTTTTATCAGTGACATGCTTGATGGAAAAGTCATTTTTACAGGCATTTTAGAAAACGGTTTGGATGTTTCTTAATAGGTATTTACCTAACAGAAAGAGAAACATATGCCCATACAAACACCTGTATGCAACTGTTTATAGCCGCTGTATTCATAATCGCCCAAACTGGAAATAGCCCAAATATCCATCAGCTAGAGAATGGAGAAACAAACTGAATCTTCCATCCATACAATAGAATACAATTCATTAATAATAGGAACAAACTGTTGATACATGCAACGACATGGATAAATCTCATATTTGCGTAGCTATGTGAAGGAAACCAGACTCAAAGGGCTACATGCTATATGATTCCATTTATATAACATTGTGGAAAAGGAAAAAAGAACATAAATCAGACCAGTGATTGCTGGGGAAGGGGGCAGGGTTAACTACAAAGGGAACTTTTTGATTGTGGTTATGATTACATGGCTGTATACAGTTGTTAAAATCCATAGAATAGTACACCCAAAGGGTGAATTTCACTGTATCTCAAGAAGTCTCCCTTTAAGAAGCAGCCGCATAGCACAGGGAGATCAGCTCGGTGCTTTGTGTCCACCTAGAGGGGTGGGATAGGGAGGGTGGGAGGGAGACGCAAGAGGGAGGGAATATGGGGGTATATGTATATGTATAGCTGATTCACTTTGTTATAAAGCAGAAACTAACACACCATTGTAAAGCAATTATACTTTAATAAAGATGTTTTAAAAAAAACTCCCTTTAATAAAACACACTGTATGCTATTAAATTAATCATTACAGCTAATAATTAGTCAGAGATGATTAATCATTTGGTGAAATTTCCAGGCCCTTTCTTTTTCTTCTTGCACACATCTTCATTGGTTCCTGACATATTCACACTTCTACCAAAGAGTGATGGAGGGGCTTCCCTGTTGACGCAGTGGTTGAGAGTCCGCCTTCCAATGCAGGGGACACGGGTTCGTGCCCCGGTCTGGGAAGATCCCACATGCCGCGGAGCGGCTGGGCCCGTGAGCCATGGTCGCTGAGCCTGCGCGTCTGGAGCCTGTGCTCCGCAATGGGAGAGGCCACAACAGTGAGAGGCCCGCGTACCGCAAAAAAAAAATAAATAAATAAAGAAAAGAGTGATGGAGGCCAAAATAAGAATGGAGTAAACCTTAAATCTGTTGGTATATATTAATTATGGAAAGTATAGAGATAAATATAGGAAAACCAAGGTCTAAAATTAGATTTGGGGGCATACTATGAATTTCAATGATCTAGCCCCAGTAGTTCTAAAACATGAGTGCACAAAGAGCTCTGTTTTTGTGAATTATATCTATCAATATTTACCATATTATAAATTAAAACTGAGAAAGGTTAAAATATTTATTTCTTAATTCATTTAAAATGAACAATAATAAACCCACTATATGTTAATATAACAACATAACATATAGCTGTAAAAAAAACACTACATTAAAAAATATAATAGAGAAAAGTGAGAAGAGTGACATTATTTTGCATTTTTGCAGATCTCTTTAATGTCTGGCTTAATAGAAGACAGCTGGATTCTCCTAGCTGCTTTTCCATTCAATCTGTTGTGGTACCCCACTCCACTGTAAACTTCTAAGAGGATGAGAGTGAAAAAGGCAAGTAGTATTTTAGTGTTATTATGAAAATAGCTTTGCTCTCACAACCCCCCTGAAAAGGTATTGAAGACCTGCAAATTTCCCCAGACTACACGGAGAGAACAGCAGTTCTGTATGATTAGTGTGGCAGAAAGGACACAATATTTATGAATTACCTACTATGAGCCAGGCACTGTGCTTAATGCTTTGCATACATTGTTTATTATTATTCCCATTTTATAGATGAAGAAACAGATGTTCAGAACCATTAAGTTCCGATCACATCAGTAGTAAATGACAGCTTTAGGATTGAAACCTAGGTCTTTCTGCCTCTAAAACAGGGCTTTCTTCAGTGTACCCCAACTCCATTTTTACTAATAAGTAAAGTGTACTCATAGAACCTGTTTCCATTCTGTAGTTGAAAGAAATGGTATTTTATATTATTGGAGCAAGTAGAGATTTTACATAATTACTGTTTTATTTCATGCGTTTAAAATTTATTCCTGATGAAATTGCAAGGGATTAATGACTCAGAAGAAGGGAATGCATTAATGCTAGTAGAAGTGCATTCCAAACTCCCTTTAAAATCCTCCTTTTCCCTTTTTATCCCTCAGTATCTCTTGCAGGAAGGGATCGATAAAACTAATTCTCACTTAGGTGTTAGGGATTTAATGATACTCCTCTGAGGAGTATTTTTAGTACCTGAGGGTGGAGAATGGCTCTTATTTATCTTTATAACCTCAGCAACCTGTACACTGTCTGGAACAGTCGGTGTACAATAAATATTGTTTGCCTTTATAGACTAATGGGAAGTAAAAAGCCAAAGAAGGTGTTCTTAAAACCAAAGAGTGGAATTTCAGTCATCAGCAGAGGAAATATATTTATTGGATTCAACAAATCACAGCACTCAGAAAACTACATATCTAACTACATGGAAAGACAGAAACAGCTGCTTTCATGTAAATGCCCTTTACATTCAGTTTTGATTTGATTGTTCTAGAAACTCTAGAAGGTAATTAATCTTTTAAAATATTCAAATCAGCTGTTAATTACCAACACTAAACTAACATTTTTTGGCCACAGTATTTGTTTTTATGCTGTTGGTTTTCCTCATGGGTGTTAGAGAAATGGAGAGAGTATAACTCCATTTCAACTAATAGCAATGTTGTTCATTACTTTTCTCATCAATGGTTTGTCTTTATTGTAGCTTCTGTAGTAATTCAAAGAAAGCTCCTAGTCATATTTTTCATTTGTTCCATTTGGATGTTTGACCTAATCTAAAAGGGAAGAGGCTTAGTCATTGTGGAGAGGATCAAAAGCAGGGCACAGCACATAATATGTGTGTTCTACTGTAAACTAATCTCTGCCTGATATCAATATCAGTTTTGTCTGTAGCTAAATTAAGTTTACATTGCATGCAGTTTTTTAAACCTGCAGAGAAATAATGCAAATGATAATTGTGTGTGATGATTAAGGAAATATGTTTTTCATTTAAAATTTGAAAATAACCATGTCCAAAGTAATAGCTTCCAGCCAGAACTCATCCTAAAAATTCTGATGGAGATGGGCTCATAATTCATGCAATATTATTAAATCTTTGGTGTGTTGTTTGCAATGCTTTTAAACTTCCTCTTCCATAATCCTAAACCCAATACTGAATTTGTCCATCTATAAATAATGATTGATAGACAAGTTTATTAAGTTTTGTCTTGTTGGTGTCGCTGCTCTCTAGAATAATGAAAAATATTAATTTCCTTTCAACCTCTAGGATAGATGACTGTTATAAAATCCAGTGGACAACTTGTCCTACCCATGTGCTTGTCAGTAAAAGATCAGTCTTAGAGGAATTCAGCTATTAATTATACAAGTTTCTTAGATATTTGGAACCCATTGTCACTGGCAGCCACTTTCTATGCATATTGACATGTTATTTCCATTCTGAGCCTTGGATTATTAAGATGGTCAAAATAAGTCATCATGTGTATGCTAAAATTACCCTGGGCTAATGTGGTTTTTATAACATAGAGAATATTTAAATGTGACCAGGACTTTCTTTTTTCATCACTGTAACATATAGCTCTGAATTACTGAGCTAATTGGATACAGATAAGTGTTGGATTGGCCAAAAAGTTCTTTCAATGTTTTCCGTAAGATGGCTCTAGTAGGTCTTAGTTGTCTTTAACTTCACTCGAAACATTTTTGTTAGATTGTATTGTGATAGCTGCCATATCAGCATGCATTTTTTAAAAAAAATCTTAAGAAAATTGGTGAATTTTTGTGTAGCCATTTTAATATTGAAGATGGAAGAGAAAAGCAACAAATTTGGCATATTATGATTTATTATTTCAAGACAGGTAAAAACGCAAGTGAAACACAAGGAAAAGATTTGTGCAGTGTATGGAAAAGGTGCTGTGACTGATCGAACATGTCAAAAGTGGTTTGTGAAGTACTGTACTGGAGATTTCTCACTGGATGATGCTCCATGGTCAGGTAGACCAGCTGAAGTTGATAGCAATCAAACCGAGACATTAATTGAGAACAATCAACGTTATACCACGCGGGGCATAGTCGACATACTCAAAATATCCAAATCAAATGTTGAAAATCATTTGCACCAGCTTGGTTATGTTAATCGCTTTGATGTTTGGATTCCACATAAGTTAAGCGAGAAAAACCTTCTTGACCATATTTCCGTGCATTTCTCTACTTAAACGTAACGAAAACGTTCTGTTTTTAAAACAAACTGTGATGGGCGATGAAAAGTGGATACTGTAGAATAATGTGGAGAGGAAGTGATTGTGGAGCAAGTGAAATGAACCACCACACCAAAGGCCGGTCTTCATCCAAAGAAGGTGATATTGGTTATATGGTGGGATTGGAAGGGAGTCCTCTATTATGAGCTCCTTCCGGAAAACCAAATGATTAATTCCAGCAAGTACTGCTCCCAATTAGACCAACTGAAAGCAGCACTCGATGAAAAGCATCCGGAATTAGTCAACTGAAAACGCAAAATCTTCCATCAGGATAATGCAAGACCGCATGTTTCTTTGATGACAGGCAAAAACTGTTACGGCTTGGCTGGGAAGTTCTGATTCATCCCCCATTTTCACCAGACATTGCACCTTCGGATTTCCATTGATTTCTGTCCTTACAAAATTCTCTTAATGGAAAAAAATTTCAATTCCCTGGAAAACTATAAAAGGCACCTGGAACAGTTCTTTTCTCAAGAAGATAAAACGTTTTGGGAAGATGGAATTATGAAGTTGCCTGGAAAATGGCAGAAAGTAGTGGAACAAAACGGTGAATGTGTTGTTCAATAAAGTTCTTGGTAAAAACGAAAAATGTGTCTTTTATGTTTTACTTAAAAACCGAAGTCACTTTTTGGCCAACCCAATAATTGTAGGTTGAAGTAATAGCACGCTGTGGATCTTGCTAAGCGTATATCTCATGTAGAAGATAAAAATGGCTAATATTTTTGGGTCACTTTTCTAACCACTAATTTTCACTCTAAAAACCTGCTTTGTAGTAAAGGGGGTTACGAAATGCTTGTTCTCCAGGCTAATGTGTCCTATCATGTGGAGAGTTGGCCACCACTGTAATGCACTTGACCTCTCTCCACCCTTTACTGTGCCTCCCCATGAGAGGTAGAATGACATGGCTAGTGAGTTTGGGAACAAAAACTGGATTTGAATAGTCCCCTCCCTTCTTCTTGGGAATGAGCTATACCCTCTTTTGTTCTTCTTTTGCTCTTTTAAGGAAAGGACTCTCAACATACCCTGTGGGGAGAGGCCTGATCTCATAGAGCACTGCCTGTGCCTGGGTTGTTATCTCTGTTAATTCTGGAATTCAGTAACAGGAAACTCTCTTGACTAATGTTACGAGCTACATCTTCCAACCCATCCCTTATCAGTGATAAAGGCTCACTGTTTTGTCTTATTTCACAATAGATCCAGAATTCAGGCAGGGAAAAGATGAACTTTCTAAGATGCCAACACCAATTTCCATCATCTACTTACTGAGCCATTCTTTCCAGTGCCACCTATTTTCCATTCATCTGTTCCATTCTCTTTCTATCTACATGCCCACCAAGCCATATACCATCTGAAAGAACTGCTGTTATCGCTACGTTTTCTCGTAGATGGTGTAACCTCGGATCATACCTAGGAAGAACTCAACATCCTAGCAACTAAATTTAAAAAATCAATAATAAATTTGAGGCAGGGTTTTTTCCTAGGACACTGTGAATTCAAAATTGTCCAGGTCTCTTTGCCTAAGGGAATAGGTAGTGAAGGGGAAGAAGTGATTCCCTTCATGAACACTAAAATTATTTGAGACTTTTATAAAAACAATTTCATAAAATCTCCAGTTATCTCCAGTGTAAGGTAGTTGGGCGACTCCGCCTCACTTCCAACGTATTTCCTTTTAATTTTATTTTCCTTATTGAATGCTACCTCCAACGTACATTGGAAACTTATTTACCTATAAGTAGGTTTAGGAATACGAAGAGAGGTCAGGTAGAAACACATGGTGTGATTTCCTCCATGACTTCCTCCTCCGGATGACTCTGGGTTCATGCCACCCTAAAAAATGCCACCATAGAGGGGTAGGTACATTCATGTAAATTGCCCAGACCAGTGGATACAACCTGGCCACATGTTATCACCAGGCTGCCATGAATCTCAGGGATGACAGAAAGCAGGTATTCTGTGACAGCTTTGGATCTGAAAGTTCAAATGCAACAAGCATTCATTCTGTTCTTAACATGTGCATGACTGTACTAAATATAGTGAGGAATATGAAGATATCCACAGTATATTCCATCACACAGTCCTGAAATTATCTTAAAGCTATCCCAGAATGCAGAGTGTGCAACAGGGATGACAAAAATGCCAGATATTCACAACACATGCAGAGGGCCCCCAGGGCCTTGGACTTAGCTCTGGGTCATATAACATGGAGTATACCCTATGAGGGTTAGTTTTTTGAACATGAAACCTTAGAGTCAGAAGAACCTTAGAGATTATCTAGACTAGCCTCCAACTCAGTGTAGGAATCTCCACTACAGTACCCCTTAAAGGTGGTCATACAATCTCAAATTCAATGTCCCCAGTGATGGTGAGCTAACTACCTCAAAAAGGCAGCATGTTATGTGTCTATAAACTTCGGGTAAAATTGCATGTTACTTGGGTATTTACGTATGTAATTTAAATGCTTATTTTGCAAAATATTTTTTTTCTACAAAGTACTCAGCAAAGCTCATATTACCAGGGCAACAGAAAATGTGGCATATTATGGTTGTTGAACAAGTGGGTTACTAATAGTGCCCATAAAAGATGAGGCACCACATAAAATCTCAACCCAAAATAGAGGAGAAAATCCTAGGGACCTTCTCTAGTAACTTGAAGGAAGTGTACTTCTTGCTGCAGTTCAGCACTGGCTATGTGGCTACCAAAACCATCCAGCTGCCACGTTTGGGGAGTAGGCAGAAGTTGTACAAAGCATTTCTCTGGACTCCGTATTATCAGGAAAGATGGAAAGCATCCACAGCAATTGGGGCAATATTATTAAAAGAAAACAAAGACGTTTTAGATTCTAATAACATAGAAAGAACTCAAAGCTAAGGCAAGATTGCCAGTCTTTCTATTTTAGCAACTATAGATTTGTATCCACTGTCCCTAAAACAATGCCCTGCTCATAGCTGAATTTTCATGGAATGTGTCGCGGCTGAGGAAAAGAAGGAGAAATAAAAGCGCCTGACCCAGTGAGGTATATAGCATGTCCAATAGGTGTAAGGCATTTTACCCAGAGCATGAAGCTTGATTTTTGTAAAGAAGCAGCAGCATCCCAGGATCCGTGGGACAAAGGTGTCATGGCTAAAGGTATCAAAGACAGGGTCATGGAGGGAAGTAGGAGAAAGGTTCACAGAAGAGGAAGAGAAGGTGAAGAATCACTGTACAACTGTAAATAAATGTAAACATAAATATGTATAAAGCATAATAATAAATGTGTGACTCTAATCAAAATGGAGTGAACTAGACCATCTTTAAAAGCATAAATTACATGAAGGATTCCTGAGCACTATTAGAAGCAAGAGAATGTGCTACAGACCTTCAGGGGAGCCATATCTTGGCTGTTAGGATTTCCCATTGAAGGTATAGAGGAAGTCGGGAGTAACTCAAATACGGCCAACCTGAAAGTGTGCCATCTTCCAGCAGCACTTACCTACGATGTGCCATAGAACCTGCAGAGACTTACCAAAGCTACTGATCATTACCCATTCCTGTTGATGCTTAGGACACTATCAGAAGGTCAGACAGATATCTTTAAAGACTGTGAAATTTGCGGCAGTAAATTGAACGACCTGGGAAGCTAGGAACACAGGATTTTTTTTTTGTTTTTCTATTTCTCCTTTTCGAAAGTTGGGCCTTTGGAAGAAGAGTTAACAGGATTGGAAGGCGGCTGCCTGATTATGCAGATTGTGTCAAATAACAGAGAAAAATGCATAGATACTAAATCTAGTTCCAATAGAGGAAAGCAGGTATATGACAGGAAAAGGGGGAAAAAAATCACAGTTTAGAATTTACCTGGTGATTAACATGAGGAAGCAATTAGGGAAAGGTCTAGTCACAGTATTGTGTCCACAAATGTTTGGGTACTAATGCTCAGAGACAGTATATGTAATAAAGTGAAATTTGTATTAGAACTCAGGACATTAAATGTGAGCTCATCAGTATCACTGAGACCTGATCGAATGGAACATCTGGCTGGAAATTGGAGTTGGTGAGTAACAGGAAAACCTACTGTGAGAGGACTTGGAGTATGATTACATCAACACTTTGTACACCAGTCTGAAAATTCATGAATGGTGGTGTCGGAGGAGCATGGTGGCATTCTCTGGTCAGTTACACCAGTCATTCTTCAAATAGATATAGACCTGTGTTTGAGGAGAGCCATCAGGATGAAGGGACTCGAATGCCTTATGAAGGTCAGATGAGGGAACTAGGAATGTGGGAATAACGAAAGGATAACAGGCTTTGGACTTCGAAGTTGAATCCCAGCTCCACCACTTACTGGCTATGTGACTTGGGCGCTGGGCCCTACTCATTCAAATGTTACTGTTTACTTTAACACCTGCCATGTGTCAGGTGCTGTGCTAAGCACTGGGTCTATAATGCTGACATAAATAGGCACAGTCCTTGCCTTTAGAGAGTTTTAGTTTCTTCACTAGTAAAATGGGGTTAATAATATTAAGCACGTCCCTTATACAAGATTATTGTGAGGATTAAATGAGATGGTGCATGATGCATGTTCGTGATGCATGGAGAGTTCGGCTCAGTACACAGTGTTGGGGCTTTGTCAATGTGTAATAAATTGTAACTTTATGTATATGTAGGGATGCATGAATGTTTTACTTATCTTCAACTATCAGAAGAAATGTCCTGTAGAAGATAGGATAGGCTCTTCTGTATGTTAGAACCAGGAGGTATAGGTAGGAGCCTCGGGGAGAGGCAAATTACTGCTCAATAAAGGAAGATGTTTCTAATAGAGCTGACCAAAGATGGAACGAGTTGCTTGAGAAGCTTAAAAGTTCCCCACTGTGAGAAGAAATTAAGCAGAGGGTAAATAGCATCCTTACAAATATGTGCCCTGTCTTAATTCTTGGTTGTGTGGTCCCAGTGTTTTGTTAAAGCTCCTTTGCTTGTATGAACTGCATAGTACCAGATGCAGATGAGGCAATGCACTTTCTTCTGGTTTTCCCAGTCCAGATGTGGCCTGATGGAGTTTGCTTTTTAGAGTGAGGTACAGGGCCAGGAGTAGGATAAGGCAAGAGAAATGTCTAAGGTGCAAAATTTAAGGAGACACTCATTCTCATGGCCATGCAAGTGTATGGTTAGCAACTGCATGACCCTGAGAGTGAGTGCCTTATTCAGTTTTGCACCTTAGGTATTTTTCTTGCTTCACCCTAGTCCTGGACCTGTTGAGGTATTAGGACAGTAAGGAGTGGGTTTGGTTGGGAGTTCTTTCAAACAATAATGACATCAACTTTCTCGGGTTCAGGTGTCTACGTTGCCACGTACGGTACCCCCTACATCTGCTTTTGACCCAGGCTGTTGGTAAGCTCGAGGCATCTCTTTTTCCTGAGCGACTCCACCTTGTTCATGTGCTGCTCAGGTGCCAATACTGCCAAGACGCGGAGTCCACCGCATTCTGCACCTGGTGAAACCTCTGAGCACCGAGGAAGTCTCCAGGGGAACACTCCCTGAAATAAATAACTTCTTAAAAAGACATGTTTATGGCTTTTCTTTCACCCTGTAGGTGTGTGCACATTTGTCTCTGTCACCAGAGGTGCTTCTGATCTGGGGTTTCACAGTTTTCATCTCCTCATCCATCTCTAGGAATCCTTTCTTCCCCACCCGTTTTGCTTAACCTGCAGCTGAAGATGCAGTACTGAATTCTTTGACTCCCTTGTCTGGCTGCCTGGAATCTGGGATACGAGCACCCAGGCTCTGAAAGAGCCCTGTTAAGAACACCTTTACTAGCACACAGAGAACTTAGGGAGATGGTTGAGGAATCTCCCCGGGAAGAAGAGTTCTGAGAATAGAGGTATTGGGGCAAGGCAGCTGGAAACCTCTATTACACGTAGCTTGGTTTATCGCTACATCTCTGGTGTGTCAGGCAGGGAAGGATGCCACGTACAGAGTCTAGCGTGCTTGGCACGTGGAAGTTTGCTCCATCCCAGGAACCAAGTCTTGGGGTTATTGGGTTGCCCTATTTAGAGTACTATACACTTCCTTATTTTTCCCTATGGCTGTCTGGAGGATTACAGGGATTCCAAGGAGGAATATAGTGAGGGTCTGGGTTGGCATCCAGAGAGGGAGGTACTCCTCACATACCCCCATCCCTACTTCCTTCATGACCAACTGTTGTCAGTGAGCATAGTTGTATCAGGACGACCAGACCTTTTTCCGGTAAATAGTGAAGAGGATTTGGGGACTGGTGGCCAGGTTATAAGACTATACGTTTAATACTACTGATCAAAGAGAGGACAAAGAGATGGCCTGGGGAAGGGGGTCATGGTGTCAAGAGTAAGACAGGATTTTATCCAGAGGTAGATGAAGATTGAGAGCTCTGGACTATATCCTGACTGACTGTTTCATTTTAGGGAGGAGCAGTCTAACAACCTGCCCCAAGGTCCTCCGCAGGGGAGACTGTGAACTCCAAGGGCCAGATTACCCTTTGGGATCCTCAGGAAAAGTTGCAAACATTAGTGAGGTGAGTCGCTGCCCCACCTCAGCCCGGGAGCAGAGAGAGCAGTTCCAGCCTGCCACCTTGCTTGGTGCCTCTACAGCGACCCCAAGGATCTGCCACATTTGCGAGCAGCTCCACAGCTGGGCCCTGACACACCCACAAGCTGCCTATACAGCAGCCGTCTTTTTTGGTTTTTTTTTTTTTTTGCTGTGAGGCCGGGGTTTGGGGGTGGAGTGTCAGCTGGCTGCTTCAGAGGACTGAGTGGTTGGAAAGAATTTGGAGGTTGCGGGGCGCGGGGGCTTGTGGGAGAGAAATGAAGAGAAAACAAATCGGTCGGCGAGGTAGTGCCTAAGTAACGGGCGTGATGTTGGGAAATGAAAGTGGAGTGTATATGGCCCCAGGCGACAGCTATACGCTGCATGGTCTTAAGTCTGCTCAAACTAGCTGAGGGATTTCAGACCCTCTCTAAACGAGGTGGAGCAGTGTTTGTGTGCTGTATTCACGTGCGCAATTGATCGTGGACAGGATGGTGAGGGAGGCACAGTTAATCTTTGGTCTTAGCCATATTTTAAGTGAACGGAACAAATCTGAGTAAAGTGCGTGCGGTGTGTATGCGGGTGTGTAAAATTCCCAGAGGCTCATAGAATTCAGCACAGAGACTGGCTTTGAATGCCCTCCTTTGCTTCCTTCCCAGGCCTCTTCTCCTGCAGCCCCTGCTCATTACCTCTCATATTGGGTTTCTCGTTCTCCCTCTTCAGTTCTCTGCTTCCCTCCACCTCGGGTCCCTAGCCCTTCTCCCTCTCAGCTTCCTTCTCCCTGCCGCTCTCCCCTCTGGTGTCGCGTTCTCTGCACTCCCCTTCTCTGTACCTCTCTCTCCCACTCGCCTCCCTTCCCTCCTAATCCCCCTCCTGTTTTTCTTCCTTCTGATCCAACTGCTCAGACCTCCCAGATTTCTCCCCTCCAGGGGCCTCAGTGTTGACATTCTGCTCTCTCCCTTACTTTCTTCTAATACAAGGCAGAAAAGGATAAAACCCTTAAGTCTTTACATACACTCAAACTGCTCTAATTCATCCTAATTGCGGACTGGAGATGGAGGGTGGGAGAAAGGCAGGAGGTAAGGTCAGTCTGAATTAATGAAAAATCGAAGTAATAGAACGTTTTGCAAGAAAGGTAATTGTATTACTTTCAGGTACATCCAGTAATACTGCTAACTGGAACAGAAGCCAAGAGACTCTTATAAGTGCTTTAACAAAGAGATAAGAATCATGGATAATTAGCATTATTATGCAGCTGTAAGGCCCTCACTCTTAAATAGGCTGATATTTCCCTTATTTATACTCTAAATCTGTTAGTAGACCTCTTTTCTTAGCTAGAGGTAAAATCCTATTATGAGGGTTCTTTATAACCCTGATTTCCATGTCACTGCAGACGGTCCATTATAACAGTGCTTCGTTGATCTGGTTACCAAAATTACTGACAACAATGATGTACAACAAATGATTTTTCTGGTCCCTATCTATTTAATAGTTATTCTCCATAAAGAGAGCTCTTTTCCACTGTAGATGGTAAACAGGAGGAGGGGAGTGGAGATGAGTTATTCTGGAGCTAAGCCATGTAGATGTGTGTGTTTGTGTGCACAGATCCATGGCTGTTGATCTGTGGGGAAGCATTTAATGGGATTGTGTGCACAGTAGCATATATAAGGGGATCGGCTGTGTGTCTGTATGTATAAAGGTCTGGTATGTACCTGGATGTGTGTTGAGGTCACTAAATATGTAAGTATCAGGATGTGTGTCTGAGATCTGAGTCTTTTTATGGGTATGGGCGTGTGTGAGACAATTTGTTTAAACAACTGTGTGAAGGGTAGAGTTTGGGAAAATTGTAGTTTAATCCTGTGAGTGTATCTATGTAATTTGTTATGTGTGTGTAAGAAAAAGAAAGACTATGTGCTCTGTACATTAGTAATTCTCAAAACAGGGCTATGAGATACTCCTTAAACCCTACTCTTCTCCTAATATAGATCCTTTGAGTTCTCTACCACCATTTTTTCCTTTGTTGTCTCTCTCCCTTCCCTTCTTCCTCCAGCTCCTTCTCCCCCCGCCCCTTTTTTTCTCTCTGATTTCAAAGCAAAAAACCTCCTCAAGCCTCTGTAAGTTATTCCTATCTTAATCCTGTCTTTTCTTCTCCATCCATAGCCTTGTCAGTTTTTCTCTCCAGGAACATTCAACCATGATTAATTCAAAACACCATTCAGATATGTGCCCAGCACGCTACTAGGTGCTGAGGAATAGCAGGTGGGGAAAGCTGCCGAAAAAGCCTTGTAAAGGTGACAGTAGGGAAGAGAGTACAGTAGTCCCCTGTTTTCCACGGGGAATATGTTCCAAGACCCCCAGTGGATACCTGAAACCGAGGATAGCACTGAACCCAATATATACTATGTTTTTTCCTATACAAACACACCTGTGACAAAGTTTAATTTGTAAAATAGGCACAGTAAGAGATTAACAAGAATAACATAATAAAATACAACAATCATAACAGTATACTGAAATAAAAGTTATGTGAATGTAATCTCTCTTGAAAGATCTTATTGTACAAATGAAATGCCTTTTCCATCTTAACTAAGTACTTGCCATGCACTGTGGCCATGACTTTTGCTGTTTGAGGGTTATGGGTGTCCCTGCTGGGACCGGGGGGAGGGAGATGGCATGAGATTTCATCATGTTTGTTACTCAGAATGGCACACAGTTTTAAACTTATGAATTGCCCATTTCTGGAATTTTTCATTTAATATTTTCGGGCCACAAATGACCACGGGTAACTGAAACCACGGAAAGTGAAACCTCAGATAGGGGTGGACTAATGTAGTCTCCTTTGGTGAGTTCGGCAATTTTAGGATACAAGATTCCTCAGGTAATGCTCACAGTGTCTCTCTAGTGCCTCTGAAAACACCCTGGCACCACAGTGATGGTGCCGGCTTTCTTACTCCCACTTCTTCAACCCCCTGAGGGGAGGCTAAGCCTTTACCACTCACAGTTCTTCTTCCATGATTTCCCCAAACTCTGAATTTTGGTCTCAATTACTATAACCTCCTATTTATTCACTTTCATTCATTCATTCACTCAACAAATATTTAGTGATGGATATTCATGTATCAGTTACTGTTTGTTTCAGGCATGTGGTGTATATTACTGAACAAAAGGGACAAAAATCCCTGCCCATGAGCTCATATTCTAACGTGGGGGGACAGATAAACAGCAATGAACATTAAAAAACATGTAAATGGTATACTCTATTAGACGGTGATAAAGTAGACCAAAGTGAGACAGCTTGGGAGTGTATAGGTCCACTGTGGGAGTGGGTGTCACAGATTTCAGTTTTAAGCAGCATAGTCTGAATTGTCCTCACAAAGAAGGTGACATTTGAGCCCAAACTTGAAAGATCTGAGAGAGTGAATACACTAGTCCTCCCCACCCCATTTGAGATTTTGTTTTCCATGGTTTCAGTTGCCTGCAGTCAACCACAGTACGAAAATATTAAATGGAAAATTCCAGAAATAGACAATTCACAAATTTTAAATTCTGTGCTATCCTGAGTGGTGTGATGCAATCTCGAGCCATCCCACTCTGCCCTGCTTGGGATGTGAATCATCCCTTTGTCCAGCATATCCTGCCCATTAGTTACTTGGTAGCCATCAAGGTTTATCAGATCTACTGTTCTTGTATCGCAGTGCTTGTGTGTTCAAGTCACCCTCACCTTACTTACTTACTAATGGCCCCAAAGCACAAGAGAAGTGACTCTAGTAATTCGGAAAGGCCAAAGAGAAGCCGTAAAGCGCTTCCCTTAAGTGAAAAAGTGATTTCTTTCTTCCTTTAAGAAAAATATCAAATGCTGAGGTTGCTAAGATCTACAGCAGGAACGAATCCTCTATGCGTGAACTTGTGAAGAAGGAAAAGGAAATCCATGTAACTTTGGCTGCCATTCTTCAAACTGCAAAAGTTATAGCCACAGTGCATAGTAAGTGCTTAGTAAAGATGGAAAAGGCATTCAGTTTGTACAGTAAGGTATTGAGAGAAGGAGAGAGAGTGTGAGAAAGAGAGAGAGACCACATTCACATAACTTTTATTTCAGTATACTGTTATAATTGTTCTATTTTACTATCAGTTATTGTTGTTAACCTCTTACTGTGCCTAATTTATAAATTAAACTTTATCATAGATGTGTATGTATAGGAAAAAACATAGAGTATATAGGGTTCAGTACTATCCTTGGTTTCAGGCATCCACTATGGCTCTTGGAATATATCCCCTGCAGATACGGGAGATTACTGTAATGTGGATTCCGGGGAGAAAGATCTTTGCAGCACAGAGAATAGCTAGTGCAAAGGCCCTGTGGTGGGAGCATGGCTGATATTTTTTAAGGCACAGGGAAGATGCACAGTGGCTGTAACAGCCTGAACTGTTAGCAGGAAATGTGTTCCAGAAAGGAAATGGTGAAGGGTTGGGGGGGGAATTTGTCTATATACTTCTTGTCCTCTACTCCTTGTTGTTCACCTCATCGTGATTACCTCTTACATAAAATGCTTAAGAAAGAGGGTTGTGGGCTTCCCAGGTGGCAGAGTGGTTGAGAGTCCACCTGCCGATGCAGGGGACACGGGTTCGTGCCCCGGTACGGGAAGATCCCACAAGCCACAGAGCGGCTGGGCCCGTGAGCCATGGCCGCTGGGCCTGCGTGTCCGGAACCTGTAATCCACAGCAGGAGAGGCCACAACAGTGAGAGGCCCGCGTACCGCAAAAAATAAAAATAAATAAAAATAGGGTTGTGAGGATTTAAAGAGAAAACATGTATAAGGAGCGTGGAACATTATAGGTCCTTTGGAATGTTTTCCTCAGCTCCTTCCCACTCTCCTTAAGTATCCCATGACTGGCCCTTCACAAATAGTATATGGAGATTTAGTGAGAAGTCCCATAGTTTCTATTTCAAAATGTTTAACTTCCTCCTCTCTCTCTTGTTATATTCTGCCTGTAAGAAAAAATTATTCCTTTCTTCTTGCCAAGGCTGACTCCTCTGTACCTGTGCTTGGGCTTCCCATCTCTTCCTCCACTTTATCCCCTTTCTTGCATGCATTTTCAAACCCTCTCTTTCAGCTGGCATCTTCTCTTCTGGGGACAAGTATGCACAGGCCTCCATTACCATAAAATACCTTCCTTTAACCCTACTACATACTCAAGCAACAGCTTCATCTGTCTCCCGTAGCAAATTTCTTGAGTCTTGTTGCTTTTTCTGTTTCAACCTACATGCAATTTGACTTCCACTTTCATTTCTATATAGAAACTGAACTCAGGATGGTTACTAATATCCTCTTTCTCAGCAAATCCAAAAGTATATTTTTAGTCCTCCTCATTCTTGATTCCTTTGCAATGGGCTTTGATGAAAAGAGCACAGACTGGATCAAAACCAATGTGGTTTTGGATTAAAATCCTGGCCCTGCAACTATGTAACTTTTTTGAGCTACAGGTTTTTTTCATCTTTAAAAAGGTGTTGATAATATTTACTTTGCCAGGTGTTGGTGAGGTTTAGAAACAATGGATGTAAAGTACCTAGTATATACTAGACACATCAAGTAATTTACCTCTACCTTCTGTGACTGATTTTTAAATCACTTTTGCTGAGTCTTCTCCTCCTGAATCCTTAAAAAGATTTGCATAACCCAAGATTTTGCTCTTGAATCTCATCACACTGAAACTTCCCAGTCTGTTACCTACTGCCACCTCTAATATGGATATTTGGATGACTTTTACACCTAATTCTAGGTCTCTAGAAACTTCTTCTAAATGCCTGGCATGGATTTCTGACTTAAAGTTACCTTCTAGTATGTACTTTCTGTGATTCTATTTTGGAGATAAATGAAAACAGAGTTTTAGAGGGGCATGGATAGAGAGACAGCTGAGGTAGGGTACTACCTACTCTAGGCTGATGAGTTTAAATTGATAAAGTCAGCAGACTAAAGGAGTTCTGAGAAGTGGAGTAACATGATTTGAATTTAGCATCTATGTGGGTTGCACTAGAGCAAAGCAAAGCTGGGAAAAGGAAACCATTTGGACATATATTATGAAAGTCCTGATATTACTTGATGTGATTTTACAAAGAAAAAAATAAGCTGCAACCCAAGGAATTTTGCAGAGGAAGAATTAGAAAGACTCAGCTATATATTGGATGTAATATAAAGATTTGAGAGAAATCAAAAAGATTCCACAGTTTCAGGGAAGAGACACTGGAAAACTAATGGTGTTGGTGGTGGTAGTGGTGAGATTAGGAGGAATTCTTGTTTTAAAAAGGATCCAGAGAGTGAGAAGGGAGAATAATTAAAAATTTGACATATTAAATTTCAGGGGACAGTAGGAAACCTAAGAGAAAAATATCTTTTGGGCAACTGGAACTAGAATACAGAAAAGAAAATAAGAAACTAGTGTCAGTCAGTGCTGGTGCTAGACACATTAGATTCATTTGTATACAAGGAGTAGCCAAAATTGGAAGAATAGATTAGCTGCCCTAAAGGAGTGAGTACAAAGGGGAATGGTTGGGGGACAAGAATTGAATTTTGGGAGACAGCCAGAGAGAATAAGTAGGAGGAAGAAGGAGAGCTGGAGGAGCCAGAAACAGAGAATTCAAAAACATAAAAAGAGAAGTAGTGTGAGAGAAACCTACTGACTTTCACACTAATTCATTGGTCCCTGACTGACTTTTCCATTTTGTACCCACTCTCTTTTACTCCCCCACCTGGTCCCAAGCTTTTCTTTCCATCTATCGTTTATCTGGGCCTCCTGGGCCTCAGAGTCTAATTATTATGCCTACTGTTGAAATCACTCTCAATTAATGCTTCCCTGCACCATCAGTTATTAACTCTTCTGTCCTAGGTAGTTAATACAGTCAAGAATACTCATTCACAAAAAACACACAGAAGGTGCTATATTTGCTAATTTGGTAAGTGATGTTTATGAACTGGAATACAATATTAGCGGGTCTTTCTTCCCAATAGGGTGGTCTGTAGGAACAAATACAGATGATCCATTATGCATTTATTTGTTTAGAAACAATGAGTGAAATATCACATTCTTATTAAGGCCCTATTGTGTGTCCAGCTGCCCCCAATCAATGAGAATATTGTGAGCAAATTAATATATAATATGAATCAGAATAACATATCTAGACTTTTGTGCACTCTTTTTCTATTTTTAAAAGCTTTCCTTCCTCAACATATTTCCTGCCTCGCCCATTCCCCCTTTTCTTCTTTTACACTCAATCATATTTCCTTTTTTTCACATGCTCACAGTCTGAACACATCCATAAATATTTTCAAAGACTCAGGGCTCTTCTACATTGCACTAACTTGCACACAAAAACTTCCATTCATGTTTTTATACTTTTCTCCAGCTTGAATATTCAGCCAACTCAATAAAGAAATGTCCTCAAAAACCCAGCATAAGAATTAAATCATTTATACTTGTCCATCTTTGTATTTCTAATAACATTTTGCTAATGGAGGGTGTAACATAGAGATCTAATATTGTCTTTGATTCAGAAAGTGATATTTTCTCCTGGATTAATATTTTATTTTATTATGGTTCTAAAAATTTTAAATATGTCTTTATTATTTCATCTGATTATTGAAGCAATATATATATACACACACTAAAATATTAAAAATTTAGAAAAATATAAATAATAACCAAATATCCTCTGCAACCATGACAGAGTAGCTGGCAGTGAACTTGATCTCCTGCCATAAACAACAATGAAACTAGAGAAAATATTTAAGGACACTGTTTTCAGGAACTAGACAATAGACAGTACAGGAATATGGACCCTAAAAGAAGGGAGACAAATGAGGTGAGCCTCACATTCTCCCACCTCTCTGCCTGGGGACAATTTTCCAACAATGGCACAGAGACCAGAGTTTGTGAGAGGGTTTCCTTTAGGTGTTTGGCTTAGGCCTGAACTGCACAAGTGCAGAGCAAGATGCCATGAGACCTAGCAGACTGTGGCTGTTAGAAGTGAGCAGAATGGAGATTTTAGAGGTCACACAATGCAGGGAGATATTAGGATTCAATTCCAGCGAGAATGGAGAGACTTTGTTAAAACCTAGGCACCAGAAAGGCCATGCCTTAAGAATAAAGACCATGCCCTAAAGATAGGGCCACTCTAGACACATCTTAACAAAGCCTAAAACCAAGCCTACATTGGGTAAAGGAAAACTACTAGTAAATAAACTGAACATCAGATCAAAAATCATTCATTAATAGAAGTAAAATCCAGACTCCTTAAAGTATATCTTTGACAATAACTGACATGCAATAAAAAAATCACTAGACATGTGAAAAATCAGGAAAATATGACTAAAATCAAGAAAAAAATATGTTGTCAATGGAAAACAACTCTGTGATGATCCAGATATTGGAATGATCAATCAAGGATTTAAATCAATAATTTTTAAAATGTTCAAGGTCATAAAGGGAAATACTATTTTAATGGACAAAAAGATGGAGAACTATAGCAGAATGTAAGTTCTAGAAACAAAAAGCACAAAAATATAACATGAAAAATAAGCTAGATGAACATATCAGATTGATGATGGCAGAAGAAAGGGACAGTGGACTTGAAATACCATAGAAGCGACCCAATCTAAATAATGGAGAGAAAAATAATTTGGAAGAAAATGAACAGAGTTGCTGAGACCTGTTGAAATCCCAGATGGGAGAAGAGAGAGAGAGAATGGAGCAGAAAAAAATATTTTAAGAAGTAATGATTGAGGGACTTCCCTGGTGGTCCAATGGGTAAGACTCTGCACTCCCAATGCAGGGGGCTTGGGTTTGATACCTGGTCAGGGAATTAGATCCTGCATGCCACAACTAAAGATCCCACATGCCACAACTAAAAAAGATCCTGCACATGGCAACAAAGATCCTGCATGCTGCAACGAAGATCTTGCATGCAGCAATGAAGATCCCACATGTCACAACTAAGACCTGGCACAGCCAAATTAAAAAAAAAGAAAGAAAGAAAGAAAGAAAGATTGAAAATTCCTCAAATTTGGTGATGTTCAGCAACCTACAGATCCATGAAGCTAAGTGAACTCAAAGAAGAAAAAAATACAAAGATGTCCACACCTAGATTCCTTATAGTAGACCTGCTAAAAAATAAATAAATAAAGTGACAATTTGAAAGCAGAGAAAGAAAAATGACACGTTACTTACAGAGGGAAAGCAATATAAATAAGAGCTGATGTCACATCAGAAAAAATGGAGGCCAAAAATCTGTGGAATGATATGAATGAGAACAAAAAACCTGTCAATCCAGAATTTGACACCCATCAAGAAATAATCTTCAAACATGAGGGTAAAGAGAAGACATTTTTGGATAAATGAAAGCAAAGAGAATTTGTCTGCAATGGATCTTCACTATAAGAAGTATTAAAAGGAATTTTTCAGGCAGAAAGGAAATGATACTAAGTAGAAATATATAATATATAAACAGGAAGAAATAAGGAGCACCAGAACTGATAATGAATGAAATATGTGGGGAAATACGAGACAAGATTTTTATATTTTACGAAACTTTTTAAAAGGCAAATTACTATTTAAACAAAATAATGTCATTATAAGGGTTATTGCATATATTAAAGTAAAATATGTGACAACAAAGGATGAAGATAAATGGAATTATACTGTTGTAAGTTTCTTACATTTGTGGAGTATGAACTATGAAATAATACAACATTAATTTTAAGCAAATTATGGTAAGTGAAGAATGCATATTCTAATATCTAGAAAAACCACTAAAAATTACCTAAAGAGGTAAAGCTTAAAAGTTAATGGTGTGGGGCTTCCCTGGTGGTGCAGTGGTTGAGAGTCTGCCTGCTGATGCAGGGGACACGGGTTCATGCCCTGGTCCGGGAAGATCCCACATGCTGTGGAGCGGCTGGGCCCATGATCCATGGCCACTGAGCCTGCACGTCCAGAGCCTGTGCTCCTCAGCGGGAGAGGCCAAAACAGTGAGAGGCCCACATACCACAAAAAAAAAAAAAAAAGTTAATGGTGGAAACTAAAGTGCATATTAAAAATATTCATTAAATGCAAGAGAATGCAAAGAGAAACAAAGGGAAAGAAACAAATGAGACAAATAGAAAACAAACAGCAAGATATTTAAATCCAAACACATCAATGATTACATTAAATATTAATGGAAAAAACTCTAAAATGTCAGATTGCATTAAAAAGCAAGACTTCTCAAATATATGTTGCATACCAGAGACAAATTTTAAAGATGCAACAAAGTAAAGGATAGGTAAATATATTATGCAAATGTAAGGATATGAAAACCGGGGTAACTATATTAAGATTAGTCAAAATATTATCAGATGGAGGAGAACTTTTTAAAATTTGTTACCATCATACCTATCATAAAAGAATAGCTGATAGAAATTCTCTAAATAGAAAGGAAATGATAAAAGAAAGAATCTTCAAACCTCAGGAAGCAAGAAAGAACCAATGAAAGAGAGAATACGGGTAAATACAACAGGTTTTCTTCCTCCTCTTGAGTCTTCAAAATTATGTTTGATGGCTGAAGGAAAGATTAAAATCCTGATATAGTTCTCAATGTACACAGAAAAATATTTGACAGTTGTATTATAAATAAGGGAGGGTAAAGAGATGTAAGGGAGGTTAGGTTTCTATGCTCCTCTTGAACTGGTAAAATGTTAACACCAGTAAACTGTGATAAATTAAATATATATAATATAATGCCTAATGCAAATGCTTAAACAGCAGAACAAAGAGATGCACTCAAAAACACTATAGATAAATTCTATAAAATGTTCAAGTAACTCACAGTAAGGCAGGGAGAAGAAAATGGAGACATCAAAAATAGAGTCCAAATAGAAAACAAAAAATAAAATGGGATGCTTGAAATTAATGTCAATAATCACATTAAATGTAAAAGGTGTAAAGACACCAACCAAAAGTCAGAGATGTCAGGATGGATAACAAAAAATGACACAACTCACTCATTTCAAATGTAAAAATATAGGTTGACTGAGAGAGTAACAGGATGGGAAAAGATGTAACAGTGTGGAAAATATAATCATAGAAAGCAGGAGTGGGCAACATCTTTAATCATTAGAGAAATGCAAATCAAAACTACAATGAGATAATATCTCACACCAGTCAGAATGACCATCATCAAAAAATCTAGAAACAATAAATGCTGGAGAGGGTGTGGAGAAAAGGGAACACTCTTGCACTGCTGGTTGGAATGTGAATTGGTACAGCCACTATGGAGAACAGTATGGAGGTTCCTTAAAAAACTACAAATAGAACTACCATATGACCCAGCAATCCCACTACTGGGCATATACCCTGAGAAAACCATAATTCAAAAAGAGTCATGTACCAAAATATTCATTGCAGCCCTATTTACAATAGCCCGGAGATGGAAACAACCTAAGTGTCCATCATCGGATGAATGGATAAAGAAGATGTGGCACATATATACAATGGAATATTACTCAGCCATAAAAAGAAACAAAATTGAGCTATTTGTAATGAGGTGGATAGACCTAGAGTCTGTCATACAGAGTGAAGTAAGTCAGAAAGAGAAAGACAAATACCGTATGCTAACACGTATATATGGAATTTAACAAGAAAAAAAATGTCATGAAGAACCTAGGGGTAAGACAGGAATAAAGACACAGACCTACTAGAGAATGGACTTGAGGATATGGGGAGGGGGAATGGTAAGCTGTGACAAAACGAAAGAGAGGCATGGACATATATACACCACCATACATAAGGTAGATAGCTAGTGGGAAGCAGCCGCATAGCACAGGGAGATCAGCTCGGTGCTTTGTGACCGCCTGGAAGAGTGGGATAGGGAGGGTGGGACGGAGACGCAAGAGGGAGGGGATATGGGAACATATGTATATGTATAACTGATTCACTTTGTTATTAAGCAGAAACTAACACACCATTGTTAAGCAATTATACTCCAATAAAGATGTAAAAAAAAAATGAAAGCAGGAGTGGGTATTTAATATCAGATAAAGTAGACTTTGGAGCAAAGAAAATTACCAGAAACAGATAAGACTATTACATAATGATGAAAGGGTCAGTCCATTGAGAAGACATAGCAGTCCTAAGTGAATATGCACAAAACAACAGAGCTTCAGAATATGTAAAGCCAAAACTGATAGAATTGAAAGGAAAAATAGACAAATCCACAATTACAGGTGAAGAGTATAGTACATCTTATGAAGAATTGATAGAATAGAAAAAGAATCAGCAAGTATATTGAAGAGCTCAACAACACCATCAATAACAGGATCTAGTTAACATTTGTAGAACACTGAACCCAACAACAGCAGTATACATATTCTTTGCAAATGCCCTTGGAAAAATATATGAAAGTAGACCCTATCTAGGGCCATAACACAAACCTCAACAAATTTAAAAGAATTGAAATTATTCAGTATGTTTTTTGGCCATAATATAATCAAACAAAAATCAGTATTAAAAAGATAACAAGAAAACCTCAAAACACTTGGAAATTCAACAGAACAGCTCTCAATAATCTGCAGGTTAAAAGGTAAGTCTCAAGGGAATTTAAAAATGCATGGAACTGAATGCAAATTAAAATACAATATATCAAAATTTGTGGGATGCACTGAAAGCAGTGCTCAGAGGAATATTTATAGCACTAAGTGCTTCCATTACAAAAGAGATAAAGTTTCTAATTAATAATAAAAACTCCTGCCTCAAAAAACTAGGAAAGAAGAACAGAGTGAACCCAAAGCAAGAAGAAGGGAAAAATACTAAAAATAAGAACATAAATCAAAATGAAATTGAAAACAGAAAATCAATGAAACAAAGATCTGATTCTTTATAAAGATGAATAAAATGGACAAACCTCTAGTAAGAAAAAAAGGAGAGAAAATACAAAAGTTACAAATATTAGGAATAAAAGAGTGGACATCACTAAAAACTTTGCAGATATCAAAAAGATGAGTAGGTCCAACTTCAGAGTACTTAAATAAATTAAGTAAATATTAACAGATCTGAAGGGAAAAATAGACAACAATGCAATATAGGGAACTTCAATACCCCACTTTCAACAGTGGATTGATCATCCAGACAGAAAATCAATAGGGAAATAATGGACTCAAACTATACTCTAGATCAAGTACACCTAACAGACATACACAGAATGCTCCATCCAACAGCAACAAAATACACATTCTTCTCAAGTGTACATGGGACATACTCCAGGATAGATCATATGTTAGGTCACAAAATAAGTCTTAGAGAACTTAAAACATTGAAATCATACCAACTATCTTTTCCTACCATAATGATAGGAAACTAGAAATCAATAACAGGAGGGAAACTAATAAAAAACACAAATATGTGGAAATTAAACAGTACACTCCTGAACAACCAATGGGTCAAATATGAAATCAAAAGGGAAATTTAAAATTCTTGAAACAAAAATGGAAGCACAACATACCAAAAAAAAAAAAAAAAGGTATTGTTAAGAGGGAAGTTTAAGTGATAGATGCCTACATTAAAAAGAAAGAGCTCAAATAAACCACCCAAATTTACACCTCAAGGAACATAAAATAGAGAGCAAACTAAGCCCAAAATTAGCAGAAGAAAGGAGAGAAAAATATCAGAGCAGAGAGAAATGAAATAGATAATAGAAAAAAAATAGAAAAGACCAACAAAACTAAGGGTTGGCTTTTTTTAAAAGGTAAACTAAATTGACAAATCTTTAGCTAGACTTACTGCGAAAAAAAGAGAGAAGATTCATATAAATAATTTTAAATGAAATAGGAGACATTACAACTGATGCTACAGAAATACAAAGATAATAAGACACCGCAATGAACAATTTTATGTCAACAAATTGAACAACCTAGAATAAATGAATAAACTCCTAGAAACATATAACTTATGAAGACTAAATCATGAAGCAATAGAAAAACAGAACAGGACAATAATGAATAAAGAGTTTGAGTCAGTAATCAAAAATGTCTCAATGAAGAAGTGCCCAGGACCAGAGGGCTTCATTGGTGAATTTTACAAAACATTTAAAGAAAAATTAACACTAATCCTTTTCAAATTCTTCCCAAAAAGTTGAAGAGGAGAGAGAGATCACTCCCAAACTCATTTTACAAGGCCATTATTACCCTGACACCAACGCCAGATAAGGATACTACAGGAAAAGAAAATCACAGGCTAGAATCCCTGATGAATATAGATGCAAAATGTCAACAGAATACTTACAGATCTAATTCAACAGCTCCTTAAAAGGATCATATGCCATGATCAAAAAGGATTTATACCTGGAATAAAAGATGGCTCAACCTATGCAAACCAATAAATGTGATGCATCACATTAACAGAATTAGAGATAAAAATGATATGATCATCTTAATAGATGCAGAAAAAGCATTGACAAAATTCAACATCCTTTTATGATTAAAAACTCTCAACAGATTAGGAATAGAAGAAAATTACACCAATATAAAATAAGGCCATATATGACCAACCCACAGCTAACATCTTACTCAACAGTGAAAGGTTGAAAGCTTTTTCTCTAAGATCAGGAAGAAGACAAGGGTACTCTCTCACCACTCCTGTTCAACATAGCACTGGAAGTCCTAGCCAGAGCAATTAGGCAAGAAAAAGAAATGAAAGACATCCAAATCAGGAAGAAAGAGCTAAAATTATCTCTTTCTGCTGGTGACATGATCTTGTATATAGAAAATCTATATACAAAAACAGTTCACCAAAGCCTGTTAGAACTAGTAAAAAAATTCAGTAAAGTTGCAGGATACAAAATCAATGTAGAAAAATTAGTTGTGTTTCTATACACTAAAAATGAACTATCTGAAAAAGAAGTAAAGAAAACAATTCCATTTATAGTAGCATCAAAATGCTTAGGAATAAATTTAACCTAAAACTATAAGACATTGATGAAAGAAATTGAAGAAGAAACAAATAAATTGATAGATATTCCATGATCATGGATCAGAAGAGTTATTAATGTGAAAAAGTCTATACCACCTAAAGCCACCTATTGATTCAATGCAATTTCTATCAAAATTCCAATGGCAGTTTTCACAGAAATAGAAAAGAATCCTAAAATTCGTATGGAACCACAAAAGACTGAATAGCCAAAGAAATATTGAGAAAAAGCAAAGCTAGAGACATCACACTTTCTAATTTTAAGCTATATTACAAAGCTATAGTAACCAAAACAGTGTGGTACTGGCATAAAAGGAGACACACAGACCAATGGAACAGAATTAAGAACTCAGAAATAGACATATGCATATATAGTCAACTCATATATGACAAGGGAGCCAAGAATACTCAATAAGGAAAGGATACTCTCTCCAATAAATGGTGCTGGAAAAACTGGAAATTCACATGCAAAAGAATGCAATTAGACTCCTATTTTACATCACTCACAAAATTAACTTGATATAAATTAAAACAACTGTAAGAACTGAAACCATAAGACTCCTAGAAAAAAACAGAGCAGAAAAGCATCTTGACTTTGGTCTTGGCTATGACACCAAAAGCACAGTCAACAAAAGCAAAAATCAACAAGTGGCACTATATTAAACTAAAAATGATTCTGGAAGTTCCATTTGGAGGTGTTTTTGAGTTCCTCGAGTAGACATCATGAGCAAAGCTCACCCTCCCGAGTTGAAGAAATTTATGGGCAAGAAGTTATCATTGAAATTAAATGGTGGCAGACATGTCCAAGGAATATTGAGGGGATTTGATCCCTTTATGAATCTCGTGATAGATGAATGTGTGGAGATGGCAACTAGTGGGCAACAGAACAATATTGGAATGGTGGTAATACGAGGAAATAGTATCATCATGTTAGAAGCTTTGGAACGAGTATGAACAATGGCTGTCTTCACCAGAGCAATCAACTGCTTCCACATGTCCCCTCCTCACATTTTACTACGATGAAAATTGGGTCGTGTACATTTTCTTACTGAACTTTTTTGTTAAATAAACTTCTGTAATAGTCAAAAAAATGATTCTGTACAGCAAAACAAATAATTAACAAAATGAAAAGGCAACCTATAGAATGGGAGAAAATATTTGCAAACCATATGTCTGGTAAGGGATTAATATCCAAAATATATAAGGAACTCATACAACTCAACAGCAAAACAAAATAAACAAAACAAAACAAGAACCCACAATTTGATTTAAAAATGGGCAAAGGGCCTGTGCTCTCTCTTTCTTTGAGTTTGTCCTTTTTAGACTCCACATAAAAGTGATATCATACAGTATTTGTCTTTCTCTGTCTGATTTAATTCTCTTAGAATAATACCCTCAAGGTCCATCCAAGTTGTTGCAAATGGCAAGATTTCCTTCTTTATCATGGCTGAATAATATTCCTATCTTCACATCTTCATTCATCCACTGACAGACGTTTGCATAGTTTCCATATCTTGGCTATTGTGAATAATGCTGCAATAAACATGGGAGTGCAGATATCTTTTTGGTATCTTGTTTTCAACTCCTTTGGATATATACCCAGAAGTGGGATTGCTGGATTATAGGATAGTTCTATATTTAAAAATTTTAGGAACCTCTATACCATTTTCCATAGTGGCCGCATCAATTTGAAATCCCAGTATCGATGCACTAAGCTTCCCTTTTCTCCACACCCTCACCAACACTTGTTATCTCTTGTCATTTGATGGTAGCCATTCTAACTAATGTGAGGTGATATCTCATTGTGGTTTTGATTTGTATTTCCCCGATGAGTAGTGATGTTGAGCACCTTTTCATGTACCATTTGTACATCTTCTTTGGAAAACTGTTCAGTTCCTCAAAATGGGCAAAGTATTTAAACAGATAATTCACCAAGGAAGATATATGGATGTTAAATAAGCCAATAAAAAGATGCCCAATATCATTAGTCATTAGGGAGACAGAAATGAAAACCAAAAAAATGAGATATCACTACACACATACCCTAGAATGGCTAAAATAAGAACACTGAGTATATCAAGTGTTGTGAAGATGGGAGCAACTGGAAATCTCAGACATTGCTAGTGGCAATGTAAAATGGCACAACTACTTGAAAAACAGTTTGGAAGCTTCTTTAAAAGGTAAGCATTTCACCTACCATATGGATCTAGCTATTCCTCTCCTAGCTATTTACCCAAGAGAAAGGAAATGATATGTCCCTATAAAGATTTATACATGAAAGTTTACAGCAGCATTATTTGTAATAGGTAAAACATGTGAAAGTCCAAATGTTCATCAACAGAGAAATGGATGGATAAACAAATTGTAGTTTGTCTATACAAGGAAATACGAGTCAGGAAAAAAAGAAAGGAATGAACTACTGATAACCCAAGAGCATAGATGAATCGCAAATAATTATTCTTAGTGAAAGAAGGCAGACAAAAAAAGAGCACATTTCATTTATATAAAATTCTAGAAAATCTAACCCATAATGACATATGCCAGCCAGTAGTTGCTTAGATGGAGGTGGGATGGTAGAAGAAGTAGGATGGGTTGATTGTAAAGAAGCATGAGAAAGCTTTTGGGGGTAATAGATGTGTTCATTATCATGATTGTGTTGATAGTTTTATGGGTGTATGTGTATGTCAAAACTTATCAAATTGTACACTTTTAAAATGTGCAGTTTATTGTATGTTCATTATACCTCAATAAAGCTGTCTAAAAAAGAAATTTAAAAAACTCCTTGAAATGTTTGCTTAAAATCTCTGTACTTTATAGTAAAAAAATTATGCTTCAATCAAGTTAATTTAATTTTAAAAATGGAAAAAATAATTATAATCACTGTTGGCATTTAGGTATATACCTTTTTGGTCTGTTTTCTACATACAAGTATGGAGAGGGATGCATATTTTACAGGCATATTATAATACTATTTTAAATTTGTTTTTTCACCTCATTCATAAAGATTATACATCTATTCCAATAGATATAAAATGACACAATCTTTTTAATGGCTATATAAAATTCTATTGTATGTATGTATTATATTGTATTCAATGGCTCCCCTATTTTAACTTTGGTTTGTATTATATTATTACATACAAAACTGGGATGAACATCCTTATACATGTATTTTTGCAAATTTTTATATCATTTTCTTATAATAAATTATTCTAATTGATTTCTATGTCAAAGGACATTCTTTTTTTTCTTTTTAGGGCTTTTGGTGCATACTGCCAAATAGTCATCCATAAAGGGTTATAGCAACTTATACCCTTGCCAGAAATATATGAGAGTGCCTATTTCCAGTCATCACTGAGTATATCCATTTTTTCTTTGCATATCTGATGTGTGAGAAGTGGTTAACTCATAGCTATTTTAAATTACATTTCTTTGAATAATACTGAGGATGTATATTTAAAATTTTTTTGGCATTTGTATTTCTTCTTTTGTGAATTGTCTGTGCACATCCTTCTCCATTTCTCTATTAAGGTGTTATTTTCTTATGTATTTAATGGAACTATTTTAATAGTAAGGATATTAACCACTTGTCTGCCGTGCATATTTAAAATATTTTCCCTCATTAGTTGTTCATCTTGTCTTTTAACTTGTGTTTTGCTGTTTAGAATCTTTTCATTTTATATTCTTTTTACAATTTATATTCATAGACTCTAAATTTTGTGTTGAAAAACAGGAGTTATCATTTTGTGTCTTTCACCATACATTGTGTTGTACTTATTTGACATTCACAAAATGTAAGAGTGCATAGAACTATACATGTAGAGCACTAGGAGCAGTGCCTGGCATATAGTAAGTATTCAATAAATTTTAGCTACTACTATTATTGTTATCCTTATTAAGTTAAAAAGTGAGTCTGATGATCTGGAAAATGAGATAGTTATATCAAATACAAAAATAAGGCTCAATTTTGTGGCCTCCGCCCAGAATGAAATATAAAGTTGAATTCATCCAAATATCAACTGTCAACTTCTTCCTTTTGCTCCCTTTACATGAAGATTGAATGGCTTGATCTTTGGAGCTGATATAAATCACCCATCAAGTCTAGTTGCCCATCCTCTATGCTTACAAATCACCCTAAAGCTCCTTCTGGCTCTGACAATTTCAATGGAATATTTTGGTAAAAGAAAGATTCCCTAATAATTGAACCTGAGTGTGCAGAAAAAACTTTCAAACATCTCACCCTTCCAACTCCTGTAGCTGCAGGCATCGTACAGAATGAAAGTAAACAGAGACAGTAATGATGCCATAAACAAGAATCTGCAGCAGTCGCCAAGCAGCTGAAGGACTCTGAGAGCAGAGTGATGCCTGTTGGAAAGAAGTTGTCTGATATCGGGAATGGTAGCATGACATAGGTGACATAGGTGAGAGATATAATTGACCATCTCTCTCCAGCAGGGCAAATAGTGGGTAAAGATGTGTTCTTATCATAGTCACGTTTGTACTTTAGAGATGTTCAAAGCATCTAGAGTACATGAATTTGGAGGGTGATATAAGGAACATGTTAACAGTCAATTCACTCATTTTATGAATGAGATTTGGGTAAAAGTAATAATGAAAATGGATGCCTGGACCTAATATAGCATTGTAGCATTTAATCATAATCAGAAAGTGTACCTTATCTGGATCAATGAGAAAAATAAAGTTAACCATGGAACACTAATGAAGTTTGCATGAAAATTAAGACATGTACTTTACTGCACACAATATTTATGTTTTTAAGTGGGTTGTACAAATATAAGGTTTTAATTACAACAGAGAACAACCACATAGGCATCTCTTCTAAAAATATTGTCTATTGGTCGGGTAGCCCCTATAGTTTATCACAAAATCCAAATCGACTAATGCTGGGTTACAATGCTCCCATACCCTTAACTCACTGCCCAAAATGCTAGTGTCATGCTTCCCCCTTCCCCTTTTTTTTTTTTTGCCTCTCCTGGTAGACTCTGGGGAACTCTCAGAGGTTTCTGCATCTTCTGATGTCAGCAGCAGCTGTCCCTGCTGGCTTGGTTGAGAAGCATAATAGTGCCTCGCCATAAAAAGCTTGGAGAAGATTGCATTTAGACTGTAAATAAAAGTAACCTGCAAATGATCTTTAATTCATTTTCTATTTTCCTTGGATTTCTTTTTCTTCAATAAGGATAAGGCTGATGAGATAGTATGAAGAGAACACACGATGCTTCAGGAACCTCTTGGACTCCATTATCCTTGATCTCTAGTTGCCTGTCACACTTTAATGGTGATCATCCTCTCCCTTTTGAAATTTTATTCTCTTGGTTTCCACGACACTGTATACTGGATTACTCTTGTCTTACCTCTCTCCCTGCTACTTCCTATTTTTCTATCTTCTTTGCAGATGTCCTTCAAAATCTTGCTTCCCATATGTGTATGCTTCAGGTCAGTCTTTGGCACTCTCCTTTTCTCTGAATACATACTGTCTCCATGCTGTTTCAAATGCCACCAAAATGTGCATGACTCCTGAAATTTTCTCCAGGCCCTAATATTTCTCCAAGCTCATTTCACCTTCAAATCCTGGCTGGGTATTTCCACTTGCTTATTTCACCTAAACTCAATACATCTTGAAATAAGTTCACTACCTTTGCTATTCTTCATGTGAAGTGACTTTTCTTCTGACTGAATTATTTCTGTTAACAATCTCTTTTCCCAGTTACATAGTTGTGAAGCCTCTGGATCACTTTAACTTCTTTCTCTGTCAGCCTTCTACACCCAGTCAGTTACCAAGTTCTGTCTGTTCTTCCTTCCCAATTAGTCTCATATTCTCTATACCTTTTACTTCCCACTACCACCACCATACCTAACTATTTCACACCTTGTTTATTGTGCTGGTCCTTCTGCCTCCTGTATTTCTTTCTTCTAAACTACTTAAACAAAAGTCCAAGATCATCTTTTTAATATACCATTCTCACTGTGTCATTAAATGCCTGAACCTATTGTCTCTTCATTGAAATCCTAACTCATTATTTTGGCGTTTAATCTTTCTAATGTTATGGTCTCAATTGTCTTGTCCAAACTTATCTTCCATTATTTCTTAGAAGAATTTAACTCTGTTTTTCTACATCCAGATTTCTATGCTATTGTTGCTGCATTTTAATTCTATATTGTTAAAATCCTCCAAAGGATTATTATTGTTTCAGATAGTCAATATTCATTTAGATTTACTCAAATGTTTACCACTTTGCTCTTCACTCCTTCTTTCTTTTTCCTGGAGTATATCCTTTAGAATACCTTTGATTCTATTTCACTCTTCTAAAAGACACCTTAGTTTTTGTTTGTTTGAAAAAGTCTTTAAAGTAATAAAATACTAATTTCTAGGTTAGTAGTTATCTTTAAGCTAATTGAAGTTATCATTCCCTTGTCTTCCCGTTTCCTTTGTTGCCTTTGAGACATCAGCTGTTGTCTAATTTGCTCCTTTGAAGGTAATCTGCCATTTTTAAATTCAGGTTGCTTTCAAGATTCCCTGTGTCCTTGTTTTACTGCAATTTTACTCCGATGTTTCCAGGTGCAGCTTTCTTTTTATTTATTTTAGTTCATATTTCTAGGACATTTTAAATTCATGAATTAGGTTTTTTCATTAGTTTAATGAAATTGGCAAGTATTATTTCCTCAAACATTACCTCTGCTCCATTTTTTTTTTCTCTCCTCTCCTGGGTTCCGATTAAACAAATGTCACATCTTCTCACTCTGTCCTCTGTATCTTACCTGCTTTTCTCTTTGTATATTCTATAATTTTTCTCTTTGTGCTGGATTCTGGATATTTAGTTTTGACTTATTTTAGGTTCATCAATTTCTCTTTGGCTATGTCTAATCTGCTGTTATACCCACCAAAGAGCTTCTAATCTTGACATTGAATTGTTCAGTCTAGAAGTATATTTGGTGCTTTTTCATATCTGCTGTATCACTTTCTATGGTTTTGTGTTCCACGCAGACCATATTCATGCTTGTCTCTTATTTCTTTAAGCATAGTAACCATACATATTTCTTAGTCTGTATCTGATAGCCCCAAATCTGAAGTTCTGTGGGCCTGTTTCTGCTGTTTCATCCACATGATGTATTGTTTCTGTATAGGCCTGGTTGTCTTTGTAGGCTGAAAATTAGATCTTAATAACTATTAGTAAGAAAAATTCAGGTCAAGAATGATGGTATCCTCACCAGAGAAGATTTTTTTTAACATCTTTATTGGAGTATAATTGCTTTACAATGTTGTGTTAGTTTTTGCTGTATAACAAAGTGAATCAGCTATACGTATACATATATCCCCACATCCCCTCCCTCTTGTGTCTCCCTCCCACCCTCCCTATCCCACCCCTCTAGGTGGTCACAAAGCACCGAGCTGATCAGAGAATATTTTTGATCCTTCTGCCAGGCCCCAGGGAGCATTACCAACTTGGGACCATGTTAACCTAAATTTATGGCCTGAGAGTCCCTGGGTTACTCATGAACTGGGTTGCAAGTCTATGGAAGGGCAGGTCCAGTTCCCATTTACCCTGAGGGTGTAGCCCGTTGGGATCTGAGCTTATTGACAAAGGGAGTGTATCAGAATCTCCACTTCGAAAAGGTATTGGGCTTTGACTTCTGTTCCCCTCACCATGTGCCACTACAAAAACCACTACTCAATTTCACAGCTATTTATCTCAGACTGTCAAAAGACCTCAGGACAAAAGCAGCTTTTAGTACTAGGCTTACCTCTCTGGAATACTGCTTTCTCCTAGGTTTTGAAAAAGCAATTCCTATCCAGTTAGTGTTTTGATACTTTTAAGATGATTTTAAAATATTTCATTCTTCCTAACTGGGAGCAATCAGTAGGAATTACCTAGCCCACAATTATCAGAAGCAGAATTTCCTCTATGTTTCTTTTCAATGAATACTGTACTCAAGCCAAACTGCCCTGTGACCTCTTACCTGAAATGTGATTTGCATATTCCCAATTACTAGTCCTTTCTTATGTTATACCTTATGTTTAATTCCATTCTCTTTGGGTTTCCATTTAAACCACTCACCTGTCTGTCATTTGTCTCTTGTAATCTTACCTATGCATTAGGCTCTGTTTATTCTCACCTCCTTTATGTAGTCTTCCCTTACTACAGATTAAAATGAATTATCCTCTGAACTATTATGAGAACTCTTTGCCTAACCTACTCCTTTGTCACATATATATTACCTTTTATTTACTGCATTTCATTTACCCCAAGATGCCATTCTGATTTCAGAAAAGTTAACATGAGAAAAAAGCACATATGTGAATTGATGTAATTTGATTTTGTATTAATTGCACCATTTCTTGTGTACATCTAGAGAGTAAGCTGCTCAAAAGTAGAGCCTGTCTTAAGACTTTTCTGTAACCCCTTGAAGTATATGTCACATGTTAAGTTCTAAATATATGTATTACTTGGTTTATTGGTTCTTTCTGTGATTTAATTGGAAAGTTTAAGATTGTGGCACTAGAATAATCTTTCATATTTCTTGTTTAGTGTTTTCTCAAACAGTCAGAAGGACTCTGGAGGAGAAAAAGAGCTCTACTTAAAACTTGTAAAATATCAAAAACTATGTTGTTACAATTTTCAGCATTTTATGTAGCCTATCTTTAAAAAACTCAAACTTTTAATTTTGAAATAATTGTAGATTCACATGCAGTTATAAAAATTACAGAGGTTATATAACCAGGAGTAGAATTGCTGGGTCATATGGTAGTTCTATTTTTAGTTTTTTGAGAAGACTCCATACTGTTTTACACAGTGGCTGCACCAATTTACATTCCCACAAACAGTGTATGAGGGTTCCCTTTTCCCACATTCTTGCCAACATTTGTTATCTGTGGTCTTTTTGATGATAGCCTTTCTGACAGATGTGAGGTGATATCTCATTGTGGTTTTGATGTGCATTTCCCTGATGATTAGTGATGTCTTTTCATGTGCCTGTTGGCCATCTGCATTTTCTCTTCGGAAAAATGTCTATTCAGTTCTTCTGCCCATTTCCTAATTGGGTTGATTTTTTTTGACGTTGAGCTGTATGAACTGTTTATATATGTTGGATATTAACCCCTTATCAATCATATCACTTGTAAACATTTTCCCCTATTCAGTAGGTTATCTTTTCATTTGTCAATGGTTTCCTTTGCTGTGCAAAAGCTTTTGTGTTTAATTAGGTTCCATTGTTTATTTTTTATTTTATTTCTTTTGTTTTAGAAGTTGAATCCAAAAGCATATTGCTACGATTTATATAAAATAGTGTTCTGCCTATGTTTTCCTCTAGGAGTTTTATGGTATCTGGTCTTCCATTTAGGTCTTTAATCCATTTGAAAAGCTACATGCACCCCAATGTTTATAGCAGCATTGTTTACAACTGCCAAGATATGGAAGCAACCTAAGTGTCCATCAACAAATGAATGCATAAGGATGTCACACACACACACACACGCACACACACACACACACACACACACACACTGGAATACTATGCAATCATAAAAAAGAATAAAATTTGCAGTAACATGGATGGACTTGGAGGGCATCATGAATCATGCTAAGTGAAATAAGTCAGGCAGAAAAAGACAAATACTGTATGGTATTGCTTATATGTGGAATGTAAAAAATACAACAAACTAGTGAATATAACAAAAAAGAAGCAGACTCAGATTTACAGAACAAACTAGTAGTTACCAGTGGGGAGAGAGAAGGGAGAAGGGGATTAAGAGGTACAAACTTTTAGGTATAAAGTAAACTATGAGAATATATTGTACAACATAGGGGACATAGCAAATATTTTATAATAACTATAAATGGAGTATAACCTTTAAAAATTGTGAGTCACTATATTGTACACCTGTAACTTATATAACATTATACATCAACTACACTTCAATAAAAAAATACAGAGGGATCCCAAATACTTTTTTCTCCATTTCCTTCAATGGTAATATTTTGCATAACTATAGTACAATATCACAACTAGGATACTGACATTGATACAGTTAGTTCTATCACCACAAAGATATACTATGTTGTGCTTTTATAATCACACCCACATTTTTGCTTCCTGACCCCACTTAAGCCCTGGACACCACTAATCTGTAATCCGTTTGAGTTAATATTTGAATAATTTATGAGACTTAAGTCAATGTTCTTTTTTTTTTTTTGCCTATTAATGTCCAATTTCTCCAACACCATTTGTTGAAGACAAGTTTTCCTCTACTGAATTGCTTTTGCTCTGTTGTCAAAAGTCAGTTTGGTATATATGTGTTACATCTTAGTTCTTTACATATGGGTTGATATATGTGTCTATCCCTAAACTAATACCATACAGTTTTGATTACATTACCTATACAAGTCTTAAAATCAGAGTTATTCCTTTACTTTATTCTACTTTTTAAAAACTGTTTTAGCTTTCTAGTCCTCTTGCTTTTCCATATAAACTTTAGAATAATCTTTCTTATATCTACAGAAAAAACTTACTGAGATTTTGTTGGTAATCCTGTTTATTAATTTGGGGAAAATTGACATCTTTACTATACTCTTTCAGTCCATTAACACAGTATTAATCTCCATTTATTTGGACCTTTTCTATTTCCTTCATCAGCATTTTATAGTTTTCAGTGTGCAAATCCTGTACAGGTTTTTTACATTTATACACTATTTTTGAGTGGTTATAAACGTTATTGCAGTGGCCATGTATGTGTCCACTGCTAATATATAGAAAGGTAATTGATTTTAGTGTTTATCTTGTGTACTTTGACCTTCCTGAACTCACTGAACTCATCCAGGATGGGTTTTATTTTTATTTTTTGTAGGTTCATTGGTTATTTTCTACAAATATCACCATGTGATCTGCAAATAAGGATAGCTTTATTTCTTTTCCAATCTGTATTCCTTTCATTTCTTTTTCTGGCCTTATTGTACTGGCTAGAATGTATAGTACTATGTTGAATAAGAGTGATAAGGGCAGCCATCCTTGCTTTGTTTCTTAACTTAGGGGGAAAGCATGTAGTCTTTAACCATTAAATAAAATTTCACCTCCAGTTTTTATATGGAAGTACTTTATTAAGTGGAACAAATTCTCTTCTATTTCTGTTTTTCTGAGAGTTATTTAAGTCATGAATAGATGTTGAATTGATCAAATGTTTTTTTGGCATCGATTGGTATGTTCATGTGATTTTTTAGCCTGGCTAATATGGTAGATTACACTGATTTGATTTTCAAATATTGAACCAGACTTTTATCTCTGGAATAAACTCTATTTGGTCATGGTGGATAATCCTTTTATGTATTGCTGAATTCTATTGCTAATATTTTGTTAATTTTTTGTATCTATATTTATAAGGGATTTTTGTTTGTAATTTTCTTCTTTTATACTGGCACCTCATTGTTATATCAAAGTAATACTAGTTTTTAAAAAATTAATTCCCTCCTTCCCCTTATTCTATTTTCTGGAATATTGTGTAGAATTGGCAAAAAATCTTTAAAAGTTCGGTAGAATTTTCTAGTGGAACCATGTGGGCTTGGAAATTTTAAAGGGGAGGATTTTAAAATAAGAATTTAATTTCCTTAATAGATATAAGGCTGTTTAAGTTATCTATTGAATTTTGGATGAATTGTGGTAATTTGTATTTTTTGATGAATTGGTCCAATTTATCTAAATAGTCAAATTGATGTGTGTGGAGTTGTTTCTACTATTCTCTTATTATCTGTTTGATGTCTTCTTTCTTTTTATTTTATCTTCCTTGCTAGAGGTTTGTCAATTTTATTCATCTTTTCTAAGAATCACACCTTTGAATTTTGTTTTGAATTTCATTGAATTTTTGTTGTTGATTTTATTGATTTCTTCTCTTACTTTTATTATAATTTTGCTTCTGCTTTCTTTGGACTTATTTTGCTCTTCTTTTTCTAATCTCTTGAGATGGGAGTTTAGATTATTGACTTAAGACTTTGCCTCTTTCTTAATGTAAGCATTTAGTGCTATAAATATCCCTCTCATCATTGCTTAAGCTGCAACTCACAAAATTTGGTATATTATTTTATTTTTCTATTTTCTATTTCACTTGAGTCTTATTACTTGACCCATGAATTATTTAGAAGTGTGTTGTTTAACTTCCAGGTGTTTAGAGATTTTCTTGTTTATTTTTCTGTTATTGATTTGTAATGTGATTCCATTGTGTCAGAGAAATCACTGCATATTTCAATTCTTTCATATTTGTTTTATGGCCCAGGATATGGCCAACTTTGATATATGTTCTGCGGGTAGTTGAAAAGAATATGTATTCTACTGTTGTCAGGTGGAGTGTTCTATAAACATCTCTAAGATCCTTTCAGTTGATGACATCATTGAGATCTTCTATAAACTAGCTGATTTTCTGTCTAGTTGTTTTGTCAATTGTTGAGAAAACTGTGTTTAAGTTTCCAACTATAAATGTGAATTTGACTATTTCTCCTTTCATTTTTAATCAGTATTTGCTTTACATATTTTGCAGTTGTGTTGTTTGGTCATAGGCATTAAGAATTGCTATGTGTTCTTGGTGGATTGACCCTTTAAATATTATATGATGTTGCTCTTTGCCTTGAGTAGTCTTCTTTGCCCTGAAGTCTATCTGATATATCCACTCTTGCTTTACTTTTATTAATTTTTGTATGATATATCTTCTCTCATTTTACTTTCTACCAGCCTGTATCTTTATACTTGTCATGAATTTCTTTTAAATAGTGTATAGTTTGGTCATGTTTTAAAATCCAATTTGCCAATTCTTGTCTTTTAATTGTCATTAGACAATTTACATGCAATATAATTATTGATATCTACCATAACTTGAATTATTTGTCCCCTATAAGCAAGATGTAATTTTTCTCTGGCTGTTTGCCAGTTTAATTTTGTCATTAATTTTCAGAAGTCTGACCATGATATTTTGCTGTGGATTCTGTTGGGGGCTGAAAATCTTCTGGAACCTGTAGTTTTATGTCTTATGCAAAATGTGCCAAGTTTTCAGCAATTTTTTTTTCAGCACTGCTCTCTTTTTCTTGCATTCCAGGACTCCAGGTACATGACTGGTAGATCTTTTGTTACTGTCTCACAGATCCCTAAGGCTCTGTTTAATTTTAAAATCTATTTTCTCTCCGTTGTTCAAATTGCATAATTTTTATTGTTTTAACTTTAGTTTTGCTACTTTTTTCATTTGTCCCCTCCATTCTGTTCTTGAGTCTATTCATTGTGGTTTTTATTTTATTTTGTTTACTGTAATTTCTTAGTTCTAAAACATCCATTTGTGTCTTTTCATTTAATTGTGATAAAATACCTATAACAGAAAATTTAGCATTAGTGATATTTAGTACATTCACAATGTTGTACAACTATCACCATTATCTAGTTCCAGAACATTTTCACTACCCCGAGGAGTAACCTCATACCCATACGTAGTCACTTCCCATTCCTCTCTCTACCAAGTCCCAGCCAACCACTAATATGCTTTCTGTCTCTATTGATTTGCCTATTCTGGATATATCATATAAATGAAATAACACAATATGTAGCCTTTTATGTCTGGCTTCTGTCACCTAGCATGTTTTTGAGGTTCATCCATGTTGTAGCCTGTATAAGTACTTCATTTCTTTTAATAGCTGAATAATATTCCATTGTAGGGATATGTCACATTTTGTTTATCCATTAATCACTTTATGGACATGTGTATTGTTTCTACTTTTTGGCTATTGTGAATAATGCTGCCATGAACACTTGTGTATAAGATTTTTTTTTTGAACATCTGTTTTAAGTTCTTTGGGGTATATATCCAGGAGTGGAATTGTTGGGTCAAATAGTAATTCTATGTTAAATTTTTGAGGATTGCCAAACATTTTTTCACAGCGGCCTCACTTTTTTACATTCCCACCAGAAATGTATGAGGATTATATCTCCACATTGTCACAAACACTTGTAATCCTCTGTTTTATTATTATTATTATTATTATTATTATTATTATTATTATTATTATATACATCCAAGTGGGGGTGCAGTGGTATCTCATTGTGATTTTTATTTGCATTTCCCTAATGACTAATGATGCTGAGCATCTTTTTATATGCTTATTGGCCATTTCTATGTCTTCTTCGGAGACATGTCTATCCAAGTCTTTTGCCCATTTTCAATTGGGTTGTTTGTTTTTTGTTGTTGAATTGTAAGAGTTCTTTATATATTCTGGATACTAGATCTTTATCAGATATATGAGTTGTAAATATTTTCTCCCATTCTATGAGTTGCTTTTTCACTTTCTTGACTGTGACCATTGATCCACAAGTGTTTTTTTTTTCACAAGTGGTTTTAATTTTGATAAAGTCTAACTTAACTATTTTTCTTTGTTTTCTTTATTTGTTGCTTGTGCTCTTGGTGTTATATTTAAGAAACAATTGCCAAATCCAAGATCATGAAGACTTACCCCTATGGTTCCTTCTAAGAGTTTTAAGGTTTTAGCTCTTATGTTTAGGTCCTTGATCCATGTTAATTTTTGTATAAAGTGTGAAATGTAGGTAACTTCATTATTTTGCAAGTGGCCATCCAGTTGTTCCAGCCTCATTAATTGAAGAAAATATTCTTTTCCTGTTCAATGGTCTTGGCACTCTTGTTGAAAGTCAACTGACCATAAATTTGATGGTTTATTTTTGGTTTCTCTACTCTAGTCTATTGATCTATATGTCTCTCATTATGCTAGTGCCACACTATTTTGATTAGGGCAGCTTTGTAATAAGTTTTGAAATTGGGAAGTGTGAGTCCTCCAACTTTGTTCTTTCTCAAGATTGTTTGGCTATTTGGGTACCTTGCAATTCCATATGAATTTTAACATAAACTTTTTCATTTCTATGGAAAAAAAGGCTGTGGGATATTGATAGCTATTTCATTTGATCTGTAGATTGCTCTGAGAAGTATTGTCCTCTTAACATTATTAAATCTTCTAATTCATGAACTCAGAATCTTTTTCCATGTATTTAGGTCTTCTTTATTTCAGCAGTGTTTTATAATTTTCAGTTGTACAAATCTTGTATCTATTTGCTTAAATTTATTCCTGTGTGTTTTATTCTCTTTGATGCTATTTAAATGGATTTTTTTCTGAATTTCCTTTTCAGACTGTTCATTGCTAGTATATAATTGTACAAATAATGCTTATGAATTGATCTTGTACCCTACAACTTTGCTGAATTACATTTGGTTTTGTGTTATATGTTCTATTTATTTGCTGAAAGCTTCTTTTTCTTTCTTGAGGCTTTCTATCTTGTCATTTGCTTCAAATGGGTTCATAATTTCTGTTGAAACATTTTTATAAAGGCTATTTTAAAATCCTTGTCAGATTATTCAGATATCTCTGTTATCTCAGTGTTGATATTTATTTATTGTCTTTTTATCATTCAGTTAGACATCTTCCTGATTCTTATCACAAAAGATTTTTTATTGAAACCTGGCTTTCAGATATTATGAGACTCTCATTCCTATTTAAACTTTCTGCTTCAGCTGGTCTCCCCTAAGACCATGCCATCAGAGGAAATGAGAGTGCTACTTCCAGGTGGAAGTAGAAGTCCAGTTTCCCTACTTGGCCTGTGTAATAAAGAGGGGGCTCTTTATTACTGCCAAAAGAGTGTGGGAGTTCTGGCTCTCTGCTTGGCCTACAGTGATACCTCCTTGAATGGGAGGATCAGGTATTCCTCATTAATGCTCCCCAAGTAGCCTTCACTGACACCACCAGATGATGGCCTCCTTATCACTGGGGTTAGTGAAAGATTTACTCTTCTCTAGGCCTTTTCTGACATTGCCCTAGTGAGGATGGGGAGTGGTGCTTTGTCACTGCCAGATGGGAGTGGGAATCCAGGCTCCCCACATGGTCTCCACTAACATTGCAGTAGTGGGAGTCAGCAGGCAGGGTGAGGAGGAGAACCTCATTACTTCCCAGCAGGAATGAAGTCCCAGCTCCCTACTTGTCCTTCTGTGACACCACCCTAGCAGAGTGTTTGGGGCACTTCATTACAGCCTGGCTAGCCTGGAAGATTTGGCTTCCTACTTGGCCTTTGCTGGTATGGAAATGACCACAGATTTTTTCCTGTGGTGTTTAGCTGGAGTAGAGTCTGTATTGTCTAAAAGATTTCTGTCTTGCTAAGCTGCCTCTTTCCTTGCCCTTTGGCTAGAGAAAGCAAGATTTTGTTGGAGGCTTTATTTTGTCCAAGCCCATTAGCATTTCTGGGTTGCTGGCTCCTCCAGCACCTAGTCTGGATATATGAGGCAAAAAGAAAAGCTAGGGAACTCATTACCATGTTATTCTTCAGATCCCGAGGTTTCTAGTCACTCTGGCTTTTCCTCTCCTCTATTCTTGTGTTTGATATATAAGTACCAAACATATAACAAAATAATATATATATGTATATTCATTCCATATATAAAGTTGTTCTTAGTGAAAGAAATTTTAAAATGTATGTCTACTACATCTTCTCAGAAAAATAAGTCTCTACAGAGGTCTTAGAACAAGTCTGTGTAGACTGTTTCCAAAGAACTTTTCATTTTATTCTTACCACATATTCATAATGGAAAGGCAAAAAATATTCATGTATCAGAGATAAAGAAACTGAGGCCCAGAAGTATTAGATACTTCCCCATGTGAAGTCATGATTTCTAGGTGAGTACACGGGGAGAACCAAACCCCATTGTTCTGGTCAATAACCTAGGGTATTTCCATTAGATCGTGCTTTATAACCCAGGTAAACTTCCAATCTTCTATGTGCAAAGAAATAATTTTGTTGTAATAACAGAATACATGCATGCTAGTGCATGCTGTGGAAACACTGAGAATTCTTGACATTCTGGAAGAAATAAAGCCACAGGGAACCTCAACCTGTGGGTTATGATCAGATGGGACATAGCTTAGGTGTAGCATCAGCTATCGCAGGATCCCTGTTGCAGACATCAGGTAAATGATTTAAGATACATTTTTTCTGGTAGAAATTCCTAGTCAGTATACATTTTCCCAATATGGTTCCTGGTACAAGCACAGGTCTTCAACTTCAGGTCAATTTATAAATGTAGAGTTGAAAGGGGTCTCAGGTTTTCTTAAATGAATCCTTGCTGCTTCTTAGAGCTAGCAATCTTAGAGTTACCAATCTGTGCTGGGTGGCTCTAGAGAACAAAGGCATTAGAGGAAGACAGGTTACATATTGATATAAGACTTTTCAAACTATCAAAGCTATCCATTATGATATGGGCTGCGTCATTGAATAGTAAGTCCTTTATCACTGGATAGCTTCAAGCCATGGGATACTGTAGAATTGATTCTTGCACTCAGTGGGCACTTGGTCGAGATGAACTCAGAAATCCCAACTTACTCTAAGGTTTCATCATGACTTCTTGTGCAAAATCAACTCAGCAATGCCCTCCTAGTGTTCTCAGGCTGCCATAGCAAAATACTATTGATTGGGTGACTGAAGTGTATTTTCTAATAGTTCTGGAGCCTGGAAATCTGAGACCAGGGTGCCAGCATGGTCAGATTCTGGTGAGGCTTCTCTTCCTGACTTGCAGATGGCCACCTTCCCACCGTGTCCTCACACGGCCTTTCCTCAGTGCCTGTGCCTGGAGAGAGAGTGTGAGTTCTCTTTCCCTCTTCTTATAAGGGCACCAATCCTATTGGATTAAGACTTTACCCTTATGACTTCCTAAAAGCAGTATCTCCAAAAACAGTCACATTAGAGGTTAAGGCTTCAACAAATGAATTTTGAGGGACAATTCAGTCCATATCACTCTCTCCTGTTCCTGTTCAAGATTTTGTTTGGTTGGTTGGTTTCAGGGGTTTTTTTGTTGTTGTTTTTTTTTTTTTTTTTTTTTTTTTTGCTTCAAACCCTATCACCTAGAACCCAGTCACACCAAATTCATTGCTCTTTCCTGAGCACATTAAGCTCTTTCATACCTCCAAACATCTGCCTGGGTAAAAGTCCCTTTGCCTGAAATGGCCTTTTTTATCTTTTTCACCAGGCAACACCTTCAAGATCCAATTCAAATGTCACAATCTTTATGAAGACCTTACTAATTTCTCAAGAAAAAAATAACAGTTTATTCCTTTAGATTCCCCAGCATTTTCTTCACGCCTCTATAATAGCCCTTCTCACATAGCCTTACAGTTATTTATTAACATCTGTTTCCCCCACTAAACTGTGAACTACTTAAGGGCAGGAACCCTTGTCTCTTTGTACTCCTAGCACCTACTGAATAGTAAATAGTGGGTGTTCAGTAAATGTTTATTGGAAACATATGTGCTTTTGAGCTGCACAATCTGATAGTTATTGAAGTATATTTAACTTACAATGTTGTGTTAGTTTCAAGTGTACAGCAAAGTTATTCAGTTATACACACACACACACACACACACACACATATATACACATATATATTCTTTCTCAGATTCTTTTCCATTATAGGTTATTACAAGATATTGAGTATAGTTCCCCGTGCTATACAGTAGGTCCTTGTTGTTTATCTATTTTATATAGTAGTGTGTACATGTTAATCTCAAACTCCTAATTTATATCCTCCCACCATAGTACTTTGGCTAGTCTTTTTATTTAGAAGTGAAGTTTAGTTTTATTTAAGATATGAATCATGTAAAAATAAGATAAATAACAGAATGAGGAATGTAATCATAGTTATTTTACATATATGCTTTTTACAAGAAATTTTGTGATATATGGAGGTGACATGTTCCTGAAGGACTAGTAAATTTCAATGTCTCAAAAGTTAAATAACCCTGAGGGATACTATGTGTATGCATAAAGAAGCACTCATACTTGTAGTTCTTTTTTTCTGATTCAGCATTATTTTGATTTTAGCATGTAGTGTTTTAAATTAACAGAATTAATACACATTCCATCTAGAGAAAGGTAGTTAATTCAACTTTCCAGTACACATATTAAATCTGTGCCATTTTGTCTAGATAGGCTTTATGTAGGCATATGTGAAAAAGATCTGTACCTCCATTTTAGATGTGGCCATCTGATAATTCAGTTACTAAAGATGTTTTTCACTAAATTTTAAATTCTAATATCAGTCCTGTAATGGAGATTGAGAGATATGGAACATTAAGGGAGCAGAGATTAAAGGGAAATTGGCATGGTTTCATAAACACTTAGAAAAAAACCCATCCAAACAAAAGTTGAAAGAAATAGTTATCACTAGATCTCTATCTACATGAATTTGTCCATGTGGACTAAGTGAAAATTAGAACAAAATTTTGGCCAATATTGGTTAAAATATGAGAATTATCTTTCTAGTCTTCTCTAGATAAGTGTTTTGCAGTATGACCTGCACTAGCAGCATCAGCTGCTGACAACTTGCTAGAAACTCAAATTCTCAGGTCCTACCAAAGACCTGATGAACCAGAAACTCTTCGGGTAGGGCCTAACAACCTGGTTTTTAACAAATCCTGCAGGTGATTCTGATATGAATTCAAGTTTGAAAACCATTGCTCTAGATTTCTGGCATTTATGAATTCCCTGGGTAATTAAATATCTTCCTTCCACATTTTTTCCTTTATGGGGCTGATGACACATTGTTTTCAGGTGTTAATCATCATTATTATTATTATAAAGATGGTTCCAACTCCCTTTGTCCATGGGCTTTGCAATACTTGGACTCTTAGCCCAGAAGCCCCAGATTGGTTTTCCATCCTTTGATACCTAACTTGGCCTCCTCTGTCATAGAATATAAGTTTTATCTTGCCAGCTGAAGAAACATGGAAAACACACTTTCAAATAACAGAAATAGCACACACTGCTTTCTGGGTGTGTAGACTGTGTGTGGGAGTGAACTCTGCCTAAAAGTCCCCTTATCCCATTTCTGGAACTCTGTCCTAAGAATATATAAAACAAATGTGGAGATAAATATCCAAAGTTTTTCACTGTAACCTTGTTTGCCAATATGAAAAACTGGACAACTCAAATATTTATCAGTGGGGGATGACTATATAAATTATGTTAAATTCATATTATTGAATATTATGTATCTGTTAAAAGAATTTAGTAGCTCAGCATGTACTGGAATGGAAATATATCCAAGATATGTTGTAATGGGATACAAGTAAAACCATGGTGCAGAACAGTATTGTTTATATGATCTCACCACTTCAGAGGAAAAGATATTTGAATTTTCAGCATGGACAAATTTCACATTTACAATGTAAAAAGAGAAATAAGATCTATATTAGAAACAAAAGATGATCACAATATGCTTTTAACTGCAAAAAGAGTGCACTACAAAACAGTATGCAGTAAGAACTTTTGGAAGTGATGTGTCTATCTCAATGGGTCTCGGGTTGTATGCATGTATACATTTTTTAAAACTCATGAAATGGTACCCCTAACATTTGTGTGTTTCACTGTATGTGAATTTTATCTAATTAAAGGGTCATACAAAAGAATGAAACTGGACCCCTAACTCACACCATATACAAAAAGCAACTCAAAATGTATTAAAGACTTGAATGTAATACTTGAAACTATAAAAATCCTAGAAAAAAACATAGGGAGTAAGCTCCTCGACATTGGTCTTGGGAATGATATTTTGGATTTGATACCAAAACAAAGGCAACTAAAGCAAAGATAAAAAAGATTGGACTACATCAAAATAAAAGCTTATGCTCAGCTAAGGAAACCATCAACAAAATGAAAAGGCAACCATGGGGTTCCCTGGTGGCGCAGTGGTTGAGAGTCCACCTGCCGATGCCGGGGACACGGGTTCGTGCCCCGGTCCGGGAAGATCCCACATGCCTCAGAGTGGCTGTACCCGTGAGCCATGGCCGCTGAGCCTGCACGTCCGGAGCCTGTGCTCCACAACGGGAGAGGCCACAACAGTGAGAGGCCCACGTACCGAAAAAAAAAAAAAAAAAAAAAAAGGCAACCTTACAGAATGGGAGAAAATATTTGCAAACCATATATCTGATAAGGGTTTAATATCCAAAAAAATAAAAGGAACTCATACAACTCAATATCAAGAAAAACCAAGTAGCCAAAGTTAAAAATGGGCAAAAAGACATGGAAACAACCTGAATGTCCATCAGTGAGTGAATGGATAAAGAAGTCGTGGTATGCATATATGTGTGTATATATATATATATATATATATATATATATATATATATATATATATATATATATATATATATATATACAGAATATTATGCATCCATAAAAATGAGGAAATCCTACCATTTGCAATAATATGGATGTATCTTGAGGGCACTATGCTAAGTGAAATACGTTAGAGAAAGACAAATATTGTCTGATTTCATTTACATATGGAATTTAAAAACAAAAAACAAACAAAACCCCTCACTAAACTCATAGAAAAAGAGATCAGATTTGTGGTACCAGAGGCATGGCGTAGGGGGAGGGGAAATTGGAGGAAGGTGGTTAAAAGGTACAAACTTCCAGTTATAAGATAAATTATGTACTAGGGATATAATGTACAACATGATGACTATAGTTAACACTGCTATATAATATGTAGCAGTGTTAACTATAGTTAAGAGAGTGGATCCTAAGAGTTCTCATCACAAGGAGATAGTTTTTCTCTTTTCTTTTTATTGTATCTGTATGAGATGATCGATGGTAACAAAGCCTATTGTGGTAATCTTTCCACAATATATGTAAATCAAATCATCATGCTGTTCACCTTAAACTTCTACAGTTATGTATGTCAATTTTTCTCAATAAAACAGGAAAAAAATTTTAAATGGGCAGAGGACCTGAATAGACATTTTTTCCTCAGAAGACAAACAGATGGTCCACGGACACATGAAAAAATGCACATCATTAATCATTAAGGAAATGCAAACCAAAACCACAATGAGATACCACCTCCCACCTGTCACAATGGCTGTCTCAAAAAAGACAACTAGGACTTCCGGGTAAGATGGCGGAAGAGTAAGACGCGGAGATCACCTTCCTCCCCACGGATACACCAGAAATACAGCTACACGTGGAACAACTCCTACAGAACACCTACTGAATGCTGGCAGAAGACCCCAGACCTCCCAAAAGGCAAGAAACTCCCCACATACCTGGGTAGGGCAAAGCGGAGAGATTCCCGCACAGAGGATCGGTGCCGAGCGGCACTCACCAGCCCGAGAGGCTTGTCTGCTCGCCCACCAGGGCGGGCGGCGCTGGAAGCTGAGGCTCGGGCTTCGGTCAGAGCGCAGGGAAAGGACTGGGGCTGGCGGCGAGAATTCAGCCTGAAGGGGGCTAATGTGCCACAGCTAGCCGGCAGGGAGTCCGGGAAAACTCTGGAGCTGCCGAAGAGGCAAGAGACTTTTTCTTCCCTCTTGGTTTCCTGGTGCGCGAGGAGAGGGGATTAAGAGCGCTGCTTAAAGGGGCTCCACAGACGGGCGCGAGTCACGACTGAAAGCGTGGAGCCCAGTGACGGGCGTGGGACGCTGGGGCTGCTGCTGACGCTGCCAAGAAGCCTGTGTGCGAGTGCAGGTCACTGTCCACACCGCCCTTCCGGGAGCCTGTGCAGCCCGCCACTGCCGGGGTCCCAGGATCCAGGGGCGGCTTCCCTGGGAGAACGCACGGCGCGCCTCGGGCTGGTGCAACATCACGCCGAACTCTGCCGCTGCAGGCTCGCCCCGCACTCCGTGCCCCTCCCTCCCGCCCGGCCTGAGTGAGCCAGCGTCCCCGAAGAGGCTGCTCCTTTAACCCTGTCCTGTCTGAGCGAAGAACAGACGCCCTCCGGCGACCTACACGCAGAGGCGGAGCCAAATCCAAAGCTGAGACCTAGGAGCTGTGAGAACAAAGAAGAGAAAGGGAAACCTCTCCCAGCAGCCTCAGAAGCAGTGGATTAAAGCTCCACAATCAACTTGATGTACCCTGCATCTGTGGAATACATGAATGAACAACAAATCATCCCAAATTGAGGAGCCAGGAGTCAGTGCTGTGCCTCTGAGGTGGGAGAGCCAACTTCAGGACACTGGTCCACAAGAGACCTCCCAGCTCCACATAATATCAAACGGCGAAAATTTCCAGAGATCTCCATCTCAACACCAGCACCCAGCTTCACTCAACGACCAGCAAGCTACAGTGCTGGACACCCTATGCCAAACAACTAGCAAGAGAGGAACACAACGCCACCCATTAGCAGAGAGGTGGCCTAAAATCATAAAAAGTCCGCAGACACCCCAAAACACACCACCAGACGTGGACCTGCCCACCAGAAAGACAAGATCCAGCCTCATTCACCAGAACACAGGCACTAGTACCTTCCACCAGGAAGCCTACACAACCCACTAAACCAACCTTAGCCACTGGGGACAGACACCAAAAACAACGGGAACTACGAACCTGCAGCCTGCAAAAAGGAGACCCCAAACACAGTAACATAAGCAAAATGAGAAGACAGAAAAACACACAGCAGGAGAAGGAACAAGATAAAAACCCACCAGACCTAACAAATGAAGAGGTAATAGGCAGTCTACCTGAAAAAGAATTCAGAATAATGATGGTAAAGATGATCCAAGATTCTATTTCCCAGATCCAAAATCTTGGAAATAGAATAGACAAAATGCAAGAAACAGTTAATAAGGACCTAGAAGAACTAAAGATGAATCAAGCATCGATTAAAAACACAATACATGAAATAAAAAAATACTCTAGATGGGATCAATAGCAGAATAACTGAGGCAGAAGAACGGATCAGTGAGGTGGAAAATAAAATAGTGGAAATAACTGCTGCAGAGCAAGATAAAGAAAAAAGAATGAAAAGAACAGAGGACAGTCTCAGAGACCTCTGGGACAACATTAAACGCACCAACATTCGAATTCTAGGGGTTCCAGAAGAAGAAGAGAAAAAGAAAGGGACTGAGAAAATATTTGAAGAGATTATAGTTGAAAACTTCCCTAATATGGGAAAGGAAATAGTGAATCAAGTCCAGGAAGCACAGAGAGTCCCATACAGAATAAATCCAAGGAGAAATACGCCAAGACACATATTAATCAAACTGTCAAAAATTAAACACAAAGAAATCATATTAAAAGCAGCAAGGCAAAAACAACAAATAACACACAAGGGAATCCCCATCAGGATAACAGCTGATCTACCAGCAGAAACTCTACAAGCCAGAAGGGAGTGGCAGGACATAATGAAAGTAATGAAGGAGAAAAACCTGCAACCAAGATTACTCTACCCAGCAAGGATCTCATTCAGATTTGATGGAGAAATTAAAACGTTTACAGACAAGCAAAAGCTGAGAGAGTTCAGCACCACCAAACCAGCTTTACAACAAATGCTAAAGGAACTTCTCTAGGCAAGAAACACAACAGAAGGAAAAGACCTACAATAACGAACCCAAAACAATTAGGAAAATGGGAATAGGAACATACATATCAATAATTACCTTAAATGTCAATGGACTAAATGCTCCCACCAAAAGACACAGATTGGCTGAATGGATACAAAAACAAGACCCATATATATGCTGTCTACAAGAGACCCACTTCAGACCTAGAGACACATACAGACTGAAAGTAAGGGGATGGAAAAAGATATTCCATGCAAATGGAAACCAAAAGAAAGCTGGAGTAGCAATTCTCATATCAGACAAAATAGACTTTAAAATAAAGACTACTAGAAGAGACAAAGAAGGACACTACATAATGAACAAGGGATTGATCCAAGAAGAAGATATAACAATTGTAAATATTTATGCACCAAACATAGGAGCACCTCAATACATAAGGCAAATACTAACAGCCATAAAAGGAGAAATCGACAGTAACACAATCATAGTAGGGGACTTTAACACCCCACTTTCACCAATGGACAGATCTTCCAAAATGAAAATAAATAAGGAAACACAAGCTTTAAATGATACATTACACAAGATGGACTTAATTGATATTTATAGGACATTCCATCCAAAAACAACAGAATACACATTTTTCTCAAGTGCTCATGGAACATTCTCCAGGATAGATCATATCTTGGGTCACAAATCAAGCCTTGGTAAATTTAAGAAAATTGAAATTGTATCAAGTGTCTTTTCTGACCACAGTGCTATGAGACTAGATATCAATTACAGGAAAAGAGCTGTAAAAAATACAAACACATGGAGGCTAAACAATACACTACTTAATAACGAAGTGATAACTGAAGAAATCAAAGAGGAAATTAAAAAATACCTAGAAACAAATGACAATGGAGACACGACGACCCAAAACCTATGGGATGCAGCAAAAGCAGTTCTAAGAGGGAAGTTTATAGCAATACAATCCCACCTTAAGAAACAGGAAACATCTCGAATAAACAACCTAACCTTGCACCTAAAGCAATTAGAGAAAGAAGAACAAAAACATCCCAAAGTTAGCAGAAGGAAAGAAATCATAAAAATCAGATCAGAAATAAATGAAAAAGAAATGAAGGAAACGATAGCAAAGATCAATAAAACTAAAAGCTGGTTCTTTGAGAAGATAAACAAAATTGATAAACCATTAGCCAGACTCATCAAGAAAAGAAGGGAGAAGACTCAAATCAATAGAATTAGAAATGAAAAAGGAGAAGTAACAACTGACACTGCAGAAATACAAAAGATCATGAGAGATTACTACAAGCAACTCTATGCCCATAAAATGGACAACCTGGAAGAGATGGACAAATTCTTGGAAATGCACAACCTGCCAAGACTGACTCAGGAAGAAATAGAAAATATGAATAGACCAATCACAAGCACTGAAATTGAAAATGTGATTAAAAATCTTCCAACAAACAAAAGCCCAGGACCAGATGGCTTCACAGGCGAATTCTATCAAACATTTAGAGAAGAGCTAACACCTATCCTTCTCAAACTCTTCCAAACAATATCAGAGGAAGGAACACTCCCAAACTCATTCTACGAGGCCACCATCACCTTGATACCAAAACCAGGCAAGGATGTCACAAAGAAAGAAAACTACAGGCCAATATCACTGATGAACATAGATGCAAAAATCCTCAACAAAATACTAGCAAACAGAATGCAAAAGCACATTAAAAGGATCATACACCATGATCAAGTGGGGTTTATTCCAGGAATGCAAGGATTCTTCAATATACGCAAATCAATCAATGTGATACACCATATTAACAAGTTGAAAGAGAAAAACCATATGATCATCTCAATAGATGCAGAGAAAGCTTTTGACAAAATTCAACACCCATTTATGATAAAAACCCTGCAGAAAGTAGGCATAGAGGGAACTTTCCTCAACATCATAAAGGCCATATATGACAAACCCACAGCCAACATTGTCCTCAATGGTGAAAAACTGAAACCATTTCCACTAAGATCAGGAACAAGACAAGGCTGCCCACTCTCACCACTCTTATTCAACATAGTTTTGGAAGCTTTAGCCACAGCAATCAGAGAAGAAAAGGAAATAAAAGGAATCCAAATGGGAAAAGAAGTAGTAAAGCTGTCACTGTTTGCAGATGACATGATACTATACATAGAGAATCCTAAAGATGCTACCGAAAAACTACTAGGGCTAATCAATGAATTTGGTAAAGTAGCAGGATACAAAATTAATGTACAGAAATCTCTGGCATTCCTGTACACTAATGATGAAAAATCTGAAAATGAAATCAAGAAAACACTCCCACTTACCATTGCAACAAAAAGAATAAAATATCTAGGAATAAACCTACCTAAGGAGACAAAAGACCTGTATGCACAAAATTATAAGACACTGATGAAAGAAATTAAAGATGATACAAATAGATGGAGAGATATACCATGCTCCTGGATTGGAAGAATCAATATTGTGAAAATGACTCTACTACCCAAAGCAATCTACAGATTCAATGCAATCCCTATCAAACTACCACTGGCATTTTTCACAGAACTAGAACAAAAAATTTCAAAATTTGTTTGGAAAAACAAAAGACCCCGAATAGGCAAAGCAATCTTCAGAACGAAAAACGGAGCTGGAGGAATCAGGCTCCCTGACTTCAGACTATACTACAAAGCTACAGTAATCAAGACAGTGTGGTACTGGCATAAAAACAGAAAGATAGATCAGTGGATCAGGATAGAAAGCCCAGAGATAAACCCACGCACATATCGCCAACTTATCTTTGATAAAGGAGGCAGGAATGTACATTGGAGAAAGGACAGCCTGTTCAATAAGTGGTGCTGGGAAAACTGGACAGGGACATGTAAAAGTTTGAGATTAGATCACTCCCTAACACCATACACAAAAATAAGCTCAAAATGGATTAAAGACTTAAATGTAAGGCCAGAAACTATCAAACTCTTAGAGGAAAACATAGGTAGAACACTCTATGACATAAATCACAGCAAGATCGTTTTGGACCCACCTCCTAGAGAAATGGAAATAAAAACAAAGATAAACAAATGGGACCTAATGAAACTTCAAAGCTTTTGCACAGCAAAGGAAACCATAAACAAGACCAAAAGACAACCCTCAGAATGGGAGAAAATATTTGCAAATGAAGCAACTGACAAAGGATTAATCTCCAAAATTTTTAAACAGCTCATGCAGCTCAATAGCAAAAAAACAAACAACCCAATCCAAAAATGGGCAGAAGACTTAAATAGGCCTTTCTCCAAAGAAGATATACAGACTGCCAACAAACACATGAAAGAATGCTCAACATCATTAATGATTAGAGAAATGCAAATCAAAACTACAATGAGATATCATCTCACACCAGTCAGAATGGCCATCATCAAGAAATCTAGAAACAATAAATGCTGGAGAGGGTGTGGAGAAAAGGGAACACTCTTGCACTGCTGGTGGGAATGTGAATTGGTACAGCCACTATGGAGAACAGTATGGAGGTTCCTTAAAAAACTAAAAATAGAACTACCATATGACCCAGCAATCCCACTACTAGGCATATACCCTGAGAAAACCATAATTCAAAAAGAGACATGTACCAAAATGTTCATTGCAGCTCTATTCACAATTGCCCAGAGATGGAAACAACCTAAGTGTCCATCATCAGATAAATGGATAAAGAAGATGTGGCACATATATACAATGGAATATTACTCAGCCATAAAAAGAAACGACACTGAGCTATTTGTAATGAGGTGGATAGACCTAGAGTCTGTCATACAGAGTGAAGTAAGTCAGAAAGAGAAAGACAAATACCGTATGCTAACACATATATACAGAATTAAAAAAAAAAAAAAAGTCATGATGGACCTAGGGGCAAAACGGGAATAAAGACACAGACCTACTTGAGAATGGACTTGAGGATATGGGGAGGGGGAAGGGTAAGCTGTGACAAAGCGAAAGAGAGGCATGGACATATATACACTACCAAATGTAAGGTAGATAGATAGTGGGAAGCAGCCGCAGAGCACAGGGAGATCAGCTCGGTGCTTTGTGACCGCCTGGAGGGGTGGGATGGGGAGGTTGGGAGGGAGGGAGATGCATGAGGGAAGGGATGTGGGAACAGATGTATATGTATGACTGATTCACTTTGTTATAAAGCAGAAACTAATTTAAAAAATTTTAAAAAAAGAAATAAAAAAAAAATTAAAACTGAAAAAAAAAAAAAGACAACTAACAAATGTTGGCGAGGATGTAGAGATAAGGGAAACCTTGTGCACATTTGGTGGGAATGTAAACTGGTACAGCCACTATGGAAAACAGTATGGAGTTTCCTTAAGAAATTAAAAATAGAATTACTATACAATCCAGCAGTTCCATTGCTGGGTATATATCCAAAGGAAATAAAATAATTATTTTGAAGAGACATCTGTTCTCTTATGTTAATAGCATTATTCACAATAGCCAAGAGGTGTGTGTGTTTGTGTGTGTGTGTCTGTGTGTATATATATATATATATATATATATAATAAAATAATAATAATATATATATTATTCATACTTAAAAAAGAAGGAAATCCTGTCATTTGTGACAAGATGGATGAACCTGGAGGGCATTGTACTAACTGAAATTAGCCAGGCAAAGACAAATACTGCCTGGTATCACTTACATGTGACATGGACTTATATATACTACCAAATGTAAAATAGATAGCTAGTGGGAAGCAGCCTCATAGTACAGGGAGATCAGCTCGGTGCTTTGTGACCACCTAGAGGGGTGGGATAGGGAGGGTGGGAGGGAGGGAGATGCAAGAGGGAAGAGATATGGGGATATATGTATATGTATAGCTGATTCACTTTGTTATAAAGCAGACACTAACACACCATTGTAAAGCAATTATACTCCAATAAAGATGTTTAAAAAATTCCAAATATAAAAAAGTTAAATTAAATTTAAAAAAATAAGTTGAATTCATAGAAACGAGAAAAGTTGTTGTCAGGGACTGGAGGAGGAAATAGGGAGAGGTTGGTAAAAGTGTATAACTTTCAGTTATAAGATAAATAAGGTCTGAGGATCTAATATATAACATGGTGATTATAGTTGATGACACTGTAATTGTTAAGGAGTAGAACTTAAGTGTTCTCATAAAAAATAAAAAGAAAGAAAGAAAGAAAGAAAGGTAAATATGTGAAGTGATGGATGTATTAATTAACTCAATGGGAGGAATCTTTTCACAATGTACATGTAATATAAAATCGTCACATTGTACACTTTAAATATCTTAAAATTTTATTTGTCAATTATACCTCATAAAGTTGGAAATGGTTTTTAAAAAGTCATAAATAAAGATTGGACTCTAGTTATTCATACAAAGGTATTCAGGGGTAATTTGTACTGGTATCTGCAATTTCATGTGAAATATATCAAAAATCAAAAGGGATTAATGTACTGACAGATATGTGTAAAGCAAACAGGATGTTAACAAGTGCAGAATCAAGGTCACGAGAATATAGGAATTTGCTGCATATTTCTTTCAACTTTTCTAAATGTTTGAAAATAATCGTATTAAGTGAAGTTACCCAGGCAGAAAAAGACAAATATCATATGATATTGCTTATGTGTGGAATCTAAAAAAATTATACAAATGTACTTATTTACAAAGAAGAAATAGACCCACAGACATAGAAAACAAACTTATGGTTACCAAAGGGGAAAGGGGAGAGGGATAAATTAGGAGTTTGAGATTAACATATACACACTACTATATATGAAATAAATAACCAACAAGGTCCTACTGTATAGCACAGGGAACTATACTCAATATTTTGTAATAATCTATAAGGGAAAAGAACCTGAAAAAGAATATATATATGTAGGTATGTATGTATGCATATATATATATATATATATATATATATACACACACACACACACACACATATGTGTGTGTGTGCGTATAACTGAATCACTTTGCTATACACCTGAAACTAACACAACAATGTAAATCAACTATACTTTAATTTATAAAATGTTAAAAAAACAGCATGTATAGGATAATCTCATTGTAACTCATTTTTTGATTCTCCATGATTTTGAGTTTGGCACATAGTCTATAAATTAACAGAATTTATATAATGTTACAGTACAACAATATTTATTCTTGACATAGAAAGATATCTAACCTTTTAAGTGGACAAAACAGTTTGCAAAACATCATATATAATATGATCTCATTTGTGTAAAAACCAAGGTGTTTATATAGACAAATTAAATGTCTAGAAGAATGAACATGAAACTGTTAACACTGGGGATCCCTGGGGGTTGAAATAATGAGGGCTTTCATTTTCTCTGTACTATTTTAATGTTTTACTACATTCAAGTATATTCAGCAAAAAAAATAGATATTTCCATTTTAAAATTTAATTGGTTTTAATGAAGACAGATGGTATAATTTAGGGGAGAAATGGGAACTTTCCAACCTGTGCTTGAATATCCCTGGGGTTCAGGAGTTACCTACGTCCAGAAAGTCTGTTCCATTGTTGGAAAGGCCTTAATTGTAAGAGCGGTTTTGCTTATAGCACATTAAAATCTCTTTGCCTCGGTGTTTTTCTTATTGGAACAACACTGAACAAGATAACATTTTACTATACGACATAGTGGTCTAACAATATAAAGGGAACTAGAGCAACTAACGGTGGCACAAAGTATGGGTGATGGACATAGACAAGGAGCAATAGTGAGGGCTATAACAAGAGTTTTTGAAAAGAAGACACAGTAACTTCTAAGAGATTTGACCCAGGTCCTACCTGGAGTGAGAGATGACAAAGCCACAGAAATTCATCTGACAGCTTTCTAGGGGTTCCCTGTTGTTCTCTGCAGGTCTGGGGGCATTGTCTTATAAGGGGCATTGCATTTCCGGTGATTCTGTTTAGCAGCAACACTACTTGATAGTACAAACTAAGACTAGAATAAATAGCTGTGCTAATAGACATCCTCAGCAATCAGAAAATGATGAAGCTCTAATCAAACTATCAAGATGGTGATTGTCTTTAAGTACGTAATTTTATTATGCCTGAGATATGTGTTTGAGGAAAAACTCATCAAGTTTGCAAATGATACAGAATGACACAGGGGCTGCTAAATATTCTCAAAGACAGAATTCAATTCAAAATGACTTTGACCAATTGGGGGAAATGTCCCTACAACAACAGGATAAAACTTAAAAGGGAAAAGTACCAGTTGTTACTTTTAGGATGGACTGATGTTTAGGTGCATGTGTAAAAGGAAAAGACTGAGTAGGATGGAGAGGATCAGAATTTACCAGAATCCATAGCATAAAGTTGTTGTGGGAAAAGTACCAACCAAATACTGGGGTAAAATTAGGATTAAGTAGTTCTGGGAGATGAGCCTTTATATTACAAATTTCTCAGAACTCTCTATTCTCTCTTTCTCTGTCCCCTTACCCATTTATTTATACCTTGCATTTTCCCAGAAATATAATTATACATCTTATAATGACACATGAAATAAAATATAATGTAAATAAAAACAGATGGCAAAGAAGAAAGATAAACAAGTGTGAGGATGTAAGACTAGGAATGGGACTCAAACATGCAAGTTATAAAGACATATGCTTTTTCTGTTGGTGGAAAGCAAATTTAGCTTTAAGCTTATTCGCTGCTAATTAAAAAGAAAAGAAGAAAGAAACAAAGCAGGCCAGTTATATACTTTAGAAGTGTATGGTGCTTATAGTAGGCTACTAGAGTAATAAAGTGTAAACAAAGTGGAAATGTGATTAAAGAAACTGAAATATCAATCCTATGAGGAAAGGTTAAGAGAATTGCGGCTATTTAGCCCAAAGAAGAGAAATTTAGAGAATGACCTGACTATTTTCAAATATTTCAGAGGACTTTATGTGAGAGATTCAAAGTAAGTGTTTTCTGTGCCTATGGAGAATAATGAAAAACAAATGGACAATTTAATCTAATGAATGACAATTGCGATGTACCTAGCAGGTAAAGATTCATATCCATAATATATAAAGAACTTCTACAAATGTGTAAGAATACTTAAAACAACTTAATAGAAAAATGGTCAAATACATAAACATGTAAGTTACAGAAGAGGAAATACAAATGACCAATACAAATGAAAAGATGCTTAACTCCACTAGCAATCAGAAAAAAATACAAGTTATATCGGCACAATTTTCTTCCTCATTAGATTGGAAAACAAACAAACAAAAATACCATGATAATAACAAGTGTTGAGAAGAACATGGGGAGATACATATGCTCACAGACTGACAGTGGGAATGCAAATTGGTGTAGCCACTTTGGAATTTAATTTGGGTGTGTATATTAAAGTGGGAAATGTGTATGCCCTATGATGTCAATTTTGCTGATTACTAGAGTAATTAGTGATCTTCACTGTTATTCAGTTCTCCTTTCTTTCTGGGCACACAGTAGGACGGCACTCAGTGGTTCTCTTATGGTTGATTAGGACTGTGTCTAGTTCTGGTCAACGAGTTATTATTTCTGTGGCAAGTGGGAAACTCTGTAAAGCTATTTCTTCTGCCATGTGGACTGTCAGTGTTCAAAACGGTGACTGCTCCAGCAGTCTGGGTCCCTGAGTCCAATGAGCAGAGCCCTCTAACCCTCAATGGACATGTAACATGAGCAAGAAATAATACCTTTTTAAAATATTAATCATCGATCAATGTAGCGAGAACTCAAAAATTTATGGTTAAGTTTTAAAAAGATGCACAATGATATGCCTAATATGATACCATTTATGCCCAAAAAATCAAACTATCAAACTTCAAAGTATATTATATCTCTTCTATAGCTCCACTTATGTATTGTCAGTATGCAGAAAAGAGTCAAGAGGAATACATACCATAACATGCAACCTCAAAATGATGGTTACTTTGAGGGCAGGACTAGTTAGACCGGATTTGACAATGGTGGCCAAAGGGGATTTAGCTTACTCTAAAATATTTTAAAGGAAGAATATATTAATTTTAAATAAAAAATTATTTATAATGTTGAAATGGCATAAAGTCAGGAAGATTTTTATTGTTCATAAGGGAAGAAATTTTTACTGTTAGTTTTAAAACATCGATGGAATGTAAACTCGGTAGATAATAAATTGGTCATATATATCCATATAGAAATGCACATATCCTGTGATTCACCATTCTAGGGGCACATGTGCATGTAATGTGTGTACTAGAATGTTTATTGCAGCACTGTTTGTAAAAGCAAAACCTTGAAAAAAGCTTGCATCCTTCATTAGGGGATTGGTTAAATTACTTGTTGTACATTCATAAAATGGAATACCTGGCAGCAGTTTAAAAGAAAGAGGAGAATCTATATTACTGATATGGGAAGATGTCCAAGATAGATTATTAAGTGAAATGCAATGTAGAAAATATTTTGTATAGTATATTAACATTTATAGAGTAAATGTAAAAAAAAAAAGAAGAACGTATCTATAGTTCTGCTCTCCAAACCAACAAACACAGGAGCAGAATGATAACTTCACTGGACAAAGTGTTAATCTTGTACAAGATAAGAAGGTGACACAGGGCCTCAGCATGTCTATGAGTTAGAAAAATAGCTTACCCCAGCCAAGAAGCATCAAAAAGGTTTTTACTTTATCCTGGAATATTTGCAAATATAGTAATAGAAAAGGATTACTTTTGCAAGGAGGCCTATACAGGACTAAACAAATGATGTCTGAGAAAGCAGTGATTATAGAGGAAACAAGATAAAATGTAAGCAATGGAAAAAAATTAGTTAATGGTAGGAGAGGACACGCATACTCCTGCGAGATGCTGAAGGAGCCACTGAGGCTAAGCAGGAAGAAGATTCCAAGAGTATAGGTCCTATACTAGAGGAGACAATACAGGAAGACCTGGACCAGTGTTTCTAAAAGTGTAGTCCTGTTATAGTGTAGTGGATCCTCTGGTGTGTAGGCAGTGTAACCTCGCGAGATGGAACTTTAGACTACTTCATATTCTGTATCACTGATGCTCACAAACATCTAAGTCTACTCTGGCATTAGATCCTATTCTCCTCTGGCCATGGATGCCCGTGCCATCACAGATGAGGAAGTGAATATGCAGTTAGACTGTGTGCAATATTAAAGTGAGTTTGTGGACTCTCTATAAGTTTGCATACTAAGATGGGCATTCATAGGTACCCAAAGTTACTATTAGTTGAACATAAGCAGTTTATTAATAATATAAAAAGTCTCAAATAAGATTGAAATTAAAATGAAAACAAGCTGTAGTCAGGCATTCATGGGTCCATTTTGTAAGTTTTACTTGTGCTAATACCATTATTATGCTGTGATTTTTGATATGCAGCTTCAGTCCTCAAGGGGCTATTTTTTTTTAATTTATTAACATCAACTCCATCACCAATATCAGAAACCTGGTTGTACTCAATTTCCTCCTTTTTCTTCAATTGAAAATAATTATTGCAACAGATTCCCAATTAACCTCCCTAACTATGTACTCTTTTCATATATTCTTCAAATTATGACCTGAGAATTACTTTCTAAAATCTAAGTGTGCTAATGTTGCTCCTCTTTACAACTCATCAGTTGCTTCCCATCGATCTACTGAGTAAAATGCAAATTCCTTAGCACCATAAGCAAGATTGTTTAGTCCTTGACTCTTCAACCCTATCTCAAGGGGCTAATTTTTTCTTCATCAGGTACTTTGCCCACAATTAGAGAACAGTGCTTTTATAATGAACCCAGTAGGTGTCTGGATTCATACCATATCATGATTAAATATACAAGGCACATGTTTTATCTTCAAGTTGAATCACAGACATTAACTTTCCCCTCAATATCATTTTATGGTCAAAAATATAAGCCTTTGCTAAAAGAGTTGAATTGAAACATTAATAACAAAGTAGATAGTTCACACAGAACAGTGTTACAGGAGTGTGGTCCTTTGACCACCTGCACCAGAAACAACTGGAAGCTTGTTAAAGCTGCAAGTCTCTGGGCCCTATGCCAGCTCTATCAAATCAAGCCCTGTGGAGGTGGAGCCCAGGAATTGGTCATTTTAATAGGTTTCTCCAGTTGTTCCTGGTGCACACATCAGTTGATGAGCCACCTGCCTGTATGATGACGGTGACAGCAGAATTAAGAAGAATAAAGTAGAAAGAAAAAGCTTTTTTTTTTCTCAAAGAGGTGATAATTTAAAAACTAATTAAATGCATGCAGGGGTTAGATGAGTTGAACATTACCCTAAGTTACCTGATTCAGGATGTTAAGAAAAAATGATCAGGGCTTCCCTGGTGGCGCAGTGGTTGAGAGTCCGCCTGCCGATGCAGGAGACACGGGTTCATACCCTGGTCCGGGAAGATCCCACATGCCACGGAGCAGCTGGGCCCGTGAGCCATGGCCGCTGAGCCTGCGCGTCCGGAGCCTGTGCTCTGCGATGGGAGGGGCCACAACAGTGAGAGGCCCACGTACAGCAAAAAAAAAAAAAAAAAAAAATGATCAAATTTCCCATTTACGATAGGAAAGTTTAGCCTGAAGGAAGCCACAAAGGATAAATGTATGCTCACACTGACGGTGACACTGATAGACATCTGCTAGAAATCTTTTCAGTAAAGTAAGTTCATTAAAAGTACAACTAAATGTGATTGAATTTTTGAATCTTTGCAAGTCTTCATATGAATAATTCACAGATCAGAAAAAAAATCCTTTGTCAGGTCATGCATATGTCTCCTGATTTTTGGTGCAGAAAATATGGTTGCCTTAGTTATACAGGACTGAACCCATGGATTAAGCTCAGCGCAGACAAGTAGAATTGTGTGTCATCCACAGAGACGATAATTGAATCCAGGAGACAGATGGTATTGACCCTGGTACAGTAAACCCACCACATTCAGAACTGTGCAACTTGGCGGTTTCATAATTTCAGCAGAAGCCAGTGCTATGGGCAATCAGCACGGAACTGCTAATCTCTCTTGATAGAACTTTTAGCTTGGCTGACTTATTAATTCAGTCAAGGAAGATGTACCTCCGTCTCTCTTGTTGACATCTTTTAGAATAACTAACTTTTCTTCTCTTCTAATAGTACAAAGATCTGTAAGTCTCTGATTTGGGCATCTCTAACTGTTCGTCTAAGAACAGACAGGGCCTCATTTGTAAAGCAATAAAAAATCCCAAATGGGAGTCTTAAGGCCAGTGGGAAATGCTTTGATGTGAAAGTATGGAAACAGATACTATAGAAGAAGCCAAAGATAGGAGATGCAAACCAGATGAAGACTAATATTACTGAGGCCCAGATTAGAGAATGTGTTTAGGAGTATTTAGTGATTCATGGTATCAACAGCAGCTGAGAAGTAGATATGATAAAGAAAAACTATCCTTTGATGTGGCACTGAGGTTTTTATTGACCTTAAAAAGCCAAGTTGAGGGTAGAAAAATCCAAAGATTTTTAATACACAGTGTTAAGAACTCACTCCAGAAATTTGGTGATGAAAAAAATAGAAAGAGGATTAAAGTTTATTGATGCTTACTGTGTACCTGCCACTTTATATTTGTTATTACATTTCTCCCTCACAACAAGGGTGTGAAAACTAAGGCTCAGAGAAGTAATTAACCAAGGTTAAAACAGCTTCTAAGTGAGAGAAATTGGTTTTGAACCTAGTTCTGTCTTATTCCATATGTAGTATGTATTCTATTGTAAGAGGCTGATCACATGACGCTTAACAGGATTTTGTGACCCACCAGCCTTTTGGCTTTTAGGTCCCTACTTTGGACACTGGAGTAACATCAAGGTTGAGGTAGCAGTTGTGAGGAGTTGATTGGCTGTAGGTTGGAGGAGTGGAAAGAAGCCTTAACGGTACTTAAAGAGTACTAACTCATTTAAGCCTCACAACAATCCTATGATGTAGGTACTATTACCATTTTGCAACTGAGAAAAATGAGGTACAGAGCATTGAAGTAACTTATTCAGTCACCCAGCCAGTTCAAAGCAGTATTCAAACCAAGTTTGTTTGCACTATGCCATATTGCTTGGAGAAATGAAGTCAGGTGTTTGTTCTTGCAGATTGAAGAGGAGCCAGAAGAGAAGGCTGAGAGTGAAAGATCACTTGTTTGGTTTCAGACTAACATCCCTCCTGTGACCCTGAATTCATTCTCTCTCTCTGTCTGCCTGACTCTTGCTCTTTACTGTGTTACTCAATAAAATCCCTCCTCCATCCCTCCTCACATGTTATTGTTCTTATTTTAAACCTCTCATTACTATGGTCCTCTCTTTAAACCTAGTAATCCCATAGCATTCATTCATGACATCTCTAAAACAATCTCTTGTTCTTTATCATGTCTCTCTTTATTCTAATCCATTATGTAGGACAACCTCAAATCCCTACCAAATGTTAGAACCCATTTCCTCTTACCTCTCCAGTTCATCTTACCAACTAGAGCTCTTTTTCTCTCCTGCGAGCACAGATTTCTCTATGGACTCACCAAAGAGGTCTTTTTCAAGTCCATGGAGGTTCTTTCAACTCAGTGGAGTTGAGGAGGTGTGCCAGTGGCACACTCAGAGCTTCACCTTAGAACATGTACCATGAAGTATCGAAGCTGAATGGGGACCCTACTGATCATTAGTCCAACCCTCCCACACCACTCTCTTCAGTGGAAAAATTTGAGGCCCAGAGACTTTTCCTTAAACTGCATATATCTCAAAGTTCATTCATATATTAATCATAACTACGGTAGGCTAGACCCACTTCTCTCCTTGCCACCCCTTTATCACCTTCTCTTTTGTGGGTAACTAGCACTTAGATGACTTTTTCCTCTCTACTTCTTCCTTTGCTATTTTCTCAGCAACATTTATGTTAAGCCATCTATCAATCAATATTTATTTTTAGTGACCGGCCAGATGCCAGAGATAGAGGAGTCATTGCTCTTCTAAACTTTGTTTAATGTTTGCCTTCACGCTACATTTACCACTCACCAACAATAATAGGACTTCATTCAGCCCAGCTCTATTTCAAACCACAATCTTCTTACAAGCTCCCTGATTTCACCAGGACACTCAATTGCTCTGACTCCAATAACTTCACTGAGATCATTGATTCTCTTCATGCTTTGCTGGGCTCCCTCCACAGCCTGACCACCATTACTCACTCCTGTATCTTTTATAGTTCTTGAGTTCTTGTAACCCCCATTTGTTGTCCAACTAACTCTTATCTCAAGCATCTTCTGTAACAACCTCTAACTAACTCTTATGCCCTTACCTATTCAATTATCCTTCCTGTTCATGACCTCTCTCTACCTTGCCTGCCATGCTAATGTGTCTCTGCTTATGTGTCTGCTTTTGCCTGTTGACCAAACATCTTCTTATGTTTTTATCCCCAAATTATTTGCTTGATACTTGCCTGTCTACCATTGGCCTATTATTCCCAATTAGGCAGGTATGCCAATGATCTGCCCCATAGTATGCCTTGCTAGGGATATAGATCACACCCTATAGTAATTCTGCAACATCTCTGGTCTTTTTTTGGGTATTCTCTCCCTCTACACATCTGCCCCACTCAAGTGAACAAAATTGAAGTGGTTAAAGTGTTCTGCCTTAATATTGGCAATTTAAGGCAAGAAAATGATATCTGATAACAAAGGTGCTAATTGCTATTCTTGGCTTTGGTTTATGTTCCGTGTAGTTGATAGAGAAGTGAAGAAAATACTCTAGTTGTGGGATTTGTATTTATGTGAATTTGGTAGATGAACCTAGACTAAGTTATATATGATATGTAAACAACCAGAATATAGGCATGGAAAGCAGTTTATGTGCTCCATAAGGAGGAGCAATTAGTAAATTTATGGTTTGGAGTTGACGTTATTCTTGTAATATGAAAATAACTATTTGTTAGCTAAAGTTAGTTGTTACGCCTTTTTTAAAAAATAAATTAATTTAATTATTTTTAGCTGCGTTGGGTCTTCGTTGCTGCGCGTGGGCTTTCTCTAGTTGCGGTGGCTTCTCTTGTTGCGCAGCATGGGCTCTAGGAGCGTGGGCTTCAGTAGTTGTGGCTCACGGGCTCTAGAACGCAGGCTCAGTAGTTGTGGTGCACGGGCTTAGTTGCTCCGCGGCATGTGGGATCTTCCCAGACCAGGACTCGAAGCCATGTCTCCTGCGTTGGCAGGAGGATTCTTTCTTTTTTTTTTTTTTTTAGCATCTTTATTGGAGTATAATTGCTTTACAATGTTGTGTTAGTTTCTGCTGTATAGCAAAGTGAGTCACCTATACGTATACATATATCCCCATATCACTTCCCTCTTGCATCTCCCTCCCACGCTCTCTATCCCACCCCTCTAGGTGGTCACAAAGCACAAAGCTGATCTCCCTGTGCTGTGCGGCTGCTTCCCACTAGCTGTCTATTTTACGTTTGGCAGCGCATATATGTCAATGCTATGCTCTCACTTCATCCCAGCTTACCCTTCCCCCTCCCCGTGTCCTCAAGTCCATTCTCTATGTCTGTGTCTTTATTCCTGTCCTGCCCCTAGGTTCTTCAGAACCAATTTTTTGTTTTAGATTCCATATATATGTGTTAGCATATGGTATTTGTTTTTCTCTTTCTGACCTACTTCACTCTGTATGAAAGACTCTAGGTCCAGCCACCTCACTACAAATAACTCAATTTTGTTTCTTTTTTGGCTGAGTAATATTCCATTGTATATATGTGGGCAGGCGGATTCTTAACCACTATGCCACCAGGGAAGCCCTGTTGTTATGCCTTGATTACAATGACGAATATATGTTTGTTGATGGAAGCTCTTACCCCACTATAAAATACAAGACATGTTGACTTCAGATATTGATATAAATTATAAACATGCTGTTGTCTAATCATAGGAATTAATGACTTTAATGAAGTCAGATTCTCTTTCTAAAATCACACAAATGAATGGTCTTAGTCATAAAAAGAGAGGCTGTTCCTTATTTATGAATGTATTAATTGTCCTTCAATGTTGGTTTGCTACATTGGAATCCTCATCTCCTGACATTTCTACTAAGGAAGTGATGGTTACCTTTCTTACCCCTCCCTACCACACCCCCCAACACCTAAGTGCTTCTGCCAAACCAAACCAATCCTTTGTTAGTTCCTAAATATATACTTTAATGTAGGTGGAGCTTCAGAGAGCTTTAGAGCTCTCATAACCTTATCACCCTTCCAAAGCCATCCAAATAAATACCCAAGCTATGGAAACGTGATGATGTGTCTTCTATGAAAAAATGGCCTTATCACTTTAAGAGAAGTTTCCTAGACCTTCCTCCTATTCAGCTTATCCTCCCCAATTCCCCCTATATAAAATTTCTTGACCTGTCATGGCCTTTAACAATGTTAATCTCTATGCATGCACAATTATTTCCCACTCCCACCAAAGTTCAACCAATTTCTAATTTTCCTTCAAGAACTGCCTCAAATGTTGCCTTCCATGAGAAGTATTTTCTGATCCTGGACTCAAAATAGTGGATTTTTCTTTTGTGATCTTATACTGTTTTGCTAAAACTATAGCATTTCTCAATTAATATTCCAAAGCTTTACTTACATGAATGTCCCCCATGATAGACTCTCAGCTTCCATATTCAAGAATGATGTAGTTTATATTCTCAGTGCCTGCAACAGTGACTGACATAGGTATTTAATTCATTATTTAATACATGAATACATTATATTTTAAATCAATTATTGCAAAATCTATTAATAAGCATGTCCTCCACAATATAAATTATTTTTATTAAATGCCCACTGCACTGGATGTTGTACAGAATGCATTATGAACTAATCAGACATGAGGTACTCATATAATCTAGACATTTAAAACCTCATAAATTCTGATTATACTAATTTAGAAATTGAGACAATCCAGATGGACCAGCCTCAAGATTACCTTGGTTACAAATTCCTCTCTTCATTTTTGCAAAATAATAGTAACCATATTCAAGTACCCTAGAACAATTTTAAAATGTTTTATATAAAATAACTGATATCCTAATTAACAATAATTCTTGTCCATTTTCATTAAAGCAAATTTCCCTAAGGACGTCTATTAGGATACAGTTTTTGTTAGCTCACATTTAATTATAATATATACTTGAGGGTAATGATACTTACTGAGGAAAGAACTGAAAGTGGGAAAAGAGTGTAGAATCGAACTTGGACTATAGCTCACCCCAAAGGGGCACAGACTCAGAGCAAATTACATTTATACCAAAAGGTCTACTGCAGTTCCTTTCTTCATCTTAAGCCCCAGTATCTTAAAGGCCTCCAATAAATATGTTATTTTCTCTCTCACCTTTTCCCTCATACAAATCTATTCTCAGGAAAGTATCTGAAAGAATTTTAAAGAATGTTCCTAACACCATGGTCCCACATATCCAAATTTAATTAGTTTGTTTGTTTGCTTGGTTTTTTTTTTTTTTTTTTTTGCAGTACATGGGCCTCTCACTGTTGTGGCCTCTCCCGTTGCAGAGCACAGGCTCCGGATGTGCAGGCTCAGCGTCCATGGCTCACGGGCGCAGCTACTCCACGGCATGTGGGATCCTCCCAGACCGGGGCACGAACCCGTGTCCCCTGCATCGGCAGGTGGACTCTCAACCACTGCGCCACCAGGGAAGCCCTGCTTGTTTTTTAGTGTGGTAAAATATACATAAAATTTACCACTTTAATCTTTTAGGTGTACAGTTCAGTGGCATGAAGTACATTCATGTTGTTGTGCAAACATCGCAACCATACATACCCAAATTTAATTTTAATAGAGATTGAAACCTTAAAGTACAAATAAAGTCTGGACTGTGTTTTCAGCCAGTTGATGAGAAAATACCTGTGTGAGGTGGAGTGGGCCTTCCTTAGATCTGTGAAATCACTTCATTGTGATTCTATTGCCTGCTACTCAATGGTGACTTTTATTAGCCTTGTGCTATGTGAAGGGCACAGATGTCGGGATATTGGTTTCACCTCCTCGTGATGGTATACATTTTTTCTCACGATGAACAAAAGTTCTGTCAAAGTTAAAGAATTATCCTTTATTATGAAGTGGGTAAATGTGTCCCACTGAACCCCTACAGGCTTCCAGGGCCTTTCCAGAGACAAAGCAAACCTTTCCTCTTTTCTAACATTTAATGAATATTGAGAGAGCATCTGAAATCACATTTTTTCCCAGAAGTAAGTCTTCTGAGTATATTCATCTCTTGCCTCAGCTAACCTTAAAATTCCAGTGGGAATCTTTTGTTATGAAATAGGAGTTACTGTACTTTTAACATGTGAGGCACATTTCTGCTAGTATTCCAGTTTCACGTTGTTATAAATTCATTTAATTGGTGACTGGTTTAACGATTGTGTAATCTCTCTGGAAGTATAGAATGGAGTGAAGAGCCAGAAGTGGATTTTTGGTTATAGTTGACATCAAGATCGATCTTCCTCCAAGAGGAAACTAAATGTTAATTTGCAGTCAAATTGTATGTAGACATGTGGTTGTTGGAGGGGGTGGCAGAGAAGCTGAAGAGAGAAGAATCTAAAATGGAATCTGGTATGAATGGAACACCAAGAGAATCAGGGTAATGAGATTCCAGTCTCAGCTTTACTGTCTTAACTTTTCCCATTGCTGTCCCTATCCGTAAAATGGACAGAATTTCCTTCCCTTGCCTACTAAAGGGGCTGGTTGAGGATAGGGATATTTTGAGTGCCCTTTTTAAAAGGCCCTACTCATGTTTAACAATTAACTGTCATTGTAAAGGCAAGCCACAGAATAAGAGAGTTATTTGCAGTTCATATATTCAACAGAGGACACATCAGAATATATAAAGAACATCCAGAAAGCAATTTAAAACCACAGTATACTCATAGAAAAAATGGATAACAGATTTGAATAGGCACTTCTCCAAAGAGGATATCTAAACAGTCAATAAGTATACAAAGGATGTTCAATGTCTGTAGTCATCAGGGAAATGCAAATTAAAACCACACTGACATGTAACCACAAAACCCAGAATGGCTAAAACGAGAAAGACAAAAAATATCAAGAGCATTGGTATGAATACATTCTGGTGGAACATAAACTGAGACAACAATTCTGGAAAACTCTCATAATATCTTCTAAAGCTCAGTGTATGTACACACTATAACCCAGCAAGTTCACTTCTAGGTAATAAACCAACATAAATACTCTTATATGATCAACATATGATATGTACAAGAATCCTAATAGCAGCACTATTCATAAAAGGTAAATATTGGATTCAAATGTTCATCAACAGTATGGATAAATGCATTACAGTATGCCAAAAGAGTACACAAAAGAATGCATAAAGTATGATTCCATTATGTGAAGTACAAACACAAGCAAAACTAATACATGTTATGAATCAGGAGAGTAGCCACCCTTATCTAGGGAATGACTAGAAGGAGACTTGAGGAGGGCTTCTGGGATGTTAGTTTTGTTTTATTTTTATCTGGATGCTGGTTACATGGGGGCGTTCAATTTGTGAAAATTCATTGAGCTGAAAACTTAGGTTTTCTTCACTTTTCTGCATGTGTTATACTTCAATAAAACTTTAAAAAGCATCACTAACATTTTTTTATCAGGACTCTGAGACCCTGGTTGGTTCCGATATTCTTTGCACATGTGCTAGCAGGCAAATATTGATAATTTAATCTATTTTTTCTAGCTTATCATCTGAAAATGGGTTGATACTTACTCTACCTGTTAGGACTCTCTTTATATTATGTCATTTCCCTTTTGTGAGGAGAGAAAAAGTTTTCCCAATACCCACCCAGTACATTTCTACTGTGTGTATTTAAGTTTTATGGTCTTTATGGTGGAGGCAAGCAACACATTCAGGTTTTTACCATTGAGTATGATGTTAACTATGGGTTTGTCATATATGACCTTTATTATGTTGAGGTAATTTCCTTCTATTCCTAGTTTGTTGAGAGTTTTTATCATGAATGGCTGTTGAATTTTGTCAAATGCTTTTTCTGCTTCTATTCATATGATCACATGATTTTTACCTTTTATTCTGTTAATGTAATGTATCACATTAATTGATTATCATATGGTGAACCATTCTTACATACCAGGGATAAATTCCATTTGGTCATGGTGTATAACCCTTTTAATATGCTATTGAATTTAATTTACAAGTATTTTGTTGAGGATTTTTGCATCTATGTTCACCTGGGATGTTGGCTTGTAGTTTTCTTTCCTTGTGGTGTCTTTGGCTTCAGTATGAGGGTAAGGCTGGCCTCACAAAATGAGTTTAGAAGTGATCTCTCCTCTTCAATTTTTTGGAAGATTTTGAGGAATATTAGCATTAATTCTTGTTTAACTGCTTTGTAGAATTCACTCATGAAGCCATCTGGTCCTGGGCTTTTCTTTTTTCAGAGGTTTTTGATTACTGATTCAGTTTCCAAACCAGTTATAGGTTTGTTCAGACTTTCTATTTCTTCATGATTCAGTCTGGTAGGATGTATGTTTCTAGGTATTTATCCGTTTCTTCTAAGTTATCCAGTTTATTGGTGTTTAATTGTTCATGGTGGTTTCACAACCCTTTTTATTTCTGTGGCATCAATTGTAATGGCTCTCTTTGTTTTTAGAAGAGTAAAAATAATGTTTTATTTTTCCCCTTTAAAGAAACATGCTGCATAAAAGTGATGACTTGGAATAACATTATGTAAAAGGATATTTTTACACATAAAATTTTAATAGAGAAACTCTGAAGCTAGTCTGCCCATAAATACTTACTGAAAGGCTTACCATATATTTGGCAATATAGCAGTAGCAGAACAGTGACAAATAGAAAGATCTAGATCATGTTAGTCTAAAATAAAATTTTACACAAACTTCTGCTACCAGTCTTATCCAGCCCCCCATTACTTTTGATCTAAATCCTTTTTTAAATTATAGGTGATATATAATATTATATTAGTTTCAGGTGGACAACATAGTGATTTGATATTTTTTATAGATTATACTCCATTTAAAGTTATTATAGAATATTGCTATATTTCCTGTGCTGTACAATATATCTGTGTATCTCATTTTTTTAATCCATAGTAGTTTGTACCTCTTAATCCCCTACCCCTATCTTGCCCCTGCCCCCATCTCTCTTGCCAATGGTAACCACTAGTTTGTTCTCTATATCTGTGAGGTAATGATGCTTTTTTCATTTCTGATTTTATTTATTTGTGTTTTCTTTCTTTTTTTCTTAGTCTAGCTAAGAGTTTTTCATTTTTGTTTAGATTTTCAAAACACCCAACTCTTAGTTTTGTTGACCTTTTCTATATTTTTATATTTCCTATTTTATTTATTTCTGTTCTAATCTTTGTTTTTTCCTTTCTTCTTCTAACTTTGGGTTTAGTTTGTTCTTCTCTTCTAGTTCCTTCAGGTGTAAAATTAGGTTATTTATTAAGATGTTTCTTCCTTTAATGTAGGCATTTATCACTATGAATTTCCCTCTAGTATTGCTTTTGCTATAGCCCGTGAGTTTTGGTATGTTGTGTTTTCATTTTTGTTTTTCTCAAGGTATATTTTAATTTCCTCTTTTATTTCTGCTTTGGTCAAATGATTGTTCAAAAGTGTGTTGTTTAATTTCCAAATATTTGTAATTCTTCCAGTTTTTCTTCTGCTATTGATTTTTAGTTTTATCCCATTATGGTCATAAAAATACTTAATATGATTTCAGTCTTCTTAAATTTACTAAGACTTGTTTTGTGACCTAACGTGGGATCTATTCTGGAGAAAGATCCATGTCTTCATGGACTGAGCTCATGCAGGAGAAGACACTAACCATGTAACCTAGCCAGAGATTCTGGAGGCCTCTACCAACTCTCAGTTCCCAGGAAAAACCAAGCAGCTGTAGTATTGGTTGGCTTGCTCTATGTTGAGAGAGCAGGAAGGAGGAGCCATGGCATCTACCAGCCCAAGCTGCCACCTCCATTTTTCCATGGGAGGCTAGACTGTGCTGGACCCATCAGAGCTCCAAGACTGGCAAGACAGAAGCCAGTCCTCTGGAAATCTCCCTTAGAAAATTTGGGGCACAGGACATGTGAACCAACCCCTTCCTTCCCCTGGGTGAAGCTGGGAGCTAGGGGGTCTCTTCCTGATTCTATCGTGCTGCAGCAGGGGCAGGGGTTCTTGTGAGAGAGTGTCGTGAATCTTCGTACCAACTTTGGTGAATGTGGTTTTGTGTTCTCCCAAGGTGCAGGAGCCTTTCAATTTGTTTTTGATTTCTCACAAAGATAATTTGTCCATGAATTGTTACTGAATCAGTGTGTTTGTAGGGGGAAGGATTGTCCAGGGCTTCCTCCTCTGCCATCTTGCTGACCTGACTCTCTAGAGAAAATTGGTCCTTATCTCTAATCAAATCACAGTTTTGAATCTCTCAACGTTGTTTTCTGTCAATAGAGAATGCCATCAAGTAGTTCCTTTCACCATGTTCACCATGGTCTAACTAGCCAAGCCCACTCTCTTATTTATCCTTATCTTCTCTTTATCCACAATTCAGCCCTCATCCTTCTTTCACCTTCTTGTCCATTTACCATCTGCCTTCATCCCTCCCTTTCTCCTCCTCATTCTCTGCTCCTTCCTTCCTTCTGTATTCTTTATACTTTTCTAACTGTGATGGTTGACATCTTGTTGTCGATCTTTGCCTATCCTAGGTATGTTTTTCCTAGAAGTGTGTGCATGTGGGAGTTGTTGGGGATTGTAACCAACTATGGTTGCATGAATTTGAAGGACCTATATGGGAGGGTGCAAACATCTGATGATGATGCTTGTATATATGTGAATAAGGACAGTCACATATGCTCCAACAGCATCCGTGAAAAAGATAATCTTAATCCCTTCTCTTTTTTTTTTTTTTTTTTTTTTTTTGCGGTACGCGGGCCTCTCACTGTTGTGGCCTCTCCCGTTGCGGAGCACAGGCTCCAGACGCGCAGGCTCAGTGGCCATGGCTCACGGACCCAGCCACTCCGCGGCATGTGGGATCTTCCCAGACGGGGGCACGAACCCGTGTCCCCTGCATCGGCAGGCGGACTCTCAACCACTGCGCCACCAGGGAAGCCCAATCCCTTCTCTTTTTTTTCTTTTTTCCTACCAAAGTGACTTTGAGGTTCTCTTTCATGGTTTTCATTGTAGATGGCCAGATCAGGATAGTCTGCTACCTCCTCACTCTGATGTCACCACCTATATCCTTTGTAAACACACATAATTTTTCTGTTTCTGTGTTTCTCTTTGGGGGAACAATTTAGGATTTGAGATGGAGAGAATAAAGTCCAGGGTCAGCTTCATGGGCATATGATCTCTGGAGTCATACAAGGCTTCACACTCAAAAGTACTCCACACTTGATTTAATGCTCTGCTGTCACTGTCTTGAGAGCCTTAATAATTTTATCTTTGAATTTGTGTTTTGTAAGTGTAGTAGAATGGGATGAGTCATGTGTATGAGCAGAGAAGATACATGCAATATGTGTGTCCATCACTATTCCTTGCCACTGTATTTGCATATAGCATTCATGATGCCCCAGAGCACAGAATTCCAGTGGACCCACCCTGCGTGGGAGTTCAACATGTCTAATAGTGAGTAAGGGAGACGCTGTCAGCCATAGAGGCCACACTTTCCATTCCAATAAGAACTTGCTTCTAACACAGAAAAAAAGCAATAGCATCCTAACAAACATGAACTATCAAGGAACCCTTCTTATCTCCTTTCTTACTTGTGCTACCTCCCCAAATCATCCAACCTCTTAAGCTGAAAACAATGCATATAAAAAAAGAGAAAGATACAGCAAACCATTCTTCCTTTTCCTTTTAGTCCTTCCATATTCATCAGCAAACTGAAGGTAGAGAGTATCAGTAGAATATGAGTGTAAAAATAAATTAAATAAAAACGGTTGAGGGCTTCCCTGGTGGCACAGTGGTTGAGAGTACGCCTGCCGATGCAGGGGACACGGGTTCGTGCCCCGGTCCAGGAAGATCCCACATGCCGCGGAGCGGCTGGGCCTGTGAGCCATGGCCGCCGAGCCTAAGCGTCTGGAGCCTGTGCTCTGCAATGGGAGAGGCCACAACAGTGAGAGGCCCGTGTACCACAAAAAACAAAAAAAAAAAACAAACAAAAAAAACGGTTGAGTTAGTTTTGTGCAACGTTTCCACAGTTCTGGTAAGAACAAAATACATAGGCAAGTATGGGCTATGAAATATGAATTGTGTCTTTTCAGTGATTTCACATAGGAGTTCAGTACTCTTATATTTGCATTTGAAAGAGGCATTTCACAATATAAAGATGAATGGTAAAATTCATGCTAATACTTTAATGTTTTTACTATTTAAAATGGCTTTCAATAGCCAATAGAAAGCACTATCACAAGATGAGAGAGAGACAGAGACAGAAACAGAGACAGAGAAGGGTGGTATTTTAGTACCTTTAATGACACTTTTTTGAACAAGGAGACCCACATTTTCATTTTGCCCTGGCCCCTGAAAATTATGTAACTCACCCTGTTTAGGTCTGATATTGTTTCTGCTGTTCTATTTTGGGGAGAGTGGGTATTCCTTTTCATCCAACAGAAATGGGCTGCTGAAAGTTTCACTGTTCAAACAGAAGAATAGAAATAACTGTTTCTTCTCCTTCCTATTAATCTATAACCCTCTAAGTTCGTTGTTGTGCAGTTTCTCTATTGGATTCAAAGATCCTCCCCATTAGAACAATATGACTATAAGATGGCATTAGAAATGAGATCAGAGTAAAATTTTCTGTTTGCTCATAAGTACTTATTCATTCAACATATATTTATTAATTGCCTACTATGTGGTAGTCACAGTTCTATGTGTGTGACATGGCAGTGAACAATGCAGGCAAAGTCCCTGCCTTCAGAAAGCTTAAATACTCTATCATAATAACATTTAATGCATTACTAATTGGTGAAGAATGAGGAATCTTGGGTTCTCCTATCAGCAAATAATATATTTGTCATGAGTTCACACAGCTCTGTCTACATCATTATGATGAAAAGAAGAGTGTCAAGTGATTTAGATGATGAAATTCTTCAATTTAGGTATGAAAACTTTCCTTTTACCCCAATGGCGTGTTTTTCCATTCAAATTATCTAAGTAAATGTTTCAACTTTTTGTCTCTATGTAACACTCACTAAATATTTTTTCTCTTTGGAGTCATCTGATCAGTCTAATAAGTGAATAGCACCCTTCTCATTCATCCAGCCTAAACAACTCACTGTCGCCTTTGGTCTCTTTTCCCTTGCAGCCCACGTCTAATCAGCTCCACTCCACAGAAGTACTGAGATTTATTTCCTCCTCTCCTCTATCCATTATTATCTCCCTGCAATAGTTTGTTATCTGATCTCCCTGCCTCTGGATCCTGAGGCCACTCTCCTCACAGTTGTCATATTGATCATTCTAAAGAATGACTCCAATTGCCACTCCAGGCCTCAAATTTTTCAGTGGCCCCCCATTGCCTACTGGATGCAATCCACACCCCTCAACCCGGCAGTCACAGTTCTTTACAATATGCCCCCAATCTACCTCTTTAGCTTCATTCCTTTACATCTTGAACACTCGCCAAAACTAATCTCTCATTCTTTCTTAATATATCCCATGTTGCTCATATTATTCCCTTCCTTTTAAGCCACATCTTTACACATATAAATCCTACCTATCCTGCAAATTCAAATCTCATTTCGTGAAGCCTTTTTTTAAACCCCCAAAGCCCCAAAAGAAAATAATTTCTCCATCCTCTGAAACCTAAAATATCAAATTTGAACATTTCCTACAGTATTTACCTCTTTATATTTTTGCTATAAAATTTTGTACTATGATTTTATGTCATTTATAATATTTTATATTTAGAAAATAACTATGCTTTTACAATAATTATTAAGCATGATAATTATTATAATGTGCCTTCAGAGATTTGAAACTCATACCTGGTCCATAGAATATACTAAAAAATGTTGGAAGAATGAGCATATGGATGGATGACAATAATAAGTTGTTCCCCAGAATATGAGCTGAATACCAAGAGGGCTAATGAAGATGGAAAAGCTCTCTGAAATCTGCAGCTGAAAAATCCCTTTAGGTACAAAGTGTAAATATTTGACAAATAAAAAAATCAACCCATGAGGAACAATCTTATTTGTAGGAAAAAAAGCCTTGTATTCTAGTAGAACAAAACAAAACAAAAAACAAGCAAAATACAGGATAGCTAATCTTGTGGAGTTATCTGAGATGAGAACCAGACCTCATGAGTCCCTTATTCCTTCATGCCTTCACATTCTGTCCCTGAAATGTCTTGTATTACACCCCTTCCTATGTACTCCCACTGCCTGGCTCCAGAATTTTATATACTTTTTTTATCTGTACCATTGCAAATTACTTACTGTTTTTGCTACCTCCAGTTGTACCAAATTTTACAAATGCTTTAAGAGCAGCTGAAACATCAATCTTCCCCCTACTTCAAACTTTTGCCTACTTTCCTTTATCCCCTACCTAGATAAAGTCTAACTTCTTAATAAAGACATTCAAGGCTTTTCAGAGTCTGACTCCAACCTATTTGCAATGGTCATCATTGATATTTCTAGCTGCTTCTCCAACATCTTCTGAATAGGTTTTCTATGTTTAGAAAAATGTCACTGTATTTAGGCTCACTCTTCAGCTGTCAGAACTCAAATTTCTAGCCTCCCTTGCAGCTAGGAAGCAGACATTTAATCTAGGATCAAACAGGCACACTCATGTGAGACATTGATTTGCGAGTGTGTAACATGAGGAAACTGGCTCTGTGAGGAGTTCTCACTTTGCTGGCACAAGTGGTGGTAGAGGCATCCAACTTTCAGGAGCAGCAGCAGCACAGACGTGGCATTGGTACTGGCGGCAGTACCAGTTGCAGTCAAGTTGAGTTCCTGGCACTTAGTTTTTGGCAGTGGTAGAAATTGCAATTTCCTTCTCATCAGGCCAGTTCTGTGGTGTGGTTTTGGGCATTATTCCTGGAAGATTAGCCTTAAGCCTGTTTCTTCAGCCCTCCCAATAATACTATGAGCCACCTAATAACTGTTAATAAATGTCTTTATGCTTTAAATAGCTGGAGTGCATTTTGTTGTTTGCAACTAAGAAATCTAACTTACTCTTCATTTAGCCTTGGGTTTTTTTGTTTGTTTGTTTTTACCATTTCTCTCATGTGTGCTGCCACACCAGATTACTTACCCATGACTCCATGCCTTTCCTCCTTCTTTTTTCTTAACATACACTGCATTGTCCCCACTCTCTCAAGCCTAGTTAATTCCTACTACTCTTCAAAATCTGGCATTGAAAAACTTTGGGCTTATGTTCCAGGACCATCTTTCACCTTCATAATTTTCTTCAGCATAGAGTTCACACTCTTCCTAAGCATCCCAAACTCAGCTGTCTTTCAATGAAGTTTATATTCTGAGGCTGTCCTTGAAGACATAGCACCTGCCACATAGAATTCCCCAAAATGTTCATCCCTTTATGACAGCTTGACTTCATTGTTTTACCAGGAGTCTTTTTCCTTAACTAAGTTTGTGTTTTTATTACAAGAGTAATACATAAATATATTCTCATTGTAAAAAATCAAACACAAGAAAAGCAAAAAAAATTATCTCTTTATAAGCAACTCTAAATTCCAGAGCAAAAAATGTATCTGTGTTATTCCTGCTCTGTTTTTAAGAACATAGTTCACACTCAATAGATATTTGTTGAATGAAAAAATGATTCTTCCTCTTCCCATGAAAGAAGTGAAAATATGGGGGCTTCCCTGGTGGCGCAGTGGTTGAGAGCCCGCCTGCCGAAGCAGGGGACATGGGTTCGTGCCCCAGTCCGGGAGGATCCCACATGCCACGGAGCGGCTGGGCCCGTGAGCCATGGCCGCTAAGCCTGCGCATCCGGAGCCTGTGCTCTGCAATGGGAGAGGCCACAACAGTGAGAGACGCGCATATCGCAAAAAAATAAAAGAAAGAAGTGAAAATATGACTTAGATTCAACAAGACAGAAGGTCTCTCTTATGGCTTTGATTCTTGAGTGAGTGAAAGAACGCTGTGCTGCAGTACTCCATGGAGCTTCTGTTTTGTGGCTTGGCTTTGGGTCCTGCCTCCTTGGTTCCACACAACTTTCTAAGCCTGATCCTCCAGCTAGCCACTGATTCTCTGAATCCCTGAGGATCTTCCAACAAATTCCCTTTTTGTCTAAGATCATCACAGCCAGTTTCTCTTTCTGGAAATCAAGTACCTTGACTGACACATCTTTCTTAGATGATTTATGCTAATCTTTCCTATTTTCTTCTCCCCAGAGCTTCATCCACATGAAGATACTGGCATATAGTTCACATCTAGTGATATCCTGCTTTTATGGATCATTACTATTGCATGGGCAAAATTGTAAATTTTTATAACTAGAAAAGATCTTAAATATCTTGTTTGATTTTCTTATTTTAAAGAAAGGAAACTGAAACTCAGAGATATGTTGAATCCATTATCCAGGTCTCTAGAACCTTGGTCTTTTATTCCCACTGTAAATCTTTATGCCTCTCTATAGACTCTTTGAGGAAGTCCTAATTACATAGCTCCAAAATGCCCTTAAAGTTTAAGAGTAAGATTACTTCACTTACCTCACATTTTCTCTTGGGAGGCAAGAGAAGGTAATTCTTCCCCAAAGAATGCATTTACCCTTTTAAATTTGCAATACCTTTTGTACTTTAGGAAAAAAATTAATAAAAAGAATACAGAGAAGTGAACAATTAGTTATATTCCCACCACTATGGGTTAACAACGATTATCCTTTTGTGGTATTTACCTCTAGTCCTTTTTCTTTTTTAACTATATAGAAAATTACATAGAAATTAAAATCTCCTTTAGGGACCACCCTCATTTCTATTGCACTCTTTTACCTGCCAAGGGGAAACTACTACCAGAATTTGGTATATATCTTTCTAGTCCATTTTCTATATAAACATATTATATCTATAACTAATACATAATATTGTGTGTTATTACATGTGTGTTTTTCAAATTATATAAACGATATGAAGCATATTGTTTTGTATATCCCTAATATAACTCAGTATTATATATTTGACATATAATACTCTATTGTGAGAATGTACCATATTTTATCAAATCTATTTCCTTTATATGGGCATCTAGTTGTTTCCAATATTTTACATTTATCAATAATGTGCCAACTGAAAAAACTGTGGGCTTCTCTGTATTTTTTTGGAGGAATATCTTCAGAGTAAATTTCTAGAAGTTGAATTGCTGGGTAAAAACATACGTAGTTGTGTTAAACAATGCCAAATCCCTCACCCTGCCATAAAAGTTGCACCATTTTGTATTCAATCCAGCGATGTATGAGAGTGACTTTTATTCACAGCCTCTACAACAGTGTTTTATTGAGGCTTTGAACTTTTGCCAATCTGTTAGATTGTAAATGATATCTTGGATTAGTTTTAATTGCATTTCTTTTATGTTGTGTCAAATTGTACATCTCTTCATATCTTCAAAGGTCATTCACATCACTTTAAAAATTATCTGTTCATGTCTTTTGCCTGTTTTTTAAGTTGAGTTTGAGTATTTTTTGTTCTTACTTTATGAGTTCTGTACGTAGTAAAGATACTATGATATATGCTGAAATCCTTTCTCCCAGTTTACAATTTGTCTTTAATTTTTCTTATGTTGTTTTGCATGCATGTTAAAATATTTATAGTTGAATTCATCAATATTTTTCTTTATTAAATCTGGATTTTGAATCTTAGGTAGAAAGCCTTTCCCACACTCAACTTGTATAATTTCACTTTTTACATTGAATCTCTCTCCTCTACTAGAGTTTATTCTTCCCGATGGTGTGAGGTATGGATCCAATATTTTCTTTTGCAAATCGTTATCTAATTGTTCCAACACTACTTAATAAAAAGCCCATCTTTGTCCCTAAGATTTAAAATGCTGACTTTATCATATACAAAATTTCCATATGACTACCTATTTCTGAACTTTTATTCTATTCCACTGGTCTATCTCTCCATTACTTTCTAATATGTTATTGATGGCATATATTAAAAATTGATTTCTATATGTCAATATTATAGCTATCTTCTTTCTGTACTCTGTTTAGCTGTATTAGTTTATTAATTGGGGATTACTATGTAGATAATATTTCTGCAAATAATGACATTTTCCCTCTTTTTTAGCATTTCATAATCATTTTCTTCTATGAAGTTGCCAAACTTTATACCATTCTTTTTTTTAAACTCTCATTCATTAGCTAAGACTCTAGTAATATGTTGAATAATAATACTACTGGCCAGTATCCTTGTTTATTTTTTTATTTTAGTGGGGAGGGTTTTAATGACTCACAGCTAAATATGATATTTGATGTAAGTTTCTGGTAGATACTTTTTGTGAAGTTAAAAAAGGTCTAATTAATTTTCTATGATTTTTACAAAATTATGCATGTATGCCAAATTTTACTAAGTGCTTTTTACCCCCAAAATCTATTGATGTTTTTATGCTATTTTTTTCTTCTGCAATCTGTTAATGTGTAAATTTCATTGTTAGATTTTCTAAAATTTCTCTACCCTTTATCATTGACACACTATCCTTCTTTCCCCCAACTTTATCAAGATATATTTGACATTTAATATTATGTAAGTTTAAGGTGTTACAATAATGATTTGATATATGTATATATTGTGAAATGATTACCATGGTAAAGTTAGTTAACACATCTATCACATCATTTAGTTACAGTTTTTTGAGATACTGTTCTTTTTAATTAGGGGTTCTATTTATCAATATTTTATTTGGGATTTTCCCATCTGAATTCATAAGTGATATTAGCCTACAATTCTCTTTCCTTGTGCTATCTTTTTTTCCAGGTACATAAACTGAGGAAAAATAAATTGTATAGGGTCCATTTTTTTGAATTCTCTTGAAGAGTTTGTGTAGGATAAAAATTATTTCTTCCTTGAATGTTTTCTCAGAGTACCACCTGGGCCTCATGTATTTTTTTAGGAAATATGTGTTTGACTACTGTTTAAATTTCTTCTGTAATTGTTGGTATATTCACATTTACTATGTCTGCTGGGCTAATTAGGGCAATCTTATTTATATTTCCTTTTCATCTAGGCTTTCAAAATAACTTATATAAAGTAATATATAGTATTATTTTGTACTATCTCTTATACTATTTATAATTTCATCTGTATTTGTAGTTTTTCTCTTTTGGTTTGTGGTTTATATTATTTGTGTCTTTGCTTTTATTTTATTTTCTTGATTATACTTGTTAAAATTTAATTCATTTCATTTAGGATTTTTGTGTCTATGTTCTCAAGTGTGTAAAAGACTTGCTAACAGCATCTAAAGATTTTGAAAGAAGCAATTCACAGGGCTCTTTGAGAGGCACAATAGAATGGATAAGCAAAAACTGTTAGGAATGTCCACCAGAGATAGAGAAGATCATTTGGGATTTGTCAGGGGGTGCAAAAGAAAAATAAGGTAAAGAGTCAAGAGTTTGAGAACAAGGTAAATTCTCAAAAGCTGTGGAAGATCATGAGTCATATAACTCAGACGAGACAAAGGGTCACACCAAGGGCAGGTTCTGTTTCTCAGGGAGCAGAGGGGAACAGTGAAGAACATGAACTACATAGAAGGCATTGCCAGGAGAATCAAGGATCAGATGGTGGGAAGGTAGAAAGCCTGGGGATTTGGGAGTTAATAGATAAATTGAGGGGTCGGGGGAGGGAACTTAGAAGGTGCATGCAGAAGGAGGTAGGCAATGAAGATTTTGCCAGTGTTCTCCCAGAACATGAAAAGTGGAAGTTACTGCTATCATAAGCTTGTATTTTTGCCATAGCTGGAGTGAAGTCAAGGATTTGAGGTGTGGAAGAATAATAAAAACAATGATCTTTTAGTGAAGAATTAATACTGTTCTAAATGTTTTCTATATATGACTAATTTTGTCCTCATAGCAACTCTGTAGTGTAGGTATTATTATTGTCCATATATTACAAATTAGTAAGAGGAGTCATAGTGAGATTAAGCAATTCACCCAAGGTCATCCAGCTAGTAAAGTGACAGAACTGGGATTTGAGCCTTTTAGACTCTAACTGTAGGTCTGTCTTACCCTACAGTCCATCTGCTATACATAGGGCTGCTTCTGCTCCTTCTTTGCCTTTTCCTACAAACCCTCTTATGTGCTCAATTTTTCTCCTGTAATTCAGCAGAAACATCATAGCCATTTTGTTAAATCCAAAGAATATGAAGGGAGCAGTGCACTCTTTTTTTTTTTTCATTTTTTTAATACTTTATTTTTTTGAACAGTTTTAGGTTTACAGGAATTTTAGCAGAGAATACAGAGAGTTCCCATATAGCCACCCCTCCAATACACACAGTTTCCCCTATTATTAACCTCATGCATTAGTGCGGTACATTCGTTACAACTGATGAACCAATATTGATATGCTATTATTAACTAAGTCCATAGGTTACATTAGGGTTCACTCTTTGCGTTGTACGTTCTTTCGTTTTGACAAATGTATAGTGACAAGTATCCACCATTACAGTATCATAAAAAATATTTTCACTGCCCTGAAATCCCCTGTGCCCCTCCTCTTCATCCTGAGCCCCAGAGCCCCTGTGCCCCTGGCAAGCACTGATCTTTTACTCTCCTTATAGTTTTACTTTTTCCAGAATTTCATACAGTTGGAATCATACGGTATGTAACCTTTTCAGACTAGGTTCTTTCACTAAGCAATATGCATTTAAGATTCCTCCATGTCTTTTTTGTTATTTGATAACTCATTTATTTTTTTTATTTTATTTTTTTTAAAGTTTATTTATTTATTTTTTTAATTAGTTTCTGCTTTATAACAAAGTGAATCAGTCATACATATACATCTGTTCCCACATCCCTTCCCTCATGCATCTCCCTCCCTCCCACCCTCCCCATCCCACCCCTCCTAACAGTGTACTCTTGACACGGTAATTTATTGTGGTATATGTTTCTGGGATAGTGTCTCTGTGATCTGTGGAGGGGATTCCCAACTTGCCATATTCTTTGTTCTGTCCAGACCCCATAAAACTCCAATAAATGGTCAGTAAGACTGTGTGCCATTGGGTGGCAAGTGTTGGTGATATAAAAGAAAAAGAGCTATGTAGGTCTGCTGTGATTATGACTAATTCCTGATTTCTGATTCTTTACTATAGAGTTATAAAAGTTGTTGTGCAGTGAGCTTAATTTAGAAGTCTTGAGTAATGGAGAAATGGGATAAAAATCCTTTTGGAATTAATCTCCTTCGAATATCTTTCAGCAAATTAGGATTCTTGCACAGGAAATTTCCCATTGCATTTTCATTCATCAAAATAGAGAATTTCCATTTCAAGTAGTCACTACTGCATGCACAGAAATGAGGTGGGCAGCTGGAGAGTTAGGCCTTTAGTGTTTAACTGTGAGGAAAAACCCAGTATTATATTCAGGACATGGTATCCATGGCAACCTGCCCAGCAGCTATTTAACTTTTCAACCTATCAAAAGATGATTTCTTTAGTTTTCGTTCAATTTTCTTCCTCTGATTTTTTTGGTCCGTAGTCATAATCATTCCTGGTTCACGTGGTGTTATTGCTCACCACACAATAAAAACACTGAATGATCATATTAGATCATCATTAGTATGTTTATCAGAGGTAAATATGAAAATCTTCATAATCCTGAGTCCACTAATTAAAAATCTTTGAGGGTTGTGGTAAGGCAAGGCTGGACTAAACCTCATCTATGCACTAGCTAAAGACAGAAAGCTTGCTAAGCAGATACAATTGGAGGTGCAATTTTTAAATTGTATTCATATACATGTAAACAATTGTTAGGCCCATTGCAGCAGTCTTGATGACTTTTACTGTTCAAGGAGGGGAGGTTGTAATGATTTACTTTCCTGGTTAACCAAAGGTTAAGCAGAAAACCTTGATATTCCAACCCTCGTTACAAATTCCTCTGAAAGATGCTAGTTTACTTTCCTGCTTTAGCAATGCAGTCTACTGAAGATAACTGGCTCTTTCTTCGATGCCAGAGGATCCTGCAGTCCCCAAGGCTCATGACTCTGGAATTCACTGATCTTTGTTTGGAACCACATATGTAGCTGCAGAGACCGGAGGATGTAGAAGAGAGCGTTCAGTGTGTGCTGGTGCCAAAACATACTCTGAAAGTTTTTGTTTGTTTGTTTTGAAAATAAATCCTTGATATCAGGTTTTTTACCTGAGGCCAAAGGTTGTTTATCTGAAGCAGCACAGTACTCTAGTTAATAGCACAGACCCTGGAGTCAGCCTGTTTGGGTTCAAATCTGGGTTCTAACTCTTAAGTGACTGTATGATTTTGAGTAAGGTACTTAATCTTCCTAAGTTTCCTCATCAGGAAAATGAGGCTAATCATCAAATCTACTTTATACAGTAATAATGAGGAATGAATATGACAACCCAAGTAAACTGCTTAGAACAGTGCTTGCCTGGTATGTAGGAAGTACAAAATAAACATTAGCTATTGTTATTACTCTGAAAGATGGAGTGCCAAGGTAGAATCTGCTTCATTGAAAAACCCTCATAGCTGGGTTCAAGGTAATTGCAATTGTTCTAAACAATCCATTCTGAACTCTTTGTGGAAAGCCAGTCCTTCACCAGGCAAAATTGTCTTAACATAGTTTGAGTAACTGTTTGCACTTGAAAGTAATAAAAATGCATGTCTTTAAAAATATTGTGTATTTCAGACTTTCCGCTACTTCAGCTTAGCCCTACCTCCAGTGACTTACAATAATGAGATTATATTGGGCATTGACTTAGCCATCTGTATGTGTGCCTTCAAATGTTTGCCAACACAGAGAACAATTTGAAAAGAAAAAAAGGATTTTTTTTTTATTCCCTTTGTCTGTCTAATTTCTGCTTTCCAATGGTTAGAAGATGCTCTCAATTTTACAGGATTTTTTTTTTTTTGCTTTTCAGATAGCTGCAGTTGTTTTTGCATTTGTTTTTTTTTTGCCTTTCTATCATGAGATGTGCATGCTTATTTTCTTAGAAATACATTTCCTAAAAGTTTGAATTATTTAAATACATATATTTTATATAAACTAATATGATCATTTTGCACTTGCACAATTGTTCTGGGAAGTCAATCTACTGGAGAATGTAGAAAAGGTGATTAGAATTTACTTTAGTGTGTGGAATGCAAAGGCTTGATAGAAAATTCTAGCTTTGAAACACTAGTATTGGGGGAGATTTGTGTCTCATTCTGTTCTAATCCACCCTTAGGTGGAGTTTCTATGGAACCAGACTAATTCATTTACTTTCTCTCTTTCACACTTCACTGCTAATCCAGGCTCTCACCTCCACCTCTGCCTCTCTGACCACCTATGGCTTTCCCTACGCTTTCTCCCACAATTCTCCTCTCTACCTAACTAATTTTTTGAGGGCTTGAAAAAATGTGTGATTTTCTGGATGTCTCCCTTTGTCCCTTTGTTTCTGCTCAAGAGCATACACGTGTCCTGGTAGCCACTGAGGTCTCTGTTGACCATTGTGTGTGTATGCATGGGTGGCTGACTGTGTGTGTCTCCCATTGAAGAATAGGGGTTTGGGTATTACAGGTGGCCTATACTCCGTAAATCATCCTTAAACAGGAGTGTAAGAACATCCTCAATCCCCATTGCCTTCCTTCTCAGCGCTACCTTAACATTTCTGGCAGGATTCCCACATAAGGAGACCATGACTCTGAGAGAGGGGTTACAGAGGCTTGGGTTTTCCCACTCTTGTGTTTCTTCCTTTTTGTCTGTCTTGAGAGCAGTGGTCCCTAGTAACTCGCCCTTTAACTCCTCCTTTTCCTACCCATTTCCCTCCTCCCTTTTCTAGGCTATGCCAAAATCTCCCCAGCAACATCTAAAAGGAAAGAGGGTGGTGCAGGGAGTGAGGGGGACACAACCAATCATTGGTTTGGGAAAAATATACAAGTTAATGAAATGTTGGCTCAGATATTGTTCCTGGATCTGTGGATGAATGTGAGTCTTCTATGTACTAAATGGACAGATTAGCAGTATCAAGCAATAGCATATTGATGAAACCTTTTTTTAAAAAGAAACATATTTATTGGAGTATAATTGCTTTACAATGGTGTGTTAGTTTCTGCTGTATAACAAAGTGAATCAGCTATACATATACATATATCCCCATATCTCCTCCCTCTTGCATCTCCCTCCCACCCTTCCTATCCCACCCCTCCAGGTGGTCACAAAGCACCTAGCTGATCTCCCTGTGCTATGTGGCTGCTTCCCACTAGCTATCTATTTTACATTTGGCAGTGTATATATGTCCGTGCCACTCTCTCACTTCATCCCAGCTTACCCTTCCCCACCCCCACCGTGTCCTCAAGTCCATTCTCTACAGATAAGAGACTTTTGATTAAGAAACAAAAATGTTACCCAACTTAAAACATGCTTTAAACATTTCAGAGCACCAAGTTTGTTTGATTATACTCTCCCAAGGGTGTGTAAAAATTGAACAGAACACCGATTTCTCCAACAGGAAGGCCTACCTTTCTGTAACCTGCCATGAATTCTGATCACCTTGTGGAATCACACAGAAGACTCTTTCTCCCAACAGAGAGCTTTCCCTTAATCATTTGAATGAGAATATGGAGATCTGGAGTCTAGTCCCGTTTCTGCCATTGACTTACTGAGTGACCTGAGACACATTGCTTACTATCTCTGCCTCAGCTTCTTCACGTATAAAGGAAAACTCTCTGCTTTCTGCTTCCATATATATTCACATAATAAATGGGGAATATAGAAAAATGTATGATTTACTTTGGAGGAAATGTTTTAGACATTTATGAGCAATACCATTTAACAAATCTGAAATAGTTCTCTCCTCAAATAATTGGCCTCCAGTGGCTTGACATAATGAAGGGGTCTCAAAAACACAAACTAAGAAAAAAATAACCCTTAAAAGACTTTATTTGTCATCCATATATCTCCTTTGCTGAAGTGTCTGTTTAAATCTTTTGCCAATAGGATCAGTCTTACTCTTAAAAAATAAATTTTATTTTGGAATACAATTGACATACCGCACTTGTTTAAAGTGTAACGTTTGGTATGTTTTGATATATGTATACACCCCTGAAATGATCACCATGATCAAGATAATGAAGATGTCCATCACTCCCAAAAGTTTCCTCATGCCCTGCTATAATTCTTCCCTCATGCCCTTCTCCACAGTTCTTCATCCCCAGGCAACCACTGATCTGATATGTGCCTTGACAGATTAGTTTGCACTTTCTAGAATTTTCCATAAGTGAAATCATATAGTATGTACTCTTTTATTACTGGCTTCTTGCACTTGAAATAATTTTTAAAAGATTCATCCAAGTTGTTATGTGTACCAATAGCTTATTCCTTGTTATTACCGAATAGTGTTCAATTGTGTGTTGATACCACAATTTGTTTATTTGTTCATCTGTTGATGGACATTTGGGTTGTTTCTAGTTTGAGACTATTGCAAATAATGCTGCTATGAACATCCATGTACAAGTTTTTGTGTGGACATATGATTTTATTTCTCTTGTGAAGATACTTAGACTGGCTGAGTAATGCAGTAAATGTAAGTAAGACGCTGCCAAACTGTTTTCCAAACTGGTTGTACCATTCCCACCATCAATGTATGAGAACTCCAGTTGTTCCATGTGTTTACCAACACTTGATATAGTCAATATTTTAAATTTTAGCCAGTCTAGTATGTGCATAATGGTATTTCATTGTGGTTTTGATTTCTATCTATCTCCCTAATGACTAATGATACTGAGTATTTTTCATGGGCTTACTGGCCATCCATATGTACCCTTTGCTGAAGTGTCTGTTTAAATCTTTTGTTCATTTTATTTATTTGGTTGTTTTCTTATTATTGAGCTTTGAGATTCATTTATATATTTTAAATATGGCCTTTATCAGATATATGATTTGCAAATATTGCCTCCAGATCCATGGCTCATTTTTTCATTCTCCTAAAAGTATCTTTGAAGAGCAGAAGTTTTTAATTTTGATGAATAGAAGTATTTTCTCTTTTCTTTTGTGGATTATACTTTTGGTCTTGCATTTTAAAAAATCTTTGCTATGCCTACCCTAGAATTCTTGATTTGAAAAAGTGCCCTAGAGTCTTCAGGTGTGTTACTTATCCTACCAGATGTTCTTAACCTGGAGCCAATGGACAAAGTGGTGTATTATTAAGTATTTAGCAGTTGTCTCAGCAGGGTAAAAAGCCCTGGTTTGTAGCACTTCCTGGTTTTCATGGCTGATTTCAAGTTACCAACCTGATGTCACTGAAAGTGGAGTTGGGAAGAGATGGCATGGTAGCATGCTATTATATAGTATTTTTACCACACAGATACAATAGATATAAATAAATAACCTCAAGAGCATAGACAAAAATAGAATGCAATGAAATAATTAGGAAGTGATGAGTTTTTAGCATTTATTGACTTTGTTTTTAATATAAGTTATTGAATTCTAAATTTATATAATTTACTTATTAACAAAGGTTGCATTTAGCAACCAGTTTGCAAACTGCCTGAAAATTCAACAGTCATTTCTTATAAGCCACTTCATGTCAACTCCAATACAACACTATGTAGACCCCTTGTGAAGCATAGATGGGGTCCATGGTTTGGATTCAAGGATTTAAAAAAAAAATTTATTAAGAAAAATTACACCTTACATAAATCACAGAAAGATCTTTTTTGATCCACCTCCTAGAGTAATGAAAATAAAAACAAAAATAAACAAATGAGATCTAATTAAACTTAAAAGCTTTTGTGCAGCAAAGGAAACCACAAACAAAACACAAAGACAACCCTCAGAATCGGAGAAAATATTTGCAAACAAAGCAACTGACAAAGGATTAATCTCCCAAATATACAAGCAGCTCAATATCAAAAAAACAAACAACCCAAACGAAAAATGGGCAGAAGACCTAAATAGACATTTCTCCAAAGAAGACATACAGATGGCCAAGAGGCACATGAAAAGATGCTCAACATCACTAATCATTAGAGAAATGCAAATGAAACCACAATGAGGTATCACCTCACACCAGTCAGAATGGTCATCATCAAAAGATCTACAAACAATAAATGCTGGAGAGGGTGTGGAGAAAAGGGAACCCTCTTACACTGTTACTGAGAATGTAAATTGGTACGGCCACTATGGATAACAATATGGAGGCTCCTTTAAAAAACTAAAAATAGAACTACCATATGACCCAGCAGTCCCACTCCTAGGCATACACCTGGAGAAAACCATAATTTGAAAAGATACATGCACCACAATGTTCACTGCAGCACTATTTACAATAGCCAGGACAAGGAAGCAACATAAATGTCCATCAACAGAGGAATGGATAAAGAAGATGTGGTACATATATACAATGGAATATTACTCAGTCATAAAAAAGAACAAAATAATGCCATTTGCAGCAACATGGATGGACCTAGAGACTGTAATACTGAGTGAAGTATGTCAGAGAAAGACAGATATCATATGATATCACTTATATGAGGAATCTAAAAAAAGCTACAAATGTACTTATTTACAAAATGGAGTAGACTCATGGAGGTAGAAAACAAACTCATGGTTACCAGGGGGTAAGGGGGGGAGGGATAAATTGGGAGATTGGGATTGAAATATACACACTACTATATATATAAAATAGATAACTAATAAGGACCTACACTGTATAGCACAGGGAACTCTACTCAATACTCTATAATGGCCTATATGGGAAAAGAATCTAAAAAAAGAGTGGCTATATGTATATGTATAACTGATTCACTTTGCTGTACCCCTGAAACTAACACCACATTGTAAATCAACTCTACTCCAATAAAAATTAAAAAAAAATAGAAGTCAATGAATGACATTGCACTCTAACATCAAACATGCCACTCCTTTGCTGAGACTATGAACCAATCACTTCAATTTTTTGAATTTTAATTTTTTTTAAAAATAAGGAAAATTTTAATTCCCTTACTTGTGAAATGATAGTAATTGTACGCATACCCAAGTAATTCACAATATTCTCACAAGTTTCAAATTCCAATAAATTTACATGAAATTCCTTTTTTTTTTAAAGAAAAGTTACATCTTTATTTTTATTAAACTCTAAGTGAAACTTATCATTTCCTTTGATCATGCATGTACTTTGAAATTATAGGTAGAACCACTGCTAGATCTTCTATTTAAAACTTTAATAAAAAGCACATATATTGTCATATAATTTTTTTTTAATTTTTGATAAGTAAATTTTAATAGGTCTTGTAATCCTAAGTCTTTTATGCATTTTTAAAGGGCTTTAATAGGCTTTCCATACATTAAGGAGGTCCATAGCACACACACACAAAAATGTTAGGAAATCTTGCAAGGGATTCCAGGTGAATGGGTAGCATCCCTGTTCATAAATGGGATGGACAAGATATAGTCTCTTTGCTTAAATCACTATCAGAAATATCTACCTCCTTCTTGTTACTTAATGCCTTGTAGTCTGAGGTGTTTTGGAACATGTAGATATAAGTTCAAGGCCCAGTTATGTTATTTATTGGTTACATGACTTTGAGAAACTTCATTTGGCTCTTTGTGTCTCATTTTTTCAACTGTAAAATAGGGGTAATAATGCTTGCCTCAAAGGTTTTTATGATGATGATAAAATGAGTGCCTGGCATGCATTAGGTGCTCAATAAATATTTGATTCCTTCTGTTTCAGTACTCAATAAAAGAGGAGAATCACTGACCCACTCCTGGTTATCTACTGCCTAAATTCATCATATAATTATTAGGGGTTTTTCTCTGTGGTGGGAGTGTCTCTAATTCTGAAGAGAAAATTATATTCTTTCCTGCTTTCAATACCAATCACTGAAGTCTAGAGGCATCAGCTGTCCTGTGTTCATCTCAACTCAAAGTTAGGGACCAAGAAGATTTCCGGGGAAAGGATGTTGGATTCTGGTTCTCCAGCTTTGATTATTATGTTGATCCAATCTGCTCCTGATTCTATGCCTTTACTGGTCAAGATTATGAGTGTCAAGCATTACCTCACTCAAATACACAGTCACTTCTTTAACCCAGCCCCAAGGGCAGGCCACAGCTCCCAGGACATTGATATAGTGGCTCTCCATCTTTTTCAGTCTGTGGACTTCTTCCAGTGGTAAAAGCTCTGTGGACCACCTGCACCTCCAACTCTCCCTTGCCACAGGCACAAAAACAAAACGCAAACTTAAAACTAATGGGAAGGCTGGCACTACTTTAAATGAGACACCAATGAGATGATGTCTGGTTTAAATGTCATAAGCAAATTATTTACTCATGCCAGAAACCAAAGTATATGCCTTGCCATACTGCACATGTTAACACATACTGATGTTAACTGATGTTAACACATCAGTCTATGGACCTGATTAGGATAAACTTTGGAGACAGCAATAGTCTCATTCAGAGTCTCCGTTTTGGGAAGTATTGCTTTCCAAGAGTACTGCATGCTCATGTGATCATTTAGTAAATTCACTTATAAATTTTCTTTCCATAAATTTTCTTTTCTTCTTTTTTGGTAGAGAGACAGCAGGGAATAGTGGAAAGAACACTGAATTTTCAATCAGACAGAACTGAATTTGAACTCTTTCTGTGTTCATTACTTGTCATTAGCTTCAGCAATTTCTCTCAACCTCTCTGAGCTTCCGTTGTGTCCTCTGTATAATGGATATATTTATTCCATAAGATAGCGGTGAAGGCTAACTAAAATAATGTACTTTATGTAGCTAGGCCATAACATATTCATGGCCCTCTAAATCATTTCTTTCCTTCCTCTTCCTAGGCCACAAAACTAAAGTAAAATAAACCAAGAAGAAGCCAATACTTTACCAGTATCACGTTTATAAATTTTAGAGGAAGAATTTGTCCAACACAGGGATCTCCAGGCTCTTTTATCTCATCAATCCCTTCCATCTTGAGCCTGGACCACATAGTGCTTCACTGAATCCTCTCTCTTGATGAACAATTTCCATGTCCTCCACTTCTTGTTTTTCTGACCTAACTACTTGGCTAAAAACTCCAGCCTTGGATCATTCTAACTGCCTGCTTCTCAACTTCTACAACCAATAATACCATCTGCTGAGGATACCACACAGTTGTGCTCATTGGTGTTGCAGCAAATCTGTGTTCTCCAATCTCAGCTTTATGGCCCTGATCACTGCCTTAGTCCAAGCCCCAGAGTGAAAATTACAAAACTTCCTACCCTGCCATCTTTCCACTCTCTTTAGAAGCTTATTTTAACTCTTATTTCTTAGAGAAAATTGAGACTATTACAGATGGACTCTTTCTATTTCCCACACTTAAGTTTATCTTTATCTGTATCCACTCTCATTTTCCTCCCTCTGGTGTCAGAGCTTTTCCTTCTCCTGTCCAAGTTTAATATCTCCATCTGGCTCTGGTGCCTATCTCTTAATATTTCTTCAAGAACTTCATTAGCGGGCTTCCCTGGTGGCGCAGTGGTTGAGAGTCCACCTGCCGATGCAGGGGACATGGGTTCATGCCCCAGTCTGAGATAGATCCCACATGCCGCGGAGCGGCTGGACCCGTGAGCCATGGCCACTGAGCTTGCGCGCCCGGAGCCTGTGCTCCACAACGGGAGAGGCCACAACAGCGAGAGGCCCGCGTACCACACAAAAATAATAATAATAAATAAATTAAATAAATAAATAAATAATAAAAGGAAAGAAGTCAAAAAAAAAAAAAAAAGGGCTTCCCTGGTGACGCAGTGGTTGAGAGTCCGCCTGCCGATACAGGGGACACGGGTTCATGCCCTGGTCTGGGAGGATCCCACATGCCACGGAGCGGCTGGGTCCGTGAGCCATGGCCGCTGAGCCCACGCGTCCAGAGCCTGTGCTCCGCAACGGGAGAGGCCGCAACAGTGAGAGGCCCCCCTATTGCAAAAAAAAAAAGAACTTCATTAGCTATTCTCTCTGTCTCCTTTGTATCTTTAATACATCTTCCCCCTTTCCATTGACATATAAACAAGTCCAAGTTGCTCTGATGCTGAAAATTCAGTAACCCTCTCTGGACTCTGCATTCCTCTCAAGCTACTACCCTCTCTCTTCTCTTTTCTTCTTTCACAAGCTTCTTGAAAAGTGATCCGCTCCACTGTCTCTAGTTCCTTCCTAATTTCCCATCCTTTCACCAGACCATTATAAACTGCTATCTACCCCTAAATCTCCATTGAGACTGCTCTTGCAAAGGACACTAATGATAATCTAACAGTCAGAGCCAATGGACTCTTTTGATTCTCATATTACTTAATCACTCTGGGTGAATGTGGCACTGTTTAAGATTCCCATCTTGAAACTCTGTCCTACTTTGACTCCTTAGGCACTGCGTTTAATCCCACCTCTTTGAGTGTTCTCCCTCAGGCTCCTTTGCTGACTTCTCTTCCTCTGTCTGTTCTTTTAATGGTAGTTTTCTCTAAAGAATCATCCATGGCCTTTTATCTTCTTAATCTATACCATATACCTGAGCAATTTATTTTCATGCTTTTGACTACCACCCATAGAATTATTAAATCTCTATCACCATTCAGCTCTCTCTACTGTGTTTCAACTCCCTATTGGTCTTCTCCATCCAGCTGAATGTTCTACATATACCTCAAATGTAATTCAAAGGTTAAGAAATGAACTCATCTTAAACCTATTCTACTCTAATATTTCTTAGAGAATGACAACACTAACCAACCAGTTATTCAAGTCATAAAACTAGATTTTCTCTTATATGTTTCTTTCTTCCCTACTTTCTACCCACAGTGTGCCAGTCATAGGCTTGTTTGCCCTTGGATCCATTCCTTACCTTTCTTTGCTCTGCTCTTTTTTGCAGAGGGGTTGATCACTGCAAGCTGTGTTTCCCATGTTTCCATGTTAGGAGGCTCTGATTGGAGTCAACCAATAGGAAACACCAATAGGAAATTGGAGGATGGGATAAAAGGAGAATCCAGTGGTTTTTGGCAGCAGATGTGTCTCCTCCATGTCTTCAGCTAACACTAGACAAGCTTGCAATGATTCCAGCTTCCATGGTGTGACCTCTGCTCTTGGTCTCTGGTAACAACATCTCTTCTTGTTGTCCTTTCAGCCTTGGGAGTGTCAGGGGATTCCTGCTGTTGCTAATCTCTGTGTAGCTTCAACATCCCCTGTGTGTCATCTCAGTTTTTCCATCATCAGTGTTACCAGTTGTATTTAATTTCCTTTGTGTTAAATGCTTAGAGTGGTTTTTATTTTCTTGTTTGAACCATGGATTAATGCACCCATTCACCAAGCATTATAAATGCTGTCTACTTAATAGCCTTCATATCTATCTGTTCTCCCCAGTCTCACTGCTACTGCTTTAGTTCAGATTTTACTGCAATACTCTTAACTAGCCCCCCTTTTTATTTATCCTCCATGTTATAGGCAGATTGATCTTTCTAAACAATAAATCTTATAATTTTACCCCTCATCTAAAACCCTCCAATATCTCCCTTGTAGAACTCTTTCCCAAATATCAGTCTTTTGTACATTATCCTCATAATTTTTTGCCATATCTGTGTACCATCTGTACTATTATTTAGGTAATATTTTTCTTTAAATTTATTCATTTAAAAAAATTTTAGCTTTGCCCTGAGCAATTACATCTGTGAAATCAAGAGTTTGAAGGTCTAATATTTTTCTAATACACATTAAAATAAATAATCTTAAAAATAACAACATAGCCCATATACCACCTTAAACATCCCTCATATGTATAATCATACTTTAGGACACACTGGCCTATAGGATCAAGCAAAAAGTTTTTATTGAAATTTATAAGGTCTTTTATGATCTGGCTCTTGAGCCTTACTTTCTCATCTTCTCCATGGGTCCCCACTCACACTCTCTGTTCTGGCCACCCTCTCCTGCCTGTAGTTCAAACTGATCACTTACTCCTTTATAATCCCCTCTATGCCATATAGAGACATATTTTTTTGCACGTACCTATTTACATGTCTTTTTATCCATACTAACCTGGTTTAAGAAATGCATTGCTGACTGTTGTCCATTGTCTATATGCCTATGTCATTCTGGAATACTAGGTGATAGTGAGCCATTTTTTTCCAAATATGTAAGGTCATCTTAAACAAGAGTAACATCAATTTTTTTTTTTGCTGAAAAGGATGCTGTTTTTTTGTTATCAAGACAACAACGAATCATCACTGTAAAGTAGTATTTTACTCTTTCTAGTTTCATATAACATATGGACTTACCTTGGTAAAATTTGTTAGACTACTAAGCATAGAAGTTGGACAGGACAACAGAAATTATAGTTGGCACCCACATTAATTCCAATACTTCTTTTTGTTTTCAAAGTATAATAAAAATACCCAAAGGATAAAAAGCAATGTTGCTTTTTTCTTATGCAGCAGTATGGCTTGAACTGACTTTTGACTTTTTGATTTTCTGCTGAGGGCAAGGCTTGAAGTAAAGAAGAAAAAGGGTCAAGTTGCAGCTTTTTACAAGCAGCATCACAAACTCATAGAGCTGGATGGTACCTCAGAGATAATCTAGTCCAACCTCCTCGCTTTACAGATAGGAAGTGAATAAGGCCAAGAGAAAGCGAAATTCCAGTCTAAGTGAGGATTCTTCGGCAGAACTGGGAAAAATACTACCATTTGGAGCTATCTTATTTATAAGCACACAATTCATATATACAATTGCTTTGACTATTTGTGCCAGGAAGGAGAGACCAACGTGTAGTCCTGGCATCACTCACAATCCCCACAGAAGACAGCAGAGTGACCTGTGCCCACATTGATGATGCATTTCTTTTTTTAATCAAATATGCTCTTCAGTCATTAGCAGTTTTTCTTCAAACTAACCCTAGAGTAGTCTAGAGGTATCCCTGTTTCACAGATTGGAAATTAGAGCCTGGAGCAAAAAATTGCTCTGGAAGACAAAAGCAGTCCTAGCACTGAAACTGCCTACATAGGTAGTTTTGGATTCCAGAACTATATATCTAGAGGCTATATTTCACACATCTGATATGATTCTGGATTTTTAAAAATTTTGACCTTTCCTTTGCTCTTTTGATTCCTGATTTGTGGTCCAATCTTAGTGATGGAACTCCGGAAACATCAGGAAGAAACTAAGGCTATCTAATGAGCCAACACAGACTACTCTTTTAGATCCAGTGACTGATTATTATATTGGTAGATAATACTTCTTCCCCTTGTTTCCCACTCTCCATTTTCCTGCTCATTAGACAGGGATAATAAAGGAAGTGAAACAAATCTCTACATTTACTTAATTGTCAAGAGCTCTGATAAAACTTGTGATTAGGAAAGAGGTTGAAATTAATGGATAAAAATGAACTGTAGGACTTACCTGTGGAATTACACTTAATCCATACTTTGCCTGCTCCCCATAACCCCAGTTAATTAAGAATTGACTGCACTGCATAATGTTCTTTTCTGACAGAGGTGTCTGTCATGAGAAGGTATTATGTTACCTCTATATTTGTCAGCCGAGAAAATATTTCTTTAGGAAAACGTTCAGTATAATAGAAGATAAGTACTAATACAGCAGTAGGAGGACCGATCTTAATTTTAAATTATCTCCAGTGACTGAGTTTTGGAAAATAAAATAAATGGCAGTATTTACTTAGAATGACATCCATATGGGCAATTTTTCTGCCAGATATAAAATGAAAGTAGGCTTGGGGAATTTTACATACAGAAAACTGGTTTATTTGGGCTGTCTACAAGTTATCTTTTTGGAGAAGTGGCTGAAAAATGTCCAGGATCCTTTCAGAAGTGTACTAAGTAGATACCAGAATGGGAGTTCTCAAGATATCCCTCTGACCTGCCTCTACAAACAGAAACTAGAAACTAGTGTTGATTTCCATTAGCAGACTCCTTCAGGTCGCAAACGCATTTCCTCACCTCAATGGCAACTCCCTTTTGAAGGACTGGGCGTTTTTAATAAACATCTCATTTGGAGTTTGTTTGCCAAGGCATGGCTAGACTTTCAAGTTTATTTTCTTAAGCCACTGCATTATTTCTCACTTCTCATGCCTAAAACCTAAGTTCGTAAGAAGATAAGTATTTCGAAGGACAGCCAAAGACAGTTGTGACTCCGACTCAAAGGGAAAGGTTAAGCGAACTGAAGTTTTTTAACCACGTTAAAGAAATTTTGAATGAAGGCAGGTGGTAATGATGTACTGGAAAACGTGGTAATAAAAGAGACAACAGAGCAGCGACATCTAAAAACAAAGTCATGTGTTACAGAAGAGGAATAATTAAACCTTAAAATTAAGGAGGTATTTTGATGATTCAACTAAAATAGCAAAACATCTTTTCTTAGCAAAGAAATGACGATAGTTGTCAGCGATCACTTAAAATAGTTGAGTGCAATCAGCAATGCCTTGGGGTGCCACTGGGTGCCAGTGCTAGGCCTAAGGCTTGGGTAGGAGAAAAGGAGAAATAGAAACAAAACAAAGAAAGAAAAAGAAAACTAGTAAGACAGTTGAAAATAAAGGAAGATGAAAAAGAAAGAAAGAGAAATACATAAGGAGGGAATAGCCAGCAACAATTCTTCTGATATAATCTTATAGTAGCAGGACCATATATTATGAGTTAAATATTTAAATATAGGCAGTAAAGTAAAAACATTGTTGATAAAGCTATTGTTTATTAAAAAAAAACTTAAGACTTCATATATTCTGGAAGTAAAACCCTTACCAATGAAATGCTTATATGCTTTGTCATTGCTTTCATTCCTTTAAGTAACTGTGGTTGTATACTAAAATTAGTTTCAGAATAGTTTGGTAGCTATAAACATTTTTTAACAGTTTGTCCATTCTCTAGCTCAGTGGTACTCAATACTAACATTTTTATGGTTATCAGGAGGGCATTCTGTTTTTCTGTTTTAAAAAATCTGGGTGTTGGTACATTGTATAAGCCCATGCTTTAATAAGACTATTAAATACTTTAACAGATTGCCTATATTACAAGGAAAAAAACCAAATCCTTTACATAAAATAAGTCATAGGAGTTATCTTAAAGAGTCCAAAGTTAATTAGCCTGCTCCCTAAGATTCATATGCTAAGATACATTCATTTTCCCAAGGCCTGAGAAAAGCAATGGTATCCTTCTAAACACTGATGTTGGCACAGCATATGCCACTATCATTGCTACCCCTGCTTATCAAAGATCCTTGTATCTGTGACATGGAATGAAGCCATGGCTTGAATTTGTGGAGTTTTGGAGAGCTCACTGCTCTTCAGCATCATGCATTGTTGAGTGAATGAAACAAATGGAATGAATAGTCTAGTGAGGGCATTGTTACATTAGTTGCAGAGCTGTGCTATCTCCCTTAAGACAGTTTTGAAGAACTCTTAGATAATGTATCATAGAGTATATAGAGTATGCTCTCTCTATGTATAGAGTTTATTGTCAAATCCTTCAAAGTTACTCCTTTCTAAAACTTTAGAAAATTTTAGCAAAGTAATATGGTTAAATGCTTGGCTAAAAAATCAAACAGCACAGAAGGACTTATATGGAAAAAAAGGCAATTCTCTCCTTCCCACCTTCAATGTGGCTCCCCAGTGAGAATCACTTTTAATTCTTTCAAACAGTTAAATTTTTTCTGGTATTATCTCCATATCTCTTAAGTAATATGTTTATTATTTCTTAATCGATTTTAGGCATTGTCTATTGACATCCTGGTCTGCTAGATAAGCATGTGGTGAGTTTATGTAAGTCCCCGCCCAACTGTCTTTCTTGCTATATAATTTAGAGCCCCATTCTCATTTCTACCGCTAGTTACCTCTGAAATGTTAACTATATTTAACATTTAAATGGACTAATGTTCCATCTCTGGTTCCATGTTTCTTGATTCCCCACTTTGTAAGATGAAGACATTAACACTCCCACTCTTTTCTCACTGTTCCTCATCATCCCTTACCTTTTAACCATTTTCATTTATACCTTTATTTTTACATTGTTAAGATTGATGACATTTACATTCTGTTATGTAACCATATTTAAGTGTACTGTAATTAGTCAGATTGATTTATTGATACTAAAAGTTGAATACCAGCAGGCAGTCTTTATATGATTATAACTATAGTTCTCACTGTATAGCCAAATTGTGCGCTGGAATAGTAATTGCTTCTCTACAGGAATGATGTTATGTTCCTGTACCATTCAGTGGAGAATATTTTGATGATCAAGTTCAAGTAGATTCTCCTATTTTTATACTCTACCAATTGCCTTGATCATATCCTCAAGTTGTTTTAAACATTCAGTCATGCTATCAGTGCCCCTCACTTTTTTTTGCTGGGTACTATTGGTATACCAATGGCAGGGCAGTGGGAGCAGTCACTATGACTCAACAATCACTGCAACAATTGTTTAGAACTTAGACTAACAAAAGATATTTTTAGGGAGGAGTATTTATCACTGATATTTTTTACAATTTCTGGTACATGGTGGTAACAGAAAGCTGACCAACTTTATTCAGTTTCATTATAGCTTTTAATTCTCTATTAAAATGCATTTTCTTATTGCCTACACCCAGAGAAAATGACTCTTACTGCCCTGGCCCTTGGTACACCAATGCTAGTGACAGCTCTCCCAGAATTCTTTTCTATCTTTTCTTCAAATATGAGCAGATGCACAGTGACTGTCCTAGGACTTCTCTTTCTTACTATTCTGATTTAGATCTACTTTTTCTTAAATCCCATGACTTCCTTTTTCTTTGCTCTTTCATTTTTCTGCAACAATCTTTAAGTAATGTCTAAGAGAGGATGCCTAGGAGGTCAACTTTCTCAGTCTTTCCATATCTGAAAATGTCTTTATTCTATCATCTTACTTAGTTGTTATATTTGTTTGCTTTAAAAGTCTAGGCTCAAAATAATTATCCCTCAGAACTTTGTAGGTATTGTTCTATCATCATCTAGCATTTAGTATTGATAAACTCTATGTCAAGCTGATTCTTGTTAATTTGAGGATAAACTTTTTTTTTCCACTAGAAATTTTCAGGATCTTCTTCTTATCCTTAGTGTTTTGGAATTTCATGATGCTGATTGTCGTTTTGGAGTTACCTTCAGTTCCATATATTCTATTTCCTCAAAGAATATTTTTTATTAATTTGTTTTTTTTTCTTTCAGGTTAGAGATTTTCCTCAGTTGTCCTGTGGCTGGTGATTGATTATCCATCATAGTTATGAGTAGGAAAATAGGAAAGCTGACTAGGAGCTCAGTATACGAGAGCACGGCTTATGGTCTGGCAGGATTTGCTTTGGGTGAGCAGGCAGTGAATTAGCTGGTATGCCAGGGAACTCTAAATGTCAGGATGAGGAAGGTTTTTATTCTGAGACACCAACTCCCACACTAGCTCATTAGGTTATTTCCAGGCAGTCTTAGCCTAGGGGAAAATGCTTTGTTTCATGGCATTCTATGTGAGGGAATGGAAATGTGTGGGTAGGAGGTCGACATTTCCCTATACAGACCTGCTTCATTCCCCCATTTTCAGCTCACTTCTCACTCCTACCCTAAATTTTTCATGAAAAGATTGCCCAACTCCATCTACTCTAGCTCCCTTCCTAATGTTTTCTAGGCTGTGGCTTTCTTTTTTCTACTTTACCAGTTACCATCCTTTCATCTGCTTTTTCAGCTTCCAGAAATTTGTTTGAAGTCTTTTATCTACTGCAACCCATTCCAATTCTCTTTGCATTCTCTCCTCCCCCAACAAGTAGTTTTTGAGCACTTAGAGGACTCCACACCAGGTACTATTCTATGCACTAAAGACAAAATGAAAAGAAAAAGTGAAAGATACAGGTATTGAGGACACAATAGAGAAAAGACAAGCAGTCTAGTAAGAATAAACAAGGCAACAAATAAACAAGGTAATCTCAGAGAATATTAAGTTCTATGAAGCAAATAAACAGAGTAATATTATATAGAGATCTGGTGAGAGGCAGAGAAGCTGCTCAGAGAAGGTATCTCATTTGACCCTAAAATCATGGAATCCTAAATTGGGGAAGATAGTTCTAATTTGAGCACATAGAATGATGAGAAGAATTAGGTCTGGGAAAGGCCACTGCAGAAAAATGAAACAGCCTTAAGGCAGGAAAGCAACTAGCAAATCCAAGGGACCAAAACAAATGACCAAATAAAGGGACCAAACAGGGGCAGATCAATGAAGAAATAGGAGGACAGTAGGAGATGAGATTGGAGAGGGAAGCAGAGGGTCTTGAAACCGTGGTAAGAAGTGTGGATTTTATTGTAAATGTAAAGGAAGACCACTGGGGGATTTTTCCCAGGAAAGGACACAATTGGCTTTTTGTTTTATATTTTCTTTTTGTCCTTCATGATTATTTTAGTGGAATTTTAATGTGAGAGGTAGGGGAGTGTAGTTGTCAAGAATGTGGAATTTGGATCCAGATTACTGGCTCTGCCACTGGCAACATAGTTTGTCTCTCTATGTCTCAATTTTCTCATCTGTAAAATGGAAATAATAATGACACCTACCTGATGCAGAATTACTATAATTAAGGGATGTAAAGTACTTAGAACAGTGCCTGATACATAGTAAGCACTGTATAAGTGTTAGCTATTACTAATATTATTGTTATTATTATTGTATGAGGAGAATATAAATATGTGTAGTCAATCTACTTTCTTGAACAAGAAGCCAAAAGGTGTTGATTTGCTTAAATGGAATAGAGTTTTACAAAGAGCTAAAGAAAGACTCCAATTGTCTATTAGATGCCATTACGTGTCACAGAAATTAAATAAAAAGATTTTTTAAATCATTTTCTTTTTTTCTATATCATTATTTCATATATTCTTCAAAGTATAAATGGAGATTATTTTCTTTATTTGTTGGAAATCTTCCTTTTCTGTAGTTAAAGAAAGGTATAATGTTTGTTTAGCAATGTATAATATGCACTGTTTTTCAAAATAATACATATGCTTTTTAAAAATAAAATACTATAGTCTTACAATGAAAAACAACCATTCTCTGCCCAATTTATCTCTATTACCCCTTCCTCAGGTCCAATGGCTTTTGACTTTTTAGTTGTTTACCACATAGCTTTAAATAATAGACTATTATTTTTAATATTTTGTTTTTAGATAGTACCTATTTATTTCCAGATATGGCACATGAGGATTTAATTATCAATCTCTACTGCTACTTCAGGTCTGCAATCCTCCTAATATAGCTATAGTATTCTTTTTAGTTAAATTGATAAACAGTGCTTGCATTATTTTTGATACTCAAATGTTTTTCACTTCAGAGTCAAGTTAGGCAGTGGGGTGGGCCTTGCAGGACAATTGGTACTGTCCAAAACATCCATAAGACATTGGTCCATGCCAAAAGGTCCTTGATATTAGTTAGGTCTTTTGCAAAACCATTTGGCATGGATGAAATATGCTCATGGATGTTTTGTATAGGACCTTTAAACACGAACCAAATGTCTTATAGACATCTGGGACAGGACCACATACATGCCAACCCATTTTCTATTTCTGGGATTCAGAAATTTTGCAATTACAAGACTTAGTGTGTGTGTGTGTGTGTGTGTGTGTGTGTGTGTGTTTCTCTTTCATTTGCTACACTGGGAACTTGATTGGCCCTTTCAATTTGGTGATTAGTGTCTTGCAGTTCTAGGAAGTTTTCTTGCAAGGTTTCTTAAATAATTTTCTCTCCTCCATTTCTCTGTTCTTTCTGGAACTCCTGTTATCTATTGTCAGATTATCTGGATTTATCCTCTGATTTATTTATTTTTTAAAAAAAATAATATTCATTAAAATTGACTTTTTTCTGATTTATTTTAGTGTTTCAATCTTTTGAAATCTATTGATAATTGTTTTAAGACCTAGCATATGATCTATTTTAGTCAGTTCCATTTCACTTGTAAAAGTGTGTATTTTACAGTCACTGAGTATAATATTCTCTCAATGTCAATTTGATCAAGTTATCCAAATCTTCCATAATCTTGATAATATTGTTTCTTCTTGTTCTGTCAATTACTGTGAGAAGAGTTTTTAAAATCTTCATCTATGATTGTGGATTTGTTGAATTTTTCTTTCAGCTATGTAAATTGTTGTTGGTTCATTTTGAACCTATGTTATTGGGTGCAAAAACGTTTAGTATTTTCACATCTTTCTGATGAATTAAACCTTTTGTCATTATGACACAACTGTATTTCTAGTAATACTCCTTTCCTTGAAGACTACTTTATCTGACATTAATATAGCCACACAGTTTTCTTACAACTAGTGTTTGCATTGTATATCTTTTTTTATCTTTATATTTTCAATACGTTAATGTCCTTATATTTAAAGTGTGTCTCTTTTAAATAGCATATATCTGGGTCTTTAAAAAACCAATCTGACAAATTCTGTCTTTTAATTGAACATTTTAAGTTATTTATATTAAATATAGTTACTGATATGGTTGGCTTTATCATATTGCTATTTGCTTTATAATTGAACCATTTGTACTTATTACTTTATCCCTTCTTTCCAGTCTTCTTTTTAATTAATCGTGGATGTTAGTAATTTGATTTATGTCCTCTGTTGGCTTTTTAGTTATACACATTTGAACCATTTTTTTCTAGGTTGCCCTAGAGATTGCAATATAAAACCCTAATTTACCACAGTCCATTTTGAATTTCTATTCTATCACTTAACAAACAATGTAAAAAAAAACTTTTAACACTATAATTCCATTTTTAACCCATCTAGCCCTTGGTGCTATTATTCTCACATATGTTTCTTCTACATATATTATAAAACCCACCACATATTATTTTTGCTTTAAAAATAATCTTCTAGAAGCATTAAAAATAATATTTTATATTAACTGATATATTAACCATTTCTGGCACTATTCATTCCTTCCTGTAGATTTAGGCTTCCACCTTTTTCCTTTTCCTTTCACCCTGAAAAATTTCCTTTTGTATTTCTTGTAGTAAAATTTGTTGGTAAAAAATCTCTCAGCTGTTGTTTGTCTGAAAGTGTTTTTATTCCTCCTTCATTTTTTATTTGGTTATGTGGTCTGCAGCATTTTTAAATGCCCCTCTCCCACGATTCCTGGCCCCTGGTTATTCAATCAAACACTAATTTAAGTGCTGCTATGAAAGGATTTTGCAAATGTAATTAAAGTCTCAAATCGGTTGGTTTTAATATATCTGGGAGGGTCTGACCTAATAACATCAGCTTTTTAAAAGCAGATTTTTCTCTGGCTGGTAGCAGAAGAGGAAATCAGAGATATTTGAACTGTGAGAGGAGTTCAATGTGAGGGAGATTCTCTGTTGTTGAGATGTAAAGGGCCATGGGGTAAGGAACTGAAAGTGGCCTCTAGATGCTAAGAACAGTCTCTGGCAGATAATCAGAAAAAAAAGGCGGGGGGGGTGTTTCAACTCTACAACATCAATGAACTGAATTCAGCTAACAATAAGTTTGGAAGCATATTTTCCCCCAGAACCTTGAGCTGAGGACTCAACCTGGCTGACACCTTGATTTCAGCCTTGTGATATCTTTAGTTGAGAACCCATTCATGCTATACTGGACTTCTAACCTACAGAAACTGTGAAGAAATAAATGGGTATTGTTTAAAGTCAGTAAGTTTGTGATAATTTGTGCTACAATGATAGAAAATTAATACAAGTTATAATTTGCATTCAGTAAAATGCTGAGATCTTAAGTGTGCCATATTGGTTTGGTAAAATGCATATGCTCATGTTACCCACATCCCTATCAAGATACAGAGTATTTCCATTACCCTGGAAAATTCCATCAAGCCCTCCTAGTCAGCCCTACCACCACCAGGTAAACACTGATCTGATTTCTATCATCTATAGGGTAGTTTTTTCTGTTGCAGAATATCATATTAATGGAATCATTCAGTATGTGCTTTCTGTGAACATATATTTTCATTTCTCTTGGATTACTGCCTAGGGGTGAAATTGCTTTGTTATACAGCAGATTTACATTTAACTTTATAAGAAACTGCTGAATAGTTTTCCAAAGATGTACCATTTTGCTCTCCCACTAGCAATGTACAAGAGTTTTTGTTATTCCATATCCTCTCCAGCATTTGATGTTGTCATTTTTTGTCTTGTTTTGTTTTTAGCAGTTTTAGTGGGTATTGCTATATCTCATATGATTTTAATTTTCATTTTCTTGATGACCATTGATACTGAGCATCCTTTCATGTTCTTATTGTCTATTCATGTATATCTTGTTTTGTGAAGTGTCTTTTCAAGTGTTTTGCCCAGTCTTACTTGGTAGGTTTTCATTCACAATTGAGTTGTAGGAATTCTTTCCTTCTATTCTGGATACAAGTTATTTGTCTGTTCTATGCTGCAAGTATTTTCACCCAATCTGTAGCTTGCTTTTTCCTTTCCTTAATGTTGTCTTTTGATGAGCAGAAATTTTTAGTTTTGATGAAGTAAAGTATATTAATTTTTTCTTTCATGGTTCATGATTTCTATGTTCTAAGAAACCTCTGCCTACCACAAGTTTGAAAAGATATTATCCTATGTATCCTTTTAGTAGGCTTATAGCTTTAATCATTGTAGTTAGGTCTATGATCCATCTTGAATACTTTTTTGGGTGTGGTGTGAGATAGTCATCTAGGATTTTCTTCCATAAGGATACCCAATTATTAAAGCATCATTTGTTGAGGTTTTCCTTTATCCTAGTGAATTGCTTTGCACCCTTTTTGAAAATCGTATGTGCAGGTCTATTTCTGTACTCTGATTTTCCACTTATCCTTTTTTAACTCCTGTCCCCAGTACCACATTGTCTTGATTACTGTTCCTTTATACAAAACATTGAAGTCAGGTGGCATAAGTCCTTCAACTTTGTTCTTTTTCAAGATTGTTTTGGCTATTCTAGGTACTTTGCCTTCCAAATAAATTTTTAAATCAACATGCAAATTTCTTTAAAAAAAGAGATTTTTCAGGATTGCATTGAATCAATACTGTCCAATAGAATTTTCTGTAATGATGACAATGTTTTTTATCTGTGCTATCTAATATGGTAGCCACATACATGTTGTTGTTGAGCAATTAAAATGTGGATAGTATAAATGGAAAAAGGATTTTAAATTTTTATTTAAATATAATTAATTTTAAAATAAACAACCACAAATCTACAAAATAAAACAAACTAGTGAATATAACAAAAAAGAAACAGATTCACAGATATAGAGAACAAACTGGTGGTTACCAATGGGGAGAGAGAAGGGGGTAGGGGCAAGATAGGGGTAGGGTGTTAAGAGTTACAAACTACTATGTATAAAATAAATAAGGTACAAGGATATATTGTACAGCACAGGCAATGTAGCCAATATTTTATAATAACTATAAATGGAGTATAATCTATAAAAATTTTGAATCACTATGCTGTACACCTAAAACTAATATAATATTGTAAATCAACTACACCTCAATAAAAACAAAAAAATAAAAAAATAAACAACCACATGTGGCTAATGGCTACCATATTGGACAGTGCAGCTCTAGATCAGCTTGTGGACAATTGACATCTTAATATTTACTCTTCCTATCAAAAACCATCTTATTCTGCATTTATTTAAGTATCTTTTAATTTCTCTCAACAATGTTTTATTAGAGTCTTTAGTATGTTTATCTTACACACTTTTTACCAAATTTATCCCTAAGATTTTTGTATTTTGTCACATGCTTTTTCTGCATCTACTGAAATGATTATAGGATGTTCTTCTTTAATCTAATAAAAATTAATCAATTTTTATATGTGAGACCAACCTTGCATGTCTGTGTAAAGCCCACTGATCAGGGTATATTACCCTTTTCATATATTGCTGTATCTGACTTTCTAATATTTTGTTAGGACTTTTGTATCTATGTTCAGGAGGGATATTTGTCTATAATTTCTCTTTCCTGTATGTCATGTTTTAGTATCAAAGTGATACTGGTTTCATAATTTAGTAAGAAATGTTTTTGAATGATTTTGCATAGGATTGGTATTATTCCTTTTTTAAATGTTTGATATAAGTCATCAGTGAAGTCATCTGGGCCTGGAGCTCTATTTGTGGAAAGCTGTTTAGTTATGAATTCCACTATGTTAACAAGTATAGATTACCTAATTCTTCTTGTATTGGTTTTGGCAATTTGCTTCTTTCAACAAATTTATTCATTTCTTCTCTGTTGTTGAACTTATTGGTGTAAAGTTGTTTATATTATCCTTTTATTATCATTATAAAACCTGTGTAATCCATAGGGATATCTCCTCTTTCATTCCTAACATTGATAATTTATGTTTTCACTTTTTTTCTTGATAAATCTTGCTCTGTGTGTCTTCATGCTTTTAATCTTTTCAAAAAAAACACAACTTTTGGCTTTGTTGATAATCTCTACTATTTGTTTCTATTTTATTGATTTCACATTTATTTTTATTATTTTTCTTGTACTTACTTGGGTTTAATTGGCTCTTATTTATCTGACTTCTTGAGATGGAAACACGAATTATTGATTCTATATCTTCTTTTCTAATACAGGCATTCAAAGTTATCAAATTTCCTCTAAGGGGTGCTTCAGCTGTATCAGGCAACATTTGATATGTTGTTTTATTATGATTCATTTAAAAATATTTTCTAATCTCCCTTGTAATTTCATTTTGACCCATGAGTTTTTTAGTAGTATGTTACATAGTTTCAAAATAGTTGGGGACTCTGTATATATGTTGTTGCTATTGATTTCTATTTTAATACTTGGGTAATTGGAGAATATACTCTGAATGATGTCAATCCTCAGATATGTACTGGGGCTTGTTTGATGGCCCAACATGTGATCTATATTGGTGAGTGTTGTTTACAAAATGTGTATTTTACTATTAATGGGTCTGATGTTACATAAATGTCAATTAGGTCAAATGCTTGATGATGTTGTTTAAGATTTTTCTCTACATGTTCTATCAATTACTGAGAAAATGTTGTTAAAGTCTTCTTGCTTGTAGAATTGTCTATCCTTTATTTTCTAATAATTTTTGCTTCATATATTTAGGGACTTTTCAACAGATGCAACACATTTAGGATTGTTATCTCTTCTTGATTAATTAAACCTTTTATCATTATGAAATGTCTCACTTTATTTCTTGTATATCTCCTCATAATGAGCTACTTTGTCTGATAGTAATATAGCCATAACATCTTTTTTATTCTTAGGGTTTGCATGGCATATCTTTTTCCATCCTTTCAATTTCAGCTTCCTTGTGTCTCCATGTTTAATATATGTATCAACTAAGAAACATATGGTGGGGTCTTATTTTATCATCACATTTGACAGTCTTGTATTTTAATTGGGGTGTTTAGTCTATTTACAAAATAAAATTGATATTTTAGATTGAAGTCTACCATCTTGGTGTTTGATTTTTATTTATGTCACCTGCTTTTTGTTTTTCAGTTCCTACTTTCCTAACCTTTTTGGGGTTAATCAAATCTGTTAAGTATTGACCTTGCCTGCACTTGCCCAGAGCCAGTGGTTCTCCATACACCTGGCATCCAGTGAGACAATGGAGCAGACATGGGCAGAACGAGGGTGGCCAGGCTCAGACTGGGACTGCTGCTTTTGGTGCTACTTCTACCCATGCAGATTTATTCAAGTCAAACAACTGTTGTAACCCTTTCAAGTAACTCCTCCCAGAATACCTTGGCTGCCTCAAATTCAGTTAACCCCATCACCAAGGCAAATGGCAGTGCTCTGCAGTCAACAGCCAGCCTCTTTGTGATCTTGTTCTTCCTTTTACATCTCTACTGTTAAAAGACTCAGGTCAAGAAATATCTATACTTCCTCATCTTCTAAACCCAAATCAAATGGCATCTAGACATCTAGTGTGACAAGAGAAAGACAGGTCTTCATTGAATCTGCTAATTCTACACTTTATTTTACTGATACATAAAATGTTGAGAATCTCAAATTTGATTGGTTTGAAGGGGATTTGAAGGGTTTGACTAGATCATGAATTCCAATACTAAATCTGCTCTTGTTGCATCTACGAAATGAAGAGAGACAGCACCTGAAATTAGTTGAGATGATTTCCTTAAATGTGGCTTAAGTAGCATGGACACATAAATCTCTACCTTGAAAGTGAGAATAGATTTTATTTTATCTAGAGATAAAGGATTGGATGTGGAATAGAGATTAAGTTTTCATTTGGTATATTAAATCTATAAGGTCATAAAACAGGTAATACAAAATGCTTCCATGATTGTACTTATGTATACATTAGCCGAACTTCCAGGTGTTACTGTAAATCCTCAATGCATGTTTCAGGAGTACTAATTTAATGCTGATACACTCTAGAGAAAGTTTTATATTGTTAAGCTAGTGTTACTGTAAATACTCAATGCATTGCTTCAGCAGTACTAATTTAATGCTGATATATTCTAGATAAAGTTTTATATTGTTAAGCTATCACTGTTCTCTTGGGAACTGAATTTTTCTTCTGAGGCTTTGAATTTGACATCACATTTTATTTTTATATAGTAATTGACATATACCTGGGCAATTATGGATTGGAATCTACCCCAAATCCAAGCAAAATGAGTCAATTTTGTTTATATACTTATCAACTATTCTTATTTAACAAGAGCGCTAGATTCATTTAGCTAAACTGATAACAAAGAGTAGAAGTACATTGATCTCAATTAATTTCAAACTGCTTTTTACCTATGCATATGTTGGATACTTTTATGATTTTAAAAATGATGTGTTTTGAAGGCAAAATTGACAAATCATGAAATTAGAAAGGAAAATACGTGGACGAGACAAAATGTAAATCAATCATCTGGAATGTGAAGACTGGAAGCTTATTTACATTAAGTGCAGAAAAACTTTTATACTCTTTCTGTAAATACTTTTAAAAAATCTCTGTGAATCAGAATAGCAACATTTTGAACACTTTCTATTATCAGTCAAGATTGTTAGATAGTTAGAATCTGGTCCTAAGCATAAAGTAGGCTTCATTTCGGAAAATAATTCTTTTCACAACTGCCTTGATGCACAGAAATCTTTTAAAAAATAGACACTCCCTAAAGTCTTTTGTTCACATGATCACATGCTGACGCTTAGATGTTCCAATATCTAATATGGCCACAGTAGTCTTGATAGTCAAAGTCATTTTTCCATTTTTAGAAACCTACACCAAAACAACCATATCCAACAGATCTGAAACTACTGTGCATATGAATGAACATTCCCTTTTGTTTAATGCCCCAATGCCATACATTTATTTTGGATTGTATATTGTGTTTGTGTATTTATGTTTTGATTCATAGTAACTTCTCATGTTATGGAATTGATTTGCATTAACACAAACTATAAATAAAGAAATGGCTGAAAGAGCAAAAAACATTATTTAGTATTTTATTTGTTTAGTTACTTACTTATTTGGTCAAGTATTTTAGTGTATTTCCCCATTGATATTTTAGTTATTCCTCTATCATTTTTATGATATTTTAATTTTATGCTATTTCATCTTTAATTATTAGTCTAGAGATTATAATATATCTATACATCTATTAAACATTCAAAATGTACTCTATTACTTCATGAACTATTTAATAATTTTATAACAGTATATTTCCAATGACTACTCTCCTACCCTTTGGGTTCTTGTCGTGTATTTCATTTTCACATATGCTATATTCTGCACATTCCTTTATTGTTAGGTTTACATTAAATAGCCAACAATCTTTAAAGAGATTTAATATGATAATAAATAAATAATAAATAAATTATGAATAAATATAATAATCATAATAAGATTAATGTTTAAAAGGCCATTTATATTTATTCACAAATGTACTCTTTCTGCTGGTTTTTAATTTGTTCCTGCAGAACTGTTTCTATGTGATTACATTTCCCTTCAGCCCACTTAATTTCTTTCAGTATTTCTTATAGTACAGGTCTGTGGGAGATGAAATCTTTCAGCTTGGTCTGCCAAAAATATCTTTATTTCACTTCCATTTTTAAAGGATACTTTAAAATTCTGATTTTTATTATTTCTGATAAGGAAGCAGATATCATTCTTATTATTGTTTTCTTGTATAAAATGCTGCTTGCTTCTCTGGCTGCTTTCAAGATTCTCTACTTACCTTGGTCTTCAGACTTTGACTATGATTTCCCTAAGTGTGCTCTGTGTATTTCTCTTGTTTGAGGTTTGCTGAGCTTCTTGGATTTATGGGCTAGTATCTTTGATCAATTTTCAAAAAAATTTTGGTCATTATCTCTTCAAATACTTTTTTTTTTTTTTTTTTATTCCCGCGGCACGCGGACCTCTCACTGCTGTGGCATCTCCCGTTGCGGAGCATAGGCTCCGGACACACAGGCCCAGCGGCCATGGCTCACGGGCCCAGCCGCTCCGCGGCACGCGGGACCCTCCCAGACCGGGGCACGAACCCGCGTCTCCTGCATCAGCAGGCGGACTCCCAACCACTGTGCCACCAGGGAAGCCCCAAATACTTTTTAATGCTTCATTCCCTCTATCCTTTCCCCCAGGACCCCAATTACATATGTACTAGACCATTTGATATTGCCTTACAAGTCTCAGATGTTCTGTTCTGGTTTATTTCTTCATTCTTTTTTTGTTGTTGTTGTTGTCTCTTTACTTTGATTTGTATAATTTCTGTTGACCTGTCTTTGAGTCCACCAATCCCTTTTGTTATGTTCAGTCTTCTTTCATTCCAATGAATTCTCTATTTTAGATATTGCATTTTTTAGTTCTAGAATTTCCATCTTATTCTTTTTAGAGTTTCTTTTTGTATGCTGAATTTTCACATCTGTTTACAGTTTTTCCCTATTTTCTCTAATTTTTAAACCATACTTACAATAACTATTTCAAACTATTTTTTTCACCTATTAATTCCAGCAGCTGGATGATTTCTTCTAATGAATTTCTTCTCCTTCTAATGAATTTTGGTTTTAGTATTATAATTCACATTTTCTAGCTTCTTTACATGTATGTTAAATTATTTTATTGTCTACTGGACATTGTGAATATGTTGTAGAGGCTCTGGATTATGTTGTCTTCTTCCAAAAATTATTAAGTTTTGTGCTGGAAGGCAGTTACATTACTGGAGACTCATCTTGATCCCATCAAGACCTGATTTTAGGTTTTGCTGGGTAAGGGTGGGGGGACAATTTCTATTTTGCCTCTAGTCCTAAGGTGCAGCCCCTACTCCTGGTTTGTGGTTCCTACTCCTAAAGTGTGGTCTTTCTCAGGTTTCAAGTGAGCGCTTGATACGTTCACCAAGGACTCTTCACTCTGGTTGGGCCATAACTCTAATATATTCTCAGCACTGTATGAGTTCTGAAATCTCTGTTGAGCTGAGGATTTGGCCGAGAACCTAATGCGTACTCCTACACAGATTTCTGTATCACCTTTTCCAGTAACTGTCCCACAAATTTCAGTGAACTTAGCAACTCATAACTCTGATCTCTCTTCCCTTTGCTCCATGAGACTGCTACATTCTGTTTGGGCTCCACTTCCCTGCACTACCGTTTGGAAATTGCCCACAGGCAGAAAGCCAGGGAGTATATGGACTATAACTTGAGTGCTTTTCCTCTCTTGAGTGTAGGAGACCTGCATGTACACTATCAAATGCTTAAAAACTACTGTTTTATATATTTTGTAAGGGAAGCATCTGAGTGGCGTAAAGCCCTCTTGATAAGAAATTGGTCCATACCCACGTGAATCAGTGTCAAAGACATTTATAAAATTAGAACTTTAACTGAAATAAGCTGTGAAACAGATTTCTCAAGATATTCGGTAAGAATCTGGGATCTTTTAGGAAGTATCCAGTGTTACTCAATGTAGTTCTAGCTATTGCACCAATTCACTATGCCTTTTACTCTAAGTGTTAGAAAAGCAAGAAATTGAGCATTTCGTTGAGTCCTTGCAACAGTTACAAATGCATGACTTGTGAGACTACAGACACTCTGAGTGCACTGTGAACAAGGCACTTACTCCCACCCCCACCACTGTAGCTAACTCTAGGAGTCAAGCAATTCCCTGATACTCTTGCTAGCAGGAAAGTCTCAGTAAAATGACCTTGCCCAAGTGAATCCAGCATCAAGAGGTGATACAACTGCAGATACCCATAAATGTATTCTCATGAAGGGGTCTTCTGAATTAAGTACCTGTCGTGAATTAAATTGTCATCTTCTTTGGAATTGTTCAGCGTTTTGTAAAGACTCTGCATCTGATGATTCCAGGTGTGCTAACCTATTCCAATAATATCTTAGGGCATTATTTCAAGACTTGGTTAATTAAATCAAACAAAAGAAGCAGGAAAGTAAAACTTCTGTTGTTTCAGTGTCACTTTCTTAGGCATGTGGCATTAGCCCTACCCCTTCCCACCTACCTACAGCAAGAGGAGATACAGGAGAGTCCTCTTCCTTAAAATATCAAGATCTGTAAGCCTCCCTGGGGGCAACACAATCTTTACTGTGTTTTTCTTCCACAAGTCAATAATTTCTGAGTCACTTCATTGTCTACTGAGAAAAAATTGTGTCTTGGTTTATCAGCATATGGAATCTTTCCAAATCAAGTTAAGAAATTATTGGCTTCTCTTTATGTGCTAGAATAGTGGGATAAACATCAGCTACCTCTTCGTATTTGGGTTTAGTCCCCACAAGTTAAATAGCACTGACATTGTCACTTGCTTGCAACTCAAGAGCAGTATTACCTGTATATAAGAATTCTGCATAAATTGTCAAAGCAACCTTATTGTAATAGAAATCAGGAAGAACCACAACTAGCTCCATGACTATTTCTTTGCTATTTGTATTATTCTCAGCTCTGTGATGATTGCTTTTCAAATCAAGAGGAGATACACTCTGTATCATACCTAGGTAGACAACATTGAAATTCCTAGCTGAGTTTCTAGGACCATACCCATTGAATGCTGATAATATCAGCTGTCTGCCCCTGCAGATTCTAGGTTATGTTGAGTAACCTCCATCAGAAATTTTGATGCTGAAAGATCTCCCAGATTCAGCTCTTTCGGCTGATCAAATTGCATAATTAAGTGCAAGAGATCTCAGATTAGCCTGAGTGTTGAACTGGATCAGGAGGGGGTATTCATAAGGGAATATCCAAAGAATTTAAGACCTTCAAAGCTGTCAAGATGAGTTACCTGTCCATAAGCCATGCCTTGTATGGGGGAATTGTAGCGTTTTTTCTAGAAGGCAGCTTTCTTGTTATCTTGGCCATGCTAAATGTAGCATATCCGGGGTCTGTTTGCATGAAAGCCTCAGACAGAAGCTATTTCTGATGTCCCGGAATTGGTTCTGATATTTAAAAGACTGTAAAACAGTATAGCCTGTGACAAGCTACTTGAAATAACCAATTAAAGGTATTTACTTTTCTACTGGGCAGAGGGGTGGGTGGTGAGAGGGAATGGAGACACCGAGGGATCAGAAGACATATAAGAATCCATATTAATTTTGGAGAGCCACTCTAAAGTAATGATTTCTTCATTGAGCTAGGCTCCCTTTCAAAATGTCCCAAAGGGGTCACAGTACCACCTCCAATCTCTGTTGTGCCAATTGTTTTCAATATATGGAGTAACAGGAACCACTGTTTCTGACAACGTGGCATACACATTGAGATTTTAAACGTGTTGAACTACTTAGAAGATTAAAGTAACTCCAGAAAATTTAGAAAACACAGAGAATTGAAAAAAGGAAAAAAATGACCACAAATCCCTACCCTCATCCACACTTAGAAAATAATTACCATTAATATGTTGGTATTTCTTTCCTATTTTTCTAATTCATTAAAAAGCATTAAACTAGTTTTAAAAATTAAATAACTTTGTACATGACAAAACACTTTCAAGCAACTCAGAAGTGTCTAAAATGAAAAGTAAAATGAATACCCTCATCTCTATCCCCCAGTTGCCCTTGAGTCCCACAGATAAAGATCCCACTTAGGTTTTTATTCTTCAGGTGGTTTGCAATTTAGTATTAGACAATATGTTTATGCTTCTATTTCTTGGTGTTTTAAACAGCATCTATTGGTTCATTTCAATTCAGCGGTTAATAGCACAGATCCTGAAGCCAGACTGCCTGGGTTTGAATCCTGGCTCTGCCACTTCCTGGCTTTGTGACCTTGAGCAAATTCCTTAATCCCTCTGGGCCTCCATTTTCTCATCAGTAAACATAGAGATAATAGTAGTACTTACTTCACAGTGTTTTTGTGAAGATTACATTAGTTGATACAAGTAAGATGTTTAGATAGTGCTTAGGACATAGTCAGTGTTCAGTAAACGTAATTATTTTTATTATCTTGAAAGATGAAAATTCTATCTCATTTTCATGGCTTCCTATTTCCATTCTACTCCCCCATATTTGTTATATTATTTTTAGGATTAAAAAAATAGATTTCAATAATGAATTAAGTCTATTATTTCTTATTTTAACTTTAGACTATGTCTGTTGATCCTAAAAGGTGAGATGTGAAAGACAATGAAATTAGCACCTTTTATTTATCTCCGCTTTCCTACAATTTCCCACTTCCTAACTTATACCTTTACTTTCATTTGACCAAGTTGGCTAATATTTCCATTCTGTTTTGAAATGATAAGTCTTTTGTGATTCTTTTAGGTCCTGCTACTCAAAGTGTGGTGCTTTTACCAGTAGCCTTGGAATTTGGGACCCTGGGGGCTTGGTAGAAATGCATAATCTCAGGCCCTACCTCAGACTTGCAGGATCAAAATGTGCATTTTAACAAGATCCCCAGGTGGTTCACATGTGCATTAGAGTTTAGGATGACTGCTTTAGAGCAGTTGTTTTCTACTTGACTCCTTCCTATGTGATTCTAATATGCAAGCAGAGTTGAGAATCATTGGTTCATGGCTATCTGTTGTGGGGATCTAAAGTTACCTCAAACTCTCTTCAAAACCCAACACCTTCGGAGCCTCTCCACTCCAGGCAGGTATTTTACTCTCTTTATAATGCAGATGCAGTTTTCAGGTTTAATCCTGGGGGCAGGTCTAAACTGGCAGCCACTGTTTGCCTTGAATGGCAGGGAGGGCCATGGGTAGGACAAGAAATTCTACTGGCCTAGCAGTTTTGAATGCAGTTCCTTAATTACACTGAAAATTACCCCGTGGCCCACTTATGCTCCTGTATTTCCTGAGTCTGAACATAGCACTTCTTGGAGCTCTTTTTCTCCCAGAAGAAAACTACCTAGTTTTACGTTGCAGTTTTCCCTCCTCTATTACCTCCATTAATCAGATCCCATTTGCTTTACATCTTTAAGGATGTCCTCAAACTTTTGGGCTATTGCTGGATGCCTTTCTTATTTTTTAGCCCTGTTATGGTTTAATTATTTTGAAAATGTGTTTTCTAGCATTTCAGTGAAACTATGGAATGGAAGAGAAGTAAACACATGTACTCAGTCCACCATTTTTTGCCAGAACACCTTCCCCAGCTGCGTCTATGAAATCTGTTGTCTGAAGCATTCTCCAAACTGTCACCATCACACCGCAACACCCTCAAGCAGATAGGCATGATCAAGGAATCATGCAGACAACTAAGAATGCACTGAAGAGGATTATTCAGGGAGACTGGCTGGTACTTGCTAGGTCTTTAATTGGTTCTTTTGTCATTTCGTATTCAATGTAGTGAGGCAAGCTTGTTGATTTACTAACTGTATGACATCTCCAGCCTTGCGCTGATTGTGTCCACTCAGACTTCGATGAGGACTTAAAAGTTTAAATTCCAGATGCCACTCTCTTTACACCTAGAACAACATACTAACAGATGGTATGCATTTAATGAATAATTGTTAGATGATGAATGAATGCGTGACTGTGCCTACATAGCACTCATTTGTACCATGAGACTTTGTCTCTGCTAGTATGTTAGAAGCTAACCCAAGGTGGGTTTCTGCTCTCTAATTTAGGCAACAGACCCTGGGTCATATGAGTCCAGAGACAGATGGGCAGGTGTGGCATTAACATAATGATCAATAGTAAAGATCTTCCTAGGGAGATTTGTCAACAGCCAAACACTTGGACTCATCTCTGCCAGAGCCATCTGTTTATGATTTTTAAGCTACACTTCTGGAAGACACATCATAACAAAAAAATGAAAAAGCAGTAATTCTTCTCTAGCTCCTGAGATGACCAAAATGGAGTCACCTGGAATTTCTACTCTTTTACTAGAAGAACACAGCAGCTGATATCCACAAGGGAGCTCCTTTGTCAGTTTAGAGGCGATATTTTAGATAAGGGAGGATGTGGGTTATGTATGCCAGGAGGCACTGTGCCAGGCAGTGCTTTTGTTCCCCAGACTAAGTTATGATTGCAGACTTGTAGGGATTGGTTGGTGTGGCAGTGGAATTAAAATACAGTCTTGTTACAGACCAGACAGGATTTTAGTCAAGCTTTGCTTGGTGTAATACAACCTGACACAGTAGAAACAATTGCCTGGAGGAAAATCTGTCCTCTAGCCCTCTGAGCCTATGTAGCAAACGGCAATATTCTAAAGGAATTCTGCTGTCTGTTGGATGATGTTGCCTTTGCTCAAAACACATGCTGACCACCTGTGTCCTACATTTATCCCTTGTTGCTACTTCAGCACCCATACTAAGAATGTTTTCTTAAAGTCTTTCCCCTTCAACTTTCCCCTAGTTTAGTGGCTTACTTTCTGCCTTTTTTTCCACTGAGAGCCCTTGCTTCACACTCTTCCCCACCAAAAAGAGGAAACAAGAGTCTGTTGACAAAGGAGAGATAAGTGTTTTAAGGGTCTAAAGTTGAAAAACAAAAACCAATACGTGGAGGAGTTGGGCTCCCTAAGCAGAAGGGACATTGTTAGAACAGAAAACACTCTGTCATTTTGCTGGAGCTATAGCATATGGTACTTGGCGGTATGGCTGTCCATATCCTGGAATTTCTTATAGGAAATAGCTACACTTCAAGTGGAAATTTTGCAAGGGACAGGGCCCTAGAGGAAAAACAATCAAAAGGATTTGTGAAAACAGAGGGGGAAAAAGAAATAGAAAGAGAAGAGGGAGAAGCACAAAGATAGCAATTGTGATTGAGTTGATGGAAAGCTGTTTATGCATAGAAATAGGAAACCGTCTTGAAAGCTGTATTCCTTAATGTCCTACAATCCTAGCTCTGAAGAAGGTAATCAAAGACAGACTCATAAGGGCAAAGCAAGTAACTTCCTCAGTAACCCTATAGGAATCCTCAGTGAAAAGCCACTTGAATAGAATTCTGGTTCATTAGAAAAGCTTCAGATTCACTGTAAGATTTGGGGGGGGGACCTCTGAATATCTACATATTCAATTATCACCGTATAATGGAAAATACATCAAATTTGTAATCAGATAATTTAGGTTAAATATTAGATCTGTCATTCACTAAATGTATGAGCTTGGGCATGTTAGCAAAACTTCCTGAGCCTTGGTTTTCAGATATATAACATTTATCCCAGAAATATTTTCAACATGTATCAAAGGAGATCATATATGAAAAGCACCTGCTTAAAATCATTTATCATTATTGTCATTATTTCAGGGCATAAGTTTTCAGCTTATTAAAACAAAAAATTACATTCCTCCAGGGTACTGTCAAGTACAGGTCAAGGTTACCAGGCCATCTATATGACCTTTATTGTGTTAGTTTGCAAATTCAACCCTGTAATATTTACTCCTTCATGGTATTTTCGTTACTACAAGAGATTCTTTTTGGATTTTGGAGATACACACTTCTTCTCTGCAGAGAGAAAAAATTGGTCAAGGGTGGACTTTCCCAAAATAACTTGTGGGAATCCTTTACCCTTAGTATTGCTAAGAATTCACATTCAAGAACAACCAATTTGCAAAATACCTATCGATGGTGGCCATGCACTCTTAATAAACTCTAGTTGTTCAACATTCTGAATAAAAAACTTGAGGAAGAAAAATATGGCTAGTTACTAATGAAATTTGACCATAATTTATTAAAGTGAGAAGAACATGGTGTCCAGTTTGATATTTTCTTGTTTACACCTGTGTGCTGAGATCAGACCACAGATGCAGCAGGTTAGGTGGTTCTGAGAAGGGTAATGAATTTTAATATTGAATAACAGTACCTAGAATTTACAGAACACCTGATATTCGAGTACTTCTCAGACATCATCTCATTAATTTTCAAGCCCATCCTGTGAAGCAGATGTTGTTTTTGGTATACTGATGGGAAAAACAAGTATCCAAAAGGTCAAAAGACAGGGTAAAACAAGTTAAAGATACAGCTAAGGATTAGAATCCAGGCTGATTGACTTCCACTCTGTTCCTTTTATTACTTTTCAAAATGTCAGAGGTGACAACTTAAATCAAAAAGATGTTGTTTCAACCACATCAAGTTAACAAGAGGATTGTCATTGGGATGCCTCAAATTTGGGCTTGTGTTTGTTTATTCACAGATAGTCTGGTACCTTCCATAGCATAAAATTAGAACCAAATCAAAGAGGTTTCACAACTGGAATGACCAGAAAGTCCTTATTATAACTCTTTCGTAGGTGTGCTTCCCCAATTTTTTTCATTATTACATCTCTTCTAAATAAATACATCCATGCTCATATGTTTATGAAAGAAGAAAATATTAATTAGAAGGCTGAATGCCTAGCTTTTTATCTCTAGATCATCGATTTGGCCACAGTTCAATAAGCAGTATCTAAAATATTTATTTTTCCTATTTACTGTATTGTAGGTCTTTCCATTTCCCATGTGAAATAAGTTATTGGCCATGTCCCAATACAATTTTAATCAAGTTATATCCATCAAGTAAGCCAGAATCACTAGCTGGTTCTTGTTAAAGCTCTCAAAAACTAGTAGGCTCTGGTTCTAAGGAACCTGACATTGAAAGGGTTCCTGGAGTCTTAGATGCTCTTTCCTCCCTTCAAAATTGTGCACTTATAAGCTGGCAGGAAACCTATCGGGGTTGTGTCAAAAGGCTAGGAAAACAATGATGGATTGTATCCTAACTCCAAGATTAGAATATAATAACTCAACTTTAGATACATTTATCTATTAGTAGATATTATGAGTGGACAGTATGCTATTTTCTATATCCCATCTATTACAGAATAGTAATCAGGGATATTTTTAAGATCTTCTGTTCTTGATAATAAAGATTAGAGTAAGGTGGTTCCATGTTTCAGCAGTCTTGATTTTTCTCCCCAAAGTTAGTTAACAATGATAATGATTATCTCCCCCTTCTTACTCATTAGCTTAAATCAGAAGGGAAAGTAGAGCAGGTGATGGGGGTGGAGGGAAGACGTAATATCTTCAGTCATCATGCCATAAGTACCAGATTTCATTAAGGAATTGATAGAAATTTATTCATATCAATAAAGTACATTGTAAGAATGGGATGTGGAGTCTGTCATTTTTGGCTAGTAGAGTTTTCTCTTCTCTACCCAAGGATTCCTGGCATTTCTCAAAGTGTTTATTTTGGTGGGGGGAAATCAAGTGGCTTCCCTTTGCATTATGTTCACCATTCTAGTCTTCATATTCACCTAGGAATTTTTTCCATTTTCATTATATCCAGGCTCATTCACAAACATAGACATTCCTCTAGTACTCTGGAGCCACCAAAAAGACAGGTAGCAAATCTCTGTTCTCACTAATATGCGGGTCAAGACATAGCATATTACATCATAAAGTTACCGAGGTTTTAAGGGTTTTAAATTTAAAAACACAAAATCAGCCTTGTTATTTTCAGTTAAATAGCCCTTTATTGAGCCATTACATTGGGTCAAACACTAAGCTAGGTGTTGGGATACAAAGATGAAAAGACATAGCATGTTCTGCCTATGTTTACCTCTAAGAGTTTGATAGTGTCTGGCCTTACATTTAGGTCTTTAATCCATTTTGAGCTTATTTTTGTGTATGGTGTTAGGGAGTGATCTAATCTCATACTTTTACATGTCCCTGTCCAGTTTTCCCAGCACCACTTATTGAAGAGGCTGTCCTTTCTCCACTGTACATTCCTGCCTCCTTTATCAAAGATAAGTTGACCATATGTGCGTGGGTTTATCTCTGGGCTTTCTATCCTGTTCCATTGATCTATCTTTCTGTTTTTGTGCCAGTACCATACTGTCTTGATTACTGTAGCTTTGTAGTATAGTCTGAAGTCAGGGAGCCTGATTCCTCCAGCTCCGTTTTTTGTTCTCAAGATTGCTTTGGCTATTCGGGGTCTTTTGTGTTTCCATACAAATTGTGAATTTTTTTGTTCTAGTTCTGAGAAAAATGCCAGTGGTAGTTTGATAGGGCTTGCATTGAATCTGTAGATTGCTTTAGGTAGTAGAATCACTTTCACAATGTTGATTCTTCCAATCCAAGAACATGGTATATCTCTCCACCTGTTTGTATCATCTTTAATTTCTTTCATCAGTGTCTTATAATTTTGTGCATACAGGTCTTTTGTCGCCTTAGGTAGGTTTATTCCTAGATATTTTATTCTTTTTGTTGCAATGGTAAATGGGAGTGTTTTCTTGATTTCACTTTCAGATTTTTCATCATTAGTGTATAGGAATGCCAGAGATGTCTGTGCATTAATTTTGTATCCTGCTACTTTACCAAATTCATTGATTAGCTCTAGTAGTTTTCTGGTAGCATCTTTAGGATTCTCTATGTATAGTATCATGGAGATGAAAACAACCTAAGTGTCCATTATTGGATGAATGGATAAAGAAGATGTGGCACATATATACAATGGAATGTTACTCAGCCATAAAAAGAAATGAAATTGAGCTATTTGTAATAAGGTGGATGGACTTAGAGTCTGTCATACAGAGTGAAGTAAGTCAGAAAGAGAAAGACAAATACCATATGCTAACACATATATATGAAATTTAAGAAAAAAAATGTCATGAAGAACCCAGGGGTAAAACAGGAATAAAGACACAGACTTACTTGAGAATGGACTTGAGGATATGGGGAGGGGGAAGGGTAAGCTGTGACAAAGCGAAAGAGAGGCATGGACATATATATAATACCAAACGTAAGGTAGATAGCTAGTGGGAAGCAGCCGCATAGCACAGGGAGATCAGATCGGTGCTTTGTGACCGCCTAGAGGGGTGGGATAGGGAGGGTGGGAGGGAGGGAGATGCAAGAGGGAAGGGATATGGGAACAGATGTATATGTATAACTGATTCACTTTGTTATAAAGCAGAAACTAACACACCATTGTGAAGCAATTATACCCCAATAAAGTTGTAAAAAAAAACAGAAAAAAAAAGATGAAAAGACATAGTTGCTGTCCTAAAGATGCTCCCAAGGTGATGGGAGAAACAGACATGGAAACATATAACTTCTCAACCAATTTGGTAAGTGCAGAGATATGCAAAGGATGTTAGAAGAACAGTCTCTTATTCCAGACAAGCGTCTGTTATGAAACCCAATGTATTCTTCCAACATCTACCAAAAAGTAGCTTCTGATGTCCTGGGAGATTGTGCAAAACCTCTACTATCGTCCCTCAAAACACCACCCCCACCGCCTCATGCTTCTGCTATTAGATGTTGCTATGTTTTGTCTGATAACTACAGTTTCCCTTCCTTTCATACTAGCTTGAAAGACCACATTTAAGGCTCAAGACCTAATCTGGATATACCTGTCTATTTCAGGGAGGAAGGTTATGTCTTTCTTGGTTTTCATCCCCGTGAAGTCTGTGCATTTCATGGATGAGAAAACTGAGACTCAATGAGTAAGACTATCCCAAAGTCACACAGCTCACATGTGGCAGAGCAGGGCATTAAAACATGGGAGAATTCTTAACCCTAACACAAATGTTTCCCAAATTTTAGTCTTTTGAGTAGCACTTTCATGATTTTGCCACATCTATGTTAACATCTATACTGTCATTTACTTAATTTAAAAAGTTACTCCCTCCTTTTTAGAAACCTTAGTCTTATCCTAGGCAATAGAATCTGAGTAATCACAGTTTTCTAATGCTAGCCGTGTGTGTGTGTGTGTGTGTGTGTGTGTATACCCATAAAATAAAATAAATATGTAACTATTATCATAATAATATTAGTTTATATACCACCTAAAATCATCTCACATATCACAAATAGTATGCATGCCATTCTTTGGAAACAGTGCCCTACTCTATACTATTTGTATATGTAGCTAATTTATGATAGCTACAAATTTGGTAGTGGATATATTGATTAAAACTTGGGTCATTAGGTGCTGTCTCTTTTTACCTTCTCCAGAAGAATAAATTAATTTACAGAACAAGGAGGAGCATCTGAAGAAGTGGCTATGGCCCAGATACAAGAGAAAGTGAGAACTGACTGATGGAGCTATAACCAGGGGAAAAATATTTTAATAATAAGAAAATTTGGGCTAAGGAGAGAACAGACTTCACTAGTAATCAGTTAAGGGGAGGAAGCTTGGACCAAAACACCGAGAAAATTGACAGTTTTGAGGGACTTGGCGTTATGTACCAGTGATTGTAATGTGTAGATAGGTAAAACAATACAAGCTTCTTTCACTCCAGTGTTGTCATAACTCACTTTGAGGAAATGTGTGTGAAATCAGGGTCATCAGTGTTTCTGACACTATTGCCACTCCACTTGAGAGACTCCCAGGCCCTCAGGTGCTGACAGCATGAATGAAGAATAAGCAGTTAGCTAGCTGCCTGCCTGTTATAAGGGCCAAGAAAACAGTTTGTATGTGTGAGCAGGCCTTGTTATTATCTTTACCTCTCTGGGATAAGGCAGTGATTATAGATATTAATGAGAAGTGTTTGCTTGAGCCCTGGTGGACTGTACTCAGCTTAAACATGAGTTGTTGCTGCTGTTGTTTTCAATTTGTACCATTAACAGAAAACATTTAAGAAGAAACCATAAGATTAAGGATAAAACCAGAAGGCTTGTGGTGAAACCCAATAACATAGTATCCCCATTTTGTTCTAATTGGTTTTAACTAGCAATCAAAGAGGCCAGATGGCCTCCCCTGGGAAGGAGAGCACTATATTTTAGGGAAATATATGCTTGTCCTTCTTCATGAATATTCGTACTCTTGTTCTTGCCAACATCATCATTTTTCATTTTACCTCTTCAATAGCAACTCAGATTTCATTTGCAGTCTTTAAAAATTATGACCTGGGTATTAAAATATCAATCTGTGAAATTTTTTTTCATTAGGTGCTAGTTTTGTTAACCTGCATTTTGGTGTACTTTTATAAATTGGGGAAAACATCCCTCTTTGGGATATATTCAGGAAAATTTAGAAACAAACTACAGAAATTGACAATAAGATAGCAAATTTGTTTTTGAAATCTGGAGTCATTTCCAGCAAAGAAATGAAGTAAGAGCTGATGAATTAAATGTTAGATGTGGAGCTAGTCAACCAGATAGGATTTGGGGGATCTGGGAAACCTTGAGGAGTGAGAGAGAAAGGCAGAGGAGTTTGTAGAATGAGAGTTACACCCAAACTGTCAAACTGAGTTGTAAGTTTCAATATGTAGTTCTGTTCTTATGCTCAAAAAATGAGATTGATCTTTCCATCTTCTAGGATCTTCTCTATTTTCTTCCATTTGGTTTATGTTAAAAGCTAACATTGCCACTATGCCATCATCCAGTCTATGTGTTCCTTCTAGTTTTTGCAAGTTTTTTCTATTACACACACTATGCTCTTTCAAAACAGCTCAGATGAGATTTACTACTATTTACATGCCTAGGTAATAAGTACCAGACTCAAGAGAACATGCATCATATTGACTATCAATGTAAAACATCCTTTAAACATCAGCTCTTTCCAAGGCACCAAATAGGGCTACAGATATGACTACAAAGAAACTGTAGTCCCTGGCTCTTAGCACTTGCAATCAAGCTGGACAGAAAAGAAATCAATCCCTGAAGAGACAACTAGTAAACACTCCAAAATATAGTCTATGCTTTTTAAAAATTTTCAGACAAATACATCATAACTTAACAAAATTATTTCTCAAAACTTCAAAGTTGTTCCTTTGGAGTTTACAAACTTATTCTGAAGTGGCTACCACTGTTCAAAATGACCTTTGGAAATCCTCTTTGATAATGCCTTCACAGCCTGTGATCCATTCTTTGGAATTTCCTCAGGGGCCAAAGCCATTTCTACTGAGAAGATGAAAATTGATTTCAGGGAACAGTTAAGAGTCATTTGGAGCCAAGGGTGGTAAATAATAAAGCCAAACAAGCTGAGTAATGCCACTTTTGGGTTGAATTGAGGTGTGCCCACAAATCAATAAGGCTGGTTTTCTTGGATGGTTTGGAAAATGATTTTGAATGCAGTTTATCTATATGAGCTCCCAAGGTTTTTTTTTCCCCAGTGTTGGTGTCATTGGAATAGGTAGACAGCCTCCAAGCTATCAACAGGAAGTTCTCAATCTGGATACTATGTCTTTTAGCGAATCGTGAGAGAGAGAGAGAGAGAGAGAGAGAGAGAGAGAGAAAATTTCCCCATAGAAACAATGTCATAAATGGTAGTTTGATCTCCAGCCTGGATAACAAAAGCTTAAAAAAAAAGTATAGCTGAAGAGAGTAATACTGCTTTTTTAACCACACCTAGTCAGGATTTGAAGCCTTATTTCTATGGCGATTTGGTGTTCAAGTTCTCCCAAAATTCTTGCAGCAGAATCTAAGATTCCCTTATTTCCATGATGACATGGCTAGGAAGATCAGGTAGTATTCCAGTTGAAGGAACAGCGATACATACTACAGGTACCATTAATTTGTTGACTCTGTGTTTATAAAACAGTCATTTCTCAAGGGTTTTTGAAATGGTTCCCTCCTTTTCAACTCCTCCTAGCTCTTGCTCTATCAATTATCCCCTCTCTTGTGTTTTCTCTGCAGAATTACTAATTTTTTTCCATTGAAACAAACAGGCTTCCTTCCAACTTGGTATCACCCCCCTAGACTCCACGCCCTCTTTCTCCTCTCCTTGTTGTCCAACGTTTTCAAGAGAATAGTCCATTTCTGTCTCCAATTCCTCACTGTCCATATGATGCTCAGTCTGCTACAAGTTGACCTCTGTCCACAGAATCCAGATTAGTAAATTGATGATTAGAAAACTTCCTGAAAAATCCCTTTTGCTTGATATGGACAGAAGCCTGATTACAGGGTATTAAATATTGTGTGGTCAGTGAAGCATTGAAGGCACAGATACGCACAACTTCGTGTGAAATTTAGCAATGAAAAAGAGGGGCGTTGGTGGGGAGCTAGCTGAGATAGGGTGGCAAGTGGGTGGAGTGTGAGGGGGAAGACTCAAGCAATCGTTTTTGTTTAGATAAGAAAGACCTATATATGACTGCAGCCATATGGAAAAGAGTCAATGGAGAAGGAGAAGTTGGAGATGTTAAAGAGATATATTCTAAACAGAGGGTTTGAGCTTAGGAAAACAGGGACACCTCTTCCTGTGGACTGAAGGGAAAGATAAGAGGATAAGCATGGCTTAAAAGGCAATTGGGAAGTGTATTAGTCAGGGTTCTCCAGAGAAACAGAGCCAATAGGTGATATCTATCTATCTATCTATCTATCTATCTATCTATCATCTATTTATCTCTATTAGATATACATATAGATAGATATGTCTCTATATGTATACCTAATAAACATAAAGATATATGTTTTATTTGGCTCACGTGATTATGGAGGCTGACAAGTCCCAAGATCCGCAAGGTAAGTTATCAAGCTCAAGGCCCAGAAGACCCAAAAGCATAGTTCCAATTTGAGTCTGAAGACGTGAGAACCAGGAGAGCTGATGGCATAGTTCTAGTCTGAAGTCCATCAGGTTCATGACCCAGGAAGAGCTGATGTTTCAGTTTGAGTGCAAATACAGGAAAAAGCCGATGTTTCAGTTTGAGTGCAAATACAGGAAAAAGCCAGCGTTCCAGTTTGAGAGCTGTAAGGCAAGCGCAATTCTGTTTTACTCGAGAGAGGGTCAGACTTCTTGTTCTATTCAGGCCTTCAACCGAGTGGATGAAGACCACTCACATTAGGGTGGGCTATCTGTTTTACTCAGTTTACTGATTTAACATTAATCTCATCCAAAAACACCCTCACAGAAATGCCCAGAATAATGTTTAACTGAAAATCTGGTCACCCATGGCTCAATCAAGTTGACACATAAAATTAACCATCACAGGAAGTTAACCTAAAAGAAGTTAAAGTATAATACTTCAATTTCATCTGAAAGCTCCAATTCAAGGCCACATTTGGTAAGAAAGTTACAAATTGAATTTAGGGTGCAAAAGCTACAAAAGATAGTGGAGCACTAAGGCAAATCATTTTAAAACTACACTATGCAAATTTGTGTCTCTCCTCTTCATAGTTCTGAAAAAATCTTCATTTTGAACCATGTCCTCCATCAGCTTACCTCAGTGTCCAAGGCTGAATGTGGGCAGACCCACTCCTAAGAGATGATGCGGTTGGCCATGGCTATTATTATTGCTCTCTCCACCCTGATGTTCTTGTAAATATTACAAATAACTGCTGGCATTTTTCTAAAAGATCTCCATAGTCAAGCTTCCATTCAGCAGGACTTAAGAGCCCATTTCAGAGATGTGGATGATTATCAATAATGTCACTCATTTTAAATAAAAATTAACCAGCAGACCACGTGACCTTAGTAATAGACTCACTGTTTACTGCTAAAATATTGCTGAAAATCTCTAGGAGCACCTGGACAAATGGAATGTTTTTACATTTTCCAACCTGATTCAGTCTGTAACTTGGTTTTGAAAATGCCATTCTTCATGTCATGAAAAGTCTTCTTCAAATAACTACTCATTGGAGCCCTTCTATATTCCAGGGCCATTTTTTTTTTTTTGCGGTACACGGGCCTCTCACTGTTGTGGCCTCTCCCATTGCGGAGCACAGGCTCTGGACATGCAGGCTCAGCGGCCATGGCTCACGGGTCCAGCTGCTCCGCAGCATGTGGGATCTTCCCGGACCAGGGCACGAACCCGCGTCCCCTGCTTCGGCAGGCAGACTCTCAACCACTGCGCCACCAGGGAAGCCCCAGGGCCATTTTTGACTACTGCTTTCAATATTAGTCATGGTTTCTAGTGTCAGCTGACTGTATATATTGCTGAGGTCATCCTTCATTATGGCTGCCTGCACATAACATTCTCTAGCATACTGTTATTGGGAGATGTGTGTGCATTTGAAAATAACAATTCAGAATGGGTTATCAAGTATGGAATTGGTAGTAATGCGGAAGCATATAGAAAATACAAACTGTTCTTCAATTTGAGCAATCATGTATGGATCAGTCACCATGGGCCATCTTAACAGGACAGGACAATTCCTGAATATTTTGTGTAGTTTCCAGGCTGAGTCTGGCAAGTGTTACAGAGTCAGAGGGGTGTTGCAGCCAGAAAAAGACAACCATACTTTCCCCATTAACCCCAGGCCAAAGAGAGTACACCAATCTAAGCCTGTCTCCAAATTTTCTGTGCAAGTTCAGGATCGGAGGGGGCTCAGAACCTATAGAGAACACTTGTGAATCCTTTGTTTATGTGTTGGTGTTCCCAAAAGCACTCTTCTTGGTTTAACTTAAGTATTATAAATTGTAAAATCTTCCAAAGCCTTTTATGGCTTCTCTTTAACTAGATCAGTGTAACTTGGCACTTCACTGGACCCCAGAGTGGGACTTTTCATGGTTACTTGACCACTTACTTAAAGTTTCCCCATACCAAGATGGTATAGGCAGAACCTGTATGGGCCATCAATCATCTTATTTATTTTATTTTATTTTTCTTTGCGGTACGCGGGCCTGTCACTGTTGTGGCCTCTCCCGTTGCGGAGCACAGGCTCCGGACATGCAGGCTCAGTGGCCATGGCTCACAGGCCCAGCCACTCCACGGCATGTGGGATCCTCCTGGACCGGGGCACGAACCCGTGTCCCCTGCATCGGCAGGCGGACTGTCAACCACTGCACCACCAGGGAAGCCCCGATCATCTTATTTTTAATATTAAGCCAGCTTTGCTTTCAATTTCCATTCCCGACTAACATTGTGCACAATGTCGGTTGCAAAAATATCTAATACGGTTCCAGAAAGTAACCAACACAGAAGTGAAGCTAGGATCATTAAAATATTTGGTCTTGGCTGTGTACTTCTTCATCAAAGCCTATAGAGTAATCTGTATCCAATTAATATCATTTAGATTTGGGTGTAAAGATCCCTAAGTGCTTCTATGTACCATGCTTTCTGAGTTCTCCACAAAAGGTATTCTTTGCAAACATCAAAGGGAGCAGTGATGAATGACATGCACCTAATGCATAAAATCCCACTCCCACATCTATTTGAAGGCAGCCTGCTTTTCTTTCATGAGCCCACACTATATCAATCTGGACAATTCAGGCTGAAAACAACCACATGATGATCCAAAGTAATGCATATAAAAGCAGAAGCTTTTTGACTAAATTACCTTGGTAATGGTACATGTGTAAAGAGAGTGCTAGGGACATTTTGTTTAGGTGAAAGACAATTAGGTCATCTAATTTTATTGACTTTATTAATGTCATTAGAAATAAGATGTGCTTAATTCTCAAAAATGATTAATCATCCTTTTCTTTTATCTGTAAGAGGCCAGTCTTCACATTTCAACTTCCTGGAAAGGTAGCTGAAATGTAGAGCTCAGAGGAAATGTTTAGATGAAGAAAATAACAGAGATAATAATTGTTGCTTCTGGAAAACAGAGTGCAAAATAGGGTGCTTCTCATGATGTCATAACAATATGGATGTGAGTCAATATTTTGTTATGTAAAACAGTGTAAGGACCACAAGTATGCTATCTAGAGACAAATGCTTCCAAAACTTATGTGTTTCAAGGGCCAAAGACTGAACCAAGGGCAATGTCCAAAACAAGAAAGTAATAGTAAATTCATTAATTCATTTTTTCACATATTGTATCTATTACCTCAGGGCAGTTGTTTAAGTGAAGCTTTCTACTCTAATCAACACTGTGAATATCTAAGAGTGTGAGTCTGATGTTTTGGTATAAAATGCAAAATTGTGAAACACAAATATACTTGAATTTCTAACATCTTGCTGAACATCTCCACAATATTTTTCCAGACTCTAATACTCAATATATCCAGAAAGAAATTGGCAACCTGCCACTCTGCCCCCTTCTTCCTACCCACTGGTTTTACCTTGTTATACTAAGTTCAGAGGAGCTCCGATTAGTTTATTAGAGCAGAATTCTTCTTTTTTCAAGATTTTACTAAGATTCCTGTTCCTACAGATACCAGAAGAGAAATGTGGGAAGTATTATACACACAACATTCACCTCGGGATTTGTTTTGTTTGATTTCAGTGATTTGGAAGGCTAGGTTTGGGGGTGTGTGTGTGTGTGGTATTTTGGTGGGGAGATGATGGGGAAATATTTTAAGAATGCCACAAGAAGAGTAATTGAGCAGAAATTTCTACTTGATGCCTGGACAAATGAGGATTAAAGAGACTATCTACAGTTCAGTATAATTTTCTTCTCCTAAACATAGTGCAGGTAGTACAGGATCAGGTATTTTTATTATAGAAAGAGGCTATTACATGTACAGGTAGGGGGATAAGTGTCTTTTTGTACAGAGTCGTCATTGCAGAGAATTTGTATAACCAGTTGATAAACAAGGCAATATTACAATGGGTCATCTACCCAGGCACAGGAATGGTCTGTTACACTGAATGTTTCCCCATAGCCACATTCTGCCTGTAGAAGTTTTTACTAAAAGAAATAAGGAATGACCTTACCTATTGAGAGCAACAGAATTGCTCATTATTCTTTTCTCCCATCACTTACCTATGCATATATCATCTTTTCTGTTTAAAGACAGCCCTCCAGTAGTATTGCTATAGAGCCTGAAAGAAAGTGTGTGGTTAAGAGATTGATTAAATGGCCTTAGCAAGCAGTACCTATATGCAGACTTCCATTTAGTTTGCAATTTTATGAAATGAACCAGGGTAGGCTTCTACAAGTTGAAATTGCCTTTTGCACAGGGATGGACTAGAAAAAGGTTCTGGGAACAAGGGTTAACAGCTGGATTTATGAATTAATCACTGATTTTCTCCATAAGTGAAAGAAAGCAGAAGAAATACTTTCAAAATCAGAGTCATTTTAAGGCAGGATTTGAAAATGGGGAGGGAAGAAGCTAGTTAGATAGATGAACAAAGGTTTAGCAGAGGATCAGGATAATAGTCTTCTAAATAACAGTGACATCCCAGAATAACAAATGAGAATGGCAGTGTGAATTTGTCCAGAGTGGCATCTCTGTGAGTCTATGACAGTACCAGCTTCTCCTTGGATCCTAGGTCTAGGACTTTGCATTGAAAAAATCAGAGGATAGTGAGTGACTTCAGCTCACAGCCCTGGACTGCATATGTCACATACTGAGCCAACCCTTGTAGGAGAAAAAGAAATAAGAGGTAGAAGCAAAGTGTTGTGACAGTGAGCTTGTCAGATAGAAACAGTAAAGTGCCATTCTTGATAGCAAGCTATTTGGGAGTAAGAGGTCTGAAGAGGGATTGAATAAGGTGGCCATGGTTACAAGAATGGAAGAAAATTTTAACAGAAACATTTTGAGCCATTTCAGAGAGAGAGAAGATGGGTTGGATATGAAGGAGAAAAAACACAATGGAGAAAAAAATGATAAAAATATAAATCATGGTTTCAGCTGTCCAGATGAAGAAGGAATGGAGGTTAAGGAAACTGTGAAAAAAGACATTTAGATTTTGCAATAGCTTAAATATTAATTCTGCCTTAATAGTGCTTTATAGGTCATAGAACAGGATGAGATTCCTTAGGATTCCTCACTCTCTCTCCTCATCCCAGGGACTATTTAGAGTGCTGGTTCTGAACCTGGGGTCTATGGCTGCCCCCAAAGAGTCCATAAAGATAATTCAGAGGCCCTGAATTTGTAAGGGAAAAATTTATATCTTTGTTTTCACTAATCTCTGATTGAAATGTAGCATTTTCTTTAATTATGAATGTAGGCAACACACTATCATCCCTGTAATTTTTCAACCATCCCTGTAATTTTTCTGCAGTAATAATCACAGATATTTGCATATTATACTAAAACTTTACCGGCTATTTTAAAATAGTTTATATTTACCACTATTTTGAATTTATGGCATTTATTAGACTTATCACTATATCTTATTATTTAATGCATTAATTTAAAAGTACATATGTTAATATATCATAAGTGCATGTTAATATTTTGAAAACTATATTTCAACATACTTAGTTTCCTTTGGAATTCTGTATCTTTAATTTTATCTATTTGAAGAGATTTTTAGAGGAGATCAACTTCTGGCATGACAGTGAGGAGCTCCACTGACCTTCTCCCCAATAAAAATGGAGATTATATATTATAGAAAATTATACATATTTATATATAATATATTATATATATAATTTTTATATATTTATATATATTTAAATTATATCTATATGATATAAAGATATAGATATCCCCATTTAAGGTCTGTGGAAATGGTCATAAGGGCAAACAATAAATGAAGAATCAGCTATTCTAGAAAATCTATGGAAATTTTTTAAGAAAGTCTGGTATTTGAACCAAAACCACTCTCTCCCTCTGCCCTCTCAGTTCAACGAGGAGATTCCATTCCAGATTGCTACGGCCAAGAACACAGGGATCCCTCTTCCCCCAGCTTCCAGCTGGTGGGCTTTCTTCCCAGGAGGAGTAAGATGTCAGTGTTTCTCATCCTGCTCGCAGCTGCCTATTGCTGAGGCTAAGCCCTCAGCAGTGCAGTCAAGAGGTGGGGATTCCCTTCTTCTGTCTAACCCCCACTTGTGAAACAGTGGCTCTACCTTGGCTATGGTACACTGAAAATACTTGGGTCTCAAGAGCCCTTGCCCCAGTTCATGAGGTGGTATTTCCATGCCAGGAGAAACAAGCTAAGAGGACCACAGATACCGCCACCCCACTTCACTGAGCACTGAGCTCCTAGAATGGGGGTGTCACTCAAAGAGAAACTTACAAGTTTCCCCACCACTAGATCTAGAGCCCAGTCCCAGAGAGTTCCCTGGGATGGGGGAGAGAAAGGTAGAAGTAGCTCCTGTTTTAGGAACAGACTTTCTTTGCAACAGAGCATGGAGAAGTGTAAACCTGAAAAGAAGAGTGGAGATTGTGGTGAAGGGAATTGGGAAGAGAATTTAAAATCTAATAATACAGCCTACAGTATAGGTCAGCTAGTTTGCAGGAGAAATCAGGGTAATAAGCGAGCTGGAGGAACCCTCATGAAGTCAGAACAGATACCAAGTAGTGACCTCAGAAGTTATTCTGATTAGATTAACTTGTAGAGGAATTCATGCTTCAGGGCACTGTAGTAGCTAATAGAGCAATCAGCAGGTAAATAGTGGAGCTTAACAGCTGGGTGTGGTCAGGGAAAGAGTAAAAGAGAGCCCCACTCTAACACTATGATCACAGGGTGACTGTGGGCATACCCAAAGCTGTGATTCCTTGAAGAACAACATCAAAGACTGAACACTGTGTAATGGGGGGAATAAACTTCATTAAAATATCCTATGAGTAACTAACCAAATAAACATGCAAATAACAACAACAAGCTCCAAAGGAGAGGGACCACTACCCACAGTTGCTATAATATTTTATCTAAAATGTCCAGTTTCCAACAAAGATTATGAGGCATGCAAATAAATAGGAAAATATGACCCTTGTACCAGAAAAAAGCAAGCAACAGAAATTGCTCGAGAGAGGGACCAGATGTCAATTTAACTGGAAAAGATTTCAAAGTGGCCATTGTATTGATAAATACATTTACAGAACTAAAGGAAAGCTTTCCTAAAGTAGTAAAGGAAGATATGGTGCCAATGTTGCATCAGATAGAGAATATCAATAAAGAAATCGAAATTTTAAAGAAGAACTAAATGGAAAGTCTGGAGTTGAAATGTAGAATGACTAACATAAAAACACATTCTTTAGAGGGGCTTAACAGTATATTTGAACTAGCAGAAGGAAGAATTTGTGAACTTGAATATACATCAATTGTGATTATGCAAACCAAAAAACAGAGTGAAGAGTAAAGAAAAATGAACAAAGTCTCAGAGAAACATGGGACACTATGAAGCACACTAACATATATGTAATGTGAATACCAGAAGGAGAGGAGAGAGAGAGAAAGAAGAAAAATAATTGAAGATATTATGGCTGAAAACTTCCCAAATTGATTGAACAAACAATAACCTATATACCCAGGAAGCTCAGTGAACTCCAAGCAGAATAGATTCAAAGAGACCCACAAGCAGACACATCATAGTAAAAACGATGAAAGTCAAAGACAAGGAGAAAATCTTGAAAGCAGCAAAAGAAAAAAGACACCTTACTTTCAAGACAACCTCAATAAAATTAATCTGACTTCTTAGCAAAAACAATGGAGGCCAGAAGACGGTGGGATAACATTCAAATGCTTAAAGAAAAAGTGGTCAATTCGGATTCTCATACCCAAAATAATTCCCATATCATTCAGTAATGAGAGTGAAATAAAGACTTTCCCAGATAAACAAAAACTGAGAGAATTTTTTGCTAGCAGAGCCATCTTACAAGAATCTTATCTAAAGTTCTTCAGGCTGAAAGAAAGTGACCTCAGATGGTAATCCAAATCCAAATGGACAAAGAGCACCAATAAAGGTAATTGCATAATTATAAAAGACAAAATTAATGCACCTTTCTCCTTTCTTCTCATAACTGATTTAAAAAGTAATTGTTTAAACTAATATGTATATAATATATTGTTGGACCTATAACTTATAAAAATGTAATATTGTGTACTATATTTACCAATAACAGCACAATGGAGTTAGGTTGAAGAAAAGCTGTAATGTTCTAAAGAAATGACAATAGGTGGTAAAGTAACAATTATAACAATGTATGGGTGAGTTTGCACCATTGATAGCCATTGATAGATGTAATATGTATAACAATAATGTCATAAGAAGGGAGAAAATGGAATAGAACCATATCGGAGCAAAATTTCTCTATATTACTAGAATTAAGACAGTATAAGTGGGAAGCTGATTCTGAAAATTTGAGATGCAACAACTAAAAAAACCCACAAAAAATAAGTGAAACTATCATTAAAATTAAAATTAAAATGTCACAGTAGAAAACATTCACTTAATGCAAAAGAAAGCAGTAAAGTAGGAATAGAGGGGGGAGGAAAGACATGAGACATATGGAAAACTAAACATTTGATGACAGACCTAAATCTAAGGATATCAGTAATAACATTAAGTGTGAACAGATTAAACAGTTCAATCAAAGGGCAGAGATTGTCAAAATGGATTTTTAAAAAATGATCCAAATATATGCTATTCACATTGGACATACTTTAGATTCAAAGACAAAATAGATTGAAAGTAAAAGAATGGAAAAAGATATATCATGAAAATAGTAACCACAAGAAAACTAGGGTGACTATACTAATATCAAATGAAATAGATTTTAAACATAAAATGTTACTAGAGATAAAGAGGGACATTTTGTAATGACAAAAGTGTCAATCCATTAGGCAGATATAACAATTATAAACATATGTGCACCAAATAACGGAGCATCAAAATACATGGAGCAGAAACTAACAGAAATGAAGGGAAAAAAGGACTATTCAACAATAATGGTTAGACACTTCTATACCCCACTTTCAATGATGGATAGAACAACAAGACAGGAGATCAATGAGGAAATCGAAGACTTGAACAACACTATAAAACACTTAGACCTAATAGATATCTATAGACCAATCCACTAAACAATAGCCTAAAATAAATTTTTCTCACATGCACATGGAAATATCTCTAGGAAAGACCATTGCTAGGCTATTAAAAAAAAAACTAAAGAAATTTTAAAGGGTAGAAGTATTATAAAATATGTTCTCTGATCACAATGGAATGGAATTAGAAGTCAGTAAAAGGAATTTGGGGAAATTCATACATATGTGGAAATCAGCAGCACACTCCTAAATAACCAGTCAGTCAAAGAAGAAATCAAAAGGGAAATCAGAAAATACTTCAACATGAATGAAAATAAAAACACAAGCTACTAAAATTTATGGAATCAGATAAAGCAGTTCTTAGAGGGAAATTTATAGCTGTAAATGATACATTAAGAAAGAAAAAAGATCTCATAACAGTAACCTAACCCACCAACTTAAGGCACTGAGAAAAAGTTAAGGAAACTAAACCAAAGAAAGCAGAAGAGAAATAGAAAGATTAGAGCAGAAACTAGTGAAAGAGAAAAAATAATAGAGAAAATGAATAAAACCAAAAGCTGGAAATATCAACAAAATTGACAAAACTTTAGCTAGTTTGACCGAGAGAAAAAAAAAAGAAGACTCTACTAAATCAGAAGTGAAAGAGTGGATATTATTACTGATCTTATGGAAATAAGATAGATTATAAAGGAATACTATGAAGAATTTTATGCCAACAAATTGAGTAACTTAGCTGAAATAGACGAAGTCCTAGAGAGACACAAACTACTGAAAGTGACTCAAGAAAAACTAAACAACCTGAATAGACTTGTAAGTAACACAAGTGAAGGAGATTGGTCAGTAATCAAAAAGTACACATAAAGGAAAGCCTAGGCCCAGATGGCTTCACCAATGAATTCTAGCAAACAAGACTGTTTTAACATTCAACAATCAATTAATGTAATACATCACATAGAGTTTAAAAATTGCACTATCATCTCAGTACACACAGAAAAATCACCTGATAAAATGCAACACACCTTCATGATAAAAACAATAAACTAAGAATAGAAAGAAACCCTCAACCTGAGAAAGGGGATCTATGAAACCCCCACAACTAACATCATACTTAATGGTGAAAGACTGCATGCTTTCCTCCTAAGAACAGAAATAAGAATATCCACTCTACATCTATTGACAGATGATATGGTCTTGTATGTAGAAAATACTAGGATATTCACTAAAAAAAATTATTAAAACTAATAAATGAGTCGAGCAAGGTTGTGGGGTACCAGATTAATATACAAAAATCAGTTATATTTCTATACACTTGCAAATGAACAATCCAAACATAAAAATAAGAAGTCAACTCCATTCACAATAGCATCAAATAGGAAAAATTACTTAGGAATAAATTTAACAATAAAAGTGAAAAACTTGAACACTACCAAGTGTTGTTGAAAGAAATTACAGAAGTTCTAAGTAAGTGGGAAAATACCCCATGTTTATGGATTGGAAGATTTAACATTTTAAATTCAGCAACACTCCCCAAAATGATACACAGATTCAAAGCAATCTCTAGCAGAAGCCCAGCAGAATTCTTTGCAGAAATTGATAACCTGATTCTAAAATCTGGTGAGAGATCCAGAATAACCAAAACTATCACGTTAATAAAGTAGGGGGCTTCCGTGGTGGCGCAGTGGTTGAGAGTCCGCCTGCCGATGCAGGGGACACGAGTTCGTGCCCTGGTCCGGGAAGATCCCACATGCTGTGGAGCGGCTGGGCCTGTGAGCCATGGCCACTGAGCCTGCGCGTCCGGAGCCTGTGCTCCGCAACGGGAGAGGCCACAACAGTGAGAGGCTCGCATACTGCAAAAAAAAAAAAAAAAAAAGTAGGAGGACTCACAATTCCCAATTTCAAATTTTACTCCAAAGCATCAGTAATCAAGAGAGTGTAGTACTGGCACAAGGATAGAAATATAGAAATATAGGTCAATGGAAAAAAATTTAAAGTCCAAAAATAAACCCATACATTTACGGTCAACTGATTTTCAGCAAGGGTGCCAAACCATTCAATGGGGAACAAAAGTCTTTTCAACAAATCGCTGGAACAACTAGATAGAAACATGTGAAATAATGAATTTAGATGCTAACCTCACACCATATACAAAAATTATCCCAAAAGGACTAAAGTCTTAAATGTAAGAGGAAAAACTATAAAACACTTAGATGAAAACATAGCAGTAAATCTTCATGACCTTGGATTTGGCAAAGGATTTTTAGATATAACATCAAAAGCATGAACAAAAAAAAAAGGAAAAAGAAATTAGACCTCACCAAAACTTAAAACTCTTATGTCAAAGGATACCATCAAGAAAGTGAAAAGACAACCCACAGAATGGAAGTCCAAAAAGCATGATAACAGCAGGGTGATACTTCCTCTGAAACCTATAGAGTTGAATTCTTCTTTGTCTCTTCTACATTCTGGTGTTTGCAAGCAATCCTTGGCATTCCATGGCTTGCATCACTTCAATCACTACCTCGGTTGTCACATAGCTGTTTTATCTCTGGGTATCCCATCATGTTCCCTCTGTACCTATGTCCAAATTTTCCTCTTATAAGGACACCAGTCATATTGGATTGGGACCCATCTTACTCCAGTATGACCTCTTCTTAACTAATTATATCTGCAATGATCCTATTTCCAAATAGGGTCACATTCTGAGGCACTGGGGGCTAGGATTTCCTTTTGGGGTCACAATTCAACCCATAACAATGTGGAAATCCATAATAGGGAAATTTATAAAGACAGAAAGTAGATTAGGCATTGCTTAGGGTTAGGGACAGGGGTGGAGGGATAGGGAGATGATAGCTAAACGATATGGGGTTTCTTCTTGAGGTGGTAAAAATGTTCTGACGTTGAGTATAGTAATGGTTGAATATATCTGTGAATATACTATAAACCACTGATTTACAAATATAAAAGGGTGAATTGTACAGTATGTGAATTATATTTCAATAAAGCTGTGTTCTAAAAGAAAGGGGAAAAAAAAGATTTAAAGAAATTGTCCAGTAGGTTTCACCAAACTTCCCAAGGGGTCCATGGCACTTCAAAAATGGATAAGAACACCTAATTCAAAGGTATTTTAGTAAGTAAAATATAGTCCCCTAAGGCTGTGCTGTGGCTGTATGATAGCCACCTATGTGGCTATTTATATTTGTATTTAAATTAAATTAAAAATTCAGTTCCTCATTCACACTAGGCACATTTCAAGTGCTCAATAGCCACATGTGGCTAATGGCTACTGAGTTGGATAGTGCAGATACAGGACATTTCCATCACTTCAGAAAGTTTTATTAAACAGGGATGCTGTTGCTCCACTCTGCCCAGAACCAAATACCACCAAATTAGGTGAAAGGACCAAATTGATTTCTTACAAAGCTGACCTCAGTATCAATCATAATGCACCACTGTGGGACTTCCCTGGTGGCATAATGGTTAAGAATCTGCCTGCCAATGCAGGGGACACAGGTTCGATCCCTGGCCCAGGAAGATCCCACATGCCACGGAGTAACTAAGCCCATGTGCCACAACTACTTGAGCCTGTGCTCAAGAGCCCTCAAGCCACAACTACTGAGCCCACACACCACAGCTACTGAAGCCCGTGTGCCTAGAGCCCATGCTCTGCAACAAGAGAAGCCACCGCATTGAGGAGCTCGTGCACCTCAATGAAGAGCAGCCCTCTCTTGCCGCAACTAGAGAAAGCCTGCACGCAGCAATGAAGACCCAACGCAGCCAAAAGTAAATAATATAAATAAATAAGTCTTCTAAAAAAAATAAAGCACCACTGTGTTCTTGGAACTTTACATATTTCATCCAATCCTCCAACAAACGCATGGTGGGATATTTCCCATGTACAAATGATTTTCTGGAGCTAAGTAGATTTTAAATTGGAGCTAAAACCTCCCAACACTTCAAGAGGTGGGATCAGTCATTCAGGTTCATAAGAAAGGACTTGGAGAGAGACTGGTGAAGTCCTTCCACACCAAATTTAAAGCTGCCAGGTATTTCAAATCAGGTGAAATAAGCTTGGTTGGAATATCTGAGGCTGAATGCAAACTAGAAGATGAACATAAAATGTCTCTAATCGGAGCATAAAGAACACAAGCTGATTAACAAGATTGTCCTGCTTTGTCTTTCCACTGTACTTGGATCACTCTCATATGTTTGGTTTGCAACTATAGCTATAACAATAGCAGCAACTACAACAACAGCACAACTATACAATTTAGCCAAGATTTAATGAAAAGGCTGTCACTGGCTTGTCTGACTGCCAGACTGTGATTTTAAACTTGTATCCTGGCTTTTAGAAACAAATGCATTTCGCACCCTGAAGCCATCTTGTCGACATATTTTCTAGCTCTCTTTTTCTTTTTTACACTGAAATGTGCTCCTTGACATACATTACAATTTATAAATATTGGAAACAGCCAAAATATGAAATTAAAGTTAGGAGCAAATTTGACAATGTAAAGAAATTTCATCATTACAAGCTTCCAACAAGAAATGTTTATAGTGCATTTATCATTGTCATTTGGCTCACACTGGACTCTTCATAGTAACAGATAGTTTCCTGTGAAAAAGTCACATGGGGATTTTTTTTAGCAGTTCTTTAGTTAATAACACAAATGCCTGTTCAGACAAGTCATGATGACCTTTAACAATGATTTACTACATGACTCAGAGATGGACCACCAATGAGAGTCAGGTGTTCTGTTATTGCCAAAACACTTTTCCATTTTACTGTTTTGTTCTTTTTAAAAAGAGAATAGGAAATGACATATTATGCTTTTTCCTACCTGCAAAATGTCATTTTGAATTTATGATTTGAAAGAGCTTTACTGATGAGTTAATTTATATCAAAGGTGCTTCTAATATTTCTTCACATAATACCTTGGTCATAAAGAAGGTGTATAAAGGAGTGATTCTCATCTATAAGAATGAAAATAAAGAAGGGACTGAATTCAGCCTTTCTTTTCTGAACCTAATGTAAACCAAGCGTTTGAGCAAGTGTTCTTATTAATCTCCATTTCTCTAGATCTTGAAAAACATCTTTGCAATAAAGTGTCTAAAGTCCACTAATCTTGAATGCACAGCTCAAGTTTTTCCATATATCTACACCCGTGTAACCAAGACCTAGATCAGGAGTCAGCAAACATTTTTGTAAAGGCCAGAGAGTAAATATTTTAGGCTTTGCAAGCAATATGGTCTCTGTCACGATTATTCAACTTTGTCTTTGTAGCACAAAAGCAGTCTTAGACAATATGTAAACAAATGGGTATGGCTGTGTGCCAATAAATATTTATTTAGGGACACTGAAATGTGAATTTCATATAATTTTCATGGGCCATGAAATATTCTTCTTAATTTTTTTCCCAACCATTTAAAATATAAAAATTCTCCAGCACCAAAGATATCTTCCTCAAGCCCCTTCCTAGTTAATACCCTCCCTGCAGAGGTAACTGTCATTCTCACTTCTATTACCATTCATGAGATTTACCTGTTCTTGAACTTTATATAAATGGAATCATATAATACGTACTCTTTTGTGTCTGACTTCTTTCACTTTTAATTCCTGTCTGTGGGACTCAGCTATGTGAAATATATCAGTAATTCATTTATTATTGCTGTGTAGTATTCTGCTTTAGGAACACCTAATTAATTATGCATTATTTATTTATTTGTTCTACTCTGTGCACTTGAGTTGTTTCCAGTTTGAAGCTATTATGAATAAAGCTGCTATGAACATTCGTGTACACATTTTTTGATAGACATAAGCATTGATTTCTCTCTGTGTGTGTCTCTCTCTGTGTCTCTTTCTCTCTCTCTTTGTCTGTGTGTGTGTGAGAAAAAATGGCTCCAAACTATTAGATGTGATTGGTGGTCAGAACCACTTACAGCGTCTGATTTGTGAGACCATGTGAGTCTCTCCTTTTTTTTCATTCTTACATGAGAACTATTACAGCATCCAGTGTTAGATGGCAGTGGGAAGATTCCTGGTGGAATAGGTAAGATGGTGAATTCCCTGCTGAAGTGAGCACCACTCCCACCAAGAGCATAGAGAAAATCCTAAGACTGCCATGAGTGCCAGGCACACAGACATTGAAAATGGGCTACATCCTGCCTTACATGGGGCATACACCCAGAAATCACATAGCACGGCAGGGCTGTAGAGGGATGTGAATGTCTGGCACTGGGGATCTGGAAAAATGCTGGTCAATTCATCATGTTGATCCCCTGTCAGCCCTGGCTTCAGCTTTGGCTCCCATACTCCCATAATTGTGATTCCTGAACAATTACATTTGCTAACTAAAATGGGAAAAAAATATATTTTCTATAGTCAGATGAAAATACTTGCCTCTGAGCAGCGGATACTGCTGCGAGCAGTTTGCCTCTGAATAGGAGATGATAATAAAATTTAATTTCCAAGTTATATGGAACACAAAAGAAACAAACACTGAAGGTTTCCAATGAGGAAGAAAAAGTGGGAGTGATTTCTCTCTTCCCCGATCACCATACTTTTCCTCGTTCTCTGTCTCAGTTTTTCTCCATCACTCTCAGTCTCTCTCTCACTCCCTCTCAAGCGTTTTTCTTTAGTCTCCCTTTCTGTGTATCTTTGCAGATGTGTCTCTCACTCGGCTTCTTTGTGTGTGCCTCTCCCAATTTCTCAGTCTCAGTCTTACCCTCTCTCAGTTTCACTTTGTGTATGTGTGTCACCGTTTTTGTCTGGCCATCTTTCTCTGTCACTGTCACTCACTGTGTCTCTTTCTTGTTTCTTTGTGTAAATGTATGTATCTCTCTGTATATGTGTGTGTGCCACTCTGTGTTTCTCTTTCTTTGTACCTCTTTGTGTGTGTGTCTTTGTGTCAGTATTGTGTCTTTGTGTGTGTCTCTTTCCATGGGTGTCTCTGTCTGTCTCTCACACCACACATACTCACTCACACACACACATGCCCACAGGCCTGTCTCCTAGCCATAGAGAAAACAAAGCAAAGTATTCTGGAACATTGCACCTATTCAGAAAGAAGTTCAGCAAAATGGAAACCCCTAAATAAGAGTGGGAGCACCTTTCACCCTCATTCTGCTTGTTCACATCTCAAGACCAAAATGGTCTAAATGCAAATTCCTGTTGAGGTTTTGTCTGAGGCCACTCTTTTTAAATGAACCAGCAGGGTTAGCCTTAAATATTGGGTAAATATGAGGTTGCCTATAGAGTGTGATTTGAGGAAGCCCACATGCAGCAAAATTTGCCACAGTGCTGTCATGCTATCTTTAGTGATTCATTTCATTTGTGTCACCATTGCCATCTTCCCACTTTTCTCTTTGGAAATGCAAATATTCCTGGAAGATAGAATGCAATAAAGACATTCACAGTGAGATGTTAGCAGCTTGTGAGAGGCAAGAGAAGCTTCTGCTGGCCACCTGGGATGGTGTGTGAGTGCGTGCATATGTGCATGTGTGTTTCTTTTACTAGAGGTGCAAGGGGGTAGAAAATGGAGGTGAGGAAGATGAAAGACAATTAGGAGTGGAATTAACACTCTTACTTGTTGAGGGAATTTTGCCAAGTCACGTAGTTTCTGTAGACCTCAGCTTCCCCAGTCAGCAAATATGGGAGAAGATGTGGTGAGGGAGTAGACTAGGTTTCAGACTGCTCGATCCCTACTTTAATTAGAGACTCTCCCTTTTACAAGGTTCCTATGTTGGGCTTTCAAGCAAGATTTTGACTGAAGAAACTTGAAGAAAAGAAATTTGAAAAAAAACAAAATACTAGGTAACCTCTAAAGTCCCTCTCTACTCAGAACGTCTCTGGTTCCAGCCCTAAAGCACAAAGGTGTGGGACTACCTCCAGAAATTAGATATGCCTCATTTAAGAACATGTGCACTAAAAGGGATGCCAAATAGTTTCATTAGTCAGTAAGTCTTCAATTTGTATATTTGGCTACTTTTGATGTACTCGGTTAAAATCTTTTAAATCACCCTTGGTCATTTTACACACATATTCATGCAGACTCGTAAGCAGAAATTTGTAAACAAAATTCCATTTTCTCTTTGATTTACACTTTAGTGTCAAAACTGAATATATCCATAGAAAATATTAGAACATCAATATGAACAAAAACACACCTCGAATGCAGCCCAGCTTCCTTTTAGACCACGGAACATAGAAGCGAGTACTTTTCTGAAAAATATTGGTTTGTGTCTATATTACACTAAACTTGATTGTGCTACCATTAAAATATCGTGTTAATTGGGCATTTGGGGAGATAAGGGGAGGCTCTTGGACCTTTTTATCATCCTGAAGTCCCAAATAGAAGTCATCATATTCTCACCTCCAACAGTTCCTAGAAATTTGAAGGCAAAGTCTTTCCTTTTAACTTTGCCTTGAAAGTTGCCAGGTATGGATCACTATTTGAATCCAGTAGCCTCACCCCATTCAGTACACTCTGTTAATAACGAATTCCTATTGCTCCTTTCCAAGCAACACTATTCACAATAGCCAAGACTTGGAAACACCCTAAATGCCCATCAAAAGATGAATGGATAAAGATGTGGTACATATATACAGTGGAATACTACTCAACCATAAAAAAGAATGAAATTCTGCCATTTGCAGCAACATGAATGTGCCTGGAGGGTATTATGCTCAGTGAAGTAAGTCAGACAGAAAAAAACCAAATATTCTGTTTGCATGAACTCCAAAGCACAAAACTTCAGACTAGTTTGAAGTAGACCCATGACCTTGTTCAGCAAATTTAGTGGCTTTCAAACAAACTTAATCCCTTCAAATGTACTTCTAATGGTTTGTAAACAAAAGCTCCTCCCTTATCTCACTAGTTTTGGCCTACTGAACAATTTCAAGGACCCCTTCCATGAATCCTTCAGGTTGAAGCTGAAGAATTTCACAACTGTAAGAAGTAGTCCTTGATTTATGGTTCTTAGAAAAAGTTGTAGTTTTATATCAATTGACTCCCCTAGCAGTGGAAGAAATGCTCATATTATGTTTCCATAGTGAGACATGGAATATCTACAGTCTGAATGTCAAAGAAGTCCTCTGAGACTGAAAGGTAAAGTATGGTGGAAGGTCCGTTTTTACCAGTTACCCACTTATCTCCACACTATCAGGGACAGAAGGTCAGGATGCATGGGAATTCAAGGACCCTGGCCTCCTAATGATTCAGAGAGAACTTTGTAGAATTCAGCCCAGGCTTCTTCCCACTCCTGCTTAATTGTACAGGAAGAAATTATTGTTGAGCTATGAAAATGTAGAATGGAGGGAGGCTAGTTTGAATTGATGGGAAGCCTTGATTATGAGCTATTCAAAAAGAAAATAAGTATGGTTTGCATCCATACACAATAAAGTAAAATAGGCCAATGAGGGCTTCCTGGTAGGACTTCCTCAAGGGAGCTGCTTCGAGAAATTGGTAAGAAATTTACCAATTTAACAATTAACTTAACAATTATACATAAACGAAGGGAGTGCTATTCAAGTATTGAACACTGCATGGAAAATTGGTGTCTTAAGGAATTTTACAAATCTTTGCAGGAAAATCGTGTTTACTATTGTAATTAGCTTAGCAAATTGGCTTCTTGGATCATAAAAATAAAGTAGGCTGGTTCCTCAATTTTCACCAGTTCTAAATTAGTAGATTTCAAACTAAGGCCATTTGAGGTTTGGCTCTGTTTGTGTCCATTCAGTTCTTTCCCCTACATGTCCTTATCCTCACCCCCAACTAATAAGAACAGAACAGGAATTTTTTTTCATTGACAGTAACTCTTGCATAGATGAAAAGCAGAAAAATGAGTATTTTTGTTATTGTTCACCATTATTCCTTTTGGAGAATTGGCTGAACAAAGCACTCTTCCTACAGGCCATGTGACATAAGAAAGTGGGTCTGAAATGCTGGACCCTTCTAATGAGATTGTACCTGTGTCTATGATGAAAGAGCTCTTTTCACAAACTAATTGTGTAAACAAGGGAAATATTAGCCTACTTCAGTGCATAGACCTCAGCAGCAGCATTTGTGTCTCCAAACTGAATGTCCTAATTATAAACGAGCCACGCTTATTTGTCAAACCACTTACAGATCTCTGAGACATATAGCTTTGCCTTTTATCCTCTTGTCTTAGTCATTGGGATTACTTTATGTACTTGAAAGTAATGAGATTGCATTTTCTCCCCCCAAATATCCTATCACTCATACTTCTCATTTAAGGCAGACTGACCTTTCCCCCCAATTAGAACAAATTAGTGACGTTTTACTTCATCTCAAAACCAGTGAGCCATTGTAAGAGCAGAGTCAATGGTGGGGCCCTAATGGGGCCTTGAAAGCTGGGCAGAAGAGAAAGAAACAGAGAGAGCAGGAGAAGTAAAGGAAGTGGGGATGGTGACAGAGGGCGGGGTGGTGGTGGTGCCAGTGGATAGGAATCAAAGGAAAGGAAGGGGAAATGAGGGTGAGGTGGCCCAGGGACAAGGGAGAAAAGCCTAGGGAGGGCAGGGGGGCAGGGTGTCGAGATTGAAAAAGGAGCAAGAAAGAAAGAGAAGGAGACAGGTGTGAGGTGCATTGAGCCTCCGAATGGGGGATGTGGGGAGAGTGATGAGGCGGCTGCCCCATCTGCTTTTCTTTCTTTCTTTCTTTCTTTCTTTCTTTCTTTCTTTCTTTCTTTCTTTCTTTCTTTCTTTCTTTCTTTCTTTCTTTCTTTCTAACATCTTTATTGGAGTATAATTGCTTTACAATGGTGTGTTAGTTTCTGCTTTACAATAAAGTGAATCGGCTATACATATACATATATCCCCATATCCCCTCCCTCTTGCGTTTCCCTCCCACCCTCCCCATCCCACCCCTCTAGGTGGTCACAAAGCACCCAGCTGATCTCCCTGTGCTATGTGGCTGCTTCCCACTAGCTATCGATTTTACATTTGGTAGTGTATATATGTCCTTGACACTCTCTCACTTCAGCCCAGCTTACCCTTCCCCCTCCCCGTGTCCTCAAGTCCATTCTCTACGTCTGTGTCTTGATTCCTGTCCTGCCCCTAGGTTCTTCAGAACTTTTTTTTTAGATTCCATATATATGTGTTAATATACGGTATTTGTTTTTCTCTTTCTGACTTACTTCACTCTGTATGACAGACTCTAGGTCCATCTACCTCCCTACAGATAACTCAATTTCGTTCCTTTTGATGGCTGAGTAATATTCCACTGTATATATGTGCCACATCTTCTTTATTCATTCATCTGTTGATGGACATTTAGGTTGCTTCCATGTCCTGGCTATTGTAAATAGAGCTGCAATGAACATTTTGGTACATGACTCTTTTTGAATTATGGTTTTCTCAGGGTATATGCCCAGTAGTGGGATTGCTGGGTCATATGGTAGTTCTATTTGTAGTTTTTTAAGGAACCTCCATACTGTTCTCCATGGTGGCTGTACCAATACACGTTCCCACCAACAGTGCAGGAGAGGGTGTGGAGAACCCAACTGCTTTTAACTGACTCCCTTGCTCCTTCTCTATACAGGAAAGAGCTCTCACTTGCTTACTGGCATTCAATCTTTTCCTCTGTCACAGGGCCCTTTCTCTTTCATAATGATAGGAATACATTAGGATAAAAAGGTAGATAAGTGACTGCCTAGGGCACAATGATGCTGTAAAAGGAGATTGGCACCTGAGTCAGACAGTGTTATATTCAATTCACTGTGAGTCCTGGCAAGCCATCTAATCCCTCTGAACCTCACTCTCCTGAAGCAAAAATATATTATTCTCTGATATGTGGTTGGTACCAAATGAAATTTTGTGCAGGCAACTGCACAGCACAGGGTCTGGCACATAGTAAGGGCTCAATAGGTTAGCGCTGCATCCTGGCACCAACTTTTACAAATATACAGAACCATTTGTGGCCCTTTGTACAGAGTAGGCAAACCAGTTCGTGGTATCAATTGAGACACTGAGGGAAGGTTTGCCTTTGCAGGATGTTTTCTTGTCCAGGTTGTTACAGTTTCTGAAATCGCATACTAGAGACCAGACAGTCTAATGACTGGACAGTCATTCCTGTTATCTAAAGTACTCTTTGCAGACAGTGCTCTTTCAAATCTAACCATCTTACATGTGGCAACAAGAAAAGCCTTTATTTAATTTCTGCTTTGTGCCATATACTTTCTATCCCAACGCCATGCTTCTTAAACAGTGGACACTTAACCCTTGGAGGAAGGGAAAGCAACAAGACACACATGGCACATCTTCTTAGAGCTTTCAGTTTTACTTCCAGATTTAGGGGAAAGCAGTGAAGTACTTCAATTAATGCATAATTGAAAACATTATTATTACATTCAAACAAACACAAATACACCGTGAAATAGAAAGAAATCTGAGTGCATTTTTCAAGATGAAGCATGAACATGAAATTTGCAAGTTACTTTCCACCGAAACCACTTTGGGCTGTGCTCTCAGACCCTCTAGATCAATCTTGTAATAGTTAAGCTAACCTGCCATAAATAGACCCCAAATTAAAACGCCTCAGCCACAAGAGAACTCTATTATTTGTTTAGTATAAGGTGAGTATTCCTGGTCAGCAGGTAGTTTAATTGCATGTGGTGATTCAGGACCCAGGCTGCCCCCAGCTCAAGATTCCATTATCTCCCAAGCCAATGTTTCTCAAATTTTAATGTGCATTTGCATTACCTGTGGAGCTTGTTAAAACACAGATTGCGATTCTGCAGCTCTGGGGTGGGGGCTGAGATTCTGCATTTCTAATGAGCTCCTAGGGAATCAGATGCTAGTGATCTAAAGAATGCACTTTGAGAATAAGGCCATAGAGCAATGGTTATCAGATCTGACTGCACATTTCAATGGCCTGATGAACTTTTTAGAAATCAATTTTATTGACACAATTTATAAAAAAATAAACTGCACCTATTTAAAATATACATTTCTACGAGTTTTTAAAAGTGTGTTTACCCATATGGTTACCATTATTAAGATATAGAGCATTTCCATCACCGCAAAAAGTGTTCTCGTGCCCCTTTACAGTCAATGCTCTCCACCCCCATTCCAGGCAACAACTGATGTGCTTTATATCATTATAGATTACTTTGAATTTTCTAGAATTTCACATTAATGGAATCATACATTCCTGGATTCATTCACTTAGCATAACATTTTTGAGATTTATCCGTGTCATTGTATGAATCAGTAATTTGTTCTTTTTTATTGCTGAGTAGTATTTCATTGTATGAATATACAACAATTTATTTATTTATTCACCTAATTGTGTACCACTTAAAATCATCTCCCTTAATAGTATTTAAGTGGTACACAATTACACAAGTCAAATTGTGTGTGTGTATATCATGTGTATAATGCATATGTATATATTTTATATTTATACATATACATGTATATATCTTATATGTGTGTATATATATATGAAATAAATATATATACAGTAGTTTAAGATGAGGTGATTTTTAAAAATAAGGTGATAATAAGAGATATATTAGGTAAATATTAAGTACTAGTGTTATGTTGCTGTGACAAAAATAAGAACATGGCATGTGAATGGCTGAAGTTTGGAAAACTTTAATAATGGAAGGGTAGCACTTGGGGTCTCTAACAGTCATTAACACCTTAGGAGTAATGAGCTAAACAGTGAGCAGAAATGGAGGCCATAACCCAGGAAAGTGGGGGGTTTGTGGGAGAACCTACACTGTGCCTAGTAAATAAAATGAATAAATAAAAATTGTATTGATTGACAGTAGAATGTCAGCTTTGCTTATCAAACCACAACAGTGGTGCCTAGGTGCCCAGCAATTACTCCAACAAAGTCTTCCTCTAGATTCAACCACAAGACATGATTTCTTATTGCCAAGGCTCAGACGTCATAAAGCCTATCACTCATTGAGGGAAATTAGAGCTAACTGTTTCTGGAAAAGGAGTTTTCCCCCTGACTCAAATAAGCAAAGAGAAATTATTTTGTGCATTTTACTATCTTAATTTTTTTTTGGGGGGGTGTTAGTTTGTTTAATTTGTTTTGACTTTGAATTGCTCATTTTATGTATTTGTATATTTTTTGGTCTGCTTTCTATGTGTGTGAAGCAACATGTTCTGGAACTTAGCAAGAAGCCAGTAGCAGCAGATGGGGTATTAAGTGGAAGACAGGACCGTCTCCATTGTTTTTAGCCTTTACTGCACCTGCCAAATCAAGATAGATGATGAGTTTGGGTTCTGCCCACCCCCCAAGCTAAAGCATCTATGATTCTGTTTCCTGGCCCTGTCATCCATCAACTTGATCGAAGTTGAGGAAGTCCAAAAACTAAACGTGCCACAACTCTCATCTGACTGCCTTTAAATGGGCTGAGGGTAGGGTAAGGAGAGGACAAGTTGAGAGAGAAAGAAAAAAGGTTGGGAAGAAGAGGTAGAGAGTGTAGGTAGTTTTCATCCAATTTTCTTAGATAACATCTGCATTTTAAACAGAAAAGTTCTCTTACATACTAACTTAAAATCTTCATCTTATGTCAATACTGACATTTTCAATCTCTTTTTACATTTGTCATATTATTGGGAAGTGACTTGGTGTGTCTGTGGACTCTCTGGAATCCTATAAGAATAAGATCACTCAGTACAATGGCAACCCATCAAGTACAACTTGTATTAAAGCTCCTTGACTTTGAGAAGTCTCATTATCAACCACAGCACAATGTTAGTCTAGCAGGAGGCAAGTTAGACTGCTGAGTAGCAATACTATGCACCAGCCACTGCATACTTTTTCTGTGATCTTTGTTGTAACCCATCTGGGCTGTGACTTATTATGTGTTCTGCATCATGCCATTTATTCTTTTTACCTGGACTTGTGCCATGGATTTTTAAATGATTTTGTACAGTGAAACAACACAAGTCCAGCCATAGGCCATCTGTACCAAAAACTATCATTATCTTTGCCTAATATTCTGCCAATTCCAGAAAAGAGTACCAACATGGGTTATAGTAGCTACACCAATTGGATAGTAGAAACTAAATACTGAATATTCATTTGTAAATATTACTCATTATAGCAACTAGTGGGACAAATAGCTCTCTCTCTCTCTCTCTCTCTCTCTCTCTCTCTCTCTCTCACTCTATCTCTCCTTCTCTCCCCCTTTGGATTCTTTAAATGAATACATTCAACACAGTCTACTGCAAACATTTAGTAGAAGGCAGTAGTATGAGAATAGCCGAAATATGAATTCCTTCCCATTTGGATAATTTTTATTTAGGAAAAAACTTTTGAAAATGCACACAACTGATGTCTCAACACTGCTTTTTGGATGCAAAGGAATGGAAATTGAATGGCATGACCATATGATCTAGTTACTATATGACTTAGTTACTAAGGCAGTCAGGTGACTGAACTACTGAAGAGACTTTTTTCTCAAGACCTGAAAAGTAGAAATGAGGAGGAGGAAGAAACATTTGTTTATAGACACTGAACAACAGAAAGTACAGCATTATTGTTCCTGAGAGAAAAGAAACAAATGAAGTTAACCTTGACTTTCTACCTAGAGCTAATTCTAGACCATGGTGCAGGGCAGGGGAACCCAAGTAGAGCATAGTGGTTTCACCGAGTTGAGGGCAGAGAGACCAATATTCAGGAAGACTGAGGTAGCCAGTGAGGAGGAAGCTACACAGAGAAATAACTAGAAATCTGCCTAGAGGTCCCCTGGAATTTGTTACTAAGTAAAAAGCCCTGAACACATTAGGCAGAACTCTATGAAGCTGGGCAATGAATGATCGAAGAACTTTGAGTAGAGTGAAAAAATTCTCAGAGTTCACACAGAGCTGGGAGATATTTAAGTTCCTACCAGCCAGAGTAAAGTGGCCTCATGTAGCAAACAGGGCTTCCAATTGGATAGTAGAGAGCTAGGAAGGGTCATGCCTTGCTAGTAAGACTAAATTAGCCAGGAGTAAAGATTATCTTACATCCATCTCACAAACGTAAAATAGGCCTTGGAAGGATCAAACTGATATGCAAGTAAGACAAGTGTCTCCCAGAACAATGTCCAACAGTCCTTAAAGGAAAACAAGAAACCCCAGCACTCAAAAGTGTAGCAATCAAATTCCATCCTCCAATAAAAATAATCATTACACATGCAAATGGGAAATGGGACCCATAACTGGGGAAAAACCAGTCCATAGAAATAGACCCAGAAATGACAGAGGTGATAGAATTATCAGACAAGGCATGCAAAACAGCTATTATAAATATGCTCGGGGTTTAAAGGTATACACGAACACAGAGAAAGTAAATGGACTTATTAAAAAAATAAACAGATGGAAATTCTACAGCTGAAAAATACAATATCTGAAAAATTCACTGGATGGAAGTGAAGTCAGATTAGTTACTACAGAAAAAAACAGTCAACCTGAATAGATAATGACAGAAACTTTTCAAAATGAAGCACAGAAAGAATAAAGACTAAAATTAGTAAAGATGAGTTCATAGGTAGTCAAGCAGAAGGAAAAGTCTAAGCAAATGGCACAGCGGCTTTGAATTTGAGGATGAGGTGTTTGGGGAATAGTCATATTTCAGTGTGGTTAGAACATAGGGAGTATGAAGGAAAATGCTGGAAAATGATGTTATAAAATTGGGTTCAGTCCTACCAAGGACCTCATATACAATGCTAAAAATTTTGAACCTTATCCTATGGATGATGGAAAACAATCTGAGCTTTTGAAGTGAGTGCTTGACATGCTAGGATCTGTGGTTTCAAAGGTAAATTTTGATGAATGATGATTTTCAATCAGGAGATACAAAAGTCAGGGAGATAAATTGTGCAGCTTTTGTAGAAGTCAAAATGAAATAGGACAAGCACCTGAGCTTGGGCAGTAGATAAAAAGAAGAAGGACAATTCACAAAATTTTTAAGTAGAACTGACATTATTTGGTGCTAGGGTATTGAGGAATATAGGAAGAGGGAGAATGAGGATGTTAATCAATATTTTCTTTCACTGAAGTATAGTTGATTTACATGTTGTGTTAATTTCTGCTGTACAGCAAAGTGATTCAGTTTTGTGTGTGTGTGTATATATATATATATATATATATATATATATATATATATATATACTCTTTAAAAAATATTCTTTTCCATTATGATTTATCATAGGATACTGAACATAGTTCTCTGTGCTGTACAGCAGAACCTTGTTGTTTATCCATTCTATATATAAAAGCTTATATCTGCTAACCCCAACCTCCTACTCCATCCTTCCCCCAACTCCCTCCCCCTTGTCAACCACGAGTCTGTTCTCTATGTCCATGATTCTGTTTGTGTTTTATAGATAGGTTCATTTGTGTCATATTTTAGATTCCACATATAAGTAATATCACATCGTATTTGTCTTGCTCTTTCTGACATATTTCACTTAGTATGATAATCTCTAGTTGCACCCATGTTGCTGCAAATGGCATTATTTCATTCTTTTTTTATGGTTGAGTAGTATTCCACTGTATATATGTACCACATCTTTTTTATCCATTCATCTTTTGATGGTCATTTAGGTTGTTTCCAAGTCTTGGCTATTGTGAAAAGTGCTGCTATGGAACACAGGGGTGCATGTATCCTTTTGAATTATAGTTCTGTCCAGATATATGCCCAGGAGTGGGATTGCTGGATCATATGGTAGTTCTATTTTTAGTTTTCTGAGGAACCTCCATACTCTTTTCCACAGTGGCAAGAATGAGGATGTTAAAGAAGAGGAGAATCATTTCTAGGTTTCTGGCTTGAACAAATGGGGAAATGTTGATATCATTCATTGAGACAGAGAATGCAGTAGGAACATCAAGGTGGGGGATACAGTTTTGGACATACCGAGTTGAAGTTGCCAAGTCAGAATTTATTCACTCCTAATTTCAGGCATTGCATGTCAATAATAAATTTCTCCACTTAGAAAATCTCTTTCAGTAAAACTAAACTGCTGTTGCATATGAAGTTATTTTTTAAAGTTTTAAGACTAAGAAGCTGCATTTAAAATGAAATTATAAAGCAGATTTAATGAGGTTCCTTTTATATTTTCTCTTTCTCTTTTTTTGCCATAAGTTCCCCCAAGTGCCTGTACAAATTAGTATACTCAAAGCTATGTTCAAGTTAATTTCAAACTCTTTGTGTCCCAGCCCCAACCATACTAGCTCCAGAATTGTTATTATCATAAACCGCTGTTTATAGCTTGAGGCCTGAGTTAGGGCCACAAGGGGCCAGAGATCATCCTCTGCTGGGTCTGAAGCTGCTTGAGGTCAGGCGGATAAATGGTAGAGGAAGTGCAGGGTAATGGAAGAGCACAAAGCAGGGAGACCTCATCTAGGCTGTGACTCAGGAAAGAGCCTCCCTGAAATCTGAAGAGTGAGAAGGATATAGTATGGAGGCCTAGAGCTGAAAGAGCATGTGGTATACTTAAGAAACTAAACAAAATTCAGGGCAACTGGAGTATAGAGAACTAAGAGATAATGGTGTGAGAGGAGAGTGGAGAGGTGGACAAGGTACAAAGCTTGGAAGGTAAGTCAAGAAGAAGACATCCCTCTTAGTGGTATAGAATGCAAGCACAACACTTTAAATTATATATTATTGGGAATTCCCTGGTGGTCCACTGGTTAGGACTCCACACTTCCACTGCCGAAGGCCCAGGTTCGATCCCTGGTCAGGGACTAAGATCCCGCAACCTGCAAACTGTGTGACGTGGCCAAAATAATAATAATAATAATAAATTGTATATTATTTTGGGCAATAATAAACCAAATACTGTTCTAAATGTTTTACAGTTATTAGCTTATTCACACTCTCTCTTATTCCCCATATAAGAGATGAGGAAACTGAGGAATAGAGTAGTTAAGTAACTTGTCCAAGATCACATGGTGACAAAACTGAGACTCAAACCCAATATGTCTGGCTCCAGAGTTTGTGTTCCTAAACACTCTACAATACTGTCTTATGCCAATGTAATGTGCCCTCTTGGGACAAGTAAATAAGATTTTCTTTAGAATAGTTAGAGGTACTAATTTAGAAGCAAGAAAATTTTTCGGCATAGAAGCACTGGACTCCAGGACACTCCATGGATGGCAGAAGCCCAGGGAAATCCACCAAAAGGAAAAAAGACATGCGTTCATGTGCTGGCACACACACACACACACACACACACACACAAATTAAGTTTTGTTAAAAGATATGTTTGATTACTTCTGATTGTGGGAAGATGGAGTAGATTTACTTTCTCCTATTCCTTCCAATTAAGTATAAGTAAAACCCTGGACATTGTGTATGAAACAAACAAGAGAAGACTTAAAATTAGAAGGAAGAAAGCACACTGGCTAGGAAACTTGGGACCCAAGGAATGACATGGTGGTGAGTTCCCTGGGTTTTCTTATTGCCTCATATATCACAGACATGGAACTGAAAGAAACCTTCAACTAGAAAATGCCTACAGGTGGAAACAAAAAGGTCCCCACCAAAACCTCCTCTTTCTAGCTAAATGGCCAAGAAAAGGGCAGCCTAACAAGATAGAAAACATTTTAGGTAATACCTGTTCTACTCCAGCTAAACGCTACAGATAAAATGGTGGCCCCATGCCCATCCACGCTAGTAAAGGACATCCAAGCCTACTACTCCCTGGAGTCTGTAACCAGGCAGCACAACTCCCTCACAGAGAGGCTGAAGTCAGAAAAGGCAAAATAAGGAGTTGGGACTTTCATCACTGCCAGCTTGTAACAAGGTCACACCTTCACCCGCCACAGTGTCAATGCAGACTACATGGGGAACCTGAACTTCCACCCGCTTTAGCAGTAATGAGGCACTTTGCCCCCTCCCTTCTTGTGGTGGTATCAGAGGTGGCCTAGTGGAGAGTAAGAGCTTTCACTACTAGCCAGCAGTCATAAGGCCACTCCACCTCATGGTGTTATTAGATGCCACTTGGAGAACAGTAGTGAGGTACTCTTACCCCTCCCAATCAGGGGTATATCAGTAGTAGGGAGATAAAAATGCCACCACTACCCCAAAATAATGACACCCCACTTGAGTGTCAAAAAAGGCGGAGTAGGGTTGTGTATACATGGGGAATATAGCCAATATTTTATAATAACTTAAAAAAATGGTTAAGATCGTAAATTTTAAGTTATGTATATTTTAACACAGTAAGAATTTAGAAAAAAAGAACTTGAGTAGGGAACCTGGAATCTACCTCCTGCTGGCAGTAACAAGGTGCATTCCTCTTCTCTGCTAGGACAGAGTCAGAAGAAGCCAGCTAAAGCAAAATTAAATAAGATCCAGAATCTCATATAATAATACCCAAAATATCCAAGTTTCAATAAAAAATTATTCATCATACCAAGAACCAAGAAAATCTCAATCTGAATGAAATGCTTTCACAGGTGTTTGCATATGCCCAAGCTCATAAAGTGTCCACACTAAATACATACAGTCCTTTGTATGTTAATTATACCTCAATAAAGCTGTTTTTAAAAAGATACTCAATAGGTTCCAACACCAAGCTGACAGAAATATTAAAATTATCGGGGCTTCCCTGGTGGCGCAGTGGTTGAGAGTCCGCCTGCCGATGCAGGGGGCGTGGGCTCGTGCCCCGGTCTGGGGGGATCCCGCGTGCCGCGGAGCGGCTGGGCCCGTGAGCCATGGCCGTTGGGCCTGCGCGTCCGGAGCCTGTGCTCCGCAACGGGAGGGGCCACAGCAGTGAGAGGCCCACATACCGCAAAAAAAAAAAAAAAAAAAAAAAAAATTATCGGACAAATATTCAAATCAGCCCCATAAAAATACTTCAGCACACAATTACTTACATGCTTGAAACAAATGAAAAACTCTTATCAAGGAAATAGAAATCCTCAGCAAGAAATAGAAGATATAAAGAAGAACCAAATAAAAATTTGAGAACTGAACATTTCAATTACCAAAAACAAGAAAAAAAACCCGCCATGGATAATTCCCAACAGAAAGAATCAGTGAACTTGAAGAGAGAAAAATAGAAATTGCCCAATCTGACAACAGAGAGAAAATAGCCAGGGAAAAAAGTGAACAGTCTCAGATCTAGTAGTCATGCCATTGGTGTCTCAGAGGAGAGAATAAAGATGGCAAGATGGAAAAAGTAATCTAAAAAATAACTTTTGAAACTTGCCAAATTTGGCAAAAGATACAAAACTACACATTCAAGAAGTGAAACTTCTCCCCCACCCAAAAAAGAAATCCACAGCAAGACACATTATAGACAAACTTCTAAAAACTTAAAGACAAAAAAAAAAAGCATCTTCCAGAGGGTAGTAGCATAGATTTTTTCAAGTGCTGAAAGAAAAGAACTGTCAGTCCAGATTCCTGTACCTGGTAGAAATAACCTTCAGGAATGAAAGGGAAATTAAAACATTCTCAGATGAAGGAACACTAAGAGATTTTGTTGCCAGCAGCCCTAACTTAAAAGAATGGCGGAAAGAAGTTCTGTAAACAAAGACATAACAAGAAAAGAAAGAATTTTTCAACTTCAAAGATGAAACAAAAGAGCAAAACTATGTGTAAATAAAGTTGGCTTTCCTTTTCCTTTTCATTTCCTTGAGTTTTCTAATTATGTTTGCTGTTTGAAACAAATATTATAACACTGTCTAATGTGGATATAAATTTGTACTCCAGTAACCCAAAGTAAGGCAGGAAAAAGAAAATACAGAAAGGAAAAACAGACAGAACAAACAGAAAACACAAAGGAACTAGGCAGCCATAAGCTCTAACAAATCAATAATTACATTAATCATAAATAATCTAAGTACACCAATTAAAATAAAGTGGAAGAGTGAATTTAAAAACATGACCCAACCATATGTTGTCTACAGAAGACACACATAAGTTAAAGCAATTTACGGAGGCTGAAAGTTGAAGGATGGAAAAAGATATATCATGGTAACATTAGTCAAAGAGGCAAGAATGGCTATATTAATATCAGATAAAGTAGACTTCAGATCAAATAAAATTAATGACAGAGACATTTCAAATGATAAAAAGGGTCAATCCAGCAGTAAGACATAGAAAGCTTAAATGTATATGCACCAAGAAACGGAACTGCAAATTGTGTGAAACAAAAACTTACAGAACTAAAAGAAGAGATAGACAAATACAGAATTGTAGTTTGAGATTTTAGCACCCCTCTCTCAACAATTGATAGAATAACTAGACCAAAAATTAACAAAGGCATAGAAGAATTCAATGACAGGGTCTAATTGACATTTATAGAACATTGCATACAATAATAGCAGAATACACATTCTAAATACATATTCTTTTCAAGATCCCACAGAACATTTTCCAAACTAGACCATATCCTGGGCCATAAATCAAACCTTAACAAATCCGAAAGAATTGAAATCATTTAGAGTATGCTCACTGACCACAATGAAATCAAACTAGAAAATTAACAGGAAATTTTTCAAACACATGGAAACTGAAGAGCACACCTCTAAATAACCCATGAGTCAAAGAAGAAGCTTCAAGGGAAATTTAAAAATACATTAAACTGAATGAAATGGAAACATATATATCCAGATCTGTGGGACATAGCTAAAGCAATTCTGAGAGGAGAATTTATAGCACTAAATGCTTATATTTGCCAAGAGGCAAAGTCTCAAATTAATAATATAAGTCCTACTTCAAGAACCTAGTAAAACAATAGCAAAATAAATGCAAAAGAAGCAGAAGGAAGGAAATAATAAACATAAAAGCAGAAATCAATACAATTTAAAAAAAGATAGAGAAAAATCAATGAAACAAAGACCTGGTTCTTAGAAAAGATCAATAAAATTGACAAACCTCTAGCAAGAGTGACAAAGAAAAAAGAGATAAAACACAACTTACCATTATAAGGAATGAAACAGGGAATATTGCTGTAGATGCTGCAGGCATCAAAGGCATAATAAGAGAATGCTACAAATAACTCTACAGGCTTAGAAGAAACAGATTATTCCTTAAAAAATATAAATTACCACAACTAGCTAAATATTAAATAGATACTTTAAATAGCCTTATAAACTATTAAATAAATGTAATTCCTAGTTTTAAGCTCTCAAAAAGGAATCTCTAGACCCAAATTGTTTCACTGGAGAATTCTACCAAACACTAAGAATTAATTCCAATTCTACACAATCTCTTGCAGAAAACAGAGGCTAGTATTATGAAGCTATTGTTACCTCAATACCAAAACCAGAAAAAGACAGTACAAAAAGGAAAAATAAAAATATTCCTCGTGAATACAGATGCAACAATCCTTAACAAAATGTTAAGAATAGAATTCAGCAATATATAATGAGAATTATACCCCATAACCAACTGGGATTTATTACAGGGATACAAGGCTGGTTCATATTCGAAAATCAATCACTGTAGTCTACTCTATTAGTGATTATTCCTTTATGGAGAATTACATCTTGGTCCCAGCTCTGTCCTCTAGGCACCTTAATTTCCATAATTAACTTATTTATTTATTATTTTTTTATTAGTTCCGGCTTTATAAAAATGTGAATCAGTTATACATATACATCTCTTCCCATATCCCTTCCCTCTTGCGTCTCCCTCCCTCCCACCCTCCCTATCCCACCCCTGCAGGCGGTCAAAAAGCACCGAGCTGATCTCTCTGTGCTATGTGGCTGCTTCCCACTAGCTATCTACCTTACATTTGGTAGTGTATATATGTCCATGCCTCTCTCTCGCTTTGTCACAGCTTGCCCTTCTCCCTCCCCATATCCTTAAGTCCATTCTCAAGTAGGTCTGTGTCTTTATTCCTGTTTTACCCCTAGGTTCTTCATGACATTTTTTTTCTTAAATTCCATATATATGTGTTAGCATATGGTATTTGCCTTCTCTTTCTGACTTACTTCACTCTGTATGACAGACTCTAGGTCTATCCACCTCATTACAAATAGCTCAGTTTCGTTTCTTTTTATGGCTGAGTAATATTCCATTGTATATATGTGCCACATCTTCTTTATCCATTCATCTGATGATGGACACTTAGGTTGTTTCCATCTCCAGGCTATTGTAAATAGAGCTGCAATGAACATTTTGGTACATGTCTCTTTTTGAATTATGGTTTTCTCAGGGTATATGCCCAGTAGTGGGATTGCTGGGTCATATGGTAGTTCTATTTGTAGTTTTTTAAGGAACCTCCATACTGTTCTCCATAGTGGCTGTACCAATTCACATTCCCACCAGCAGTGCAAGAGTGTTCCCTTTTCTCCACACCCTCTCCAGCATTTATTGTTTCTAGATTTTTTTGATGATGGCCATTCTGAATGGTGTGAGATGATATCTCATTGTAGTTTTGATTTGCATTTCTCTAATGATTAATGACGTTGAGCATTCTTTCATGTGTTTGTTGGCAGTCTGTATATCTTCTTCGGAGAAATGTCTATTTAGGTCTTCTGCCCATTTTGGGATTGGGTTGTTTGTTTTTTGGCTATTGAGCTGCATGAGCTGCTTATAAATTTTGGAGATGAATCCTTTGTCAGTTGCTTCATTTGCAAATATTTTCTCCCATTCTGAGGGTTGTCTTTTGGTCTTGTTTATGGTTTCCTTTGCTGTGCAAAAGCTTTGAAGTTTCATTAGTTCCCATTTGTTTATTTCTGTTTTTATTTCCATTTCTCTAGGAGGTGGGTCCAAAAGGATCTTGCTGTGATGTATGTCATAGAGTGTTCTGCCTATGTTTTCCTCTAAGAGTTTGATAGTGTCTGGCCTTACATTTAGGTCTTTAATCCATTTTGAGCTTATTTTTGTGTATGGTGTTAGGGAGTGATCTAGTCTCATACTTTTACATGTTCCTGTCCAGTTTTCCCAGCACCACTTATTGAAGAGACTGTCCTTTCTCCACTGTACCTTCCTGCCTCCTTTATCAAAGATAAGGTGACCATATGTGCGTGGCTTTATCTCTGGGCTTTCTATCCTGTTCCATTGACCTATCTTTCTGTTTTTGTGCCAGTACCATACTGTCTTGATTACTGTAGCTTTGTAGTATAATCTGAAGCCAGGGAGCCTGATTCCTCCAGATGCGTTTTTCATTCTCAAGATTGCTTTGGCTGTTCTGTATTATTTCTTATTGCTGCATGATAGTCCATAGTTATCTCAAAATAAAATTTTTAATTAAAAGAGATATTTGAAGTATTAGGAATATCAAAATATATTCCATAAATACAACAAGTATTTTAAAATATGTTATTGCCATTGCTGCTCTGCCCTTGGGCACTCTGTAATCTTCAAGGTGATACCTCTTATTACTTTCTTTTGAAATTCTGAGTAGCTGATTAATCACTATTATAGGTCTCTTAATCTTCCTCATCTTTAGATTTTCAATTTTCTGAAAAATGGACTCATGAGAGCAAAATTTTCTCTAGGGTGCAGCAACAGGGATCAGAACAACACTGCCTTGAAAGCTAAGTATAATGAAAAAAAGGCTGAACCTGGAGCTTAAGAAACTGCATCTAGTCCCAGTTGTCATAATTAGCAGGGTAATCTAGGAAACTCTGCCTATTGTCTCTGAGTTGCAGCCCCCTCATCTGTAGGAGAATGATCTCTAAGGAACCCTTTAGCTGTGACATCCTAGGAAATCAAAGGGAGGCTGCCCTTGGGAAGAGAATTTTCCCACCTTGATCTAATTGGACTAGCTGTGTGAATGCCACTCCAGTTCTTAGATACCTGTAAAGACTACCTTTTCTCCAGAAGTCACTGTGGATTTAGGGCCTGTTCTGTCTCCTGAAGATAGTGAGTCTGAAGTTGCAGATGTGATATTTTGTGTAAATGTAAAGGAAAAAAATCTCGGAAAAATCCCAGGAAAGACAGTGGGGTAAGATAATTTCATGCCAAGCAGATGTGTGGTTGACTGTGAGCTCTGAGTCAATCACAATGGGAAGTTCAACTTAGTGACACTGGGAAGAGACTAGGTGCCTTGAAGCAGCACCAAAAGAAAAGTTTTCTGTGTGCCAAGATCAAGACATGCCTACTGAGTGGCGACTCCAACCTGAAACTGCTGAAATTGGACTTAGGACCCCAACAGATAAGAATCCTGCTTCATCGGTGACCCAGGGAATAGAGAAGTAGGTGGTGTGTGTGCATGTGCCGGTGTGTGGGGAGGAAAACCATCAGGGCAGAATGATCATACAAAATATACTACAACAGTTTTCTAATTGACCTCCCAAGTCTCTCCTTACTTCAATTCATCTTCCACATTGCCACCAAATTCATTTCCTAAATCCCATATCATATTGTCTCTTCTTGTTTAAAACTTTTCAACAGCTTCTCACTACATTCAGAATAAAGTCTTAACTATTTAGCATGGCTTTTGGCAAGTTCCCAGATTTGACTCCAACCTGTCTGATCCAACCTTATCTGCAGTTATAGGTTTACCATGTATTCCATACTACTCTGCAACCCAGCCACATGCTATTCCACAAACAAATCTCTTGGCACTCCCAACCTATACTTTGTTGGCTTCACATATTTCTTCCCCTATTGCAAATTGCCAACCCCTTCCTGTATGAAGTCTTACTTGACCACTCCAGTTAATGTACATTTCCTTCCTCTCCTGAACTCCTACGGTACTTTGCATCTACTTTGGAAGAAGAGGAATTAATCATCACAACTGGCTTCAAACACTTTCTCATCTTACAAATTATTTCTCCCAGCCCCATTACTCCACAGTGAAATCTTTGTTTTGCTTGACTTTCCAAAGGAGTATTTAACTATCTCCTCAAGCTATGAAGGAAAAGGCAGACTCTCATACTATTTTGCATGCTCCATAGTGGTACCAATGCTATGCACTTAAGAGGCCCTCAAGTTTTACTGATCTTACATTAGTGACTAGCTGTTCAATGGGTCCCTTCCTCTCCATCCTCCTTAACTCATGCCCTCCTCACCTCTGTCAGGAACCACTGCAACAGGCTCTTCAGTGCTTTCTACTGGGATGATTTGGCTTTCTAAATGTGAGCAAGACCCATTCCTCCTCTTAAAGAAACTCACCAATGGCTCCTCATCTCCTAAAGAAAATGTTCAAGGCCTTTAAGGTGGTATGAAAAGAAATCCCACCAGAGATTTTTAAGAGCTGGGGCCATGTCTTTCTGCCCTGCAAACTGGTTCATCTGTACCATTTTTCTAGGTTCCACATATATACGTTAATATACGATATTTGTTTTTTTCTTTCTGACTTACTTCACTCTGTATGACAGTCTCTAGATCCATCCATGTCTCTACAAATGACCCAATTTCGTTTCTGTTTATGGCTGAGTAATATTCCATTGTATATATGTGCCACATCTTCTTTATCCATTCGTCTGTCGATGGACACAGGTTGCTTCCATGTCCTGGCTACTGTAAATAGAGCTGCAATGAACACTGTGGTATGTGACTTCTTTTGAATTATGGTTTTCTCAGGAACTTTAGAGAGTATAGTTTTAGAGATGTAGTTCAACCCTCTTGATTTACAAATGAGGAAAACTAGTCTCAGTGAGTTTAACACTAAGCCAGTGTTCATCTCATCCCTCTGTATTGCACTGAACTTTGGTAAATAATAGAATGGGTCTCCTAAAGTGGAATGTGATGCTTATTCTCTGAACAATTTAAAATATAGAAAGCATGAAGACTATAGGGATGGAACTCACTGGTCTTGGTTAACTCCAGAAAATTTTACAACTTGGCCCAGCACAGTGTGAAAAAACAGTGGTATTTCCCTTCTTCTTGGTAAAGCTTTTTAAAGGCCCAGAATCATTTTTCCCAAATAAACTTACAGAATGTAATGGAGGAGAAAAAAACTGTGTTTAAAAAAAGTAGCAAAAAAATGGCTTGAAATGTTAGATGCAGACTAGCTTCTACTCAAAGGACACTTTACCCTGACACCTACAGTTATGATGCACACAACAGGCCAAGTCGGGAGTTGGCTCTGTACTGGAACCCATGATACAGAGGCCTCATACCTGCTCGTGTTTTCCAGAATGCCTAGCTTTGTAAGAATCCCACTCCAAACATAATAGTAACTTTGCCCTCCTCCTTTCAGCCAAGAGATACCTCTCTAAATGTCAGGGAGTCTTCAGATACCTCCCTCCAAAAGAATCAGGAATATTTGAAAAGCAGCATACATTCTCTAAGGTGCTCAAGAGACAGGAGTAGCTTTAGCAGGAAAGGGATATTATTTTGCCTAGATACACTTATGCCTTAGTGGCCACCCTTCTTCCTAGGGATATTGTGACTTCAGAGACTCATCAAGGTGAAAGTAACCAGTGATTTAACAATTTAGAAAGGTGTACATATGTTGGGAAGAGGTGAAGACCGTGATGATAGGAAGGTGAGGACCCTTCAAGTGTCAAAAACTCATTGAAGAGATACACTTTCCTGTGTCCTCAAACTCATTTTATATGGTATCAAAAGACAGTTGTTTGATAAAGTCCAGGAAAAGACTTTCTGGATTTACCATACCTTTTCAACTTATTAACCTTCAAAAATGACAAGGTTTCTTTCTTGCTTCAAACATTATCTGGGTGTGACACGACTTCCTTGTGACCTAAAAAATATGTGTCTTCAAGTGGTTGTGTAGAAGCAACTACTTTGGAACTTGAGCATTTATGAACAGGGCTTGGTGTTTTGATAAAATACAGCTTATAACTAATAAGTTATTCTGATATATATTGAATCATCTGCATAGAAGTAACTATGCTATATGGTCATGTGGAAGTATACTTTAGCAAGTCAATGTAAATGACTAATTCCTCAAACTTCGACATATAGCCAGATGAAATGCCTAGTTTTTCTTTTTGTCCCTAGACTTTGGGCTGCAGTACCAGGCATTTCCAACCCCTTTGTATTCTCTCAGAACCCTTGACCTCCCTCCCTGATTACTCTCTGATGTTCCTGTTCTGAAGGACCAGCCCTGGGTATCTAAGGGACTCCTAGCAGCACAAATTCTGGGCCATCTGGTTCAGCCTGATTGGTGTGGAGACCACAGAAGGGGCAAGGAAGGCATGGCAGGGGAAGGGGGTGGCTCCACTGTGTATGTATGCGGCTAGGAAAACCCAGATAGGTGAGGAGGTAAAAACCCAGGTAGAGTGTTCAGTGGACTCTGGATCCACAGAACCTTCATGTTTTGAGGCATATTGAGAACAAGCATTCTGATCAGGCTGTCAGTTCAGGCAAGAGCCAGAAAAGCAGGAAAGGCTCCAGTTTCCCAGGCTCCTTGGCTCCCAGCAGTCTCAGGGAATAAGTAGACAGGCACTGTGTTAATCCCTACCAGAGGCTTACTGACTCTCAATGATGGCAAACCCACAGCTGATCAATCTTTTCTCTGATAAGGAGAATTGAGGAAAAGAGCAGAAGTGAACTGGAGCATAGAAAACAAACATTGCTCATTTCACACTTAGATGTTGGATGTTGTTTTGACTTATTTACCACTAGAGCCTTCTAAGGGCTGGGACCATGTCTTATTCCCACTTGTATCTGAAATCCCTACCCCACGCTCCTGCCCAGTGCAGTGTATCACACATTGTAGATCCTTAATAAATATTTTCAAACAAAATCTAAAGATGTATGGAACTGGACAGGGGAGTGGAGATAGAGGAAGTATTTGAGGTTCTATCTAGCACTGGAAAACATGGCTGGGTCATGAACTTTACTTGTTATATTTTCCCAGAGGGAAAGACTTGCAGTGATTTGAGACCTTAAAAACACTGCCTACTAATGATTGCGCTGTATGGGTAAGTTTTTGAATTGAACTATGAAGGCTGTACAATTCTAGGTATAAATATCAACAATTTAACTACTTTATTTTTTTTGCTGCTTTTATCTTTCCAACAGATTTATTGAGATATAATTAACATACAATAAACTGCACACGTTTAAATATATATATATATATATATATATATATATATAAAACCTTCATGAGATCATCACAACGATGAAGATAGTGAACATACCCATCATCCGCAAAAGTTTTATTTTCATCCTCTGTAATTCCTCCTTCTTGCTCCTCCTGCCACAGGCAACCACTGATTTACTTTCTGTCACTACGGATTAGTTTACATTTTCTAGAGTTTTACATAAAGGGAATCACACAGTATGTACGCTTTTTGGTCTGTCTTCTTTCCACTGAGCATAATTATTCTCAGATTCAAATATGTTGTGGCATGTATCAATAGCTCATTCATTTTTATTGCTATGTTGTATCCCATTGTATAGATACACTAGAATTTGTTTTTCCATGTACCTGTTGATGGACACTTAGGTTGTTACCAGGTTTTTGGTTATTACCAATAATGCTACTATAAACATTCATATACAAGTCTTTGCATGAACATAGGCTTTCATTTCTCATGGGTAAATAGTCAGGAGAGAAATGACTAGGTCAGTAAGTGTACACTTAACCTTTTAAGAAACTGACAGATTGTTTTCCAAACAGGTCGAAGCATTTTACGTTCCCACCTGGAGTATATGAGAATTTCAGTTCCCATATACCCTTTCTAACACTTGCTACAATCATTTAAATTTTTTTTAACTATCCTAATATTGTGTAGTGGTATCTCACTGTGGTTTTTTTTTTGCTTTTATTTATTTTTTTCTTAACATCTTTATTTAAATCGAAAGCTCCTTTTCTTTTATTCCCCTTCTCTCCCATTTCCCAAAGGTAACAAATGTACTGAAATTCACCTGCAATAAACACGTATCCATATGCATACACAAACACACATACAGATATAACAAGATGAAGTATTTCTGTGTGCCTTTTAACGTTTATATAATGTCATCATTCAGTGCGTATTCTTTTTTCTAAACATCTTTATTGGAGTATAACTGCTTTACAATGGTGTGTTAGTCTCTGCTTTATAACAAAGTGAATCAGTTATACATATACATATGTTCCCATATCTCTTCCCTATTGCGTCTCCCTCCCTCCCACCCTCCCTATCCCACCCCTCTAGGTGGTCACAAAACACGGAGCTGATCTCCCTGTGCTATGTGGCTGCTTCCCGCTAGCTATCTATTTTACGTTTAGTAGTGTATATATGTCCATGCCACTCTCTCACTTTGTCCCAGTTTACCCTTCCCCCTCCCCATATCCTCAAGTCCATTCTCTAGTAGGTCTTCGTCTTTATTCCCATCTTGCCCCTAGGTTCCTCATGACTATATTTTTTTAGATTCCATATATATATGTTAGCATACAGTATGTTTTTCTCTTTCTGTCCATTTTTTAAATCAGATTGTTTTTTGTTATTGAGTTGTATGAGTTCTTTATACATTTTGGATATTAGTCCCTTGTCATATATATGATATGCAATTATTTTCTCCCATTCAGTAGGTTGCCTTTTCATTTTGTTTATGGTTTCCTTTGCTGTGCAGAAGCTTTTTATTTTGATGTAGTTCCACTAGTTTATTTTTGCTTTTGTTGCTTTTGCTTTTGGTGTCAGATTCAAAAAATCATTGCCAAGATCTATGTCAAGGAATACACTGTCTATGTTTGCATGTAGGTGTTTTACAGTTTCAGGCCTTACATTCAAGCTTTTAATCTATTTTGAGTTAATTTTTGTATATGGTGTAAGGTAGCAGTCCCATGTCATTCTTTTGCATGTGGCTGTCCAATTATCCCAACACCATTAATTGAAGAGACTGTCCCTTTCCCCATTGTATATTCTTGGCTTCTTCATCATAAAGTAATTGACTATTTATTCATGGGTTTATTTCTGGGATCTCTATTCTATCTCATTGATTTATGTGTCTGTTTTTATGCCAATACTATGCTGTTTTAATTGCTATAGCTTTGCAATGTTGTTTGAAATCTGGGAGCGTGATGCTTTCAGCATTGTTCTTATTTCTCAAGATTGCTATGGCTACTCAGGGTATTTTGTGGTTCCATACAAATTTTAGGATTGTTCATTCTATTTCTGTGAAAAATACCATAGGAATTTTGATAAGGATTGCATTGAATCTGTATATTGCTTTGGGTAGTATGGACAGTTTAACAATATTAATTCTTCCAATCCATTAGCATGAAATATCTTTCCATTTATTTGTGTCTTCTTTGATTTTTTAAATTAATGTCTTGTAGTTTTAACCTCTTGGTTAAATTTATTCCTAGGTATTTTAATCCTTTCGATGCAATTAAAGATGGGATTGTTTTCTTATTTTCTCGTTCTGATAGTTCATTATTTGTGTAAAGAAACACAATAGATTTTTTGTATTGATTTTGTATCCTGTAACTTTACTGAATTTGTTTATTCTTATAGTTTTCTCATGAAGTCTTCAGGTTCTTCTGTACATAATATCATGTCATCTGCAAAGACTGAGTTTTACTTCTTCCTTTCCAATTTGCATGTCTTTTATTTCTTTTTCTTACCTTGTTGCTTTGGCTAGAACTTCCAATACTATGTTGAATAAAAGTGCTGAGGGTCTTGTCCCTGATCTTAGAAGAAAAGCCTTCAGTTTTTCATTGTCGAGTATGATGTTTGCTGTCAGCTTATCATATTTAGCCTTTATTATGTTGAGGTATGTTCCCTCTATACCTGCTTTGTTAGGAACTTTTATCATAAATGGATGTTGGACTTTGTCAAATACTTCTTCTGCATCTATTGAGATGATCATTTGATATTTATCCTTCTTTTCATTAATGTGAGGTATCACATTGGCTGATTTTTGATGTTGAATCATCCTTGCATCCCTGGAATAAATTTCCACTTGATCATGGCCTATGATCTTTTAATGTATTGTTGAATTCAGTTTGCTAATATTTTGTTGAGGATTTTTGCATCTATATTCATCAGGGTTATTGGCTTATAATTTTCTTTTTGTGTGGCATCCTTATTTGGTTTTGCTATCACGGTAATGCTGGCCTTGTAAAATGTGTTTGGAAGAGTTCCCCTTGTTCTATTTTTTGACCAAACATATTTTTTATTATATCATATCCTTTATTCTAGTGACACCAGAAGAGTTCATTTTCTCTGGCAGTCACTAAGACAGCTTCACGCAAGACATGCCATCAGTTTCTAAGCTCAGTATTGTCAGAATCAGGTGGAATGTCTGTCTGAAGTTTTTTCTTGATTTCCTTGGACTGTAGTAAGTATTCAAAAATATTTGGTAAAAGAAGGAAGGAAGGAAGGGAGAGAGGGAGGGAGGAAAGAAAGAAAGAAAGGAAGGAGGGAGGAAAGAAAGAGAGAAAGAAAGAAAGAAAGAAAAGAAGGAAGGAAGGAAGGAAGGAAATAAGGAAGGAAGGAGGAAGGAAAAATGGAGAGGGAGGAAAGGAGGGAGGAAGGATAGATATAGATATTGTCCTCAAGGAGCTCAAAATCTAGTGGAGAAAATAAATAAATGAACAAATCATTTTTAATATAATCTGGATGATGGATTAAGTCTAGAAAGATGAGTGTGAGTCAAATAAAAAAGGTAGGAAGTGGATTCTAGGCAGAGAACTTATCTTCAGTAAAGATGTGATGAAATATAATAGAAGCCTTGATGTTAACCAGTTATTTTCTTATCCCTTCTTGCCAGCTCTCTTCCTTTGGCTTTTACCCCCTTTCCATACAGTTCTGCATCTAGTTCCCTTCAGGCTGGGCCATTACACAGCCTCCCTGGTCTTCAAGTCTCCTCCTGGAACTTCTGTCTCACCTCCCTCCAATGTAGGGTGCATAGGTCACTAAGAATCTTTCTGTTGTGTTTTGATTTTCTTCTCTTGCTCAGATAATCACTACTCATAGAAAGTCCAAACTTCGCTGTCAAAGCCCTCTATAAAAATCTCCTCCTTGGGCTTCCCTGGTGGCGCAGTGGTTGGGAGTCCACCTGCCGATGCAGGGGGTGCGGGTTCAGGGCGCAGGTTCGTGCCCCGGTCTGGGAGGATCCCGTGTGCCGCGGAGCGGCTGGGCCGTGAGCCATGGCCGCTGAGCCTGCGCATCTGGAGCCTGTGCTCCGCAGCGGGAGAGGCCCGCATACTGCAAAAAAAAAAGGTAAAAATCTCCTCCTTGTTAAACTTCCTTCAGTTATTGCTACTGTCTGACTTGAAATCATTGTTCCAGCCAAGTAATCTTATTTCCTGAGTGAGTAAATATGACTTGCTCACACCTGTCTCTGAACTATCTTACATGCCTGGAATCCCTTCTCTTACCCTTATGCCGCCATGAACACAGCTCTGGCAGGAGATCAAACTGATGACTGAAATAGAGCCCACTGCAGTACGCAAAATGCAAGTTAGCTCCCTGCATATCTGAAACAGGCAGAACAACTTTGTTTGGGCACTTGGGTCTCCGTTTACCAATTCTAGGCCAGTTCTGATCCTGAGGTCCCCTGAGGACTCCTGGGAGAGAGAACTCAGGCATTTCTTTTTTTTTTCTTTTTTTGCGGTTTTTGCAGTACGCGGGCCTCTCACTGTTGTGGCCTCTCCCGCCACGGAGCGCAGGCTCCGGACGCGCAGGCTCAGGGGCCATAGCTCACGGGCCCAGCCGCTCCGTGGCATGTGGGATCTTCCCGGACCCGGGCACGAACCCGTGTCCCCTGCATCGGCAGGCGGACTCTCAACCACTGCACCACCAGGGAAGCCCAGAACTCAGGCATTTCTGATCTTAGGAAGTTAGGTTCAAGGTTCTGAGGCTTCCCCGAATAAAACTGTGAGATTATCAAGTTTGTCTGTAGAGGTCCCACTAGCTTCACTTTCTTCTTTTATATTTTTCCTCTTTTAAATCCTCTAATACAGAACTCACCATCATTCCCCTTCATCCTGGCAAAAAGAAAAGGGGATCCAATAATTTTATTCATATTACAGTGTAGAGATTGAATCTGCTACATCTCACAGGAGGATGTCAGGGGTTAGAAGGAACCTCTGCCGCTTACTGGCTGTGTGATCTTGGGCAAAGAGCTTGATCACTCTGTGCCTCAGTTTCCTTATCTGTAAAAGGGGGATAATAGGAGTGCTTACATCATTGTTAGATATAATTATTATCTGTCAATCCCCAATAAGGCAATCCTGCTTAGTAGTTAGGCAGCCTATGCTTCAGTGCCTGCAATGATGGGAGCACTTTGCCTCCCAGGACAGCTCATTTCTCTTGCAATTAAAAAGCTGTATCAGAGAGAAGGGATAGTATTTGCAGGAGAGGAGTGGGTCCCTCTCAGATTTCTAGCATAAAGATAGTCCCCACCATGGATTTTGTGAGGCTGCTTCATTCCTTCTGAGGTCAATACTTGCATAATCCTAATTGTTGTAGAATGTTTATAGTAATAATAATTCATCTATTGAGCACGTACTATGTGCAGACATTGTGCTAAGTATTTTGTATGCACTGTCTAAATCCTTGAAATAAGCCTATTATTATTATTATATTAAAACTAAATTTTAGGCCTGAGGAAGATGGCGGAAGAGTAAGATGCGGAAATCACCTTCCTCCCCACAGATACATCAGAAATTCATCTACACGTGGAACAACTCCTACAGAACACCTACTGAACGCTGACAGAAGACCTCAGACCCCCCAAAAGGCAAGAAACTCCCCACATACCTGGGTAGGGTAAAAGAAAAAAGAATAAACAGAGACAAAAGGGTAGGGACGGGACCTGTACCAGTGGGAGGGAGCCATGAAGGAGGAAAGGTTTCCACACACTAGGAAGCCCCTTCGCAGGCGGAGACTGCGGGTGGCGGAGGGGGAAGCTTCGGAGTAGTGGAGGAGAGCACAGCAACAGGGGTGTGGAGGGCAAAGCGGAGAGATTCCGGCACAGAGGATCGGTGCCCTCAGGCACACACCAGCCCGAGAGGCTTGGCTGCTCGGCCGCCGGGGCGGGCGGGGCTGGGAGCTGAGGCTCAGGTATTGGGTTTCAGTCAGAGCGCAGGGAGAGGACTGGGGCTGGCGGCAGGAAGAGAGCCTGAAGGGGTTAGTGCACCACGGCTAGCCCAGAGGGAGTCCGGGGGGAAAAAGTCTGGAGCTGCCGAAGAGGCAAGAGACTTTTTCTTCCCTCTTTGTTTCCTGGTGCGCAAGGACAGGGGATTAAGAGCGCTGCTTAAAGGAGCTCCAGAGACAGGCGTGAGCCGCGGCTAAAAGCGCGGACCCCATAAACGGGCGTGGGACGCTGGGGCTGCTGCTGCCGCCGCCAAGAGGCCTGTGTGCGAGTGCAGGTCACTGTCCACGCCCCCTTTCCGGGGAGCCTGTGCAGCCCGCCACTGCCGGGGTCCCGGGATCCAGGGACGGCTTCCCCGGGAGAGTGCACGGCGCGCCTCGGGCTGGTGCAACGTCACGCCAGCCTCTGCCGCCACAGGCTCGCCCCGCACTCCGTACCCCTCCCTCCCCCTGGCCTGAGTGAGCCAGAGCCCCCGAATCAGCGGCTCCCTTAAACCCGTCCTGTCTGAGCGAAGAACGGACGCCCTCCGGCGACCTACGTGCAGAGGCGGGACAGGTCCAAGGCTGAGACCCGGTAGCAGTGAGAGCAGAGAAGAGACAGGGAAATCTCTCTGTGCAGCCTTGGAGGCAGCGGATTAAAGCTCCACGGTCCGCTTGATGTGCCCTGCATCTGTGGAGTGCATGAATGGACAGCAAATCATCCCAAATTGAGGAGGTGGACTTTGAGGACAAGATTTAAGATTTTTCCCCCTTTTCCTCTTTTTACAACGAATTGTCCCAAATTGAGGAGGTGGACTTTGAGAGCAAGATTTTCGATTTTTCCCCCTGTTCTCTTTTTGTGAATGTGTATGTATATGCTACTGTGTGAGATTTTCTCTGTATAGCTTTGCTTCCACCATATGTCACAGGGTTCTATCCGTCCGTTTTTTTTTCAATAATTACTTTTTTTATTTTAATAACGCTACTATATTTTATACTTTATTCTATTTTACTTTATCTTCCCTCTTTCTTTTTTTCCTACCTTCCCTCCCTCCCTCCCTCCCTCCACCCCTCCTTTCTTTCTTTCTCTCTTCTTTCCTTCCTCCCTTCCTCCCTCATGTCATTCTTTCTTTCTTTCTCTTTCTTTCTTTCTTTCTTTCTTTCTTTCTTTTTTTCCTCCCCCCCTCCCTCCCTTCTTTCTTCCTGTCACTCTTTCTTTTCCTTGCCTTCCTCCCTCCCTCCCTCCTTTCTTTCTCGCTTTCTTTCCTTCCTTCCTCCCGCCCTCCCTCCTTTCTTTCTTTCTTTCTTCCTTCCTTCCTCCCTTCCTTCCTTTCTTTCCTTCTTCATTTCTTTCTTTCTCTCTTTCTTTCTTCTACTAATTCTTTCTTTCTACATTTTCTCCCTTTTATTCTGAGCCGGGTATATGAAAGGCTCTTGGTGCTGCAGCCAGGAGTCAGTGCTGTGCCTCTGAAGTGGGAGAGCCAACTTCAGGACACTGGTCCACAAGAGACCTCCCAGCTCCACATAATATCAAGTGGCGAAAATCTCCCAGAGATCTCCATCTCAACACCAGCACCCAGCTTCAGTCAATGACCAGCAAGCTACAGTGCTGGTCACCCTATGCCAAACAACTAGCAAGACAGGAACGCAACCCCACCCATTAGCAGAGGGGCTGCCTAAAAACATAATAAGGCCATAGACACCCCAAAACACACCACCAGACGGGGACCTGTCCACAAGAAAGACAAGATCGAGCTTCAACCACCAGAACACAGGCACTAGTCCCCCCCCCACCAGGAAGCCTACACAACCTACTGAAACAACCTTAGCCACTGGGGACAGACACCAAAAACAATGGGAACTATGAATCTGCAGCCTGCAAAAAGGAGACCACAAAAACAGTAAGATAAGCAAAACGAGAAGACAGAAAAACACACAGCAGGTGAAGGAGCAAGATAAAAACCTACCAGACCTAACAAATGAAGAGGTAATAGGCAGTCTACCTGAAAAACAATTCAGAATAATGATAGTAAAGATGATCCAAGATTCTATTTCCAAGATCCAAAATCTTGGAAATAGAATAGACAACATGCAAGAAACAGTTAACAAGGACCTAGAAGAACTAAAGATGAATCAAGCATCGATTAAAAACACAAAAAATGAAATGAAAAATACTCTAGATGGGATCAATAGCAGAATAACTGAGGCAGAAGAACGGATAAGTGAGATGGAAGATAAAATAGTGGAAATAACTGATGCAGAGCAAAATAAAGAAAAAAGAATGAAAAGAACAGAGGACAGTCTCAGAGACCTCTGGGAAAACATTAAACGCATCAACATTCGAGTTATAGGGGTTCCAGAAGAAGAAGAGAAAAAGAAAGGGACTGAGAAAATATTTGAAGAGATTATAGTTGAAAACTTCCCTAATATGGGAAAGGAAATAGTTAATCAAGTTCAGGAGGCACAGAGAGTCCCATACAGAATAAATCCAAGGAGAAATACGCCAAGACACATATTAATCAAACTGTCAAAAATTAAACACAAAGAAATCATATTAAAAGAAGCAAGGGAAAAACAACAAATAACACACAAGGGAATCCCCATCAGGATAACAGCTGATCTCTCAGCAGAAACTCTACAAGCCAGAAGGGAGTGGCAGACATAATTAAAGTGATGAAGGAGAAAAACCTACAACCAAGATTACTCTACCCAGCAAGGATCTCATTCAGATTTGATGGAGAAATTAAAACCTTTACGGACAAGCAAAAGCTGGGAGAGTTCAGCACCACCAAACCAGCTTTACAACAAATGCTAAAGGAACTTCTCTAGGCAAGAAACACAACAGAAGGAAAAGACCTACAATAACGAACCCAAAACAATTAAGAAAATGGGAATAGGAACATACATATCGATAATTACCTTAAATGTAAATGGACTAAATGCTCCCACCAAAAGACACAGATTGGCTGAATGGATACAAAAACAAGACCCATATATATGCTGTCTACAAGAGACTCACTTCAGACCTAGAGACACATACAGATTGAAAGTAAGGGGATGGAAAAAGATATTCCATGCAAATGGAAATCAAAAGAAAGCTGGAGTAGCAATTCTTATATCAGACAAAATAGACTTTAAAATAAAGACTATTAGAAGAGACAAAGAAGGACACTACATAATGATCAAGGGATCGATCCAAGAAGAAGATGTAACAATTGCAAATATTTATGCACCCAACATAGGAGCACCTCAATACATAAGGCAAATACTAACAGCCATAAAAGGAGAAATCGACAGTAACACACTCATAGTAGGGGACTTCAACACCCCACTTTCACCAATGGACAGATCATCCAAAATGAAAATAAATAAGGAAACACAAGCTTTAAATGATACATTAAACAAGATGGACTTAATTGATATTTATAGGACATTCCATCCAAAAACAACAGAATACACATTTTTCTCAAGTGCTCATGGAACATTCTCCAGGATAGATCATATCTTGGGTCACAAATCAAGCCTTGGTAAATTTAAGAAAATTGAAATTGTATCAAGTATCTTTTCCTACCACAATGCTAGGAGACTAGACATCAATTGCAGGAAAAGATCTGTAAAAAATACAAACACACGGAGGCTAAACAATACACTACTCAATAATGAAGTGATCACTGAAGAAATCAAAGAGGAAATAAAAAAAATACCTAGAAACAAATGACAATGGAGACACGACCACCCAAAACCTATGGGACACAGCAAAAGCAGTTCTAAGGGGGAAGTTTATAGCAATAAAATCCCACCTTAAGAAACAGGAAACATCTCAAGTAAACAACCTGACCCTGCCCCTAAAGCAATTAGAGAAAGAAGAACAAAAAACCCCCAAAGTTAGCAGAAGGAAAGAAATCATAAAGATCAGACCAGAAATAAATGAAAAAGAAATGAAGGAAACGATAGCAAAGATCAATAAAACTAAAAGCTGTTTCTTTGAGAAGATAAACAAAAGTGATAAACCATTAGCCAGACTCAACAAGAAAAAAAGGGAGAAGACTCAAATCAATAGAATTAGAAATGAAAAAGGAGAAGTAACAACTGACACTGCAGAAATACAAAAGATCATGAGAGATTACTATAGGGAACTCTATGCCAATAAAATGGACAACCTGGAAGAAATGGACAAATTCTTAGAAATGCACAACCTGCCAAGACTGACTCAGGAAGAAATAGAAAATATGAATAGACCAATCACAAGCACTGAAATTGAAACTGTGATTAAAATTCTTCCAACAAACAAAAGCCCAGGACCAGATGGCTTCACAGGCGAATTGTATCAAACATTTAGAGAAGAGCTAACACCTATCCTTCTCAAACTCTTCCAAAATATAGCAGAGGGAGGAGCACTCCCAAACTCATTCTACAAAGCCACCATCACCTTGATACCAAAACCAGGCAAGGATGTCACAAAGAAAGAAAACTACAGGCCAATAACACTGATGAACATAGATGCAAAAATCCTCAACAAAATACTAGCAAACAGAATCCAACAGCACATTAAAAGGATCATACACCATGATCAAGTGGGGTTTATTCCAGGAATGCAAGGATTCTTCAATATACGCAAATCAATCAACGTGATACACCATATTAACAAATTGAAGAAGAAAAACCATATGATCATCTCAATAGATGCAGAGAAAGCTTTCTACAAAATTCAACACCCATATATGATAAAAACCCTGCAGAAAGTAGGCATAGAGGGAACTTTCCTCAACATAATAAAGGACATATATAACAAACCCACAGCCAACATCGTCCTCAATGGTGAAAAACTGAAAGCATTTCCACTAAGATCAGGAACAAGACAAGGCTGCCCACTCTCACCACTCCTATTCAACTTAGTTTTGGAAGTTTTAGCCACGGCAATCAGAGAAGAAAAGGAAATAAAAGGAATCCAAACTGGAAAAGAAGAAGTAAAGCTGTCACTGTTTGCAGATGACATGATACTATACATAGAGAATCCTAAAGATGCTACCAGAAAACTACTAGAGCTAATCAATGAATTTGGTAAAGTAGCAGGATACAAAATTAATGTACAGAAATCTCTGGCATTCCTGTACACTAATGATGAAAAATCTGAAAGTGAAATCAAGAAAACACTCCCATTTACCATTGCAACAAAAAGAATAAAATATCTAGGAATAAACCTACCTAAGGAGACAAAAGACCTGTATGCACAAAATTAAAAGACACTGATGAAAGAAATTAAAGATGATACAAATAGATGGAGAGATATACCATGCTCCTGGATTGGAAGAATCAATATTGTGAAAATGACTCTACTACCCAAAGCAATCTACAGATTCAATGCAAGCCCTATCAAACTACCACTGGCAATTTTCACAGAACTAGAACAAAAAAATTCAAAATTTGTTTGGAAAAACAAAAGACCCTGAATAGCCAAAGCAATCTTGAGAACGGAAAATGGAGCTGGAGGAATCAGGCTCCCTGACTTCAGACTATACTACAAAGCTACAGTAATCAAGACAGTATGGTACTGGCACAAAAACAGAAAGATAGATCAATGGAACAGGATAGAAAGCCCAGAGATAAACCCACGCACATATGGTCAACTTATCTTTGATAAAGGAGGCAGGAATGTACAGTGGAGAAAGGACATACTCTTCAATAAGTGGTGCTGGGAAAACTGGACAGGGACATGTAAAAGTATGAGATTAGATGATTCCCTAACACCATGCACAAAAATAAGCTCAAAATGGATTAAAGACCTAAATGTAAGGCCAGAAACTATCAAACTCTTAGAGGAAAACATAGGCAGAACATTCTATGACATAAATCACAACAAGATCCTTTTGGACCCCCCTCCTAGAGACATGGAAATAAAAACAAAGATAAACAAATGGGACCTAATGAAACTGAAAAGCTTTTGCACAGCAAAGGGAACCATAAACAAGACCAAAAGACAACCCTCAGAATGGGAGAAAATATTTGCAAATGAAGCAACTGACAAAGGATTAATCTCCAAAATTTATAAGCAGCTCATGCAGCTCAATAGCAAAAAAACAAACAACCCAATCCCAAAATGGGCAGAAGACTTAAATAGGCATTTCTCTGAAGAAGATATACAGACTGCCAACAAACACATGAAAGAATGCTCAACATCATTAATGATTAGAGAAATGCAAATCAAAACTACAATGAAATATTATCTCACACCAGTCAGAATGGCCATCATCAAGAAATCTAGAAACAATAAAAGCTGGAGAGGGTGTGGAGAAAAGGGAACACTCTTGCACTGCTGGTGGGAATGTGAATTGGTACAGCCACTATGAAGAACAGTATGGAGGTTCCTTAAAAACTACAAACAGAACTACCATATGACCCAGCAATCCCACTACTAGGCATATACCCTGAGAAAACCATAATTCAAAAAGAGACATGTACCAAAATGTTCATTGCAGCTTTATTCACAATAGCCCGGAGATGGAAACAACCTAAGTGTCCATCATCGGATGAATGAATAAAGAAGATGTGGCACATATATACAATGGAATATTACTCAATCATAAAAAGAAATGAAACTGAACTATTTGTAATGAGGTGGATAGACCTAGAGTCTGTCATAGCGAGTGAAGTAAGTCAGAAAGAGAAAGACAAATACTGTATGCTAACACATATATATGGAATTTAAGGGAAAAAAATGTCATGAAGAACCTAGGGGTAAAACAGGAATAAAGACACAGACCTACTTGAAAATGGACTTGAGGATATGGGGAGGTGGAAGGGTAAGCTGTGAAAAAGCGAAAGAGAGGCATGGACATATATACAGTACCAAACGTAAGGTAGATAGCTAGTGGGTAGCAGCCGCATAGCACAGGGAGATCAGCTCGGTGCTTTGTGACCGCCTGGAGGGGTGGGATAGGGAGGGTGGGAGGGAGGGAGACGCAAGAGGGAAGGGATGTGGGAACAGATGTATATGTATAACTGATTCACTTTGTTATAAACAGAAACTAATAAAAAAAAACCCTAAATTTTAGATAGTGCTTATTATGAGCCAGGCACTTTTCTAAGTGTTTTAATTATATTAATGAATTAAGTTATATAACAACCCTAAAAAATAGATATTATTATTTGCTCACTTTACATGTGAGAAAACTGTGACACTAAGAAGTTAAGTAACTTTCTCCTATTCATTCAGCTGATTCGTGACAGAGATAGATTTTGAACCCAAGCAGTCTGGCTCCAGAAATACTCCTTAACCACTAAGTCATACTGCACACCTTATGATGTGGCATTTCTAATCAACACGGTCTCAGAGAGTATAACAACTGCCAACATTCTCTTTTTGCTCCTGCCCTCACCCCAGCACCCCATGGGGAAACTTTGCTTTGCTTTTCATGTTACCGCAACTGTCCTCTTAGGGATCATTCCCTCCTTCCCATCTTTGCTAGTGATGAACAGTGTGGCATAAGACAAATTGCATGACGTCTTTAATTCTCAGTTTCCTCCCCTGCAAAACAGAAATTATATACACCTAGCAGGATTGTTATTACTGTCTGCCCCAGCCCATACCAACCAACTCCAGTCAACCCACCCACACGCTATTCAGCTAGCAGCCAATAAAGCCAAATACCAGCCCTCAGGGTCCTTTTCATGGCCATCACCTTGAACCCACTCACTTTGCTCCTGCTCTGGCTCTTCATTCACTCTAAACTGGTTCTTATGGGTACTTGCCTCCTGATCTTGGCTCTGCACCCTGTGTCTGTCTTCACACGGATCTCCCAGATTTGACCATTTCAGTGCTTCCTAGGCAAAGATTAGCACTCACCCTATGGTTCTGCCTGTTCCTGGCTATTCCAGTTACGTCCAGCCAAACCCCAGACCTAACTCCCAATAAGGCAGCCCTGGGCCACTGCCAAGGGCCATCAGACTAAACCTCTGCTAGTACTTGTTGTGCAGCAACATGACAGATTTTCCCAGTTTACTACCATCGAGTTCCCATTCAGGATTTTTTTTTACACGTTGAATGCACCCTTAACCTACTCACTGCAATGACAATTTTCATCCTTGCCACTTTCTTGCATTACTAAGCACCATCCCAACCATGTAAATTCCAAGCACTTGGGGAGAAAATTCAGATAGCAGATCCCATCCAGTTTTCTTCCTGATAAAAATAAACATTACCATTTATTAGACATTTACTATATGCCAGGCACAATGCTAAATATTTTACATGCATACACTCACATAAGCTGTTCAACAACCTTACATGACAAATATTATTACCCTCATTTTCCAGCTGTTGAAACTGAGGCACAGAAAGGTTGAGTGACTCACCTAGGATTACACAGCCATCACATGGCAGAGCTGGGATTTGAGTTCAGGTCTACATCCCACACTTTTTTTTTTTTTTTTTTTTGTGGTATGCGGGCCTCTCACTGTTGTGGCCTCTCCCGTTGCGGAGCACAGGCTCTGGACGCGCAGGCTCAGCGTCCATGTCTCACGGGCCCAGCTGCTCCGCGGCATGTGGGATCCTCCCAGACCGGGGCACGAACCCATGTCCCCTGCATCGTCAGGTGGACTCTCAACCACTGTGCTACCAGGGAAGCCCTACATCCCACACTTTTAACCGCTGAACACTATTGCCTCCCAATTTACATCACCTCCACCCTTCTAAGTGCTTGAAGACCTTGCTGGAACTATTTACAATTCAAGAAACTGAACCATTTGACTTCTCTTTTCTACTCACCCTGCCCATGTAATGGGTAGGTGGCTTCCAGCACTCCTGAATAAGCCCAACCTATACCCATATCTCTCCCTACGGCCCCATGTCCTTCCATGACAACCAGGGAATGGGGAAAGAGGAGGTGATGAAACTCTCAGCTCCACAGAGCTAGTTGTGGGAGCTGGTGCAAGAGGAAGGCTGTGGATTAGCAGAGTGCTGGTGGGAACCAGCCTCCTACCTCAAGAATGCTCCGGAGCAAGTCACAACTTCTCACTGGGCAAACCAGGAGAAGTCCCGGCTCCATGCCATTATACTGGGCCAACTCACCCACATACTACACAGCAGGTGGCCAAAGAAAATGAGTCACAAACCTCAGGCCCTCGTTCGAGGCAATTACCTTGAACCCCCTCACTTCTCTGCTGCCCTTGCTCTTCATTTCCTGCTCTGTTCCTTTGCATACTTGGCTTCAAACCTTTTTGGAACTATCTCCTATTTGTATCCCTGCATTCACCCCTTAGGCTTGCCATGCTCAGCTTTTGACCCTCTCAATGCTCTCTAAGAACAGGCTTGCCCTCATCCTCCAGCTCTTGCTGATCTTTAGTCCTAGGTCACTACCCTGCCCAATTCGAACTCCTGTCCCTGGAAACTCTACCCTGGCACTGGCTCACCTGACCAGCACCCCAGCCCTCAAGGTGGTGAGGGGTTGGGAGAACAGAAAGGGGTATCAGAAAGTGATGAGAGATCAATGAGAAAGATGCCTAGCTGGTGTCCCTATCCTACTGTAAATGCCTCATTCATGGTATACTAAACCCTAATCCTCTTTCACTATTTGGAAACTTCCTGTGACCAAATCATTTTCCCACAAAATAAACATGATCCAGGAAACTGAGAATGCACACAGCTGCCATATTCTTTGGACTATAAATTAGAATACATGAACTGATGCTACAAATGTACTTATGACAACAACACACGGAATGTTTGAATTCATTACTGCCCTGGAAAATTTTTGATGTGCCATAACCATGCTTATATAGTATGATGCAAGGGTACCACATGTGCTTGTGTGCTCAAACACAATGCCTATTCCCTAGGCATTGACATGTTGACATATACCCTACCACACACGGCTCATTCCTTGTACTCTGGCCACACTCACCTGCCTTCAGTTCATCATATTTGCACCACTCCCTCCTGCAACAAGGTGCAAGCTATTTCCTTTTCTGGCAAGTTCTTTCTCTCTTCTTGAAATTAACTCTCCATCATTTTCCAGATCTTACCTCCATCATCACTTCTCTGCAGGTGTTTTCCCTGCCTTCCTCATTAATAGTATCATGATCTTACCCATTGGATCCATTGTAGCACTTATGACAGTTGCAATTTTGCATTTATTTGTATAATGTGATTAATGTCTGCCTCCACCATTAGAATGAAAGTTCCATGAGAACAGGGACCATGTCTTCTTGTTCACCACTATAACCCTGGCACTTGGAATGGCCAACACCAAGCAGATGTGGTTTTCTTGTTCGTTTGTTTAATTATGCAACAAATGAGTGGATTGAACTGCTCACCAACCAAGTCTTCCAAAGATCTTTGGCTAAGTGCATGAATCCCATGGGAGGAGAAGGAGGGTCCTGGAGTACATTTGGGCTGATTTTCTCCAACCAACAAATTGGTACCTACAAGTTTAATAGATGAGTAAAATGCAGGCTCTTAGCAAATGGGATATAGGCTATGTACCTTTCTAGAATAGAGAAACTGTGATAGGCAAGACACAGAGAGGTAAGCAACATGCCCAAGTTCACTTAGCTAGTAGATAGAAGAGCCAGGATTTAAACCACAGCTATCTGGTTCCACTTGACTAATCTTGCTGAAACTCTGTTTTCTCATCTGTAAAATGGGAACAATCAATGGTGCTAGCTTGCAGAGTTATAAGAATTAAATGTGATAATGTATGGAAAGAACTTGCACATAATAAGTATTCATTGTATGGTACCTATTACTATTAGTTTCTTTGAAAGTGCAGGGAAGGCAGAGAATCTATATGCTAAGATGTGGAGAAATAGCTGTCATTCCATAAAGACCTCACACACCCTTGTCTTGTTCCCCCCTCTCCCTTTTCCCTTCTCTGTCCTTTCTCTCTCTCTCTCTCTCTCTCTCTCTCTCTCTCTCCAGCTATAATCTCCAGAAGAGATGTTTTAGGGGTTAATAAAGGAAGAGAGGGGAGCAGATGGAGAGAGATCAGACTTACGAAGAAAGACGCTGAAAAGAACACTAGAAGGAGGAAGAAACAGAAGAAAGGTAGGAGAGAAGGGACAACACATGTAAGATTGTTACATTTTTCCTCTACTGAATAAAAGTATGGCTTCACAAAACTTTACTACAGGACTTTCTTTTCCTTTTTAAAAAGGGATGGAGAAAGTGGGAGCATATAGACATGGGCTTGGAAGGGTACTGGCTAAAAGTCCAATTTAATTTATGGTCAGCTCTGCCCTAAATTGTTTGGAAAGGACAAAAGGCCTAGAAAAATTGCCTCAACTTATGTAGCTTTGACACACACACACACACACACACACACACACACACACACACACACCATTGTTCAGTGCTGTCCCTTTAGCATTTCCTAGTCATGTCGTTCATATTTGTGTGTTTGTTGGTTGAGCGTGTCCCTGGCCCTCATAGAACAGGAGCCCCAGGAGTCAAGGGAATGTATCTTTTCCTCTGCAACCAAGTGCTTAATGTTTGCTGGGAATTGTGATGAAAGATGGATGAGGGGAACGGCTCTTCTGATGGTGGTAACACAGGCAGCTCCCCTTTCCCTACTGGGTTTGTTTAGCTACGCCTCAGATACCAGCATACCTGGGCCTCTTAGAAGACAAGGACCCAATTGAATAGATCCCCTGGAAGTCCAAGGGGCAGAGTGCAGCAGGAGAAGTGATTCTGGGGGGATTGCTAGGCCAACTTGGCAGACTTGAGACTTGGGAAACCTCTGGGGTACATATCCAAACCAAACTTGTGAAATACTGGCTCATCCCCAGGTCCTCTGTTAGGGCCTTTGGGGAAAGTCCTAAATGAAAGCCAGTCAAGTTGAACATTACACTATTTATAATTATAAGGCAGGAAAAAAAAAGACAGGAAAAAGGGGAGGGGAGACAGAAAGCAGGAACATAATTAAGGCTTGGCTAGCAACAACTTGGATACAGTATCACTGAAAGTAAAGCATGCTTCTATAAATCAATGAATGAAAGCTTTTTTTAAAAAAATTTGTTAGCAAGAAAGAAAATGAATGTGCAAAAGGAACCATTGTAGTTCTTAGCATTTCATAAAATGAAAAAGATACTTGTATTCAAAGGGAAATGTGCCATGGAAACACATAAGAGATGAAATGTTGCAGGATCTTAATCATGAACATATGCAAAGCATTATTATACTTAGCATTTTTACAATTCTATATGAAATATAATTTAGTTGGGGAGGGTGGCGTGGGGGCAAGCATTTTACATCTGATGAGTCACCATAATGCTACTTCCCTATTCCTGCTTATGGTGAACTGACTGTCTTTATATCAATAGTATGCAGAGTTGTCTAAGATTAGGAACAAGACAATGGTGCCCACTCTCACCATTCCTATTCAACATATTACTAGAAGTCTTAGCTAGAGCAATCAGGCAAGAAAAAAATAATAAGGTAGTAGAATTGAAATGGAAGAAGTAAAATTATCTCCATTTGCAAGTGACATGATTTTATATATAGAAAATCCTAGAAGCTCAACCAAAACACTGTTAGATCTGATCAATGAATTCAGTAAATTTGTAGGATACAAAATTAACATACAAAAATCATCAGTATCATTTGTATATACTAATGACTTTCCTGAAAAAGAAATAAAGAAGTTGATCCCATTTACAATAACATCAAAAAAAAAACCTTAGGAATAAATTTAAGGAGGTGAAAGATCTCTACTCTGAAAACTGCAAGACCTTGATGAAAGAAATCGAAGAAGACATGAACAAATAGGAATGCGTCCTATGTTCATGGATTGGAAGAATTAATATTGTTAAAATGTCAATACTACCAAAATCTATCTATAGATCCAGTGCAATCCATTATTTACAGGAGTAGAAAAAAACACTCCTAAAATTTATATGGAACCACAAAAGACCCATAGCCAAAGAAATCCTGATAAAGAAGAACAAAGCAGAAGACGTCACACTTCCTGATTTCAAGCTATACTATGAAGCTATAGTCATCAGAACAGTATGGTACTGGCCAATAGACCAATGGAACAGAATTGAGAGCCCAGAAATAAACCCAAACATATACAGTCAACTAGTATTTCACAAGGGAGCCAAGAACATGAAAAGGAGCAAAGACAGTCTCTTTAATAAATGATGCTGGAATAACTAGTATTCAGAATGAAGCTGGTAATTATTAGAGAAATGCAAACCAAAACTACAGTGAGGTATCACCTCACACCAGTCAGAATAACCATCATTAATAAGTTTACAAATAACAAATGATGGAGAGGGTGTGGAGAAAAGGGAACTCTCCTACACTGTTGGTGAGAATGTAAATTGGTTCAGCGACTATGGAAAACAGTATGGAGTTTCCTCAAAAAACTAAAAATACAGTTGCCATATCATCCAGCAATCCCACTCCTGGGCATATATCCAGACAAAACTATAATTCCAAAAGATCCATGCACCTCTATGTTCATAGCAGCACTGTTTACAATAACCAAGATATGGAAACAACCTAAATGTCCATCAACAGATGAATGGATAAAGAAGATGCAGTATATATATATACAATGGAATATTACTCAGCCATAAGAAAGAATGAAATAATGCCATTGACAGCTACAAGGATGGAGCTAGAGATTATCATACTAAGCGAAGTATGTCAGAAAGAGAAAGACAAATACCATATGATATCACTTATATGTGGAATCTAAAATATGACACAAGTGAACTTATCTACAAAACAGAAACAGACCCACAGACATAGAGAACAGACTTGTGGTTGACAAGGGGGAGGGGGACAGGAGAGGGTTGGATTGGGAGTTTGGGACTAGCAGATGCAAACTAGTATATATAGAATGGATAAAAAACAAGGTCCTATTATATAGCACAGGGAACTATATTCAGTATCCTGTAATAAACCATAATGGAAAAGAATATGAAAAAGAATATATATATATATATATATATATATGTATGACTCAATCCCTTTTCTATACACCAGAAACTAACACAACATTGTAAATCAACTATACTTCAATAAAGAAAAGAAAGAAAAAGAATGAAGCTGGACCCACATCTTATACCTCTCATAAATACTAACTCAAAATGGATTAAAGACTTGTATGTAAGACCTGAAATCACAAAACACCTAGAAGCAAACATTGGAATAAATCTCCTGTACATGAGTCTTGGTAATGATTTTGTGGATAGGATACCAAAAGCACTTACAACAAAGTAGAAAGATAAGCAAGTGGGACTACCTCAAACTAAAAAGCCCCTGCACAGCAAAAGAAACCATCAATAAAATGAAAAGGAAACTTATGGAAAGGTAAAAATATTTGCAAACTCTATATCTGATAAGGGGTTAATATCCAAAATATATAAAGAACTCACACAACTCAATAGCAGACAAACAAATAACCCATTTTAAAAAATGGGCAAAGGACAGTAATAGACATTTCTCCAAAAAAGATATACAAAAGGCCAACAGGTATGTGGAAAGATGCTCAGCATCACTAGTCATTAGGGTAATGCAAATTAAAACCAAATTAAAAACTCACACTTGTTACAATGGTCATCATCAAAAAAAGATGCTGGTGTGGATGTGGAAAAAAGGGAATTCTTGTGCACAGTTAGTGGGATTGTAAAATTGGTACAGCCACTATGAAAAATAGTATGGAGGATCCTCAAAAAATTAAAAATAGAACTGCCATGTGATCCAGCAATTCCACTTCTGGAATATATCCAAAGGAAATGAAACACAAACACAAACTCAAAAATATATCTGCACCCCCATATTTATGGCAGCAATATTTATAATAGCCAAGATACAGAAGCAACCTAAATACCCATGAATAGATGAATGAATAAAGAAGTTGTGATTTTAAAAAATATACAATGGAATATTACTTAGCCATAAAAAAGAATGAAATCTTACCATTTGCAACATGGGCAGACCTTGAAGGCATTATACTAAATGAAGTAAGTCAGACAGAAAAAGACAAATACTGTATGATCTCACTTACATGTGGAATCTTTAAAAAAAACTCATAGAAAAAGAGATCAGAATTGTGGTTACCAGAGACATAGGGGGAATTGGAGGAAGCGGTCAAAAAGTACAAACTTCTAGTTACAAAATAAATAAGTACTAGGGCTTCCCTAGTGGCACAGTGGTTGAGAGTCCACCTGCCGATGCAGGGGACACGGGTTCGTGCCCCGATCCGGGAAGATCCCACATGCCACGGAGCAGCTGGGCCTGTGAGCCATGGTCGCTGAGCCTGCACGTCCGGGGCCTGTGCTCCACAACGGAGAGGACACAACAGTGAGAGGCTCGCGTACCACAAAAAATAAATAAATAAATAAATAAATAAATAGATAAGTAGTAGGGATGTAATGTACAATGTGATGACTATAGCTAACACTGCTGTATGATATATAGGAAAGTTAAGAGGGTAAGTCCTGAGTTCTCATGATAAGGAAAAAGTATTTGTTTTCTCTTTTTCTTTCTTTGCTTTTTATTGTATCTATATGAGAAGATAGATGGTAGCTGAACCTATTGTGGCAATCATTTCACAATATATGTAAATCAAACTAACATGCTGTAATCCTTAAACTTATACAGTAATGTATGCCAATTATTTCTAAATGAAACTGGAAAAAAACAGACAAATAAAACAATGATTTTTTAAACATTGGACAACAAGGCCTCACAGGATCCCTGAGAGAGGGGAAACAAATAAGGTGAGCCCTGCAGTTGCCCTAGCTTCCTTCTGGGAAAGAGTATCCAGGACATAATGCAGGAAGTGAGAAGCCAGAAAGAGTCTGGTATTCTCACTAAGTTGAGGAGACAGGATGGAGGATTTGAGGAGGCCAAGGTGTTAGAATATGCAGGGCAGAGTAATAGAGAGGAGGAGTCTACACAGAATAAGAGCTCTGGAGACACCCAGAAGCTTCCCTTTCCAGTTTTCCAGTGAGTTCTGATCATGTATTGTGAGGAAACTACCCTCAGACCATCAGAAAGGAGCAGGCAGACCAATTATTGGAGCTCAAACACAGCTGTTGAGAGTTCACATTCCCAAAAGCCAAAGTCAAGAAATGTCCTAATGAATGGGACATCAGATGAAGTACACAGAAGGATATTATCTCAGTAGAGAAGACAAATTAGCCCCAGACCAAAATATTTTGGTAGCTTCTGGTATCACCTAAAAACTCTTAAAAGCAAACCTCAAACTGATCGAGCTGTTTCCAAGTATCTTAATTGTGTCTGAGATCAAGGCTTTCAAAAAAAAAGGAATTAAAAAAAGTCCAGCACCCAACAATGTAAAATTCACAACGTCTGGCATCCAGTCAAAAAGTACCAGGCATGCAAAGGAGCAGGAGAATACAACTCATAATGAGGAGGAAAATCAATAAATATAAACAGTCTTAAAAATGCACAGATAAGAGAATTAGTAGACAAGGGTATTAAAACAGCTGTTGGTAAATGTACTCTACATGTTCATTGCCTACCCACAAGATCATAAATACACTCTTTTATTAACCCACATGGGGTGAACTTTTGCGTATCTGCAAAATAGAAGGCAAGATTCACTTTTTTTTTACACTATGTGGATATCCAATTGACCAAGCATCACTAATTGACAAAGAACATTCTTCCCTTGCAATGCAGATGTAACCTCTGTCACAAATAAAGTGTTCATATATGAAACAAAAATTGTTCTCAGAAAGAAAATGAATATGCAACAGGAAACATTGTAGTACTTAGCATTTCATAAAATGAAAAAGATACTTGTATTCAAAGGGAAATGTGCCATGGAAATATACAAGAGATGAGATGTTGCAGGATCTTAATCATAAACATATGCAAAGTTAGCATTGTCACACTCTATATGAAGTTCTTGGAAATACCATTTAGTCAGGGGTGGGGGACGGGCATTTTGCATCTGATGAGTCACCATAATGCTACTTCCCTATTCCTGCTTATGGTGAATTGACCATCTTTATGTTAGTAGTATGCAGAACTATTGAACAAATGGAATTTCCTTTCTCACCATTGTAACCAGGGGAATGAAAATTATTCTCTGAGTAAAATGAGAGTTAGAATATTTGAGTTATGTTCTTACCTTCCTCCTCATCCTGCTATAGAATCTCAATAAGTCACTTCACCTCTCTGAATCTCAAACTCTCCATCAGTCATTTAAATGTAACACATGTTACAGGTGGTGCTGGCTTTTGTCAAAAGGGTAGGGTATTTTCTCCCAACATGTGTCATGGTTGTAGCTCCAATACAATGATTTGGGAAGTCCTGAAGATCAATACAGATCTATGTTTCTAGCCCCTCTCCAAGAAATCTCTATGAGCTTAATGAAAGCTAGCAAATGGCTTCAAAAAATGTGACTTCCTTTCCCTTTGAAGTCAGTAAGCATTTCTTGAGCATCTACCATATGCACAGGAAGCTGAAGTAGTACATGTAGAATTTGGAGACCACTAAACTTTCTGGAGAACTCTCAGAATGGCCTCTTTACCCTCATGCACTGACCCCACTACCTCTTTCTGACTTCTTTAACCACTAGGACTCTGCTTAGTTCAGGGAGGCCAACAGACTCCCCAGCCCTTTCCTTCTATTCATGCCGGATGAATTTCAGCAGCAGCAGAACTCTGGATGAAAGAGGCCAACTGAGCCTAGAAGACTCAGAGTCCCTTTGAGCCTGTGGGAAATACCTGACTTTTGAAGCATCTATGACAGTGTTTTCTACCCATTACTCCAATCTCCAGGAGGGGAGAGAAAAGGCTAGAGACAGGGAGTCCTGCTCCCTACCTCCCCTTCACAGCAGCCCTTTGGGTGCAAAGAAAGGCATGGTTCTTCTAACCTTCCATAATCTGTAAGGAGGTAACTCCTGATACAAAAACACTACCTCACCCCTATCCCACACCAGCCTAGTATGATGGGGAGTGGGAAAAGGAGGTCACTATTGAGAAAGGAGGAAGGGCTGCTGAGTAAGGTGAGATTCCTTCTGTGCTGTCATCTTCTTTGTTTGGATTGCTATCAAAGCTCCACCCTGTGCTGGAGAAGTTCTTATAGCCTATCAGACAGGGTAATAGGGAATAGTCTGGATACCAAGGAGAAGCAGAGAAATTCTATTGTAACAGGTCACCCACAGCCAAAACAAATTATTCCCTCCAACTCCACTGGGAACCAGAGCCCAAACCAGTGAGCAGCTACCAGGGCTCCCTGTGCAGCTCTGGAAAAACACACAAAGCATACAGCTGTTCACCATTAACTGATGAGCTGATAATGAATACCGTGTATGTAGACTTTGGGCACAATATGTGACTTGATTTGTGAAAACAATGTCTGCCATCAGCCTCTTTGGTTCTGAGAGACTCCAGCTGGGACTGGGATGGGGCCAGAGGCAAAGGAAGACTAAAGAAGACCACTGGCGTCCTTGAAACCCAGTCAGGGGAGAAGTCAGGGAGAGGAAGGAATTCCTAGGAGAACGGGAGCAAGAGAGGAGACAAATAATGGAGAGGAAAGAAGGGAAGGACAAAGGAGAAAAAGAAATAAGCAAAACATTTCTCAGAGGGCCCCAGACAAGGTCTTTGATGTCATGGAGCTTGCCATCCCTCCATCACACCCACTCCCCACTCACATTCACTGCACCTTTATTCTTGTTCCTCCTACCCTACTCTCTCTGCATACTCATTTTTGGGGTAACCAAACCCACATATCTACAAACAGAAAGACATGTCGAATCCTTTTTTGCTTTAAAGCTAGCTGTCACCTACCTTTTAGTGGCTGACAAAGAGGCCACCTTACAAGTAGCTCTCTTTTGCTGCCAAATCTCTTGCTGCCATGCTACTCTCTATAATTGTGTCACTCAGTTCTCTTGGGTGAGCCAGGAAAGCTGAAGGGTTCCTTTTCTAAGAGTCTCCTCTGTGCTCATCTCCTAGTACAGCAGGGCTGACTGTCTTTGGTATCCTTCCACCTGTCCTTTCAGCACCATTGTCCTGCTTGATCCTGATTCCCTCTATCCAGCCTCCTGGCTCAAGATCCCTCTACTAGATTCCTTATCCTAATCCCTCAGGGACCTGCTTTCCCTTCTGCCAAAGAGCAAATGAACTCCACTGAAAGTGTTAAATGTAGTTGGTGGCTTAATGTGTCACTCTTCCCTTGTATGATTGTTGTATTTTCATAAAGGTTAAGCCAAAGGAATAGCTCTCATATGGCAGAATAATAAGCATGATGGTAGATAAGGAAATTTGGGGACAGGAGACCTCCTTATTCTTCTTCTGTGAAAGGCTGATCTTGGACATGTGGATAGCACTATCTGGTCACCAGGGATATTTCCCAAAACTGAAACATTGCCCTGTGGTTTTCTTAAATGGGTTAGAGGGAAGAGAGGGCAGAGCCAATGGAGGTGAGTTTTACTTCTTGACCTGTTGCTCATATTCTCAAGAGCGCTTACATTCAGAAGTTCCACATAATGGCTGTCTCCTGCCATGGGATTTACTCAGCTGAATAAATTTTCCAAAGCTGTATTAATGACAAGGCCAACAACAGAAAAGATAGATTTTCTTGTACCCACAGTTACTCCCCAGAATCATGAATAAACCATGGTTATTTCCAAGCTATGCTCTTGATTCAACCCACAGACTAGCTGGGCAAAGCAAGGTGATTTGCAGGCTGATCAACATTCACAGAGATAAAGAGAGAAGACTCACGTCAAGTCCACTCTGGTTTACCCCTGGGCTAGTCATATTGGTCTGCCTCTGCACATTTTGGCCACACATCTCCTGTGCCTCTTGTTCCACTGAGTTCTGAGCCAGGCCAGAAAGGTAAGTATATCACTTCTTCCAAGTGAGATGGCAGAGTTCCAAGTGCAGGAAGGAAGTAATCTTATCAGACTTCTGGCCCATTGATAAAACCACAGAAGGAAATCACTGAGTTTCAAATTCAGAAAGGAAAGTCTTGGATAAAACTAGGAATTAATTGCCTAGGGAGTTTCCACTTTAAAGTCATTTTTTCCACATCAATAAAAAAAGCTTTTTATCATAGCTAGGGTAATGGTCTTAGAGCCAAAGTGCTGTCTGCCTGTTTAGAGTTGTTTATAAGGTCTTCAGTAGAAACTAGTCCCTTCCACCTGTCCCCCCAAAATAGCCATTCTTTTCTCCACCCCACTTCCTTTTTTAGATCCATCAGGCCTTTTCCTAGAGGCACTGGGTTCTTCTCTCAGATACTCTCTGAGGATTCCCAGTACTTAATTTAGGTTTCACAATAGAGCAAACTACCAGATGAGGCAAGGAGACTGGCTGTACCACATATCAAAAGAAATTATGGAATTGTTTTCATGTAAATATGTTCATGCAAAGGATTATCTATTACCCATCTGAGTCCGCCTAGACTATATTACTCCATTTCAAGGTCCTTTTTAACACTAGACTTTGGGAATTCTCTGTAGTGTTTTGGTTTTGTTAGTTAGCTAGCTTGTTTGTTTGTATATTCAATGATATTTGTCTTTAACAACACTCAGGAAGAGAGCAGATACACTGAGGAGAGTGGCCTGGAGTAAAGGATGAGGTGGGTATACACTGAGGCCAGAGAGACTTTTCAGATAGACACACAATTGAAAGGAACTTTTGCGCTTAGCAATGATCTTTAGCCTTCCTTGCTATCTTAAGCTGAATTCCTAAGGGACAGTGGCCTAAAAGCCTTTTCAAGAATGAAGGATACAATAAAGAACTAAGTTTTTCCCAAGTTTGGGAAACAATGCAGTATAGCAAGTTTTGTCTGTTTTATAAATTCATTTTTAAATAGTTTTTTCAAGATAATTTACATAACATGCAAGTGAATCATTTAAGGTATACAATTCAGTGGCTTTTAGTATATATCCACAGAGTTGTACAACCATCAACACTATCTAATTCTAGAATATTTTCATCACCCCAAAAAGAAACTTTCTATCCATTAGCAGTCATTCCCCATTCCCTCCAAATCCTTCTCGCTATCTTTGGGCAACCAACCACTAATCTATGTTCTTTCTCTCAGATTACCTATTCTCGACACTTCATATAAATGGATTCATACAATGCTTTTAACAGCTTTATTGAGGTATAATTGATATACAAAGAACAACACATATTTAATATGTACAATTTAATGAGTTTAGACATAAGCAAACATCCATGATGACGTCCCCACAGTCAAGGTAATAAACATACCCAACAACTCCCAGAGTTTCCCTGTGTTCTTTGGGTTAGTTAGTTTGTTTGTTTGCTTTAGTGTGTGTGTGGTAAGAACACTTAACATGAGATCAGCCCTCTTGACAAATTTTGAAGTGCACGATACCATATGGTTACTACAGCAGATCTCTAGAACTTATTCATTTAGCACACATAGCTGAAACTTCATACCCAGTGAACAACAACTCCACATTTCTCCACCATCCACCCCCTGGCAACCACTACTGTATTTTCTGCTTCTACAAGTTTGACTTTTTATATACCTCATATAAGTGGAATCATGCAGTATTTGTCCTATGACTGGTTTATTTCATTTAGCCTATCATTTAGCCTAATGTCCTCCAGGTTCATTCACATTGTCACAAGTGGCAGGATTTCCTTCTTTTTTAAGGCTGAATCATATATATATATATATATATATATATATATATATATATATATATATACACATACATACATATATATATATATATATATATATATATATAAACTTCCTTAGTAAATTCACTTATAAAGTAAACTAGAGTTTTCCTGGATCACTGTTTTATTTCCCACATTTCTTCCTAACACCTAACATAGTTAGACAATCTCCTCCTGCTATTTATTGCTTTTAGGCTGCTGCCTCCTTTTCAGGGACATACTAACACCTCTGGCCACCAATGATTTTTTGCAATGGATGACAGGCCCTACTTTTGGTATCTTGAGGTCAAGCTTACCCAAGACACTGGACGTCTCTACTGTCCTCTCTGCTTGCCAACTAAAAACTGTTTACAATTCAACCTTGAACTGTAAACAAACAAACAAGAAAAAAAAACATAGCACCCCCATTCCCCTACCCAAATGACTGAATGACTAAAGAAGAACATACCAACCTCCAGCTAAGCTGATGGCTGACAGCACAATGGTTCTAGCTCCTCTCAGACATTAATCAAATCTGACATTTCAGCACCTTGAATCACCTCATGAAAATATCTTGCCCTACTTTCACTGATATCTCTTCCACAAGGTGGTATCTTCTTCAAAGAAAACAGGGAGCCATCCAGGGTGACCATCTAAACTATCAGTCTTAAATGAAAAGGTTTACAGGGGCTCAGCAGGTAATCTGATGAGTAAAGCTGCCCAAGTGTAGGATGTGCTGAAAGCTTTGGGAAACTGGAAAGCAAGTACCAGTATAATGTGTAACCTGGCCCCAGCTGACTTTGCCATGCAGGATTGAAGTTCCCATGTTGCCAGATATTTTTTTTAAAAGAAGCAGGAAAGTGGAAATTTTATGTGAAAAATTTCTTTTTAAATACTGGCAATAAATTTGATATTTAGGAAAACACTGTGAAGGTCAAACAAAACATGTGTGCTGGCTGGATCTAGCCCATGGGCCACCAGTTTACAATCTCTGTTCAAAACACTACTTAATTCTTCCTCCTACATTCCCTGTCATTGGCAGCAGCAACCTAGGATCCCATTGCTGCCCACATTCTTAAGTCTTTGTCCTTTAGACTGTTAGCCTTTTATTAAAAAACACTTTTCTTCTAGCTCTTTCTTCTCTGCGTGCACACTCAGCTGCATCCATCCTTAGACAGTAACTTAATACACTAATGAAGACCATGAACTTTCACTGGAGTCAGTGAAATCTGTGTTCAATCCTAGCTCTGCCAACTACTAGTTATGTATCTTTGGGCAAAGGTAAAGTTACGTTACCTCTCTGAGCCTCAGTTTCCTCATCACTAAAATGGGTACCACAATCTCTATCTAGGTCACAGGCTTGTTCTGAAGCAATATATTTAAAGACCCTGGAACAAAATAGATGCTTAATACACATTATGGGTCATCCTTCATCCTTACTTTTTCAGTAACAGAATCTAACATTTGACACATTGACACACTTAACTGCATCTCTTTTCCCCCTTTTAACATCAACTTCTTGTAGCAGCACTGTTTATACTCACATTGTGAAATTCACAAGCCCCAGCATTTATCTGGACCCTGTCCACTGTCATTTGAGACCCCTGGTCCCAACCCTAAGCTCCATCCCAAACGACGTGTAATTTTCCCATACTTTTTCTTTTTTTTTTACGATACACGGGCCTCTCACTGTTGTGGCCTCTCCTGTTGTGGAGCATAGGCTCTGGATGCGCAGGCTCAGTGTCTATGGCTCACGGGCCCAGCTGCTCTGCGACGTGTAGGATCTTCCCGGACCGGGGCACGAACCCGTGTCCCCTGCATCGGCAGGCGGACTCTCAACCACTGCACCACCAGGGAAGCCCTCCCATACATTTTTTTCATTGTTAAATCTAAATGACAGTTGTTTGTTTTCATGCTTGTCAATCTCTCTGAAGCCTCTGACAGAACAAACCTCATATACCCTCTCAAGCTCTTTGTTTGTTTTCTTAAAATTTTTATTAGAGTATAGTTGATTTATAATGTTGTGTTACTTTCTGCTGTACAGCAAAGTGTATCAGTTATACATGTACATATAGCCACTTTTTTTAAGATTCTTTTCCCATATAGGTCATTACAAAGTACTGAGAAGAGTTCCCTGTGCTATACAGTAAGTAGGTCCTTATTAATTATCTATTTTATATATAGTAATGTGTATTTGTCAATCCCAGTCTCCCAATTTATCTCCCCCCTCACTTTCCCCGCTGCCTATCAAGCTCTTTGAATGGGCTTCCAGGATAACAGTCATCAGACATCTTGGACTACCCAATGATCTCTATCTATTCAATTTTGTATCATACAGCTCTCTTGCTTTTGTCTTTATCCCTTAAGACCTAGATGGAATTCATTTGGTCATGTGGAGTCTATTTCACAAAGGGTAGAAAGCGTAGAAGAGTTTCATCTAACTCCATTTGCAAGCAAGCAAACTCTGGCAGGATGATATACCATCAACTCAAGATAAACATCAAAATGAAAAGAGGGTGTTATACCTGGGAGAAGATCCCAGAGGCCATATGGATCTCTCCACTTTTAATTAAGATGGCTCCGTTTACTATACTGGTATAGGTGGTCACCTCTCCAGCTTACCAAGTGCTCATTAAAGGTGGTGGCTAGGAAGCCATGAGTCATATTCCAGTCTTCAGATCCCTTTTACATTGCAGCTAGTTATTTCCACTTTATCTCTTAAAGGAATGGGTGCAGTTTGCACGTTTGGCTCTGAAGACTAGACCAGAAGAGAATATTCAAAGGTACGTTGGGCTTCATTAAGAATCTAGACTCTCAAGATGTCTGCTTTGAAGAGGACAACACTGCGGGGATGTAAAGTACTGGTATGTTTGTATCAAAAGAAGTCACATTCATCACTTTATGGTTACACCTCATGTGTGAAGGCACACCTGTTTCAGGTTCCCTGCAGGCACATCTCACTCCCACCTCTGAACTTTTTCCAAAGCAATATATTCTCCTTGGAATACTTTTCCTTCAGGCAGTCAAATGGTCTTTCCCATCATTTAAACAGCTTCTGAAATCCCATCAATCCTCCAGTCTTCTAAGATAGATTGGCCAACAGACAGGTTTTTTGGTTCAGCCTGGACATGAAATACACACAACTATTCTCCCTTCCCTGATCATGTACTTAGCCCTCATTGCCTCACCTATACTAAAGTACATTTACCTTTTCTTTACATTGGTAGAATTTGTTCTGGCCAAAGATTGAACAGAGAGTAATGTCTGCTGCACAAACGGATAGCTCATAAATCTGAAACTCAGAATTCTACCCATAATGCTATTGTACAATGCATTAATTTAGTAGCTTAAGTAAAATCCTAGGTTTTGGTTACAGATATTAGGGTATAAAAGTGTTGACAAAGGCTAGGTCCCTGTTGTGAAATACAAATGCAAAATTTAAATGCATATATGTAAATTAGAATGCGGTAACATTTACTAATATTTACTAATTATCTTGATGAAGGTAGAAGAACACAGTAAAAATTAGTAATATATTACATCTAACAATATAGGTGAAGCTAGGACTCACATATTGATCATTGTTTTTTTCTCTGTCATATACATTAAATAGAGAGTAGCAAAGTAGTTCAATGAGAAGTCTACTCTGTAGACCATCAAGTAAAATTAGGTCATTAAACTGCTTTCTGAGAAAGTAGAAGTTAGAGGAGAAGAAGACAGGGAGGAGAGGCAGAGGTGATTTCTTGCGACCCCTACTCCACCACACCTCCAGGGTGATTCATGCCCTTCTATGGAGCCTAGCAGCCCTTATGTCAAGGGAATGCCTATGGCATGTTGCTTCATCACAGCATGGTTGTGCGGCTTGTTGAAAACAAAAGTGAGCACCAGAAGAACTGGGTGAATATCAGCATATTATGAGAATTGGGAAGAAAACATTAATTACTTATATGCTATATCTTGAGAGGCCCAGAAAGCCTGAAGGGTCCCATATTGCTGTTTAATGCCTACCATTTGAGAGTTACTTATTTTTAACAAGTTCCCCTTTGAAATGTATATTTATTTGGGGAAATAAACACATTAAACCAGATATCATTCACATCTTAAATCAAGTTAATTCAATCAGAATGCTTCCTCCCTACCAAATAGATGGTCTCCACTGTGGACAAAATGGGAGATTGGCTCCAGCCATTGTCAGAGAGAAGATTAATTTCAGAATGTAGGGGCACTGCTTAAGTGTGGGGAGGAATTCATGAATCTGTCCCCAGGCCCTCTTTTAAAATGCCAAAACTCGTGGGAAAGGATAACCAACACAGTTTATCGTTGGTCTATCTGATCTGCTTTGCTTCTAGCAGCAATGAGGAGGGCTTAGCGTAAAGACTGCAAGATGGAGAGGAGAGAGAGAGGAAAGAGATGATCTTTTTGTATCTGGTCCCCACACCCAACCTAAGGACTTCATGTGGTCAATGCTTGATAATGCGCTGTTGACTTGAAATTAGGGAAAGGCAGAAGGAGGAAGGTAACAGTTGCTTGTCCTTAATGCCTCCCTCCCATCAGTGACAATTTAAGTTCCAGCAGAATAGTCCTGGAGGTTCCCAAGACTCTTTGGAACTTGAGAATATAGGTTCACCCGGTGGGACAGAGACTTGGCACTCTTTAATATTACAGGGGTGCCACAAAGCTGGCTGCAAAGCTGTGTCTGCAGCACAGGGAAAAGCCCCGCCAGACACAGGACCTAATGGTGGACTTTCAGGTTCTATGACAGGCCAGTGTGAGAACAATTTCTAGGTGGAGAGGACTTCATGGTTATTCTAAGATCAAATCACAAAAGTAAGCACCTGCCTCTCAGTTTGCCTCTGGTAATTCTCCAACCTTTACATTCTTCCTTTTATATGCTAATCTGCTTCTCCAACACACAGGGGCCCAAATTTGAGCTCCCATTGAATGAGTTCACAGTTTGTTTCAGAGTCAAGGACTGCCATCCCACCTGCTTCAGGTGTTCCTCCCCCTGATGTTAGTGGGGTGAAAAGTCAGTAAGGTTACAGATAATGAAGGAAAGGGAAGGAAAGAGCAGGAAAAGAATAAAGGAAGCAGGAGAAAGGAAGCAGCTAATTGTGGCTAAGGAGCTATTGGTTTTAACACACACACATACTCGCAAATCCATAAAAGAAGGAATCAACCAAACCACCTCCACTACCTGGACCACCTAAACAAGGATGAAATCAAGGCCAAAGAATTTAAGGTATTGCTGGAAATGGAAGAGTCATGCTTAAGGTGGTCTTCACAGCCTAGTTTGAGATCATGAACTACAGAAAGCACAGCGATATACATTCATTCATGCAGATATGGCATATCTCCTTCATACCCACAGAGACTCTCACTCAGTATATGCATAGATACAGCTGCATACCAAGACTACTGCACTCATACAGATACAGAGAGAGATACATTTCACCAAATACTGAAATATACATCTATATACCCAGGTAAGTACATGGATACAAAGCCAGATACGGACTCCTGGAAAATCTAAACATGGAGATATACACAAGAATACACAACTGCAAATAAGATACCTAGGTAAAATGGAATAGCTACCATTTATCAGGAGTCTACTATGTCCCCGGCACTTTATATATGTTGGCTCATTAATCCTCACAAACACTCCTCTGAGAGGGGTATTATTAATCTCATTTTACAATTGAGGAACTAAAACTTAGAGGAGATGGTAACTTGCCAAGAGTCAGGCAGTTAGTGTGGCTTATAGTAGAGCAGGAACTCAAACAAGGTCATGCTACCTGAAAGGCTGCAAGTCTCCAGCATTCTTACGCTGCAGCCTCTGGTGACAGCTCAGAGGCAACCACAAACAGACACACATCCATTTACAGGTACTCATGCTCCCTGGCAAAGAATGTGATTAGCATACTTCAGGATCTGTTATCATTGTAATCATTTGTTTGAACTCAACAATGTGGAATTCCTTTGGGTCATTATTACCCGTCAGTAAATTATCATGTGTTTAAATTACCTCTGGAGTACTTAAATTTAAACACTCTAGCATCTTGGTCCAGGGCCAGCCAATATTTTAAAATAATAACACTATAATTAAAGCTTAGGGTAAGCTTAGGATCTCATTTAAGTTAACAAAAGATTATTCTTCACAGTAGAATTAAAAACAAGATTCTAATTAATTAATGTGCTAATTGTTCTTCCTTTTTGCAATCAGCATGGCAATTTCATCTGAGAAGACACTGCAAAACACAAACACAAAACCCCCAGCTGATGCCCTGGTTGGATGCATGGCCTAGGGAGCTGTCTCATCTCCTTGTGCTGTCCTGGGCAACTGTAGGCAATCTGTGATGTCCAACATGGGCCTAGAGTAGGGCCCTCAACTGTGAATCCACACCATCAAGTTTTAGAGAGCTTTATCTCCAGGATAGGGAAACTAGCTTTTCTAGTTTGCCCAAGACAGTCCAGTTTACTCCTATTGACTTGATTCAGCAAAGAGCACTCTAAAGAATGTCTTGATTTGGATGATAACTTATGTAGGAACCCTACTTCAGATCATTCATGAAGCCATGAATCTTTCTAGCAGGGGAGGAGAATAGGAAGTGCTGTAGACTATTGACTTTCTCCTTGAGCCTCCTACTAGCATTGGTATTTGTACCACAGTGTGGATTTCCTGTCACCACTCCCTACTTTGTACAATAATAACCACATACAGCCCCAGTTACTAGGGGCTTCCTCCTCCCCAAGCACAGCCCAAATTATAGTGTTTCCTGAGAACTAGAGCCTTTTCTTTCTTCATGGTACATATAAATTTTAGCACCCTGAAACCGTGGTGATGGTGCTAAGGAATGGGAATGGGTACAGCCTTAAAAAAATAGTTCCTCAGTGCTTCACAGTTCTGTCTGGCCTGAAGTTGGAAGATGACAAGCTGATATAACATATAGACTCTTCAGAAGAAAGAAAAGATTTGGAGAAAATTCCTAGCAAAGTATTCAGGGGAAGAAGATTGGAAACGCTAAACCAAAACACACAGGATGTGTCAACGGAGAGCAATCCTGCCTGAACAAGCAAGGAGTTGACTGCTCTCCTGGACTTTTTTCAAGTCTAACTTCTAAGGATTTTTCTCCTGAAGAGACTGAAAGGAGAACAATGGGGGTCAAACTGCAAAACATATAGCCAGCAAAAGCAAATCTTTTTCATGAGATCTTTGAAAGACACTGAGAAACAGTAACAACTTAGATCCCTACAACTTCCTTTTGAAAAGCTTGCTCATGGCTCCAGGGCTTCCCTGGTGGCACAGTGGTTGAGAGTACGCCTGCCGATGCAGGGGACACAGGTTCGTGCCCCGGTCCGGGAAGATCCCACATGCCACGGAGCAGCTGGGCCCGTGAGCCATGGCCGCTGAGCCTGCAGGTCTGGAGCCTGTGCTCCGCAACGGGAGAGGCCACAACAGTGAGAGGCCCACATACCGCAAAATAAATAAATAAATAAAAAGCTTGCTCATGGCTCCAGCATTTTCTATCGAATTCTCTTGACATTTGTATAGCATAGGCATGAAGAAATAGAGGAAATTTCCCTAGGTCTCACAAGCCAGTGCCAGAGCCAGAGTCAGAACTCATCTTTCCTGACTTCAAGCTTAGGAGAGTTTTAATGTTTTAATTAAACTCTGTGCCTATGGTAAGATTACATTAGTACAGTGGCTAAATAAAAGGACTCTTGAGCTTGCCAAGGTTTGAATCCTTGCTCTACCACTTATCAGCTGTGTGACCTTGGGCAAGATCCTTCACCTCTCTGTGTCTCAGTTTCTTCATCTACAAAATGTGATAATAGTAGTACCTCCTTCAGAAAGTTGTTGGGAGGATTATATATTACATATGAAACCTGTAGAGCAAAGCTTGACACATAGCAAGTACTCAGTAAATGTTAACTGTTATATATAAGACAGGTTTGAGAAACCATTTGGGGTCCTTTACTAAGCAAGTGGTTGGATAGTCACACATAAATAAATCTGATAATATCCATCAAATGATCAACCCAGGTTTGGGGTAACCAAAGTGGATCAGATTAACTGTGAGACAATCAATTTGATGACTGGTCTCTTGATACAACCAGAGTTTAGGCATTTCTGTCGAACCACATGTTTCTGAGCTCTTTAGGCACCAAGAAAGGAGTCTCCATTATCTGGATATGTCGCAGGTTCCTTTCTAGAGACTTAAACAGGAAAGGAGTCTTCTTTAAAAGGTTTTTGGGGACCCAGGAATGAAACTTACCCTGAGCTAAATTGTAGGGAAAGAAAACCAAAACATGTTGGGAGGAACATGATGTGACTGAGTTTTCCTCCTGGAGATTTTAAAGTATATGATGTTTTACACTCAGTTCTAATGCTTCTTTCCCAAGGAGCAGGTTGGAGAGGCAGGACAGTGTATAAGCACCACTCTCTCTCTCCTCCCCAATCCTTGCCAGAGAACCCAGGTCTGGCAGCTTTGGGCTGTGTAGGCCTATTGTAGATGCAGTTGGGTGGTGGGTGGTATGCTGGAGTGTACTTGCACCACCCTTAAGGGCCATTTGTGTTCATCGCTTTCCATTTCCACATTTAGTGATGTCATGCTGTTAGCTTGCAATCAATCATGGTGGGAGTATTTTCACCATGGAAATTGGCAAACACTACAAATCGGGGCTTTTTTCCCCCCCACAGAGCCAGTTGTTAAGCATTTACCAGCACATCTCTGGGCAGGATTAACTGTCATTGCGTCAGATACAGCTCCCTTCTATGCTCAGGTAAGGTGGGACCCTTTCAGCTCTTGGCAAGTGTCAAGGGCCTTTTACCAACTGAAGAGCTTCACTGGGCTAGGACTAGACTGCTTTGGTTCAACTTCTCATTTTAGGTTTGTTTGCTGTGGATGTCCTAACAACATATTCCCAAGGGGCACTGGATTACCCAGCCTCCTCAAACATAAGAGGTCTCAGCCCATCAGAGAGGAATTTGAGGCCCAAGATGCTCGACACTGCTGTAAAGAGAAAATCCAAAGGAAGGTAAATGGTAGGAAACTGAATACAATGAAGGAACAGTAACTAGCCTGCTTTCAAGTTTCCAACCATCATTTTGGGGAGTAAGATCGATTCTATTATTAAAGAAAGAAGGGGACTGTACACAAAGCCAGGAACCAATTTGAAATTTAATGACCAAAGCAGAGAGAATTGGGTTAAAGCCAATTTATAGAACCAATGAAACGGAGGGAAGTTGAAACAATACAGGCACAGAACAAACAGGCTTGAGGCCACGTGTAAATCTAGGCAAATACAAAACACATGGTGTAGTCTCAGCACACAGGCCTTGCTCTCTGCCTCTCCCTCCCCCATACTCCTTCCCTTAAACTTGGTCAGTGACATATTGATAGTACTGGGAGAACAGAAAGTTAGCTATTGATACTCTAAGGTCAAGGTCCAGTTCTATCTCTGGCACTCCCATAGAATCTTCAAGTATGAGTGCTAGAAGAATATTGTCTACTGTAGTCCCCTCCTGTAACAACTTTGGAAACTGAGGCCCAGAAAAGTGAATTTCCCAAAGTCTCCAAGCTAGTTAGTGGCAGATCTGAGCCAAAAGCTCAGGACAAGTGTGTTCTTATAAGTCACAAGTCAAGTGTTTCTTAAGGGTTTCCTCTTGTAACTGTCCCTGTAAAGATGGAGTATGTTCTTATTAAGTTGGGAAGACCCTGATCTTCTGGTTATTGCTCCTAGCTTTCCTATTATAGCCCAAAGTCTATAGTTCTTTCTCCAGATCACAGAAGTATATACAAATTGAACTCACATGCAGACCAGAAATCTTGGCTTTAAAAAATTATTGATAGCAAATGCTTGACACAGGAGCATCTGTGAACAAGGTGAAATTCTATCCATGTGTAGGGGGAAAGCATGGCTGGGGTGGCTTTTCTGTATTCATATAAGAAAAAGCTTCTACCTCCTGGTGGTAATTTTTCTGTCTGAAAAAACAATATTGGTTCAAAATGACTGAGTACTTGAGATATAATTTACCTCTGGATGTAGAATTCTATTACTGAGGCCTTCCTCTTTGCTCTTCCATTTCCCAGTTGCCAAGGTAGTCCCAGTGACTACCTTGAGGCAGCAAATCCTTTTGTACAGAAAACCAACATGTCTGCAGAAAGTTCCTCCAAGGACATTTAAGGTCACTCCAACCATTTTGACTTCTACAATTACTTTTCCTACCAACTCACCATGATGCCACATTTCAGCAGTTAGCTGACCATTGTTATCCTTGGGATTCTTTGACTCTTGAGGATTTTCCTGGGTTTCAACATCACAGGGTCAACTTGCAGATATCAGTTTGCAATTCTACTGCTGTAAGAAAGGAGGAAAGGGAATAAAGAGCAATGAACAACTATGTGCGGACAAGCTACAGATTGCCTGCAGCCTGGAGAATCATACTCTTTCCACAAGACTCAGAACAAGGGAGAGTCCTGGATCTGCTGGAGGAGAGAGAGCTAACGTTTGTTGAAAGCCTTCCATGTGACAGGGAAGTTAACTTGGAGTCTTTCCCAAAATTCCATGCAGTACAAGAAAACTGAGGCTAATAGAGGTCAAGTTACTCAGGTAGAAAGTAGCGGAACCAGAGTGAGACTCCAGGTCCTTTGGATTTCAAAGTTCATGATCTTTCCATAAGATCTGCCTCCATAAAGGGAGGGAGGAACATCTGAGCTGAGTCCTAACCAAACTCTTGTCACAGCACTTCTTGAAGAAAGGGATCTTCTTTGCTGTGTTTATAGGCTCATTTGCTCAAGTCTGGGTTTGGCAGCTGCCAGCCTAGAAATGGCATCAAAGGCAGCAGGAGATGGAGGCATCAGCCCTCCAGGTGGAGAACCCAGGCTGAACCCCTTGGCCTTGCTTTGGAGCGTTCCCACCTGCTAACCTTTTACCTAGGACAGATGAGTAGCTCCTTGCAGATCTGACTGTCTTCACTGTACCTCCCTGACATAAAGACCATTTGCATCAGAAAAAAGTTCTAATTATTCAGGCAACAGAGTGGGCAGTCAAGTCTTGTGCAAACTCTTGCTCACACCTGTGGGAAGGGCAATAAGCAAAAAATCATTTCACCTGCCTGTGGGTTTCTTTGCTGAGAGCACCAATCTTGGCATTCACTCATGCAATCTACAAAAAATGAGCTCCTAATATGTGCCAATTATTGTGTTAATCTCAGGGGATATGAAGACAAATGGCATGCTCCCTTCCTTCAAGGAACTCCTAACTCTTAGTAAAACTGCAAGCTCTGAGAGGAAGTCTGGTTTGATGGCCAATAGCATAGACCCTAGAATCCAACTGTCAGGCTTAGGTCCTGACTCTACCACTTACTATTTGTGTAGCCTTGGGCAGGTGACTTAACTTTTCTGTTCCTCAGTTTCCTCATCTCTGAAGTAAGGGTCGGTAAGATTAGTTAGCCCATGTAAAGCCCTTATAACAACGCCCAACAATTGTAAATCCCCCATAAATATCTATTATCATTACCACTACAAGCCAAAGCAAATTCTTCCAAAGCCTGCCATATCAGAATGAGTGTATTCAGTGAATGAGGTAACTTTAGCTGTCTAGAAAAATCACTCTCAATGTGTGGATAGAAATAGAAGCCAGAGTTGGGGTGGGGAGGTGGTGATCTTCAAATGAGAGGAAAATGTATCTCCTTATCCAGTTTATTTTGAGAATGTGTTCCAATTAAAAGCAGGTAGTACTATTGACATTTTATAAACAATTAATTACCCTAACAGCCTCAGATATGTGGAGAATTTCCTTAAAACAACACAGCTTGGGCTGGACACTTCCCTTCTGTGGGCCTTTATTTCGCTGTCTGTGGGTTAAGAGGGTTTGAGTGAATTGATTACTAAAGGCCTTTCAGGCTCTGACACTCAATATTTCTCCTATTCTCAGTGCTCAGTTGTTATTCCTGGAGAAATAAAACGTAAAAGGTTTGTTGGAAAGTTCCAGAAATGTTTATTAGAAAATTTCCTGTTGTGATAAGCTACATGGCTAGGGAAGAAAATTCTGATATAGCAACCATTGACCACTGATCAAAATATATGACATTATTATAATTATATACCAGAATCATATGCAGTAATGTAAAAATTTGAAGAAACCTTATATTAGATCATCTAGAACAGGGTTCTCAACCTTGACACTATTGATGTTTTAGGCCAATATTCTTTGTTTGGAGGATGAGGCTGTCCTGTGCACTGTAGGATGCTGAGCAGCATCCTTGGCCTCTGCCCATTAGATCCCAGTAGCAACCCCCATCCCCGGTTGTGACAACCAAAAATGTCTTCGGACATTGCCACATGTCCCCTGGGGATAGGATTGCCAGATTTAGAAAATGTACATTATCTGGCAACACTACTTGGTGAGGGGGGCAAAGTTGTCCCCAGATGAGAACCATCAAAGTTCTAGCCTCTTGCTACTCAAAGTTCAGCATGGGCATCACTTTGGAACTTGTCAGAAAAGCAGAATCTCAGGACTCAACCCAGACATACTGAATCATAAAGGGCAGGTATTTCAATAACTTTCCCAAGTGATTTTGTATGCATATTAAAGTTTGAGAAACCCTGATTTAGTCTTAACCATGTATATATATATATATATATATATATATATATATATATATATCTGACTTACTGGTGATGCTTTAAACAACTATAGATACTCACCATGATATACTCTAATTCAGTAGGTCAGGGGTGGATACAGCCCTAGAATTAGTATTTTTAATTCTCACTGGTGCTTCTGCCCAGTGAGTCTAAGATGCAGCAAGATTTAGGAAACATTAATCTAGTTAGTCCAACCTCCTCATTTCACAAATGAAGCTGAGGCCCAAATGAGGTAAGTGATTTTCTCAGGTCACAACTCAGTTGAAGAACCCCTGTTAAGCCTCAGAATTAGACCCCTGGCCCACTGACTTCTCAACTAGTATTCCTCTTCTTTTCCACTACTTCTTCCACTGTCATTAATGTTGTCCGCCAAAAGTTGACTCTTCCCAAGAGAAGACAAACGAAGCAGAAGTGTTGCAAAATCAGTGTTCATCAATAGATGAATGGATAGAGAAATTGTGATGTGTGTGCACGCACACACACACACAGTGGAATATTACTTGGCCATAAAAATGAATGAAATTTTGCCCTTTGTAGCATGGACCCGGAGTGTATTGTGCTAGTAAAATAAGTCAGACAGAGAAAAACAAATACTATATGATTTCACTTATATGTGAAGTCTACAAAACAAACCAACAGAAACAGACTCATAGATACACAGAACAAACCAGTGGTTGCCAGCGGGGAGTGGGGTAAGGGGGCAGATGAAGTAGGTGAAGGGGATTAAGAGGTAAAAACTTCCATTCATACAATTAATAAGCCATGAGGATGTAAGTTACAGCACAGGGAATATGGTCAATAATATTGCAACAACTTTGTATGGTGATGGATGGTAACTAGACTTATTGTTGTGATCATTTCAGAATGTATAAAAATATTGAATCACTATGTAGTGCACCTAAAACTAATATAATATTGTATGTTAGTTTTTTTGTTTTTTGTTTTTTGTTTTTTTTTTGCTGTATGCGGGCCTCTCACTGCTGTGGCCTCTCCCGTTGCGGAGCACAGGCTCCGGACACACAGGCTCCGCGGCCATGGCTCGCGGGCCCAGCCGCTCCACGGCATGTGGGATCTTCCGGGATAGGGGCACGAACCCGTGTCCCCTGCATCGGCAGGCGGACTCTCAACCACTGCGCCACCAGGGAAGCCCCTGTATGTTAGTTTTAACCAACAAAATTTTTTAAATAATTTTAAAGAAAATTTTTTTAATTTTTAAAAAGCAAAATCAAATAGACTGTCACTACTCCAAAAATGTTAGGAGTTACTGGCCTTGAAGACAGATAGCACCCTGGTAGGAATGCTGATTCTGGTCCCTATCATCAGCTGTAAGTAACATTGCAATTAAAAGTAGGCTGACCTACGGGAAATCCATAACTCAGTTCAGCAGAGAATATTGCAGAGGCTAATAGATTCAGGTGCATTTTGAAATGAAATGAGCAAGCAGAGAACATCTTAAACAGTATGACAATGAGCCTGGATGCTACTTTAGGTCAGTTACAGCACTGAAAATCCACATAACTGGCCAGTGCTACTAGCAGGCCACTGTCCCTGAGAAGGAAACCCTCTACATCCCAAGATGTATAAGTATACCTTCTGAGTAGGAATATGTAGGCTTGGCACAAGGTATCATGGGAGCCAACAGTCATCAGAAGAATTTAGGAAACGCCTCACTTCCCAGTTTGTATTAGAATACTCTAGGATGAATTAGAATGAAACAGTCTCTTGCTGGGTTTTGGGACTCCCAAAAGTCACTGAAATTGGTGAAAAAAACCCCAGCACACACCAGTATGTTCTTGACAGAAGGCCAGGGCTGGAGAATATACTGCCTCCAAAAATCAGCTTGAATTCTAATATCTTCATATTCCAGAAAGAATGCAACACTCACTGATTAGAAGGAGAAATCTGGGAAGGGCAAGGCATGAAGCAATCTTTGCAGGCTGCCCAGCCCACTGTAATCCACATAGCCCAGGGCAGAAGCAGATGAAAAAATTAATGTGTTCATTTGACAACTTTCCCCACCAAAGGCTAGGTCCTGTAATTCATTTTTTTAAGCCCCTAAGTTATTCATCAGCAAGTGCGAAGAGTGCCCAAGGGACACTGCTGGATCAAATTTACCTTTATAGTTAAAATGATTTGTTAGGATTTATGAGTAATGTCTTTAACACCAGTTGATTATTGGGTTGTCTTAGAAAAACAGAAAAAAAAAGCTCGTTTCTAACAGCTTATGCTTGCCAATTTCCCCACCTGGAATCAATCAACAAGTCATGCAATGTTTTGAGTGCCTACTATGTTCCCCGTGCTGTGCTGGGCATGATAGAAAATATAGGGTAAAAAAGATAAGATATCATCCTCATTCTTAAAGAACTTATAAATAAATTCTATACACAAAGGACAGTTACACATTAAGCTGCACGCATTCAGAGGTCAGAAAAAGAAATGGAGTTACCTGAGAAGACTTCATGGAAAAGGTGGAACTGGAGTGAGACTGTATAGGAAGTTGGGTCTTTATGCCTTCCCACATCATAAACCATTTCTAAAGCAAGTAGTAATCTATATGAGCTCATTGGTTTAAAATATAATGTCCAATCACCTATTTGGGATTTACTGATATATAGCTTTTTTCAAATGTTATGACATCCATTCAACAAATATTTATTGGCCCCATTGTTCTAGGAGCTGAACATATACCAGTAAACAAGGCAAGAAAGTCCCTGCTTTCCTGAAGAGTCCATTCTAACTGGGGAAAGAGACAATAAGTATATATTCAAATAATTATGAAACAGGATGAGAAGATAGACAGTGACAGAGGGTCTGACTTTATATAGGGAGAGCCAAGGAAGATCCCTCTGAGGAGGTGACATCATTAAAAAATCAGCACTAAAACTATTGTAGATAATATTAATAATACAGGCTATTATTAATAGTGTCTAAAAGAGACATTATTATATAGACACTATTATAGAGAAAGAGACCAGGTGGGTACCTAGGGGGAAAGTATAGACTTGTTTCCCTGGTCACTCTTTCCTTGTGTGGGCATCAGTAAGCCTTTGTAATATCCTGCTCCCAAACTATACCTGTTGCCATTCGAGATGGCTGATTCCATCTGCTCCACTAATCCAGTGCACCTGCTTCTGTGCTAAAAAAAAAAAAAAAAAAAAAAAAAAAAAGCTCCATCACTCCTTTGAGCTGATGGATTCTTGTTACCAGCGAACATACTGGAAATTTTGGTGAGAGTTGGTTGATCATTTTAACTAATATCAACTTTAGAGTAATGCTAGAAGATGTAAGTGGCTTAGTTTTGACCCAGGCAGTTTCATAACCACTGGATTCTTTATTTCTGCCAATCATTTAATAATCAGAACTAAAACTATTTTAGACACTACTATTAATCCAACTGTATTATTAGACTGACAATCCCTTTTATGAAAACAACTGGAAAATGTTTCTTAAACTGAAACTCAAAAAAGCCTTCTAACTTCTGTTTTGATCTTGATAGTTTATTTTTAAGAGCACATTATATGTACTTTATTCTGTGAGTCTTACGAAGGCTTCAGACCAAAAACAATAAAATTCTGGACGGACCTAAATGCCTTCCTTCCCCTCCGTCTCTCCAATTCTTTTCCATGCCAAATCCTCATAACTCCATGAAGGCTGCTCAACCAGCCTCATATAAGGTTTTCCTCCTAAATAGACTATCCCAAGATAGGGGCTACATCTTACACTTCATGCCACTCTACTGTACCTAACGGAATGCTTTGCCCTCAGGTACTTTATAAATACTTATGTTTTGATCAACTAAATGTAAGGACTAATTGAGGTAAGCTTGGACAGAAGTCATAGTGCTATAGAAACTCTTTCCAAGTTCTTTGTTGGTAAATTCAGTGATACACACTCTGATAACTCAAGTCCTATAAAGGAAGTGACTGATAAAGGGAATGACTGACCCCATCAAAAAGGGTAGCTTATTGGTCAGACACTGAGTCACTGTATGGCAATCTATCTGCCCAGGAAACCAAGTCATCTCTTACATACACAGGTCACTGCATTTGACTTTCTCTCCTTCTGGGAAATGCAGAGGCACTCATTTGGGAAACGGAATAATCATTCCAATATCCTATCTCTAACACAGGATTCAGTGTATTCCTAACTCTTTGGATCAGTGTCTAGCATGACTTGGGCATTTCATATAGAGCTATTATTAATCATGAATGGAGAAAAACTTTCACTTAGGCTGATGGAAGAGGTTGATGGACAGTGGCAGGAGACGTTTTGAAAGAACAGATTAGGTAATTGATAGGCTATGTGGATAAGGCATATGTTAAGTGATATGCTTCTAATATGGGGCCTGGGAGAATGCTGACGTCTTCCTTTACCTTAAGCACTGCCATCAGTTGTCAACCCTAAAGCTAAAAGGCCAGGAGAGCATGCATCTCTTCTCAAGTTACTACCATCGCCTCCAACGTTGGCCTCCAAGAAGGCTGCATTTAATGACACCTCTTCCATCCTTCTGTTTATTGGTTTGAAAGTTAAGCTTGCTTAGTTATCATTGATTTGTTGTGGGGTTGTCAGGTGTGATTTGTCAGTAGCTTGTTCATGGTGACCTTAAAAATACAACCATGTTATAGCAGCCATGCCATTTTCTCAGTATCAGAGAAATGATTCAGTTGACCTAGTCATGCTCTTTTACAACTTACTAAATGCATGGGGTGCTGGACCCTTTCTGTTTGCTTCTGTTTCATTAGAACTTGGTAACATATTAGCTATATATTAATTAATCAACATTTAGCCTTGAAAGTTAATTTGAACATTTTAGTTAGTCAAAATATCCATAACCACATTTCTCCAACAGGTTGGTGTTTGCTGTGGAGTCCACTAGCCTCTTCCTACTCTTGGAGAAGGCTGGAGCTCACTTGAGGGTTGGAGGTTTATAATTTCTTTCCCTTCTGCAGATGCCCTCATGTTTGTAAGGGAAGGAAACCATGAGAAGTATGATCACTGACTAAATATTACCAGCATTGCCTCCTGTACCACAAACTTCTAGGTACCTTGGTCAAGGGTATTTACCCCTGACAATATAGGGATCATGGAGAGACTCATGATCACACCATTAATTCTACACTGAAAAATGTGAATGGCCCTTCTGGAAAACCACAGCCTGTTGATCATGGTGCTGCTCAAATCATCATCCCTACAAGCATTGATACCACCGAGGTTGTAGGCAAGGTCATTCCTCAGCTAAATGGGAATCTCATTGGCCTCTGTGTCTCTACCCCTAACATGTCTCTCATAGATCTGACCTGTATTCTGGAGAAAGCAGACAAATATGATGACATCAAGGAGGTGTTAATCAGGCATCGGACAGCCCCTCGAAGGACATCCTGGCCTACACAGAGGATCAGGCTGTTTCCTGTGAGTTTAACAGTGATACCTATTCCTCTATCTTTGTTGCCTGGGCCAGCATGGCCCTCAGTGACCATGTTGTCAAGCTCACTTACTGGTATGACAATAAATTTTGCTATAGGAGCCACATTGTGGACTTCACGTTTCACATGGGCTTTACGGAATAAGAGCCCTGAACCAGTACTCCCAACAATAGCACAAGAGGAAGAGAGAGGCCTTAGTTCTTGGGAGTCCTGTCTCAAATCTACCCCTCAGTCCACTGAGAATCTTCATCTTCAACATGATTCCAATCCCATGTTCATTAGAAGAATACCATCAATATAATACCCTATACCCAGCAAAGGAAAATATAAGATGGTTTGCTATGAGTAAAACTTTGAAGCCAACTGTCAGTCAAAAAGTATGAGGCATTGCAAATAATAGCTTTAGTGCAGACACCATTTGGACATGGAGTAGAAGTGGGCCTTAACTCACGGCCTCTAGGCATGGCTGTTCAGATCCTGTGGAATATACTGAGATACTTTCCTCTTTCCTTCTTTATGTCATTCTATGCCATATTTTTTTCCTCTACTGACCTATTCATAGGGGTTAAATCTGGCTGTACATGTCTCTCTAGCCACTAGCACCCCTGCAGTTGTGACATCATGAGTGTCACCTTTTAACCGAGGAGACCATGATATGTGTCACAAGGTGCAAAACCTAGTTACTCTAACACACTTAATAGAGGCAATTGGCCCCTTGAGGCGGAGGGAGGATATTTCCCATGTGGACTCTCTATGCTATAGGGGAGGCTTTTTGCATGTGTGTGTATAGAGGCAGGGGACTTCCTGTGGGCTCCAAGGGTGGTCTTGAGGTCTGGGAACCCTCAGGTCATATTTCTATCCATGGTTTTATTTGTGCATCCATTAAGAAGAGATCTGAGTATGACCTAAGAATAGCTATTCCTCAGCCCCTCACCAGGCTCTGTGGGAGGTCTATAGCCAAGCACAAAAACTCTTTCCCAAGATGGAGTTTAGGAGACCTTGTGAGTATAAAATGGGAGCCCAAAGAAATGTGGGTCTCATATTAGAGGTTTTGGAGTTAGTCACCCAGGCTATGGGCTCTGTGGGTCATGAAGAAGATCCTTAAGTCCTCGAATGACTCCCCATTGAATTATGTCACCAGGCTCTATTTTGGGGGGTTAAGCATGTGCCTGTCTGTCTCTCTGTGTCTCTGTCTCTCTCTGTGTCTCTGTCTCTGTCTCTGTCTCTGTCTCTGTCTCTCTCTCTCGTGTTGGGGGAAATGCTCTTTAAAAAATATAGCTAGAACAAGAAGGGAGTAAGTGGGAGTGCTGGAAGCTTGGGAGAGAGCCAGAAAATGTAAGTTTGGGCTGATGAGATCAAAACTACCAACTCTGGGAAGGGCTGGCTCAGAGCTTGTTTGCTTGCTCTCTGTACTCAGTGTGAGGGCTTAGGACAGGGAGCATCTATCAAACCCAAGGAGGCATAGAACCACAAGTGCCTTTATATTTGTCTCTTCAGGATGAAGTTGAAAATTTGTTGAGCAGGAAACAGCTTGGTGCATAGAAAAGTAATCTGGGACTCCTCTTACAGAAGAAGAAAAGACCTGGGTAAGCTATGGGCTCCTGCTGGCCTGAACTGCAAGTATCTTTGGGCTTTTAGCACTGTGAAAGGGGGGAGCTCCTGGCAGGGGAGTGAGGGAAAGGAGTGGAGATCATATGTTGTTAATTAGAAAAGAAGGAATGAGAAGAATGCCACGCTTTAGCTTAAGCTCTCCTTGTAGGTTGATGACAAGCCACATATAAAGTTTAAGATGGGTATTTTTGAACTCATCCTTCTGCCCCACTGGAGCAGCTTCAGCTGTATGGTAAAGAAACAGATGTGGCAAAAGAACAGGGTGTTTCAGGCTTTGGGTTTCGAAGGGCCAAATAGAAGTGGAGATCTGGTCCTTTGGTCTTCTGGACACTGAAGATTGAAGGGTTTGTGGCTCTCTGGGGCTGTAATTCTCAGCCTGAGTAAGGGCCCTGTTTTTTCAGGTGTGACTATAGGACAGGGAAAAAAAAAAAAGAGAGAAATCAGGTGGAGTAGGCCCTGTGAAGAGACAATATGGGCTTTTTCAGGTACAAAGGCAGAGATAAGTGGCCATTCCTGGGTCTGCCAAGAATCCTTGGGTAGCTCACTGAAATTGTCACTCAAGATTCCCAAATGGGACAATCTGCAAGTCTCCAAACAGAGAGAAGATATTTCCCTGTATTGAAGGCTGCTAGATTCCTAGCTCTCCTCTGGATAGAAGGAAGAGGGAAGACGCTTGACTGGGTATGCCTTTGCCTGGGGAGAATATAAGGAATTTTAATGACTTCCTGTGTAAAGTCTTCAGGGGCCTTGTGTAGCCAGTATAAACAGGAGGCATTTCAGTTGATTGGATTTATGTTTCTGAAATCAGGAAACAGGCCAACATGGGCCTCTGTTTAACTCCGTTCCATGGGATTTTAAGTTGGAATGCAAGGAGATGCCGCCTCAGATTTCATCCTATAATCAGTGGCTACTCTGTCTACTTGGTTTTTATCTCAGCTACTTAAAAATATGTATGTGTGTGGGTGTGTGGGTACGTATGTGTATATGTATATGTATTTACAAACTACCTATCAATCTATATAGTTGCCTCCATTCTCAGAGAGGTTGGGGACTATAAGAGGGTCTGGCTTCCATGGTTGGAATGACTGAGTCACAAAAGGATCTCCTTCAAGCCTGATATAATATTTCTGTAAGGTGCAGGCATTGGACCAAATGGTCTTGAACATCCATTTCAGAAGATCCCTTGTGTAAGAAGCACAAAGGGCATTCAGGAGATTCTGTACTCCATTTGCTAGCCAAATCTCTAGAGTTTAGGCCACTTTATCTCACACTCATTTCTACCTTGTCTTGTGCAAAGAATTTGACACTTAAAGTTAGCTCTGGATTCCATGTCGGGCTTTGCCACCAGCTAGCTGTATAAACTAAACAATTCACTAAATAATGAATTGATTGATTGAATGCTTACTTACTATGTCAGCCCTATGCTAAGTGCCTTACATAGATGATCACATTTCATCCTCACAATAACCCTAGGAGGTAGAAACTATTATTATCCTCAGTTGAGGAGGATATTTTTCCTCTGTTGAGAAAACTGAAGTTTAGCGATTAACTCAAGGTCAATAGCTATACAGCGGAACGTCCAAATTGGAACCCAGAACTATCTCCAAAGCCCATGTTCCTGAATACTATGGTAGACTTCTTCCACCCCCATACACACTGTACTCTTTGTGTCCTGGGTCCTTGTAAAATAGGAGTAATACCTTGATTAATACCTTGTCTGCCTTTTTACAAGGATGTTTCAAGGATAAAATGAGAGGTTAGCTATTCCATTCCATGAACATTTATTGAGTGTTATGGGTGAGGCGTTGTTCTAGGGTTTGGGTATTCAAAAGTAAATAAGATGGGGTTCCTTCACTCCAGGAGATTATTATCTGATATGAAACTGCCTTGAAAAACATAAAGCATTATACAAGTGCCAGTTTCCTATGGTATAGTTTTATTGCATGTACAACGAAGGGAAACTAATAGACATAGGTACAGAACAAGCTAGGGTAAAAATTCCACATGGCTTTCAGCTGCTCCCTACAAAACTTGGCAACTAGCTGTTGCCAATCCCCATTGAGAACGAAAGGAGAGGAAGCAGGCAATAATTTGAAATATGACCATAATGTAATTTGACTGCTGCTCTTTCACAAGCATATTAGGACGTGCACATCCAAAAGAGTGGTGTTCCCTTCAGACTAGCACCTTGGGAGGCTAAATCCCTGTACATTTAGTGCAATGATGTTGCCATTGCTCAAAACGTTCTTTGGAACTCCTCTTTAGTAATTGAGTTCAGAGCCTGCGGCACATTCTTTTGAATATCCTCAGTGGTGATAAATCTTCATCCTTTGAGGGTGGATTTGATTTTAGCGAACAGCCAAAAGTCACACAGAGCCAAGTCTAGAGAATAAGGTGGGTGATCAAGCTCAGTGATAGAGTTTTTAATTAAAAAACAACCCACTCCTTCTCTTCGCCATTCCTTTCCCCAACTTACTTCACTCTACCTGCCCCTCTCTCCTGCCCTTCCTTCCAAGTATAACTGTGAACCATTAAGACCATTTTTCTTGCGTGGTTCATAACCTAGTGTAGACAGAGATTAAATGACTTCTGCCAAGGTCACAAGTTTAGGTAAGAAGTGAGCTAGGACTAAACCCTATGTCTCCTGCAAATCATAGCATGAAAAACTTCAGCTAACAGCGAAATTTGATGATGACAAAGGGGTCTAATTAACGGAAATGGATGAGCACAGGACCATAGGCTCTCCATTGTTAAAGGTCTTTCCAAATCCTTCACAGAGGACATAAATATAATGCTGCTGGATGGCAGCAGGAATGCCCTGTGATTTGGTGCTTCTCTTCATGCAAATCCAACTGGGGATAAGCCAACATCTCTGAAAACTGACTTTCCAAGTAAGGTATAATTAGAAGGAGGTAAGAACTCTCTACTTCCTTATCCACTCTGGAAACAAAACAACAACAAGAAGACTAGAAAATCCAGGGCTGTCCCCAAGTAAGATTGTAAGGCAGGAAAATATGCATCCTTGGCAACCACTTTTCCAAATCTGTACCCTTCCCCCATCACTTTCTCCCTATTTCTCTATCCTCCAGTTAGGGAGAAATATGTCTGATTAGTGCATTCACGCAAAGGGGTTACATAGATCATCTGTGTTTTAGAAAATGACATTGGAGCTGCGACTATCCCAAAGGAAGGGAGACCAGACTAAGCAGAGGCTCTTGATGCATCAATGAGGGGATACTTTTAGGCAAGGCAAGGGTATGCCAAATCACCCCAGTGAAACAATATCCACTACTCCTGTGCATGACGTTATCCCTGGAGTGAGCTTTCTCATAGGCTGCTTTCCCTCAAGTGTTGGCCACTGCCTAAAGAGCTGGACTTTGAATCACAGAATTTCAGAGCTGCCAAAGCCCTTAGAGAGGAGGCTCTTCCCTCATTTTGAAAATTGGGGCCCAGGGTAGATGGGAAAAAAGAAACAGGGGGAAGAGTAGCCTGCTCCCAGATCACACAAGGAATTCATGGCTCCGCTGGGGCTAGAGCCCAGGTCCCTAGCTTCCCACTACACCGGAGGTCTCTTCAGTAAACGCCTGACCTTTCCCGGGCCTCCTCTGGCCAGCAGTTGTTGGCAGAAATACCCAGCTTCTCATTCAGTGTACCCTGAAGGCTTTTTGAAGTAGATCACGGTTCCCATGCTAGCTTCCCCTTGCTACTGATACAAGAAGCTTTTGTGTTTCTCAGGGGAGGAGGGAGTGAGAGAAACATCAGAATCCTGTGCCCTTTCCAGAGGTGCAACAAGCTTCTCTCTTTTGAGGACAAGCAATCCCCTTGGGAACCCAGGTGCCTTGCTTTTGAGCCCAGGCAGTCAGCATCCCTTCCTCAGCACCTTGAGTTTGTATTTGCTGTTGAATCCCCAAGCTGAACTATTGGAGAAAGTATTCCACCAATTATGTTTCCATGGGGCCCAGAGCACATGGTCTTGATTAGAATGAGCAAGAGCACAGCAGATTTCCCCCTGTGATGGTCTGAAGGCAACTTGAAATCCAGCCAATGTTGTTTGAGCAGCCAATGCCTGGCTTCCAGCTGCTGCTTGGTGAATTTTCCAAGCTCAAGGAGATGATACCTGGAGGGGTAGCTGGAGGTGCAGAAGGCCAAGCTAGGGAGGAAGAGAACCACAGGAGGACTGCAGTTAGAAGAGTTCTAGGTTATGGCTCCCCCCACCCCACCCCTCTGTCCCAACTCCAAACCCCAATACACCCAGGCGGAGCTGATCGCCAACCCATCGCAGTATGGGGCTCGATGGTGAGTCTCACTGGATACTAGGTCAATTCCCACATCCTATACAAAGTCTTCCCAAGCTCTTCTAGCTCACCCGGAAGCTTCCATGCCCTCTAGGCTCTTTCAGCAAGAAGGAGGTTGCTGGCAATTCTCTCTCCACCACTATATCCAGTTTTTCAGTCTCCAGTGAGTATGTTAGCCTCTTCCTCCTCAGCTCTGTTGTGAGATTCCTGAGCTCAGAACCTGTCTCCTCCTTCTTTGCACAACCCATAGTGCCTCCCTCACTAAAGGCACCACAGGTGATTGACTGCAGAGGAGAGTCTGGACAGGGCACAGAAGCACGAACAGCCCTCTCAGCTTTTGCTGACCTTTTCCATCCAGGTTGCCACTCTGATCTGCACAGCTATGCTGGCCACGAAGAACTGGAGGAGAGGCCAGCCTCTGCAGGAGCCACCAGACAGAAGGCAGGTGGAGGACAGGTGAGTGCTTTAGTGGGATGTGGCGGTGAGGCCAAGCAAGTTGAGCACAGGGCATGGAGAACATTAAGAAGAGGAACCTAATAGCCCTATTTTTATCTAGGGATGACCTTGCCTGGAGGAACATCTGTGGGAGAGGAGAAGATTCTAATTTCCTTAATCCTGATGTTTGCTATTCCAGATATGAGCCCTATAGCTCTTATTTGGGTACATCTGGGAGGCCAAGCTTTGCTTCCATGGCTGTTTATGTGTGTGTGTATGGGAGGGGTGCTAGGGAGAGGAGGTTAGAAAAGCCCAGAACCTTGTGGATGTGTGGATGTGTATGCATGTGTCTATATATTTGCACTTTCTTTTATTTTTCACACTGTGTCCCAGCTTGGATGCTGCTAGACAAACTAATGCTTCTGTCACCCCTCCTCTGAAACGTCACTAACAGGTCCCAATCCACACAACTTCCACCATCAGTAAGATGGCATGAGAATAATAGTTGACTGCCACATGCTAAGTGGAAACACGTGGCCTATCATTCAAACAAGAATCCATATTTCCTCTGAGATGCAGAGCATTAATAGAAAGGGAGCCCCAAGCTACGTGCAGAGAGCTGAAAATAACCCCTCTACAGACAAGCTGGAGAAAGAAGCTGCTTTCTCGATTGGTTTTCTTTAGTTGTGCCAGGAATCCCTGAAGTACCCAGGAAACAAAGAAGTGCTCTGACTCTTGAGGACTCCTGTAGGACTACTCAGAAATAGCGAGCGCAAAGACGGTTCTGAACATTTCTTGGGCAAGTGTCACACATCTCAGTGGGATCCCTTTGCTATAGTTCTTGTTCGCCTGGCCTGTCACTCCCTCAGACTGAGGCTCTGAGCTGTCCGAACTGCACCCAGATTCTCTATTAAGCAGAGAGGGTGACCACATCTTGGAAGATTTCCTCCTTTGTATACCACATAGTGCCTCACCCAGGACAGCCGACTCATTACTACGTACATCATCACCCACAAACCGAGAAGTAAGTAGCACAAGGAGTAGAAGTCAACCAAAAGGGAGCACTTACAAACAATAATTAAGGGAATTTGTCAAGAAATTTAAAAAATAAGGGTGCTGTGGCATCTGTCTGGGGTGGTTTAAATGTGACTCTATTTCTCAAAGTCCCTTCTCATGCTATGACCTTGTCACCTCAATGCCCTCCTTCTTAAAGACCCAGAGGAAAACCAACTTTAATCCAAGAGGAGCAATGCCCTACACCCCATTGCCCGCTTTCCTTTAGGGCATTTTGCTTACTTGCTTATTTCAGACACCTTTCAGCCCTGATGGCTTTGTTGACAGCGCTTGTAAAAGGTGGAAGGCAACATAAAGAGCTATTTCAAGTGTGTGCTGGGGGGTACACTGGCTTCAGGAATCCCTAGAGTTCGAGCCTATCTAAGCGGGTGGGTTGAGGGTGATTGGGATGGGGGACACCTTTAGGTGGGTCTCTATAACTCTTCAGGAATCTTTTGTCTTTGGAAAGAAATAGACACACACTTATAGAGACATGAGCACGTGCACGCACGCACACGTGCACACACACACACACACACACACAGCATTCTCAAACAGGCTGACTATTACAGGGAAGCTGAACAGAACTATGCCCTTATCATGGAGGGCAAGAGTTCAAGGAAGCCAAGTTTAAATTTTTCTAAATAAAACTTTTTAAAATGATAGTACTCATTACAGGATTTTGGAACTGAAAGAGATCTAGAAGAAAAAAAAAATCACATCTGTTCCAGTACCCCTGCCCTCAGGTCTTCAGAGAATGTGCTTATTTCATCTCTGTCCATTGAAGATGTACCTGCTACTTCCTTTCAGTGACACCAGAAACAACACAGTTCCTCATAATGTAGGCCTTAAAGTCGCCCCTGCTGTACTGAGTGTAATGGATACTGGGTTGCTGGTGTTTGGTGTTTCTCCAGCAAACTTAATGAGGTATCAGAGTTCCACAAAGCTGCTGCCAGAGGAAGACTATGGCTGGCTCCAAGGTGGAGCCAGGTAGCAGTTTGGGCCAATAGGAAAAACAGTGTGACTTAAGAAATCCAGTGGTCCATGCCTGGGTTGGGGTGCTAAGTTGCATGAGGGAAATTATCTAAGCACTTCTGTACATCCACCTGGACTCTATTACTTCACATCTGCTATGCTTTCTTGGAATTGTCTGAAAGTCCTTTTGGGTATGTTTAGATAGCAGGAGAAGGCACACTAGGGCAGGGAGGGCCCCTGGTTCTTAAGTTCCCGCCATAATTCCAGAGCTCTGAATTTACCAGGCACACACATTCTGGTTGTCTAGCTATGTGCAGATATAATCTCAACATGGCTCATTGTCATGGCCCAGAAACACTCCGAGGCAAGGTTTGCTTCCTTTAATTTCATTTCATTTCTCCTTCCCCCCTTCCTACCTCCCTCTCTCATTCTTTCATCCTTTCTTTATATTTCATTTCAGTACCTCTTTTAGGATCAGAAACTAAAGGCAGTTCTTGGAAGTCTGCACTGCATTCAGCATGGCTGCGTGGAAGCCAGTGTGCTCACTTGGCTGCAGTGACTCCTGCATGGCACAGAGCTGACTGGCCTGAGGACTGGCCACCTGACTTGTCAGGTCAGGGAAGCCCTGCCGTCCTTGCACTCTGCCCTCCATTGCTCTGGCTCAGCTCGAGGCAGAGCGCAGTGGCTGGCCTTGTGTACCTTGGCAAGGCAGCACTGTTGTAATAGGCCAGAATGAGGTTTTCCTCAAGCCACTCTACAGTCCCCTGGGAGACTGTGGATGGCCCAACCTAGCTGAGAATTCACTTCCTCTTCAGACTTCATGGAGAAGTTGTAAAATCTTCAATGACTTCCATAGACATTGGAAGGAATACAGCTGCTGTCAGGCTCGGAATACTCACCAAGGGAGGCTTTCCAAAAAGGGAAGTTTTCCTAGGTTAATGAAAGGCAGTTAACTCAGCATCCTAGGGGAGAAGCTAAGCTGGGTGGAGGCAATTAGCCAGAATGGGTAATAGGCATTCCCCATTTCTACTGACAACAGCACGAAAGGAAATGCTCTTAAACTGTAGCATGTGGGCTTTAGGGGAACTTTAAAGCAACAGCCTGAATTGCTGGCAGGCAATGGCCCAGGCTTAGAGGAAGACATGGACAGCTGCTCCAGCGTAGATCTTTGGCAGTTCAGGGGCTAGATGTGCATACCTGACATGGCATGTAGAGACCACTCTCCAGTGTAACATTTGGGGCCTCTGATCAAGAGGACAACCTGAATGGGTTGGCCCATGGTACCCAGCCAGATGAGACTTCTTTTTGTCTAAGGACATAAAACAGGAAAATTCCTTTCTTCTAAGGAAGATTTAAGGGAAAATACACTAAATGATCTTCAAAATGGCTTTTAGCTCAAGGGGTTGCTGAATATCAGCTTCTGCTCAACCAGGATGTGATTAACATGTGAGCCTAATCTAAGATATTGTGAATGTTCTCTCCCAGCATTGCTCTGTCTTTCTGGATGGGGGAGCAGGTTCAGCAAGAGCTGAAGATAAGGTTTCTTCTTACCTGAAACAAGAAGCTTAGAGGGCTAGGCATCCTCAGGTTGTTTTAATCTTCACAAACCCCCTGCACTGCCTCCCCAACCTGCGTTACTCCCATCCGTGTTGTCATTCGTCTATTCCCCCATGTGTGACAGGCCAAACCATTTCCCCTGTCATCTCTTTCTTTACCTACTCTTTTGAGTATGCATATATTTCTAACTATATATGACTGATATATACATTAGTCAGGATAAGATCAGCTATGCGACAATAACAAATAGACTCTTACATCTCAGTGACTTGGCACAACTAAAGTTTATTTCACATGGACATAAAATCTGATGAGAGTCATCAGGGGCTCTCCTCCAACTTGGGCAACGTGGGGATCCAAGCTCTTTCCATCTCAACATGGAGCTCCAAGCTCTTTGCGGCAGGGGAAGAGAGGGCTGAAGGTTCCCGTGAAATATTTTAAGGGCCAGCCTAGGGAGTAGTTTACATCACTTCTTCCACATACCACTGACCAAAACACAGTCCCATCTAACTGCAAGGAAGGGTGGGAGATATAACCTTCCTGTGAGCCCAGAAAGAGGAAAATTAAACAGAACTTGGTGAACACATAAGATTGTCTCCGCCCGTGTTTATGTCTGTGGTTTTGTGCCTCCTTTTTCATCTGGTGTTTGACCCCTAGGGAAGTACCTTACCTCCTAACCCACACACATAGAAGGATGGATGTAACTAGCTAGCTGTGGACATGAACCTTACCTCAAAGCTAACGTAATAGGTAGAGCATGGCATCACCAAGGCCACAGTAACATATGAAACTAATCTGTGCCTCTTTCTCTAATGGTAAAGTGCAGATGTAATGCTTATCTTACAGTGCTGTCAGGATTAAAAATACCATATGCCGTATTTGAAAGTTGCTAAGAGAATAGATCTTAAAAGTTCTCATCACAAGAAAAAGAAAATTCTGTAACTGCGTATGGTGATGGATGGTAACTAGACTTACTGTGGTGATCATTTCAGAATACATACAAATACTGAATCATTATGGTTATGTTGTATACCTGAAACTGACATAATATATATCAATTAAACCTCAATGTAAAATTAATTAATTTTTAAAACACCATATGCCAGACATAGGTAGGAAATAGATACCCTTTCAATCTTCACTTTGCCCTAGTGAAGATTCGTGATCCCCGAAGTGGTTCCAGAAGCGTTCAGTCTGGCTTCCCCAGGATGCAGTGAGGCCTAGAGCATCTTACAGTGAGCTCTTCTCTGATACGTAAGCTGAAGATGGCTCCCTGCCTGTCACTGTCAGCCTGGGTGTATATATTTCACCTCTCTGAAGGGACTGGCCTGTTTTCTGATAGGCATGCCTAGCTAGGGAGACTAGCCAGCTCTGCCCAGCAGGGCAGTAAGGGTTTCATTAAATAGCAATAGAGAGCTCCACAGAGCTGCTTTAAGGAATTGCAAGAACTACCATTTATTGAGTGCTACTTTATATATATATTCTCATCTAATCTGTATAAACATCCTCCCAACTTTACAATTATGGGAAACTGAAGCTCAGAGGGGTTAAGAAAATTGCCCAGAGATCATGCAACTAATAAGTGACAGAGCTGGGGTGAAAATTCAGGTATGTCAGTGCCCCTTGGTGGGAGTATACAGTGAGGGGGAAAATAATGCTTGGAAGAGTGGACCCTTCTGCTTCAACCACATTTTTTCCTTCCTCTTTCCTCCGTTTGAACTCCCCCTTTCTCTACTTCTTTTGGTCTTGATAGCGCAGCTCCAGCAATATCTAATGGAGGACAGCAATTAGGTTTACAAGCAGCCTCCGGATCATAGTCATCCACTCTAAAAGGGTTTCTGGACCAAAGGCAATCTTGTCTATCACAAATGGACAAATTGGCCTATTAGAGAAAAAGCATATAGCCAGAGAGCCATGGACAATTAGTGAAGTGACCTTGGGTTCTCAGCTAATAGACCCCAGCATGAAGCACTCTTTGGTGATATAATGCACAGCAGTAGGGGAAACGCAGTCCTTAGCCGACCTTGCTGAACTGGTAATGGGGCAGGAGAAGAGTAAGAACAGGGTGAGGAAGCCTCCACCACCAATCCAGCAAGGACCAGATAATAAACTTGCTGGTAAAAGAGGGATGAGCTACCAGGAAAGACTCCATCAACCCCAAATGAAGCAGCAGCCATGGAATAAACAGACACCAGCTTGGGTAAGGGGTGGGGTAGTGTGGGGAGGATGACAGAGTTACGTGGGCCTATAGACATGTCTAGTCCAACTCCCTCATTATCCCCGTGAGGAAATCAAGGCTCAGGGAGAGGAGGGAACTTGCCAGAAATCATACAGCTGACTAGTATTAGAACCAGGACTGGAATTTGAGTGTCTGGACTCTAAGTAGAAGGCTCTTTCACCCTATCAATACATAATGCAGTCATCCAGTATTTGGAAAAGCGGGGGCCTCCTAAGTGTGTGTACATTTGGAGGGGTGGGTAAAAGACCATGCTGTGGGAAGTCTGCTTGTGCTACCTTGCTGTATCCAGGAACTATACCAGTTTGTTACTGGAAAACCCTCGATTTGTCTACCCATAGGACATTCCTGCTTTTAGCACACCCTCATGCCCCAGAAGGACAGTGAATAGAACCTTCCATCTTCCTGCCTTTTTCGGTCCAGAACTTTCCTACCCTTCCTCATACCTGTCTATTCTTCTGGAAAACTAACCAGTGTCACTCCAGACCAGTAAGTAAGTGCCTCCATAAGGCCGAGATTGTTGGCTCTCATATAGAGCAGAACTGTCCAAAAGCCAATGTATGGACCAGTTCTAGTCTATAACTGTGGTCTGTGTTGAAATTAGATGAATCAGGACAATGCAGGGGTTTTTTTTATGAATTAAATTTATCTAAATTTATTCTGTCCTTCCTACCTTTTTGGAGTTAAAGTGTCATTGCTTAATGAAGTGGTGGAAAATTTTGCTTATAGAGGTTTTTCTTTTTTAAAAAAATAAAAGCTGACCACCCTATGCCATTTCCAAATTAAATGATTTGTACTCTTCTATGAAATTCTAAATTCTGGGGAGCACTGGTGTAAGCTACCCATCCTGTTTCCAGTAATATATCTATCCCCTCACTCGCCTTATTTTCTCTGCTTTCTGCTTATTTTCTCGACTTTGCTTCCTGCCCTGAAAGGGCAGATGCCAGGAACACAGCCAGTGTCAGGTATTAGTGACGCTAATGCTAATCACTGCTCTATCAAATGCTTAACGAGATGCCTCGGGGAAGGCACACACACCAGGCCTGTTTGTTAATGGAACTGAAGGTAGCCACAGTATTATTAATAAATTAATTGCCTCGTGATGTGAACCTCACACACCCTTAGGCTCATCTTCCTAGCAACTGGCAAGATTAAACGAAATAATATGTTCCACCGGGGACACCCCAAAGGGGAATTTGATGATAGCAAAGGGTGTGGTTAGAAAGTGTCTCAGGGTTTTTACGACCATTATCATCCTCCCACCTCAATGTTCTAGTCTGAATAAAAGTAATTTCTTCTCATGATAGAGCTGGCAAGGAAGACAAATACAAAGCTCCTAGAGGAATGGAAACCTGAAAGCTGCAAGGCAAGAGAAGGACCCTTTCTAATGACTCAAAGCCCTCTGATCTCTGATAGGCCAGTGGTAGCCACAGGAGGGGATGGATGACATGCCTGTGGTCTGATGAGACCATGTGCCTTCGTGTGCCTTGGTGTTCCCAGGTCTAGGGTAAAATTAGGGAGATTATATTATGTTTGGCCCCTTCTAGCTCTGCCGTTCTGTGGATCTATATATTATCAGCTGCAAACTGCAGTGATCTTTAGACCTTCTGATTAGACTAGGACCTACCTGAACAAGGCAACATATTTCTTAAAACAGTGAGTTTTCTAATCTCCTGAGCTTTACACACCCTAAGCCCAACCCTACCGGGCTGCTTGGAGGCTATCCACATTGGAAAAAGAGGCGTCACTTCCCATTGTGCAGCACTTTTTTTTTTTTTTTTTTTTTTTTTTTTTTGCGGTACGCAGGCCTCTCGCTGTTGTGGCCTCTCCCGTTGCGGAGCACAGGCTCCGGACGCGCAGGCTCAGCGGCCATGGCTCACGGGCCCAGCCGCTCCGCGGCATGTGGGATCTTCCCGGACCGGGGCACGAACCCGCGCCCCCCTGCATCGGCAGGCGGACTCCCAACCACTGCACCACCAGGGGAGCCCCTGTGCAGCACTTTTAATGTAAGATAGAACAGCTGAGATTCCTAACTTCCTCAGGTCCTTGGTAAAATGAAGTGGGGAGTGAACGAGTGAACACTTACAAGCAGGCTAAAAATCTGACTCTACTGAACACAGTTCTGAGAAGCAGACATCAGGGTGTGCAACTCTTGGCTTCCACTAGTTCTTTCTCCCATTGCTGGGTTTTCTGTAGTCCTTATCACAGGTTAAGTACCTGACCTCCACCCTTTCCCTGCTTCTTCACTGGTGACCCAAAGAGGACAACAGCTTATGACATCTGTGAGGCAGTGAGGAGGTGGCAGGGAAAAGTGCTTAACAATGAAAGACTGGAGGGTGCTCTGAATGAAGGACTAAATGTAAAGATCTTAGATATTCCAAAAATCTCTGACACACACATCTTCATCCCTTCCACAGTAAACTGGCTTAGTTAACCCCTAACCATGAACCCATCGTGTATGTATGTCACTTTTCTTGGTTGCATCTGAGGCTCTTCTACTAAGAGCTTTCCATTGACTAAGTTGACTAAGGCTTTTTGTTTCTGGGAGAGGGGCCAGAGCAGAGCAAGCAGCAGTGTAAGAGGCACCCATTTAAAAAATCAATATTTCATCAATATTTCACCTTCACCAAGAAGACATCTTATCTCTCAGGCTGGCATGGATGTTTGGCTTCAACCACAACCCAGAGTTTGCCGGGTAAGCTAAGAATTCTCAGCCTAGGTTCTAGGCTGCTTCAGTACAGCTTCCTGAGGTATAGGTGTCCCACGTATGTCTCAGCAAGCACCTCGTTAATGGACAGCCAACTAGTTATCCAACACATGCATTGCCACCCACCAGCAGGGGTCTCAAAGAGCCATGCCATGCTACCCAGGACTTTTTCACCTTCCCTAATTATCCTGTGGTCTGTAGCATCTGGCATTACCAGAATTCAAAATTGAATTTCCCTGGAAATTTTAATGATCTGCTTGAATTGTCTGAACATAGAGTACATAGAAAATTGTCTGGAACTAAACGTACCAAGCCACTTATGGCATTTACCCCTGGGGTGGAAATTGGGGGATTAAAGGGGACCTTTCCCATTCTAGTTTATACACGTTGGTATTGGTTGAAAATTTGTCAACAAGTATGTTTGTCTTTTGTAATTTAAAATATTTAAAGTAACTTAATCTGTGAATGTAATTTTGGTGCCAACTTAAACTGGTTGAAGAAGGAGGGCAGGCACCTGTGAGGGAGAGGTGCCAAGAGTACTTAGATCCCTGAGCCAGGGATGGGTGTGGCCAGCTGGAAGCAAAGCAATGAGGGCCCCTCCCAGGCTGGGCAGGGGCTATGAGTTGCAGTTGAGGGGCACTAATGGACTTGTTTCATCATCACCACCCTACTCCCACCACCCCCAGAAACAAAAGACCAAAGGGATGAGTGGCTGAGGCAGAGCTGGAATGCGGTGGGTTGTGAGCAGGGAAAATAAAGAAGTCTATTTCTTGTCCCCTTTCCCCTATCTCAGAACCTACCCTTAAGTTATCTTAGACTCAGAGGCCTTAGGGACCAGAAAACTCTTTATATGTGCCTTTTTCTCTTTTATTCACAAGGCAACCTCAGCTTTTACCCACTCTGTCCACTCCACCGCCTTCAAAATCTCTTGCAGCATGAAGTAGTAAGTCTCATTTGGGGTATTAGCTAATGGCTGTGCAGTCGATTCATTTGAAGCTTTGGGGGAAAGCAGATTTGTTTTCGTTCTTCATCAAAGTAACCATGCCAGCCTGCGATCCCTAAAGGCATGCCCAGGTGATGGATGGAAACTGAATAAGAATCTTTGTACGTACAGACCATAGCACCTTTCACATAAATTTAATTCAGAGACTTCATCAACAGCTTGTTGTTTAGCTGTATTGGATTTGGGCTTGGAGCCGGTGAATATCTGCCAGGACACCAAGGTATCTGGTGACTTCTGATGACTTGTTCAGTGTATGTCCATGGCAAGCCAGAGGAGGGCAGAACAGGACGCCAGGAAAGAAGTCAACTTCTTACTTCCTTGCGCCTGGTTGTCCTAGGCCATTTGAAAGGCTGATGATTGACCAAATCCTGAAGGATTAAGGGGCCTCCAGCCTGGCACATGAGGTGACTGAACCAAATAGGTCATTGCTCTGAGTCCCTGTTTCAAATGTGCAGCTCATTCCCTGGACCAGTGCAAGTTTTGGCAAAGAGAATCAGTTTGGATTCTGGCTTCAGTTAGACTGGCCTTTTGGCCTTTAGGCACACTCTGCCAAGGAGTAAGGCTGGCCAGGCCCACTGACTAGTAGCTTATTTGCTTTTTGTCCCCTGGAACTTACCTTAGTTTACGAATATAAGAAGACAACATGACAATTGCCAGAGGTTAAACAAGTGAAAATGGCTTCTTGCAGAAGACCTGACCTCAAGAGTCTGAAGGGAAACATACACAAGTCTAGTACCCTCTGCTTTTCCAAGGACTACCATCTATATCATTTCTTTTGAATCTCACAACATCCCCATGAACTAGGTAAAGAAGAATCAAATAGTCCCACTCCACCAGAGAGGAAACATGATTTGTCCCAGACCACAAGTTAATGACAGAGCTTGGACTATATCTGAGGGCTTCTGACTCCCAGAGTTATGTTCATTGGACTATGCCATATTATCTTTTGTCATATTTTTCTTTTTTCCCCCAAATGTTTATTGAACACCTACCACCTTCTAGGCACTATTGAAAGAACTGGGGATAGGGCAGTGAACAAAACAGTCTTTGTTCTCATGGAGCTTACATTCTAGTGGTGGGAGAGAATAAACAACTAAAAATAAAAGTATAATTTTTCAAGTGGTGTCGGATGCTATAAAAAAAAGATGAAGAAGAAAAGTATGATGGGTGCTATTTTTGATGAGGTAATCATAGAAAGCATTCTACATTAAGGTCACATTTGAGTAGAGACCTGAAAAAAAGGAGAGAGCAAAGTATGTGGAGGTAAAGTCTTCCAGGCATGTGCAAAGACCGAGGCAAGAGTATACACGGTGTGTTTAAGAAACAGCCCTGTGTGTTTCATATCTTATAGTGACATTCACATGCATCCTATTGTATTTGAAAGCAGACAATTCCACCTTATTCTATTGCTCATGCTCTCTCAGAACGTGGGTGAGTTTAGGGGTAATGTGACACAGGGGTGTTGACCGAGTTGCTCAGTCAAAGCAGAGCTGAGCTCTCTAAACACAGAGTAGGGCTCTAACTCTAAGATCTCAGTGGCATCATCAGTCAAGGACTGAAACTGACTGGACTAACAGGTATATCAATTAAATTCAGGTTTAATATTAAGATTATGTACTTTGAAGTTCAGTGTTAGTTTGGGTTCAATCACTTCAGAAAATATACAGCATTCGTTCCAGTTTGAATCAATTCACTGTTTGTTAAGAAAAGAAAAACAATAACAACAAACTTTGGTTCAGGTCACAGTTCAGTGAGAATATTTGGCTTCAGTTGGTGAAGTACAGCTTAGCAAATGAGTGTGGCTAGTCCTGGCATTTGGTTCCTGGTTTGGTTTCATCCAAATTCCAGTATTCAGTATCCATCAGAGGCCCCTTCTGTAAGCAAAGGTAGACCGTCTTGAAGCATTGATGGTTTTAGTGATACAAAACTTTTTAAAATTTTTGATTCAGTAGATTGTTTTTCTTCTGACTAATGCTTTAAAACAAAACCTCTCTAACAGGCTGAAATTTCAGTTAAGAGCAACGTGATTTAATGGTTTGTGTTTGCTTATTTTGTTTCGCATTCTGAAGGAACTCATTTCTACCTACCCAGCCAGGCAAAACACAGGGAGCACACACTCTACTTCTGGTTACTGAATATGCTTGCCCCCCACCCCTATGTGTTCTCCAGTAGCTGCCTCATCCATCAAGTATCTGTCGAACCACTCCTCAAAGCTAGGAAACTGTTCCCTCAAGTGGGAAATAAATTCCTAGAATTCAGAATTCCAAAAGTCCACTGCCTTGCAAAGTCTGCCGTGAAACTGTTATTTTGGTCTCCTGGGATACTTTTGCCTCATTTGAGTACAGTAGAATGTGAATCTGGTTTTGATTCCACTTGCCACTTACCACCTTTGTGGCCTTGGGCATTTGCTTACCCGCTCTGAGCCTGTTTCTTCATTTGAAAATTGGAGCTAATTGCACCTGCCTCCCAGGACTGTTGTGAGGATCACGTATGTACAGTTTCCGCCACATAGTAGGTACACAGTGATAGTGCTTTTGATTATGATGAGACTTTCTGCTAAAAGGAATAGATTAGCAATTTTCTGATCTGAAAACGACAGCTTATCTGGCTCTTCAGAAAGCTAATGATGCCTGGAGTTAATAGCCACAGTTGATGTTTTACTCCAAAGATGATGAGCTAAAGCAGAAATATGCATTGGAAATTCCACAGTTACTTGATTGCTCATAAACTGACAATCCAGATCACTTCAGCACCCCTACCACAAACAAAAATCCACTTTGGAGATCATTTATCTGGTTTGGCTGCTTCTGCAGACCTGATGAACAGAGTATTTTCCCAGATCTCTTTGCCATATGTGACATCCTTGCATTGATTCCTTGGCTCAGAGATGGGATTGGAAAAGAAGCAGAAAAGAAACTCCAACTATTGCCCATTTGCCAGTACCTCTTTGACACTATGATAAAAGAAAAAAATGACTGGAGAAACTTCCAAGCACATTCTCAGGGTCACCAGGCTGTATGAATATCCAGCTGATCTCACAGGATGCAGATTAACCAATGAGTCACTTTAATGAGTAACACCTTGGACAGAATCTAGACAACCTCCTATTCCAAATTGTTCTACTGCAGTCAGGTAAGCAAATGCTATATTAGACCTCTGGGTAATAGTCTGTTTACTGGTTAATATTCAGTATATTGAATCATGCTTCTGGAAGTTAAGTTTATATTTATAAGGGACAAGAAGGACAGGTCAGGGCTTCCCTGGTGGCGCAGTGGTTGAGAGTCCGCCTGCCGATGCAGGGGACACGGGTTTGTGCCCCAGTCGGGGAAGATCCCACATGCCGCGGAGTGGCTGGGCCCGTGAGCCATGGCCGCTGAGCCTGCACGTCCGGAGCCTGTGCTCCACAACGGGAGAGGCCACAACAGTGAGAGGCCCGCGTACCGCAAAAAAAAAAAAAAAAAAAAAAAAAACGACAGGTCCAGAACTGCAGTTCCATTGAAGTTACTGTCGCCATTGCCTACAACTGACTTTGAATACATTCAATTCTGTCTTTCCCAGGATAGGTAATACCACTCTGGTGAGTGTCATAATTAAGTGAATTAGAACTCACTGGCACAAATACAAGGTAGAATTTTAAAATCAGGTAACCTAATATCATGAAGGCATTATTTGAACAAGTTAGTCTGAAAAACTGTTATGTGGGAGATCTGGCAGCTCTTAGCAGATTCTTGTTCTAGTTGTAACCTTTCACAGTCAGAAGATTTGGGTTAGTGGATTTGGAAACTAATTGGTTGACATGTGATCCTAAACTGATCCATAGATTGGCAAACTCAAGCCTCTCTCCCATGGGGAAGGAGAACACTGAATAAATACATTATTCACATAAGTATGATTTACTTCCTTGTAAGGTCTAAAGACTAAGTCCATTTAGAAAGTATAAGTCAGGAAATTCTTAAGAGTGTAGACTAAATAATCAAAAGTTGAGGCCTTTCCTTTCTACTGATGTGATATAACTAACCAACTGAGCTCGTCCAAAAAATAGTTTGTGTAGCTTTTTCAATCGGTGCCAAAGACGAAGGGAGAAAATGCAAGATCATGGAGCAGGCTAGAAATGATAGTGCCATATGAAGACCTAATTAATCACTAATGATTCGTCTGCTTCATAATGGAAAGGGGTCAGAATATATTGAAGTGAAGTGCAGAAGTTATTGAGGACACTTGGTGCCTTTTCAATAGTGGATATTTTGCCGACAGCTAGTGTTTGAATTTAACAGTAACTATGCACCTGAAACAAGGAGAAAGGAAGTACTAGTCCCAGCTCTGCCACTAACCAGCTGTGCAAACTAAGAGGGTACTTTCTTCTCTGGGAATAGTTTACCAGTCTGTGAAATAAGAAGTTGAACTAAATGATCTTTGAGGTCCCTTCCACCTTTGAAGTTATATGAATCTATTTATTGGCACCATAAAGAAAAACAACGCATAAAAACTGAATATTGGGGGGTCTGTAGGCGAGATATTTGGGTAGATGATTAAGGATAGATATCATTTTCATCACCGTTAAGCTTGACCTGCTTTTTCATTCATACATGCCAGAGCCTTTGCTAAGTGCTTTAGACATTGTGCCAATACTGGTATGAAATCAGAATGCATATCCCATCTGGTATCACCATCCCATGACTTACATGAAATAGCAAGGTTAGAGTGACTACTAAAGTGATTTACATTGTTAATCTGGGAAGAATCTTGAAGAAATCTATACATAGTCTATACTTCTTTACCTTTCTAAAATGTACAGAACCTGGCATTTCTTTAACTCTATAGCCAGTGTTTTAGAGCCATAAATGAGAGGATGAAGATGTTTTCTCCACACCTTTAAGGTGCTTTCAACTCAATTTTCTTTCTCTTAGCCAGAATCTTTGCCAATAGGGAAGAATGACTGGTGCAATCAGTTACCAAAATATTTACATTTGGCTTTAGAATTTGGGGTTGGATTTTTGTTTGAAGAGGTGTTCCTAATGCTTGGGGATTTCATAACACAAGTCAAATATTGAAGCTGCACTACCAAGGGAAGACATAGGAAACATGGGGAAGTTTAGCCAATTCCTCCTTGCTCCTTCTACATGCTGAAGATGACATCTCTTAGAATGATGTATACAACCAGTCCAAGAGGAACCCCAGCCTTTCCACCAGGCTTGCTACATTTTCTCACCTCATCCACAAGAAGGTCTTGTGATAATCAACTATTGTTTCCAAAGGTCTTTGTTTCCAACTCTTGTGGGAAAATCTATTCTATAAGTTGGAGTGAAAAACAAGAGAAATTGGGTTAATAACAAAAGAGAGTTAAAGTGAGTTATTCTGATGATCCATCTGTCCATAGTGAAGAGCCGACTAAATTTCCATGTCATGGTGTGATGGAGTGAAAAATTATTCATGTGTAGATGTTAACAATCTTCTGCCTCTCCCAGTGCATCAAGAAGAAGTTGAGTTTTATTTTCTCGGATTCTCACCATTCCAACCTCTCCCTCCTATGTTTAGCAAAATTGACCTTTGGCCTTTTGCTATACACAATCAAGAAGAGAGAGCAAGAATATATGAGAGGCAGGGGGAAAGGATTTAGGCTTCATTCTAAACCAATATACATAATAAAGTGCTTGGACAGAGGAAAATACTGAGGAAAGAGAATTGCTCTGCCTGGAGGTCCAGGGAAAGTTGGGAGTGGGGTGGATAAATTGAAGATAGAGACACTGGAGACCTGTGGAATATGATGCAAAAAAAAAAAAAGGGGTATTTAACGAGTTGCTCTGAATCTCCTTCATGGTTTTTGATTAGCACAAGAATTTGAATTGTTTTGAAATTACTTTTGGTTGCTAGACTATGTCTTTGAATAAGACCTACTCTGATACTGGACAACGAGGGTCCTTACTGTATCAAAGCTTCATTAATTTCACAAAATCATCTTTCTGTGAGGTTGAATGCCTTGCCCCTGTCGATATGCAATGACACTTCATAGCAGATCTCACAAATTGGCTTTTCCCAGTAGTTAACTACCAAAGCCCTGCCAGAGGCCTTGGCCCTAGTAAGATGCAGTCTGGTGGCAATAACACTATCCCTCATCCCTGACATTTGGTTAGATATTGTAACTTTCTCCAGTGCTTTGACATCAATTTTCTCTTCTTCCATCCTCAGGGCATCCCTACTGGGTAGGTAGGACCAGGATGCATATCTCTATTGTCCTTTGCCAGCAGGTAATTGGCAAAGACCACAAATCCTTAGGCCCCTAATCTCAATCCTCCTTGAGAGATCCCTCAGAGAATTCAACAATGAATTGTCTGTGATCCAAAGGATCACTTGATACAGGAGACACTTGAGAACAGATAAGGATCGTGTCAACTGTCCATTCTTCTAGGTTCTCTGTTCTGGGTCTCCATATTGAAGCAGATCAACAGAAAGCAACTTACCTTAACCATAATACCTTAGTGTTCCAACAGAAAATGGCTCTTACTGGCTTAAGATTTGACAGTTTACACACATCCCCTTTTTTCGAAGGGGAAGAAAAGACATTTCCATTTGAAGATTATACCAGTATCTTTTGTAAAACCACATTGTCCATTATAATAAACACTACCTATTGTACAAGGAATTATATGATAAATTCCTCTTAGAATTCAGTGGCAGGAAAAAAAACCTGGGCAGATGAACTCACAGGCTTTTTTTTTTTTCTCGACAGAGAACCATGTGACTCAATTTTGTTGTTTTCTTCCATTTTTACCTTAACTGCCAAGAAAGAGTAAAACTTAGTGGTCAAAGACAGTGATTTATCATAGGGCTGTCTGAACTTTCTAGTTCTATTTCCTGTAACTTTTTCTTCTGTTTTTAATTTGAATTGATCTGTTTTTATATGCTCTTAAAATTTGAAAACCACCCTAGTCTATTTTAAGTAGGCATGTTAGGGAATCATAGACCAAGAGACTCTCAAAGTAGGAAGAGATCTTCAAAGATCATTTATTGCAACCCCCCTACAATCCTAGAAATATCATCTACTCTCTCCCCACCACATGGTCATTCAGCCTCTATCTGAATACCCCTAATAACAGAGAACTCACTATCTTTGAGACTCAAACATTCATTTTTGGACTGCTCTGATTTCTAGGAAATTCTTCCTTATATTGACCTTATGTTTCAAGCTTCCATCATTTGATTCAGATTCTGTCTCCTGAGACCACCTAAAACAAAGTGAAATCCTGCTCTTCATTGTAGCCTTTCACATACATCAAAACAGCTATCATGCTCCCCCTTAGTTCTTTAGTCTCCACTTTTCTTGGCTAAGTATTATAATTCCTAAAATTGGCTCCTCTCAATGCCTTAAGAGAAAACCATAGTAAACAATAATTGGATTATTTTCAATGCATGAATGGAGACCATTTTTGCTATCAAAAGACAGTGGCTATCAAGATAAAAAAAGGTTAAGCAACAATGGCATAATAGAAATGTGACTTAATTTACCTCTTGGAAATTTTATGAGGGGAATATAAAAACAGTACTGCTTTTCAAATGAAAAGCAAGATATTTAACCTCAACTTAATAAACACAACAAATACAAAATACATTTTTGTATAATGGTTAACTAAATTATATATATATATATATATATATATATATATATAAATTTATATAGAGATACAGACAGAGAGGGGTGGTGAGAGATAGAGAGATGGATGGAAACACCGGAAAAACATTAAATAAAAAAGGAAAAGAGATGAAAATGCACAGAGGGAAGATATACAGAGAGGCATAGAAACATTCATTTATTCATTCACCAAATATTTATTGAGTGCCTTTTATATATGTCAGGCACTGTGCAGAGTACAAAGATGAATTGAACATGGTTCCTGCCATCAAGAAGCTTGTAACATTTATTTTTTTTTTCTCTCTAGAATGAAGTATAGTAGAGACAACAAGACAAATATACAAATAGCTAGAAAACAAGTTAATATTATATAGCCATTAAAGAAGTATAGGTACAATTATTACAGGACTTCAGAAATAGGGACATATCACTAGTGGGAAAAAGGAAGGCTTTTTGGAGAAAGTGATATTTGACTAGACTTTGAAGGATTGGCCTCCTATGGTGGTATTCAGAGGGAATTTCAGGTAGAGGGAAAAGCATGAATAAAGGCATAGAATCAGAAAAGGTCAGGGGAAAGAGCAAGCACTAGGTTTGGGCTAGAGCATAAACTGTAGAAAGAGGATAGAGAAGATTATAAGATCTGAGCTTTAATCCCAGAAAGGTACACTGAAATATAGATAGAGATATACCCAGAGAGAGAAAAGATTTACTTCTCTGGAGTAACATAACCATCTTTTGACACCCTTTTGGAACACTGTCACTACAAACCATTAAAATAGTGTTGCACTTTATAGGCATAAATAAGGATATTTCATGTTAATATTTGTCCTTTGAGGACAAGAGACCAAGTCAACCCAAGTCTGACCTATGAGACAGGTTCTGCAGACTCACAACCATCCAACTGAATTTAATCTGACCCTAGATTGCTCCTGGACCAAGGGATACCCAAAAGAACAAGCAAGTCTTGCTTCTTAGTCACATCAAATATGTCCCAATTAAGGTAATATACTGCCACTTATAAAGAACCTGCCTCCATCAGCTAGTTCCCTAGAGGATTCTAAGCATTTGCTTGGAGGAATTGCTTTTCCTTTGATCTCTCATTCCAGAAAAGCATGGTCATGAGAAATTCACCTGGGACTACTTCCCATGCTGGGCTCAATCACCCTGAGGTAGCTGCAGCCAGTGAGTGCAGGGGCAAAGTTCCTCCCTGGCCAGACTATTCCCACTGGGTACAGAACTGTACCCACAGCTCAGATTTCATGGCTCTGGAGGAGAAAGGTGTTGTCAACAATAGTAATCAGAATTGGTTCTTATCTCGCTTTGAAGTTTGCAGGCTTGGTTCTCCTCTGACTTCCCTCCCCATATACTGGAGCTCTTATTTGGATGATGGGCACAGTGAAAATATTCCTAAGATGTCCTCTGAAGTCAGGCCTCTTCTCGGGTATTTCTGAGACTTTAATTCTATAAATAGGACTAAGACCATGTGCTTTCAAGTAACAAATGAATCCATAAGGCTGGGCAGAATTGGAGGGTTGTTTTTCATCTGCTTGGGCCAAATCAACTTAGGAACATGTATGGCTCTGGATGAGATCCTGTCTGCATGATAAAGGTGATTTAGTGACCAAGGAATCTGCAATTTTTTTTCTCTCTCTCTCTCTGGACTGTGATGTCAATAGTCACCTAGCTCAAGACACCCCAAACCAAAGTATTCCTGCTAAGCTTATGCCCATACGTACACTTAGGGGTCTTTCCCCAGGATCTCTAAGGAGTGTTCCTAAGGGTCAAGGGTTGTCCTTGATAACTCAGATCTCTTTTTGACTTGGTAAGAGCAGTTCCTCTTTTACTAACTAGACAGTGACTTTAGGAAGACAGCTTCTCCTCTCTGGACCTTAATGTACTTTTCCACATTTCAATACGGTTGATGGTCTCCAGGGCCCTGCCAGGTCTATAACTCTATGTGCTCACGTTCATTTGCTTGGAATTAGGCCACCTTTGAAAAATCTTTAGTGGCATCTGGAGCCACTCTAATTTGCAGTGAGCCAAAGTTAGAAAATAGACTAATAGTCACCTCTGTTCTCAGTGCCTCTTTGAAAGAGATCCACTATTGCTTATCCTGCAGCAAATCCAAACTGGAAAGGAGGTAAGATAGCACAGTTTTTACAAGCCACTCCAGAGAAACCCAAACAACATACAAATAACAGATGTATTGTAGGTTTTTAAAAGGTACCTTGTGTCTATGTTTGTGGTCTACCTATCAGTCATCTTGAGCTGAGAAGACAGCATGGACCAGAGAAGGGGTAAGAGAGAATCGTATTGCACAGATTCCATTATTTTAATGGGCTAGGAGTAACCAGCCAGGTGGGAAATGTGCTTGATTAAGTCGACTAGCTTTGGCTGAAGAGGAGGCTAAAATAAAAGGGCCAATCCATTGTGGCCTTTTGTCTAATTAATGCTTACTTGATTCAACTGAGTTTTCAAGTTACATCCAATTGTTTGATGCCACATAGATGTGACCACCCAGTGTACGAAGTATTACCATTTGGCCGTTTGCCACCTCCCACTCCTTGCAAGTTGATTCCACTTGGCTTAAGGACAAGAATGTGATGAGATGAGTAGCTTGGTAATAAAGTTGTTTATACTAAGTCTAAGACAAGGTGGGCAGAATGGGAGTCCTTGGAACAACACTTTTTGGTAGAGTAGTTTTGTGTAGTAAACCAAGTTACAGATGAGGTAGATAGCCATCTGCTATCTCCTCCTGCTTAGCTACATCCAGTGAAATAAGGAATAAGTGGATCACTGAAAGCTGCCCACAATCTAAACAGATTCAGCCTCCGCCACCAGACATATGAGTAACACTGCCAGCAATAAAATCAAATAAAAGTAAAGTGGACTAATTTGAGAATCAGGCTGACTTCAGGTATTCTTTGGCTGGCTGGATGTTATAATAACATGCAATAATCTATGAAGTGAGCCCAAACAGGAAGGATAAAATAGAATAAATGATTTAAAGGGATTTTGAGCAATTTCAATTTCCTTTGTGCCTTTCTGTGTTTTCTAAATTTTCTACAATGAACATGTATTGCTGTTGAGATCAGTAAGAAAAAAAAATCTAAAGAGATTTAAATAATCCCCCATGGGATGACCATTCTGTTACGTTACGTTTGTAGAGTACAGTCCAACCTCAAGTAAGCAGAACCCAACTTGAAGTTCATCAGCATTTGGCTTTATTTTTCCAATAATCCATTTTGAGTAGAGCCAAATCACAAGAAAACAAACAGATATAAGGGATGTGGTGAAACTGATTTAAATAGCTATTTGAAAACCTTGTTTAAGTTGTTTTCTAAATATTTTGTTTTGCACAAAGAATATAGCTTATTTAGGAAAACATCATTTTGAAAAAATCATTTTGGTCCCTCTTAACCACCAACTCAAGCTCCCGTGTTATTAGTGATGGATGAATAGAGAAATATAAGAATCAGGCTATACTCCACTAAATAAATCAAATGGTACATGAAAGTAGAGAGTGTTTTTCTTCTCTATAAATAATTAAAACACTAAGGCAAATTGAAGAAAGCTTAGTTTTGGTCAATGCAGAAGGCCTTAATGAAAAAGAATCCAAGAAAGGATGGATGATTTTAGATAGAGGTTCATGATAGAATCAAGCAAAGGGAGATGTGATCATGACCAAGACAGGACTAGCAGGCTAGACAAGGTAGGCTTGGTTGGCATGCTGGACTAGAGAAATACCAAAGGGGGAACTAAGGGGTAGGATTCGATACAGAGCTAGCGATCACACTCAGTGGATCTTATGGCTCACTAAAAGACTTTGGCTGGTCAGTGCTCACTTTACAGGGCCAGCCCAGGGGCTAGACAGTCCCTGGGGTTAAAGCACTACACGATGTCTGGGAGAATCCTGATCCATGGCACCTACAGCTGCATCCTCATTCCCCCTACCTTGCCCCCCAAAATCCTTCCATATTCATATAAGAGGGCAGTACCACCTCCCGTAGAAGTAAAGTCATGTTTTAAGTTGGTACCTTTCTTTGAAACTTCCCTCAGGCTTTGACTCTTTCTAGAAGTCTTAAAAGTTCAGCTTTTGACTGAACCTTGCCACCAGTAGAAGATGATATTTCATGTCTCCTCCTCCACTGCCATGTCTAGAAAAAGGGATTAGAAACTCAGTTCGAGGAGATTGAAAGGCAACTTGAGCCTTTTCTGCGTCCTCTTGAACAGCTTTAGTATAGTAAATAGACCACCCTGAGGCTGAGAGAAGTGAGCTTCTGTGAAGAGAATAGTCCAAGGGCGCTTTGACTGAAAATTGAGGGAAAAATGCTGGGAAGGGCTTGTGACTCTAAGCTCAGATTCAGGGTGAGCTGATAATGGAAAAATTAAATATTAGTGAGAAAGGTATCAAATTATACCTTAGGCATTTCTTTCTTTAAAAAGGCTTGTTCTAAAAGAATTAACTGCTTTACTGGCTGATATGTTTGGGTTCAGCTGTTTTAATAAAGAGATTATTTTTTATAATAAAAGAGAGGAAAAGCTTGCTTAACTATTTTAAACATGCCTGTGACTTAAGCCTTATTGCTTCGGTCCATGTGACTGTAGCAATCCACTGCCAATAACCCCTTGAAAGTAGGAAAACTAAAAGAATAAAGTAAAAGCAAATGTTCAAAGGGATTTAGTTTAAGGGCAGGGGTAGGGGCTTGAAAAGCAGGGTGGACGGGGGAAGGGAGGGAAAGTACCAAACTGTAAGGGAATTGCTCAAGTCAATCTACGACCGCTATATCTTTTACCCTAACAATATCTCTTACATCTCTTCCGTCATGTTCAGAATGTGACCCTGAGGCCCAGTGAGATACTCACCTAGCAAGGACAATTCAATTGTATTGCCTAGATTCTCCTTACTTAGACAAGAAAAGAGACCATGACAGTCCTGGAAAGATTTTGAGTAATAAGCAATCAGAAAACAAAGGAACTTCTTCTTAGCCCTCAGTTATCCAAACAACACAGTTAACCAGACTCTTCTCCCCCCTCCTCTTCCCTATGCATTCCAGCCAACTGAGGTCACAGCGCACTGGGATTCAGATGTATGTTTGCTGGAAGATGTTTTATCCTGGCACTAGTCTCACAGTATCTGAGTTATAAATTGTGCTCATTAAATACTTTCTAGAGATTCAAACGAAATGAAAAAGAAAACAAAGTGCCTCCTACTTTTTTTCTGTGAAAATAGAGAGCTTCTTATCTTAGTCCAAGTAGGGTCTGCTCTTTTAGAATGACTAAACTTGGAGGTGGTTCTCTGCCCTTCCTTAGGGTTCACATCCATTGTAGTATACATTCAAATGGCCTTTTGGTGATAGCTGTGTAGTGAGTGCAGCTTATTAAAGTTACTTCCCAGGGGCCCCCTTACAGTGGAATTAGGCTTGAATAACCCTAGACATTGGTCATCATCCTCAGAGGTATAGTCGTTCACTAATTTCTTGCCCAGGCAGAACAATTTGTTGAACTGGAGTGAGCTTTTCCATTGCCTCACCAAGAGAAGATGCCAATCTTGGAGCCCTTTGCTCCTGGGTGGGAGAAAGAGAAAACAGTAAGTATACCTTCTCCATCCTAGGCCTTTCACAGGATTTCAATATGAATGATTCCAAGCCCTGCAACATCATGCTACTCCACCAGTAGTTTGCAAATTGCTAAACTTTCCTGGGTCGTTGAACAAATAAACATTATTACATTTGTCAGGATTCCATAATTACAATTGCATAATGTTGCTATTTACAAGGTTTTTACAGATTTAACAAAAAAAGAGAAGGCACATTAATACATAGGTAATTCTCAACTTCCTAATAAGATGTGTCCTAAACATTTATAAGTCAATGACTTGGAGTTTGGAATGCCTTGCTGCATAGAAACTGTGTTACATATGTGGTGGTCAGGTTTCTAGGCCAGTACACAAAGGCTGATTTAACCCACATGAAGCAGAGTTATATTAGCCCTCTGGCTGAGGTCCTAGGTCCTGAGAGCAGAAGGAAAAGCATTCATTCTTCCCATTCTTTGGGTCCAAGGAAAACCCAAAGCAAAAGTTTTAAAGTAGAGGAATCTAAACTGACTTTTCCACCCTCATACTTGTTTCACACATCTCCTAGGGATCCATTGCTCATGTCTTGTCCCAAGTCTTCCACTATAATCCTTCATTCTTCAAAACTGCCAACTTCGGGCTTCCCTGGTGGTGCAGTGGTTGAGAGTCTGCCTGCCGATGCAGGGGACGCGGGTTCGTGCCCCAGTCCCGGAAGATTCTACATGCCGCCGAGCAGCTGGGCCCGTGAGCCATGGCCGCTGAGCCTGCACGTCCGGAGCCTGTGCTCCGCAACGGGAGAGGCCACAACAGTGAGAGGCCCGCGTACTACCAAAAAAAACAAAAAAACAAAAAAAAAACTGCCAACTTCTTCATTTCTCCTAGTCCTGATGAAAATGAAACTTCTCAGTCCTCCTGAGCATCTAGCTCAGTTCACCTTCATTATGATATTAGTGATGAATCGCCTCTTACCCTCCAAAATGTATATCTATGGTTGGAAGAGGAGGCTTGTCAACCCCAAATGAACCCCAGTTGGTGAAATTTAAGGGAAAGTAACAACCTCTAGGAAGTTTTAGGAAGTGGTAGATATTGGAGGACAGGAGGAAGGAGCTACTAGGTAGATAGCAGGGTGCAGCCTGAAAGGCAAGCCCTGCAGTCACTTCGCCAAAGCTATGCCCCCTTTCACAGCATCTTTCCTTCCTCCCTGTCTGACACCACAATGCTCTCTCAAGGTTTCAAGTGTCTCCTCAATGGCTCCCATGGTAGTGGCAGCACGTGTGAGGCATTCCTAGATCTTGTGGGTATTTTACAAGTTGAGTCTATCTCACTAAGAGTCAGCCTGAAAATTCATAGAAAGTTGGAAACATTCTGGAATAGGTGGTGTTAGTCGGTGGCATCAACATAGGACATTTAATGAAAGGTAAGTGAGATGTCTGGGAGCTCTTGGATTTAGGTCAAGCCTTCTGAAATTTGTTAAGGGGGCTCTTTTTTTTTTTTCGCGGTACACGGGCCTCTCACTGTTGTGGCCTCTCCCGTTGCAGAGCACAGGCGCTGGATGCGTAGGCTCAGCGGCCATGGCTCACGGGCCTAGCCGCTCCGCAGCATGTGGGATCTTCCCGGACTGGGGCACGAACCCATGTCCCCTGTATCGGCCGGCAGACTCTCAACCACTGCGCCACCAGGGAAGCCCGAGGGGGCTCTTTTTTGAGGACTTTTGTGATTTGTACAGCCTGCCAAGGCCATTGTGGTCAATTAACATGCTGCTTAAAGCACAAGTGCTGATGAGGCCAGGATCAGAGGTCAAATCCACTTTGGGGCCAATTGACTTCAATCCGTTCCACAGATGCACAGCCCACCGAATCTTGCCCTCTATCAAGGGGATCCAGATGAGTGAGTGTAAATGGCCTCAGCTACATCCATCTCCAGTGCTGGGGAAGTGCTACCAAGCACACAGCAAACGACGGCGAGTCAGCTGCAGTGTTTTCTGCTGCAAACTCCAACACATTCTTAGGAATGGATAGATTCTTGTGCGGTACCTCCAATGCCTGTGCCACCCTGCCAGAGGGAAAACCCTTCAAGAGCTTCCAAACCCTTTCCTGCTGTGAGAGAGAGACAGAGACAGAGGCAGAGACCAAGACTGACTGTGTGCTGTGTGTCTTGGGTGTTTCCTTCCCCACAGGAAAGAATGTCTTGGAGATTGGATGAATGTGTGTCCCAGTTGATTATCTGCTTGTATTGGTTAGGAGGAAAGAACAGAGCCAGGTCCCAGGTAGCAGGGTGGCAGAGGGTGGTGCAGGGGGCCGCAGGGCAGCCACATGCTCAGTACAGAAGCTTTCTGAAGCATAAATGTTATGACACATAGAGGGTACCTGTGATAGTCACAGAAATGAGGATGCATTGGGTTTTCTTAGGAGAAAAGAGTCATCGAGAGCTGACAAAGTCAACAAAGGCTAGTGGAAATATAGGAAGAATGTGGATGCCTTTGGTAGCTGCTGTTGGAATTGTGATTATTCTGGAACATGTTAAAAAGACAAGGGAGCAGGAGTGTGTGGAGATGCCCTAATGTTTACTTTAGAATCGTGTGATTTCCAAGGATATGTGGAGAGAGCAATGGGTCTGAGGGTCAGTGTCTCCATGAAAGAGAGAATAAGAAAGCAAGATAAAGAAAAGATACTGACAGGAGCCCAATAAAGCAATGGATTCCTCAGAGATAAATACATGGGGAGAATTCTTGATAATTAGGCTGTTGTTGCTGCTTAGGAATGATACCCTTCTAGGAGGGGAGGAGGGATGAGGGAAATTGTCGTGAATCCGAGCCAGGCAGTCAAGGAGTTGCCAGTCTTATTTTGGTTGGCAATACCAACCTCAGAAGCAATTGGGCAGGGCCTGCAGAGGAAATGACATAAGCATCCCCTCGAAGATGATGCTGCCAATAGATCCTGGGAAAAGGGGGTCGTTGCAATATTGCTGTGTGGCTTAAGTAGAGGTGAGTCTCTAAAGACCAGAGGTGGCTCACCGTGAGGCCCAAGTGCTCACAATGAGACAGATGGGTGCACCTGCCTGATAACTGGATAACAAGGCCAGCCTCATTAACATTCAAATACGTTATCAGTGAGGAGGTGAAGATCTCTCTAAGGCCGGGGCAGCTGACCTCCCTCAGATGCAGCTTGCTCTGCAATAGGCCTCCCCACAAGGTTTTTGCGCAACTCAGTGGAGCTTGGAAATTCACCAACTCCATCACACTCTGCCAACGGAATGTAGGCTGAGACCAGCACCCATGCCAAAGGGAGCCCCAGCTTTGAATATTTGGCCAGTTCCTGGGCTCTGTTTTCCTGCTGGCCATTACCTTACGGCTTGTTTCTCACCAGCTACTTTTCTGCTTTTCTTCTTTGGAAGGCTGTGATCTCCACTGGTTGCAGGCCATGGCCCACTTGTCTGCAGGGCAGGAGAGACACAAAAATAGTTAATGAAGAGAGTGTGGCAGAGAGGGGCATGGGAAGATGCTAACTAAGTGTGATCTCCACTTACCCATCTTTGCCCACTGGTGGAGGCATGGGAAGGGGCTTCGTGAAGCCTTTTTTTCCAACCAGCCAGAAGGTCTCTTCTGTGCCTTTGCCCTTATTATAGAAAATACGGAAAATCTTAAACGTGCTATAACCAATTTTCCTAAAGAAGTCCTTCTGGTCAATAGGGTGCAAACATTCCATTTGGCTCAGAAACTGCCTCTGCTTTCCCCTTATCACCACTCCCTGGAGTCTTCCTTCCTACACGGCTTCTTTGCCATATATACCTAAGGCTCAGACAAGCTCCATAAGCTGCCACAGCGGCCAGATGAAAAGCAAACAGCATTTCAAGCTGTCATCCAGATGTTTTGTCTACCCGCTGCCACGCAGCTCCATCTTTGGGAATACGTGGATGTTTCACTTCATAGCAACCAAACATCTGTACGTTCAATCAAAGATTCCATTTGTCATTTTTGCCATGATCTTTTGGAATTAGGCAACCCATTGTCTTTTGTATCTAGAGTACATACGTTCAGAGTCCACCTCCATCCCCAACACTCCACCATCCAATGGCTCTCACAAAACCCAAAAAGGAAATAGAAATGGAAAGCATGCCATGCAACTTTGATCTTAAGCCCAGGGCATCCTGGCTGCTTTGAGAAGTCTGCATTTCTGCAATGTTCTTTTCTTCCTGCCAAGGGAGTCTTACAGAGAGAGACCCCAGGGAGGCCTCCACCTACAGCCCCATTAGTTGACTGTCAAGAACCACAGGTCTGAGAAGAGGAAGGGAATGTAAACTCAAGTTCATTGCCCCAGAGCCTGCGTGATGACCTCAGAAGAGCCAAATTTTCTGCCTCTGCCCTGTCCTCCCCTCTTTCCAATCAACCCTCCTCAGCAATGTGGTTCTCTCTCCTGCTTTCAATTCTCTTTTCTCTGTCCTCTCATTTTCCCCAATCCGTAAGGGAAAAATGTGTTTACTAAGACTGAGAAAAGTAATGGGATGTGTTTCCAACTCATTAATCTGAAATATGGTCTCACTCTCGGCAGATCTCATTTGGAACAGTTCTAAATAGTTTAACTTAGAAATTCCAATGAGGTGTGCCCCCTTTAAATATCAAATCCATTATTCCCTATTTTACATCACATATATCCAGCCCTTAACAATCACAACAACAACCATAATAATAATTAGCACATTTAATTGGAGAATCTCAAAGCATTTCGCAAATATTTGGTTCAAGGCTCTGAACGAGCCCTCCGTGAGGTGAGTAGGAAGAGAATACCACGACAGCCCGACCTCCATGAACAGGCAACCAACCCACCCTAAACCTAAACCTCAAATAATTGGACTGTTTGGGGCCACTCTGTTTTCAGAAGAAGTGAGCAACTTAAAAATATGCTCCCATCACTCATTCTTACATTTATTCCACCCTCGTGGTGTCAGGGCCGGGAATACAGAGATGGCTCTGTCCTTAAGGAGCTCACAGTGTAATTAAATAAAAACAATTATCAGGCCATGTCTTGGGCCCTAAACAGAAGCCCAACTCTTCTGCTTCCTCAGCTCCTTATTTTCCTCACAGAACCTAGTACAGTGTCTCGTATAGAACAGGTGCTCAGTAAATAGACTGTTCCATTAACTGGCACTCTCATTCCTTGAGTACTTGGAATACTCAAGGTGTCATTGTACCTCATTTTGGTAAAACATACTCTCAGAACTTGACCCCAACCCCCAACCATAGTTGACTATTTTTCTTGAGCTCTAGGGGCTATCAGGACAGCATGCCAATCCCCAAGGGAGATTTGCAGATGCCAGGATTGTCTAGATATTTGGGTGAGTCCTGGGACATACTGGCACGCCAAAACCAATGGTTGCAAAATAGGATGGAAGTGTTATGGACTCAGGCAAGCTTCCAAATCAAAGAGTATGCTGGGGAGCTCCAGGGGCTCTCTGAGGTTTGGGAGCCCATCCAGGAGAATTCTTAGAATCCTAGCTCTCTGTTTACCCACCCTACTTTCAAAAGTCTACTGAAGGGAGGTGGGGGAGGAAACAAGTGTGCAACAACTGAAGCCTAAAGTGAACTCTCTGACTCAGTATCAATCCCTAGGCAGTCCCAGAGACCTCCCAAATAATAGCACTTTACTTTGGCCTGACACTTTTAAGATACTTTGGCACCTCCTGTCTTATTTAATCCTCACAAAAACTGTGGAAAATAGGTTTATTATTAACCTCATTCTGCAAATGGGGTCCCTGAGGTTTATGGTGATAAAATGACTCGTCAATAAGTAGACATAGCTGGGACTTGAACCCAACCCTACTAGACTACAAATTTTATTTATTTATTTTTTACTATGACTTTGCTATATTTTATTGAGGTATAATTGACATAAAACATTATATTAGTTTCATGTGTACAACATAATGATTCGTTATTTGTATATATTGTGAAATGATCACAACAAGAAGTCTAGTTAACACCTTAGACTCCAAATTTTAAGTGTTCTTCCCTCTACACCATATAACTTTTCCAACACACTGGAGTCAAGGGGCAGGTCTAGAGGCCAAAAAGCAACTGCGGGGAATTTTAAAGCTTGTGATTAATGATCTGCCTGATAATCACAGGTCAGAAGAGGCCTCCATGTTGAGAAATGGAAGCACAGAGAAGATGAAGTTACTTGTCCAATGTCACACATTGAGTCATTGATGGGACAAGAATTATGGACCAGACCTTCTGACCTTCATGACTCTGTCAATACAACCTCATTACTTCTTAGCTCAGTTGCTGGTGTGTAAATGTCCACCTCTGGCAAGGACAACAGAAACCAACTAAGAACAACCATTTGGGGAAAGTTTTTCAGAATGTAAACCTACCTAAGAGGCCCTGGCAAATATATGTGATAAGCCTAGATATATACAAAGTCTCAGCAAGGAACTTCAAACTTGTTAGGAAAACAGTAACTGAACCAGGACTCATTCATGTAAGAGAAGAGGTAATAAGATGACTTATCGCCAGGCCATTAGGAGAAAAATATTTAAAAAGGCAGAAATGGCCAGTTAAGCACTGATGATTCTGTGCCAGTATAGTACAAGAAGAGGTTGGAGTGGGCAGGGGAACAGCTTCCCAGAGAGTATGAGCTTCTTGTCTCTAAATGTGTCCGCCTCTAAGCTTCCTCATTTTGGTCTCTTTCTTTGTATCCCCCTCCCACTCAATTACTCAACTTCTCTGTGTTCTCCTCTCTCAGCCAATCCAATCCACATCTTTGATCCCACTAAAAGAAACAACTTAAAGCGTCATCACTCCAGTGAAGGAAATGGGATGGGGGGTAGAGGGGAGAAGAGTGTTGTTGTTACTGGATCCAAGCCTTGAGCTGAAGAGAAGAGGCTCTGATGGAGGAATTTTAAGCGTCAGCCAGCTGGAAGGAGAGGATGTTTTTGGCCATCAGCTTTGAAATCACACCTGGCTGGCCATCAAATGTGGTCCTTCTGACCCAGGCACTACAGCGGTTCTTGCTTTCCAGCAGCACAGTGTGGATGCCGGGGGCGGGGGGGGGGCGGGTGGTGGTGGAAATGTTAAATCAGAATTTCTAAAGTGCTGGTGATGTGGTCTTATTGGGGATGTATTGCATGCCCTCAAGGGACAAGGAATCTTCTGTCCCCAAGTCCCTACTAGGTAATAGCCAATACCTGCCTCTGGTGGGGAGGTAGAGGTACAGAGACAGAAAAGATCTCCCCTCCTCTCCCTTCCTTTCCCCTGGGGCACCCTCTCTTCTTCTCTCTCAGTATCTCCCCGTCAATCTCTCTTCCTCAGGAGGCCCCTGCCACCCCAATAACCAAGGCCTGACATGGCCTTTGGGGAAGCCTCTCCCAGCCTCTTCCCCCAAATTCCCTGGGGTAGGAGAAATTGTGAAGTTGCAAAGGGGCCTTTTAAAGTAGTCCTGCTTTTGTATGTGAACCACCCAAAGATGTGATTGCTCCTGACTGGTATTTGGGGGGTAATAAAAACCATGGGGATGGGGGTATATTTTTCCTTTTCAGTTTCAAAAGTGGCACTCTTCAGCCCTTAAATCCTCTCTTAAATGAGGGAATCTGTGTCTAGTAATACAGGCAGGCAAGTGCTTCAGGAAACCAAGCCACCTTTGTCCTCTTCTGCTGAGAAATGACCAAATATATAGAGGGATCACAAACGCCTTGGGTGATTTGATTCATTGCCTAAGTAATATCGTCACCCACATCCTATCTTTGCGCTCTCTGAAGAGGTGGAAAAGAAACCTCTGTCCCCTAATAAGTGACCCATACCCCCTGCTAGAAGATATTAAGGATCTATTGGAAGGGACAACCTAAGACTAGCCATAAAGGGAATTAATTGATCAACTAGAACCAGGCCTTCCAATCTTTGACTTCTGAAATCCTTTTATATGTAAATTGCCACTATTTGGGGTAGGCATGCAAATGACAGAGACAAATTGTGCATCACTCACTGCCCGGATTTTGCTTTGCCCAAGAATAATCACTGGGGAAATAATTTTCATGGACAATGGTATCATAGAAAGACTACTGAATGGGAAGTCAGGCTTCCTGGGTTATGGCTTGACTCTGCTATCAACTGACTATATGACCCTGATCAAATTACTTCACCTTTTTGGGCCTCGGCTCTTCATCTGAAAATGGAGTTAAATTATCAAATCTCTAGAGTCTCTTACAGTTGGGACGACCAGGGGCCCTGGGGTACCCAGAGGAAGATGAAAAGAATCCAGTGGAAACGGTGAAAAAAGAAAAAGGAATATTACTATAATCCTGAATCCCAGATCGAGTGATAGTCCTAACAGAGAAAAGGCACTATAAAATGTTTGTCTTTCATCAGAACTGACTGGTTCTTGGGGAAAGACATAAAGCCTCTCCGTAAACAGGGGGTCAATGTTGTGGATGAAAAATCAGAAAGGAGAGCCACCAAGCAGATGGACAGAAAACCCAAACTCCCCAACACTGTAGCACTGCCACATACTAAATGAAATGGAAGTTAGAAAATGTAAATAATAGTGCCGCTCACTGAAATGCAAATTCTGGGCAATTTTTTAAGAGAGAAAAATGCAACTCCTAGTCAGAAAAATGCAGAGGGATTTTAACGACCCTTCTCACTGTAGCCATATTTTAAAGGAATGAAAAGTGAGGCAAAAAGGAACAATCTTTTGGGAACCAGAAATGGAGCTGGAACTTCTGCCCAAATTATAATCAGACACCCAGGTAAACTCTTTCAGCAGACCATGACCTCTCCAGGAGCAGGTGTGTCCAAGTGGTTTGACTCAAAAAACAAAAGGACATTATACCTTGAGCTCTGTCCTTCCTCGAAGCTCCACTTCATAGCCTTCACTCAGGGTTCGAAGAATTGTCACCGTGCTGTGACTGACGTGAATGCGATAAGCTGTAAAAGCAAGAGAGGCATGACTTTGGATCTTTTCAGGTAAAATCAGTGAGAAAAATATTAATGTAATAAATGCCCCCACTTCTAAATGAACTAGACCCTAAGCAAAGTCCCTGAGAGAGAGAGAGAGAGAGAGAGAGAGAGAGAGAGAGAGAGAGAAAGAGCTTTAGTTAGAGTTTCACAGGAGGAGGAGAGGGAGATGGATGGCCTTCCTCACCAGGCCAAACACCAAATAAAACATTAGCTGTAGCACCTATCAGCCTCCTAGACACTATCTCAGATGAAAGACCATGCGATAGAAAGGTGTTCATTCAACTTGAGGTTTGAGATGAAGAAAAAAGCAACCACTACTTGGCTCTTAGCTGAAGTGTGACCTCATCTGAGGGAAATTAAGCTTCAGCAGCCACTCTCACAGGCTGCTGCTGGATCTGAACCCCCAAGGTTTGCACATCCTACTTAAGAGGCAAAAGGGTGTCTCTTCCATATACATCCATCCAACTGTCTTTCAGTATTGCTGAACTTAAAACATCAGAGAGAAATGTACCAAGACCTCTGCCAACATTCTGTGGTGACTACTTCTATAGCTGTCCTTTGGGTGGGTGCCTCTAGCTGTGTACACACATGAATGGATCATTTTCCAACTAATAATCCCAACTGAGGATGAGAGCTTTATATGAGGAACTATGACTAAAACTTCTTTTTAGAAATTAAGTCTAATTCTTTGGTGAAGAACAATCATTTAACTGAGGTAGGATCCTTAACTGTCCTGAAAACTGTCATCCTATGAAGTAAGACCTTGTTCAAGTTGTGTTCAATAAAAGTACAAGACAGTCTCACACACACTTGAGAAAGTAATTCTTTTAGAATCTGAGTACAATCTGAGTAGCAAGTCATGGCCGAAAAGGACTGCAAGAAATTTCTGATGTGTTCTACAATGACTTTCCTTCTCTTGACAGCTCAGTATTGTTTGTATCTTCCGCACTACCTCATGGTCACCCAAAACCTCTGCTCCAAAAAGGTTGTCCCATCCTTAAAATTCACCTAGTGTGTCCCTAGCCAGCCCTATGTGTGACACTCCACTAGCATCTTGTTGTGAGGGAACATTTCAGTAGAATAATCCTACTGACGGGGAACACACAGCTCAATACAGAGAGGTGGCTCATTCCAACCACCATCCAGTTGTGTGGCAAGGAAGATCACTCCAGGGCTGGGTTACTAGTCACTTCCACTCCAGAATCAGTAGATTCAACTGAGCATAAAGGAGGTATTGATGAAATTGATTTTTTTAAAAAGTAGACCTATGACACGTCCTAGTATCATATCCAACGATGAAGTTAGTCTACCTCTTTACAGGTCTTCATGAAGTTAGTCTACCTCTTTACAGATCTTCACTCAGGAGTGGCGCTTAATGTGGTATTTCAGTCACAGTCATTAGCTTCCAGAAAAGCACTCTAACCAGTTCCTGTAGTGCAGAGACCACATATGTATGCTTCTTTGTATCCCTCATAATGCCTTCCTTGCATAGTCAGTGCTTAATATACACTGCTGTGCATGATTCACTCCATTTTCTCCTTCCTAGGAGTTTCCCTGGTGCAGACCAGAATATGACTTCAGTGTTCTACAAGCTTACATCAGTCCAGAGTACTGTGCCAAATCTGCATTGCGTTTCCATGATCAATTTCACTTCATCTTGGGTTGCACTTCCAGAGCAAAGTTATATGCGTGCAGCAGTTCCTGGATGACTCCTTCCATGGGCTCTGCCATACCTGTGGAGTTCGAAGACTTTCCCAGATGTCAGAAAATTTATTCTGACAACAGCTTCTAAGTTCCATGCTGCCTCCTTAATCATGGCTGCACAGGCTAGATTGACTAAGACTGGACCCATCGTGCAAGGCTGTTTCCACACATGAGTGATGGGGGGAGGGTCAGACAGGGCACCACCCACTGTGATATAGGCCACCATCATCAGGGACTTGTTTACGTATATTGCTAAAGTTTGAGAAGAGCTTGTCTTGCTTAGTAGCTGCCAGAGCCAGGGCTGCTAAAGGCTTAAGTGGTTTTTTTAAATGTAAAATCCATGAAAACTATATATAGAATCTATTGTGGTTCTTGATGCTTTTTTTATACTAGCTTGAACAAATCGCTTTGCTCAACCATAATATAGGTAAAGCACGTTTTGATTCTGACATTGCCTTAATAGTAGCAGGAAATAACCAAGGAAGGGTTGCCAGCAGCACACAAATGACTTAATGGTTTGTACAGTTTTCTTCTCAAAGAAGTAGGGAGAAATGGTATCTTTTATACCATGCCTGTTTTGGTAGAAGCTAAGAGTTTTATATACAGGCAAATTGAAATTAATCATTTCAGAATTCCAAGCTCCTTAGATTGAGGGATTATTGCTAGCTAAATTTGAGGGCACTATTTGATGAAGCCAGAACTCCTGGGGTCGTGACGAGTTCAAAAAGAGGACTAGAGCAGCAAACAGCAGCTGGCTGGGAGACAGGTGGCTCTGGGTGTGTCTCCACAAACTAGCTGAAAAACTGAAAAATGTCAGTCCCTTACCTATTTCCTTTTTCAATATGACGTTCCCAAACCCACCAGGTTGGCCAGTTTGTTCCTTTACCCAAAGGATTCTTTTGAGCTGTTTTGATCAAATTGTCTGGCTGTTTCAGCGTCACTTAGCTACAGCTTCACGGCTAGAACGACATCATGTTCAATCCAACATCACCCCCTGCTGGTTTGCCATTAGAGACCAAAATAATGTGTGTTAAATCTTCATCTCAAGTTATCTTTGATTTTTCTTTGAAACATTAAAACATCTCCCTGCTCTCTTTCCCCTCTTTTTTAAGAAAATATTTATTTATTTATTTTTTACTTGGCTGTGTCGGGTCTTAGTTGTGGCTTGGGTGGTTTTTAGTTGCGGCACATGGGATCTTTAGTTGCGGCACGTGGGATCTTTAGTTGCGGCACGTGGGATCTAGTTCCCTGACCAGGGATCGAACCCGGGCCCCCTGCATTGGGAGCGTGGAGTCTTAATCACTGGACCACCAGGGAAGTCCCTCTTTCTCCTCTCTTGAGGAAGAATCACTTTGTCAGTAGCAGGAGGTTACCATCCCATCCATCCCTCTAGAAGTACTCACGTAACCCTGTTGATTCCATCCGAGAAGCTGTGTTCACAGTGTCTCCAAATAAACAGAAGCAGGCATTAGTTAACGGCTTCTCTAGAAGCAGGCATTAGTTAACGGCTGCTCGCCACTGGGCATGGTGAGGCCCACCACTCCAGCAGCAACCGGCCCTATAGAGTAGCAGGCAATTGGGAGTATAGTCAACAGGTATGCATCCAATGCTAATAGAGGAACACTGCCAAGGCAAGGAATGCAGCTGCATAAAAGAATAAAGTTGCCACTAAATAGCTCTGGGCATCTGAAGGAAGTCTTACAGTGAGTAATGAACTCTTTGCCCTACCAGAAAGCAAATCTATAACGATGAAGAAATGATTACCCTTCTGATTTATACCTTTGTTCCAAGTAACAGTTACACCCAAGATGCTTATATCTGTCAACAGGGACAAATAAGCATTAAACCCAATCAGAAAAGCCCGGGCAGGGATTCAAGATCCAAACATGTTTGTTGCAAGGGAAAAAATGTGACTCTTTCTTGTGCCTTAGGGTTGGAAGGAGGGATCTCATAGGGCTGTCTCCCAAATTGTGTCTATAAAGAGAATTATTGCTAAGACAGTTGGAAAATCTGAAAAGAAGTAGAGTTGGCATTCAATCATTTGTGTTAGAGGCATGGAAGAGTAGTATATAAAGATAATCTGAGAATATTTTCTATTTGCCCTTAGAATGAGTTTTGTACTTGCATTTTAATACTATCATGTTAAGTGTCCAGAGAGTGAACATTACTTGAAAAAATCTCAGCAACCATACTGAAAACCTAGTGCAAGATGATCTAGAAATTTCTCCACCTTCACCTTTCTGGTCTCTGTTCTGTTTCTATGTGAAAAGTGTTCAGCATTATCTTTTTGCTGTTTCCTGAATTAAAGAAAATAATTAAGTGTTTTTGCTTCAAAAAGTTCTTTCTGAACATTAATTTTTAAGAATAAAAATTTTGTTTCTCATTTTAATTCATTTCTCACCCATTAAGAAGCATTCATTAAGCCCTGAGGTAGGCACCAAGGGGAATAAAAAATGTAGTGCATGGTCTCAGTTCTCCAGGAGTTTATAATCTAATTGAAGAAAAGAGACTACCAAACTGGAAGCAATTAAGCAACAACCCAAGACAATGTATGGCTGAGGCAAGATAAATGGCACAGGCAGAAGTGCTCTAATAGTTTAGAAAATGGGGGAGGGGTTGCTTATTAAGACCTGGTTCAGTCAAAAATGGCCCAATGGAGAAGGTAAGGTAAGGCAAGGTTTGTGGTTGGGACTGAGCATGGAATTTTGGGAAGCTCTTAGAGAAAGCAGTCTGCTTAGTTCAGGTGCCTAAGGAGAAACTAGAGACAAGGTTGGCTATTGGGTTGTACAAGATGGCAGACCTTGAATCATTAGAGAAGTTTGTGCAGGGAATCACATGATGAAAATCATTTTTCTTTTTTTTTTCTCAGGCCAGTGTATAGAACGCATCGAAAGGGGAGAAAGTAAAACCAGGGAAAACCGTTAAGTGTAATAGCAGTAATTCAAGCACAAAGTTGTAAGTACTGGAAAGGAGGTGATGATGGACGGAGGGCAAAAAGGAGTGATAAAAGAGAGACATTATCAAAGGAGAAGTATTGACTGTCTGATTGACAACCATGAGGAAATTGGCATGGGCTTATGAGCTTACACTGGTTTGTGGGAAAAGATGACTTGAAGCTTTAGATATGCAGAATTTGAGGTAATAATGAATCATCCAAGAAGAGATGTGCAGAGGGGGGTTGTTGATGTGAAACTGAAGCACAAATGGGAGATGAAGGCTTTTCTTTAAAAGAAAAATACTGAAAACCTGCTATGTGCTAAGCCTTCAGGATACAAAAATGAGTAAGATCTGGTTCCTGCCATCAAGGAGCTTACAGTCTAATGGAAGGACAGGCAAGCAAACACAGATATGGTGATGACCATGAGAAGGATGGACAGAATGAAGCAAGAGTGGAAGCAAGAAGATGCTATTGCAGTAATCCAGGCAAGAGATGCTGGTGGCCTAGACTTAAGTAGTGAGAGTCAAGAAGAGAAAGACAGAATCAAGAAATACTGAAAAGGTAAAACGTTTAAGACTTAGTAATTGGTTGAATGGTGAAGGTCAGGGTGAGGGAGGAGTCAAGGAGGATGACTCTCAAGACTAACTGGAATAACTAGGTGAATGGTGGTGACACCAACTGTTTATGTGGGAAGAAAATCATTCTGTTTTGGATCTGTTTAGTCTGAGGTCTGTGTGGAACATTCAAGTGGAAATGTCAGTAGCAAGTCTGATATATAGGGCTGAAGCTTAAGGGAGAAGACTGGTGCTGAAGTTGTAGAGTTGGAAGTCATCAGCACACGAGTGGCAGTTAAACTATAGACATGGATGAGATGACCCAGAAGGGCATATAAGGGGAGAGAAACAGTGGATGAAAGACAGAACCCTGAGGCATATCAATATTTAAGGGACAGATAAAGCCAGAAGAGATTATCAGACAATGGTAGAAATGAAAGCCAGGTTGGAGTGGGTTGAGAAATGAATTCGAGGTCAGGACATACAGAGAGCAAGGGGATCACAGCTCAGAGCTTTGCAGAAAATATGGGAGAAGTTAGAGAGCAGGGATTGCTAAGAGAGCCAGTAAATGAAATGGAGAAGAAGAATTCAGAGAGTGAGGAGGAGGTCATAAAAGCCAATTGGGGGAGAATCGTCAAGAATATCAAATGCTGCAGAGATAAGGGCAGACTAGGACTGGGAAAAGTGGTAGGGCTAAAGCCAGATTGCAAAGGGGCTAAAGAGGCAATGGATAGTGAAGAAATGACATGATAAATGTCAATCATTCTTCTACAAAATTTGGTAGGAAAGGGATGAAAATGATGGGAGAAGAAAAGGAACCTGGAAGAACAAAGCAAAGATAAAGAGGAAGGGAGTAAAGAGGGGAGCAAGAGGCTAGTAGGTGAGAGACCTGTGAAGATACCTGTGAATGTGAAGATAGGTGGAAAGGGTACAATGAAGGGGAGTCCTGAAGATGTTCAAGCAAGTGAAGAGGCGTGTGGGAGAAAAATACTCCAGGAGTTGAGATTTTAACGAATTAAAGGAATTATCCTAAATACCACACGTGCAGGTTGGTCTTGTATCATAGTCAAACATGGAACTGTTGGCTCTAACAGGAAAGGTAGACTGGAAGGGTTTGGTACCTAGAAGAAGGGTTGCTGCCCACTGGGGTAGGGCAGGTGCTGGGAAGAGAGTAAACTTGGGGAGACATAAAGGAATGATGTAGCACTAGACACCTGGATAATCCAGCTGCCAATAACCAGGGGAGAGCTACCCTCTTCCTCCCATTTCTAGCCTTCCCTTGAGGTGCATGGGGATGTCTTCTCTTGCTTTAGCTGCTGGTTGTTACCTGAGTGCAGGCCTATTCGAATCCGGACTGGCACCTCTGGCATGTGCCGCATCTTGAAGGTACCCACGGAGCTGAGGATATCTAGGGACATGTTTGCAATCTCGGCTGCATGTCTCATGCCATTCCTCTTTGGGAGGCCTGAGGCCACCATGTAAGCATCTCCAATGGTCTCTACCTGGAAATCAGGGGAAACAGAATTAGCAAGTAAATAATGTATATGTGTGTGTGTGTGTGTGTGTGTGTGTGTGTTTTCACAGAGCTTAAAGGGTATGATGGAGGCCAAGTGTTCTTGTAAAGTGAGGAAGCCAGAGAGAGGCTGTCAGTGCTTCACAGGCCTGCTTGTACGTTAGAATCACTTAAGGAGCTTCACTTAAAAAAATACTGATGTCTAGGTCCCATACCTGTAGATTCTGCAGTTACTTCTCAGGTTCCTGTCTGACCCTAGAGAATTATCAGGCTCCAAATAATTCATCCTAGGAGAAGGTGCTTTCCCAGCAAGCATTTCTCTAGATGATTTCAGGTCAATAAGCTAGAACAGCCTTAAGGAAAGTATAGGGAAAAGGAAAGGAAGGAGGTGAAAGATTCTGTTCCTTCTGCTTTGCCTCGCTAATATGATGGAGTTGTTAGTTTTGCAGTCTCCTTGGCTGTGAGAACTCAGTCTTTTCCCACCAGCTCCCTCCTCCTGTCCTACTGCTACCTCTCAAAGGAGCAGCAGTACTAGCCCTCAATTGCTTTGCAGGGGCGGTTAGAGCTGGACACCTGTAAATAAAGGCAAATGAATCTGTGCTCGTCTTCCCCACAGAAGTGTACTCACTCTTTCAGGTGATTAGTAAGGTGAAACTTTTCAGGTGAATCCAAAAGATAAGTAAGCTGAAGGGACTTCTATGAAATGTGCCTGTCAGACTCTGCTAGTACAAGTTTGGATCCAGTTAAAATCTATGTTCTCCTAAAGAACTGAACTCACAGATTGCCATAGTTAAGAGCATGAAATTCTGAAGGCATACAGCCTCGTTTAGAATTCCAGATGCACCATTTACAAACTGTGTGGCTTTAGTCACATAATTTAAGCTCTCTGTGCTTCAGTATCCTTACCTGTAAAATAGGGATAATGACAGCACCTACCTCCTAGAATTTTCTAAGTACTAAATAATATATGTCAAAGCACTTAAAACCTGTCTGGTGGATAATAAGTGCAAGCCATTAGCACCACCGCCATCATTATCACCACATCATCATCGTCAAACTGACGTGTCTTGAAACAAGTCAAAGGACTGTGCCTATGACTCGGCTCCAGAGGAAATTTCGTAATTGGCAATAGGCCCCTCATCATGACTTCCTATGTAGCCAATAACAGCGATCCTCTGCACCTATGGCACTTTGTACCTCAGGATGCTTCCATTCAGGGCCTCCTATACCTGGTGCAATTTGAGAAAAGGATCCCTGCTCTCAGATAAGCATGCCTGCCTTCACAGAGGAAGGCAACAGTACAATGCAAATACTATATGGGAGGGAGAAACTCACTGGCTGGCCATTATCATTGACTGGTGGTTGACACTTCAGCTTTAATGAGTCGGTCATCCAGGAGCCCCCAGGAATATGGATGAGAAAGTTAGAAAGGCAGGGAGCACGGGCACTACTTGGCCTTGGTGTGAGACTGCTGTGGGGAACTGTGGGTTGTATAAACCAGCATAAGGACACAGAAAGGGAAGAGGAGGTATAGAAAGGGGTCTGGTTGAGACGGAGTGGTAGTAGGAGAACTGAAACTGAAAACAAATCACTAACTTCATAATTTTGCAGCAGCCTTCTTACTTCCATTTCAGATTGTCAAGTGCCAGGGGAGGTGATTCCAATTTTACAGGTAAGGAAAATGAAAACACAAACGGTTTTGGTAACTCGCTGCTGGTGCAATTTTTATTTCCTTTGCACTGTGTTGCTTTTATTAAAAATGACTGAAAACTTAGATTCCATTTTTGGATTTATATAGCCCTGCTCTGTCCTGAAAACAGCCCACTAGCTTCTTACTGCAGCCATGAAGTATCAAAATACCTAACAACCTCATTCCTAAGACCCCCAACAATTGTCTGAACAGTATCAGCTGGATTGATTAAACCAGTGGCTGTGTTACTGCCCACACTGAGTCATCTTTGATTTTAGTTTCAACTGAATTAGCTTTCAGTGATTTGTTTTTCTCTTCAGGCTGCTTGAGTTCAACAAGTTAAGACAGGTAGTCTGATTCCATGGATTTTTCCTCCACCGTGGTTTCCATGTGTGCTTCTTGATTAGTTTGCAGCTCCTGCTGATTGACAGGTATGATGTCTATTTCTGAGCCCTATTTAGGCAGCTTGGCCTAGCCCCGAGGCTCTCTACTTGACCTGAAAGGGCCCTGTCTAATCTGAGATAAACACACTGCCCTGTGTGTGATTTGAGAGTTGGAACATTTCAGACTACTGTGAAGGATCCAATGAATGGAGCTACTCATTCTCCAGCTCTACCTGGGTTCCTGGGACAGAGGAGCTGTCTAAAGTGTGGGATGCCTGGGGCATCTTTCTCCATCAATAAAACAAGTAACTATGTTGCAGACGTGGAAATGTTCCTATGTAGCTATGAGATTTTTAGTCATTTTCTGCCTAGAGACAGGACAACATATACAATCAAGGGTAAAGAAGCATGGCACCGAAATGAGTGAATGTAGTCATCTGTTCTGTACTCATCTTCTGCAACCTTTGAAAGGAAGAGTGGAAATTGACAGGCTGGAGGGGTGGGGGGAAGTGGAAGCAGTGGCTTGCAACCTCACAATTAATCACTTCCCAAGACCTCAGACCACTAGGTGGGCTTTAGGTTACCCTATAGCAATCCCAGAGAGCCTCAGGTCCAATAGCTCTTTGCCATGTATAATGCCAGAGTTCCCTCCTGTATAAAAACGGTACCTAAAGGAGGAAACCAAGTTTTAACAGCATATATTAGATGTACACAAACTTTACCAGGATGAACTCTGTCATAGTCATCAACTATGGGCCAGGCACCAGTACTTTCTGTATCCCCTTCCGTGTCTGCACTGTGGGTACTTAGAAACTGAAGTGCAATAATGCTTTTTGGCCCCAACCTCTTCTTAGTCCCAGTTCTAGAAAATAGCTCAAAAGAAATCTGACTGACAAGCTCTTGCCAGGTTGAGATTGTTGTTTTAGAAAGTGTGAAATTCTATGCATTCTATTTGACCTTCATTTCCAATGGGAGACCAATGGAAGGAGTGTACTATTTACATTTTAATTCCTAAATAACAGCATTCAATACAATTGCATCCTTCCTTCCATTTTGGAATACACATAGGTGAGCCTCATATCAAAATTTCTCTCTGGAATATACTGCTCTGCTAAGTAACGTACCTTGTATGCATCATGACTGCCAATGATGGCATCAAAGAGTGTGTACAGGTCATTGAGAAGATCCACCACCTCGATGGGCTCACTCATGGCCGAGATGGTGGTGAAGCCCACAATGTCGCTGAAGTACAAGGTGACCAAGTCAAAGCCCTCAGGTTCAACCGTGCAGCCCTTTTTGAGGGATTCAGCAACTGATCTGAAAATAGACACAGCTATTCCTCAGAGGACACAGGTCTCCCTCCAGGCCACACAAAACATCTGCTCGAACACAACTTCTCCAAAAATCATTACCAAGTAAGTGATAAGGAAGAAAATGTCACCTGGATGCAAACACTCATTGTTTCATCTATTTTAAAAATAGATATTGAGTGCTTACAACGTGCCAGGCACTGTGACAGGTGCTGGAATGCAGCATTGAGCAGAGAGCCCTGATCTGTACCTTTGTGGAGTTTTTTTCAACTCTCTATCCTTCCTCAGTTCCCCCCCACCCCAACTCTACCCCACCTGAGGGGGAAATGTTCCCAGGCAGCTGCCTTTGCATGAGACTAGCTTCCCCAATTATCTCCTAGAAGATCATGTTACAACACGATAAGGTGCCTTGGAAATTTTGGAAATTGTAGCAACACGTAAGGCTTTCACCTAAGGCAGGAAAAACATAGAAAAACAACCCTGCTACTTTCCTCTAGGAGCTAAAAAATCTGCCTCCTTTTAATTGGTCAACTTCCAGGCAAAGTCATGAAGTGACACATGGAAAAACCGAGGCATCAAACAGTTAAATGACTAGCGTGACCCACAAGCAGTGGAAAATTAGGAAGTGTGCTCTGCTCCCTTGGCGTTCCAATTCTTCTTTGATTTGAAGGTGTGACGCAAACCTACTGGGAGTAGAGAGTGTACAGGACAGGGGGAGGGAGCAGTTAGTTGATGGGTCATTTTTTTCTATTTTTAATAGAACACATTGTTACAAGCATTCACACTCCTCAGGTGTTCACACATACGGTGGTAGCATCTGTGTTAGAAGCTTTTCCGTTTTCTGTTTTTCAATTTCCAGCTCTTCAGTCCGCTCCCGGATCAAATCTTCCAGGTTGCTAGAATATTGCTCCAGCATCCGAAGCATAGAGTCAATAATATTAGTCTTCTTCCCTTTATTGAAAGTTTTAAACTGGAAGTAAACAGAAAGAGGAGCCAGGGAATTCTTACTTCTTAAACTTAGAGATGATGGAACAGGGCCCCCTTATCATAAACCCCCTCCTCTAAAATGAAAAGGCAGGAGAGGCGACCCCAAGTCTAAATAGGAAAAGTCACTACCTACCCTTATTGTCACCCTGGCCCACTCACAGGGCTCTTTTTCCCTGAGTAGTTCTTCCCTTACCCTTCTGGTTCTTTCAAGTCTAAGCAAAGGTGCTCTCCAGGCAGGATCCTTCAGTTCTGAGATGCTAGCACATGAACAGTTAGCCACTTCAAAGGCAGCAGGATTTGGTCTTCAGCTCAGGCCAGTTGTGAGTGGCGTCGGGGGAAGAGGGCAGGGAGTACTCTTTTACTCTTCTAGATCATCAACCTATAAAACCATCCTTATCTTCTAATGCTACCATGTTGCCAGTTCTTGGACAGTGGGAGGTTCTTTGACCTCTTAAATATGACCCGAGACCGACATGGTAAGATCTACCCTTATTTCTTACCATGGGGTCCAAGAATAATGGTATCTCCTAGCACTTGGCCTTCGTGTCAGTCAGGGTCATGTAAGAATTCAACTGGTCTTGTCCCTGGTCCTTTAGAGGTGGCTGCATGCCACAGATTTTCAATAAGCCCTCCTGGGACCCTGTTCATTTACAGAGACAAGGAGCTTGGCATAGCGTTGGAATCACGAGGAAGTAACCCCTCCTTTTTGCTGTATTCACCATGCAAAATGCTGGGCTGACAACAAGGGAAGACTGGTGGTAATTTTGCTCAGAACATGCCTAGGAATCTGTCCCAATGAACCCTTTTATACAGCTGAGCCCCACGTGCTCTATGTAGCACTCAATGCCCCAAGGCTAACACTAGGAGCTTTCTTCTGAGCCTGGTCCACATCTACGTGTCCACCAAGGTCCTACAGTAGCCAGCTCAGATGCTTTGCCCCCCACCATTGCCTAACCCAGGGAGCCTCCCTCTCTTCCTCTTCCCATTTCAGTTTTATTAGCTGCAGGGAGTTGGGAGGCTACCCTTGTCTTTCAGACAGTCCAAACTTCCACTGAAGCATTTCAGTGAGGGCAGCTCCAAGCAATCTTGTTTGAAGGTCGTATGATGTGCACTCCTTCTATCTATCACCGGCTTCTCTGCTGCCTTCTGAAATAACATCTCTAGCATCAACACCAGGGCAAATGCTTTTTCTCCTGCCTCATGGTAAGTTTTCAGAAACTTGACCTTCATGGTCCTTTGCCTTTTCCATACTATTGAATACCTGTTTGAGTGTCCTCAAAAAACTCAGCCGGGCTAATGGAAGCATTGTTACCTGGGGACACGGATGACTTCACATTCAGGGCCCCTCAGGCTTTCAATCCAAGTCTTTCTTTTTTCCGCCTCAGATACCTGCCATTCACAAAGCATCTCAGTGCTGTATCCTAGCCAGGCTCAAAAGCCTCTCCGCCAGAGCTGACATAGCACTCCCAGAGAGCACCCTCAGCTTCGGTATCCTGTAGTTTGAACAAATCCCTCAACAGCATGCTCCAAAAGAGGAACCACACCCTAGCAGGGCTCCCTTAGCAGGGCTCTCTCTGTCTGCTCCCCATTTTCCCCTTTTAATCCCCAACTCTAGGGAAAGCATCAACCTCTTTAGAAACTCAGTATCTTAAGGAGAGAGCTTATCACTTTTCGTGCACTCCATTGCCTCAAGTCATTCCCTAGAAACCTAAGGAATCCCCTGCTTTTGTACTCCACATTTGTACTTCCTTCCATCTGGAACACCATTTCAAACACCCCATATTTTCCCTGACCCTCCAAAAACAATCTGGCTTCATTTAAATGGGATACTAATCAGAGTTCTCTGGAATTTCCAAAGCAAAGGGTGCTCTAAGAGGATCCCCATCTACTCCAGGATACATCTATTCCATCTTCTAATGGTCTCAATGCCATTGTCTTGCAAGTGCCTAGTGGTTCAACTCCATCTTTGAAAGGTTAGTTAGATCGGATTGTGGATGGTCTGGAACAGAGGTTCAGATAAAGAGCACAAAAACCTATCCTTGTGCCCTTGGAGGATGTGCTGGGGATGCTCCAGCACCAAAGGCCTTCAAATAGCCAATTCCATGCTTCTTCCCCAAGACGAATGCCTTTTTCTCTTGCAAGAGGTTCCACAGTATGATGACAACCCAAGGAGTTCATTTTAGGTAGGCTGGTTTCACTATGGCTTCTGGGCTGTGAGTGTTAAGATTCACGGAGTCCTTACCTGGTTAAATATTTCATCGAAAGTTGGTCGCTGTTCTGCAGCCTCAGCCCAGCACTGCTTCATCAGCTGGAGACATTCTGGAGGGGCGTGCTCAGCAGGAACCACCGGTCTGTAGACAGGAGGAGGCTTCTTAAGTCTTTCTATGATTTCTGGCCAGAAGCAAGAAGAAAGAGGTCTACAGATTGTGGGGAAAGCACCAAGATTTGGCAAAGATAATTGAGTTTTAGCCAAGAATAGGGTTAGTCAGGAGAAATTATAAAAAGGCAATGTCTTTTGCTTTCTCCTTAGGTGGCCTGAATATAAATTGTATCTGAACAAAGCCTACATCAATCAACTGAGGAAGGACTGAGAAACTAATCAGTTGAGCTATTGGTATCATTTAAGCACAGCTTTATTCTGCTTCTGCTAGATATTATTTATGTTTTCATTGAAGTATAGTTGATTTACAATGCGTTAATTTGTGGTGTACTGCAAAATGATTCAGTTTATATATATATATGTGTATATGTGTGTATATATATACACATATATATTCTTTTTCATATTCTTTTTAATTATGGTTTAATACAGGATATTTAATATAGTTCCCTGTGCTATATATTAGGACTTTGTTGTTTATCCACTGTTTCAATGATCTGGCTCCTTTCACCCACCCCCAAATCATCTAAGCCTCTCAATCTCTACGGTAGACCCAATTAGCCCCCACTGAAGGCCCAGGCACAGCCCAGTTCCAGGCTATGGGTCCTGCCTGGCCCCTAAGGTAAGGGAATTAAGAACTCCAGTAAAGGGACTTCCCTGGTGGTGCAGTGGTTAAGAATCCACCTGCCAACACAGGGCACATGGGTTCGATCCCTGGTCCGGGAAGATCCCACATTCCGCAGAGCAACTAAGCCCACGTGCCACAACTACTGAAGCCCGTGTGCCTAGAGCCCGTGCTCCGCAACAGAGAAGCCACCGCAATGAGAAGCCCATGCACCACAACAAAGAGTAGCCCCCACTCGCTGCAACTAGAGAAAGCCCGCGCACAGCAATGAAGACCCAACACAGCCAAAAATAAATAAATAAAAAATAAATTAAAAAAAAAAAAACTCCAGTAAATAGTTCAGGGCCTCATTGGGATCCTTCTGGCTGCTGGTACTTGAACCCCACTTTCAGTGGAACATTAACTGTGTATCAGACTATGGGCTGAGCACTTTGCATGGTCTCTCTGCTTCCAGCCTCGCCTTCAATATGGGCTGAGCACTTTGCATGGTCTCTCTGCTTCCAGCCTCGCCTTCAACAAAGCATTCTGAAAACATGGATTTGGCCGTGTCACTTTTTTGCTTAAAATCCCTTCATGGATTTTTATTACCCACAGGATAAAATCCAAGCCCCGACTATCTCTTCGGCTTATTTCTTTCTTTCTTTCTTTCTTTTTTTTTTTTTTTGGTTGAAGAAAGATTTTACTGCACATGGAAGTTGGAGCTTCCATTTTCAAATTTAATGTTCCACATTTCTCAGAATAGCTTTATTATTTATTAATTTTTACTGGTGTATAGTTGCTTCAGCTCATTTCTTATCCCTAGTCCCCTCTCCACACCCTTGACTTTAACATCCTCATCATGAACCAAACCTTGCTTGCACCACCAGTGTGTCTTTCCCACCCCTGCCTTGGCTGTAACACTCCAACTGTACTGCTTTATACTATTATAAGTGTCCCCTTGCCTCCATGAAAGAATTTCAGTTGTTGCCTCTGACTTCTCAGCTCCTTGTGACACCACACCTTCTGCTCTGTTAACCCAGGTTAGCCCATACCAGTAATGGTTTCTCCATCACATCTCTCACCCTGTCCCCAGTGCAATAGATTCCATGGACGTCGACCCCTTGGAGTGCAACCACCCCATCCAACTCTCTGGTAGAGGGAGTCCCTTTCTGAGAACACCAACGAGTGAAATAGGTCACCTCTCTGCTTAGGCCCAGCATGATTTATGTCCTCGAGGAGCTCATGGTTCAATTGGGAGGATAAACAATGACCAGCAGTATAAGTGCTCTAGCAGATATATGCACAGGAGAACACAGAGGGGACACCTGACCCACACTGAAAAAGGTCAGAGAAGGTTTCCCAGTGGAGGTGACATGAGTTGGATGAGGCAAGGTGGGGAGAAGGTAGGGGCAACACGTGTAGAGGCACAGAGGTGGGAGGTGGTGATTTCAGGGCACAGCCAGTCACGTGGCTTAGCTGGAGTATGGGGAGTGACAGAAGATAAGCCTAGAGAGGTGGCTAGGGACCAGATTGTGAAGAGCCTTGTACCTCATGTGAGGAGACTGGGCTTCATTTAACTTGTGATGAGGAACTGTTGTGGGGGTGTTCTAAGTAGAGGAGTGAACTAAAACTCCGAGTAGGGCAAGAGACAACTAAGTATTTTAGGTTTGGTTTGGTTTGATTTTGCCGTTTTTAAATCTTTTATTTTGAAACAAATTTAGACTTCCAGAAAAGTTGTAAAAACAGTACAATAATTGCCTATATATCCTTCACTCGGTTTCCCCCTAATGTTAGCAACTTATTATTATTTTTTTCTTTTTTGGCCATGCCATGCGGCACGTGGGATCTTAATTCCCCGACCAGGGACTGAACCCACGCCCCCCTGCAGTGGAAGCACGGAGTCTTAACCACTGGACCACCAGGGATGTCCCTGAATGTTAGCAACTTATAAAACTGCAGTACAAAGGAAGTTAATATTGGTACAATACTATTACTAACCTAAAGTCTCTATTTGAATTTCATCAGTTTCCCCCTAATGTCCTTTTTCTGTTTCACAATCCAATTCAAGATCCCATATCGTACTTAACTGTTATGTCTCAGTCTCCTCCAATCTGTGATGGTTCCTCATTCCATCCCTGTCTTTCAGGACTCTGACACTTTTGATGAGTACTGGCCAGTTATTTTTCAGAATGCCTCTCAGCTGGGGTGTGTCTGATGTTTTCTCGTGGTTAGATTGAGGTTATGCATTTTGGGGCAAGAATACCATGAGGGTGGTATTGAGCCCTTCTCAGTGCATCATGGCAGGGGTACATGATGTTGATGTACCTTGATCACTTGGTTAAGGTGGTGTCTGCAGGACCCTCCACTAATAAACTTACACTTTTTCCATTTGTAATTAGTAAATATCTAGTGATTTCATACTTTTAGAATACGTAAATATCCTGCTTCCCCTCAAATTTTGCCTGGTAGCTGAAGATTCTGATGGGAGATAAGGATGAAAGACTATGGTGTGTCACAGGGAAAGAATGGGAGGACTTTTGACATCCAGGAACATCACTGAGGGGGCACTGAAATGTCTGGCAGGGGGTGTCTCAAAGGAGTAGTAGGGGGCTGCTAAAAAAAGGACTAACATAAGTCCTGTAGGCCCTTGGCTTATGTCACAGTTTGGAAAAGGACCAGCTTCTTGGGTGAGGGTTATTTCTTCCAAATTCCTAAAGCTGTCTGGCTCCAAGTCCCACCTGCACACAACAAGGGCTGCTTGCAGACCAGCGGGCAGTTAGCACAAACACGGAATCGTGTTCTCTCTTCTGGCAAATCGCAGCAGCCTGTGTTGGCCTGATGATCTGGGTCATGGTGGGCTCCTGGTACCCTTTTCTCACCTCCCGCTTACCTTTGGCAGGCAGATCCATCATGCAGAATGGGGTGCCCCGGACCATCACTTCTTGCATGATGATGGCAAAGCTATACACGTCTCCTGCAAAAGAACGTAGCCTGCTGCCCCTCGGGGCTCTCAACAGTTCAGGGGCCATCCACAGCAACTCTGAAAAGAAAGCATTGTGTAATGAATACAGGGCGGATTAACTGACAGCATTTGCAATGCCCTCCAGGGCTCCAAGGGTGCTGTTTCATTGACTGCTTTATATTTTTATTAAGACAGACTGGCACGCTAGTGCCTCCGCGCTCCCCCGCCCACCTCCCACTGGAGTCTGAATTTATGAATCTAAGGAATTACTCTCAGAGAAAGCATACTACTTTCCCCACACCAGGACCATGCAGGCAGACACAGCGGAGGTGTGGGGAAGGGCAGAGAAGCTCGAAATAAAAAAAACTATCTGGTGCTGACTTTCTTGCTCTCTTGAGCCTGCAAGTAGCAGTTGGCAGGCTTCCAGGGAAAGGCGAGTGCACTGCCCGACTGGTTGCCATGGATCTGCTGTGTGCTGAGATCTATATGTGTCTGATAATTTGACTATGCTGGGGCTCGAGGAGTCACAAGTTGCTTTCTCCAGGTCTTATCTAAGAGGATTAGAGGAACCCCAAGTCTCCTCTGTTCCTTGCAGAGCAAAAGAGTGCAGCAATTCCTTCATCTCAGTTCTGTAAATATTTATTGAGGATTTACTATGTACCAGGCACTGTGCTAGGGACAGGGGCAGTGCCAGAGATGAATTAGACCTTGCCTTTGCCCTTGCAGAGTTCACAGACCAGTGGGCAAGACACACATGTGTACCCCTAACTGTAATACAACAGAGATAGTGATGAGGGCCACTATATAGTGTAAGGAAATGAATCTACTAAAAGCCAATATTGAGCACCCACTGTGTGCTCTGCTGCATTTCAGACCCGAAAAGGGAAAAAAAGATATTATCTCTGCTTTCAGAGAGTTATGGCAGAGACTCAGAAATTTGGGGCAAGGGCCCCTTAAGCAATATATAAAGAAATACCAGTTAATAATATAAATTGAGTAGTTAAAAGTTGGAGGGAATGCTTCATATTGAACCATATGAAATTCCATTTCTGTAGATCAAAAATGGTTCAATATTGGCAATTCCATGAGGTTCAAGCTAATAAAAAAACTGAGCTGATCAAATTAATCCAGGAAGGCTTCCCGGAAAAGTTAAAGGAGCTTGTTAAGAAGGTCAAGGATGCAGTTTCCTAGAGCCAACGACAGGGTAAGGGCTTTGCAGGGAGAAAGAACAGTATGTGCAAAAGAACAAGAGGTAGAAAGGAGCAAATTGCGGATGGGGGTGCTGGTAAGCAGATTAGCTTGGCTGAAGAGAAGGGCTCTGTTAAGGAATAATGAGAAATGAGAAATGGGGTTGATGAAGTGGGGGAGGGAGGGTGGCTGGAAGAATGAGGGCAGAAGGTGAGAGGCCCTGAGAGCCAAATGAAGGCATTTGGAGTGAATACAAAAGGCAGTAGGGGTGCTGGAGCTGGAGAGGGATTTGATGAAAGCTGTGTTCGGGAAGATTAATCTGGCAACCTGCACAAACTGGATTGAAGAAGGAGAGAGGCTGGAATCAGGGAGACCGGCTAGGAAGCTATTACAGTAAGAGCCAGAGGCGAGGTGAAAGGGGCCTAAATGGGGGCAGGGGCAACAGCAGCAGGATGGGGAACAGAGATACAGAGGTAGGCCACAATGGACAGGGAAGGGACAGGGCTGGGGATAGGCTCAATATGCTCTTCTGAGGGGAGAGAGGTGGAGTAAACAGCAGGTTGATGTCCAGATAGGGAGGCTGGAAAAGAGTGCCTCCTGAGGGTGAAGGTGGCATGGGGAAAGCGCTAGTTAACTTTTCATCTTGTCAAATTTGGGGTATTGGGAAGGGAGCCCAAAGGACAAGGTCCTATGAAGCAGGAAGGAGGATAAAAGGTCAGAGATGATTTTGGTTTGTTAGTGAAACCCAGGAAAGAGAAACTCACCCTGGAAATTCTTACTTTGAGCCAACTCTGATCAAAATGGTGCAACAGGGAATTCTAGCCTCACCCCCAATCACATACTCATCTCTCTTTGCCCTCCAGGTGTCCCCAGCATTTGTCTCCCAACTCGCCTGCCCCACCACCCCTGTGAGAGTCTCTGATACGCTCACTATAGTGGTTTTGCCCTTCTGTCTCCTCGCCTAGGAGAACTGATATTTGCAAATAAAGCCAAAAAGATTGAATAATACTTTAGTCAAAGGAATACATTTCTGACCATGGGATTTCAGGCATATGGTTTTGGGGGGAGGGAAAATGGTATGCAGCTGCTTCTTCCTGGCATCCTCTCTCCCTGCACATTTAAAAGCACAAGAAGGAAAAAAAAAGCACAAGAAGGGAAAAGAGGACATGACTCTCTGGTAAAAAGCTGGGTTATTAAATACAATCACTACCAAATAGTATTTTCAGAGAGCACTTACATGTATGTTGTTAATGGCTAAAATGAGGCTTTATCTGCACTATACTTATGTAATTGAGAGTGAGCAGTAATGAATACACTTAAACCTGCCCCCATTTCCCATTCCCACTCCAGAGCCAAGTAAGAGCCACTACCTACCATTAGACTTGAACTCTCAGGAAAAAAAAAAAAAAACTAGAAAAATCACTTTGGCTTGTTTTGTGTTTGCTGGAACTACTACTAACTCTTGAGTCCTGCTATGGTGATAAAATCAACCTTGGAGAGCCAGTGTGGTGTGGTACAGGAGAACGCAGGGTGGAAGTCAAGAGACCTGGGTTCACAATCTCAACTTGGTCACTAATCAGCTCACCTTTCTGAACCTCAGTTTCCCCAACCATAAAATGGAAATTGAGCCAGATGATCTCCAAGGGCCTTCCAATTATAAGATTCTATTAGCCCTGTCGTCTAAGGTAGGGAGCATCAAATTTCTTTATTTTATTTTATTTCATCCATTCATTGATTCAACAAACATTTACTCCACCAAGTATTGTGAAAGGCACCGAGGGAGGCAAACCTGTTTCTCACCTTCACAAAACTTACAGTTTGGGGAGGGAGAGAAAACAGCTAATTAAACATGTAATACCAACAAAATGTGGTATTACAACAAAGTTCAAAGCCTTAAAGGATCATAAAGAGGAGAATTTAGCCAAGCCTAAGGGGTCATGGCAAGTCTCTTGAATCAGTGGTATTTAAGTTGAGCCCTGTGGGAGGAGGAGAATTTAGCCAGACTCAGATGAGTGGGTAACAGATTAGGAAGGGAAGAGTGTCCCAAGCAATGGGCACAGCATGTGTGAAGTTCTGGAAGTAAGAGAGAGCCTGGTGCAAATACACAACTGGAAGGCAGTCAGCATTGCTGGAGCATAGAGACAGAGGAGGGAGTGGTTAAGCACAAGAGGTCCTCATGGCCCAGACCATGAAGGGCTTGTAAGCCATGTAAGAGAGTTAGAACTTTATCCTAAGAGCAATGGGAAGCCATTCAATGAACTTTGGCACAGTTGTAACATGATCAGATTTGCAGTTTAGGAAGCTCCCTCTGGCTGCAGTGTGCGAAGAATGGATTGAGCATCCAGATTGCCCTTGCAATTACGAGAATGGAATGAAACGTTAAGAGGGAGAAACAGGGAAAGAGACAGACACAGTCCACCAAAAATAAAATAAAATAAAATAAAAATAAAAAACACCCACTGCAGCTCTCCTTTCCTCACTCTAAAACCAGAGTTTCTTAAGTTTGAAAGTAGCCAACCTGTGAATTCAATGGAATTCTGGGAAGCTGGACATTGTGTTTTATCTTTTATAGATGAGTAATTTTGACAGGAAGCTAAGTACTTCCCACTCTACAGCGGTCGTCCCAACATCCTAGCGCTAACACCAGGCAACTACTCCAAGCTTTCAAATTGGGATTAGCCAAATAATAACCATACGACTAAGTCGTCAACAAGAACAGGCCCACAGAGAGAAATAGAGGAAGAGAGAGACAGAGACGGAGAGAGACAGAGAAACAGAGACACAGAGGAAGACAACAGCACATGTTTCTATTGTGATTACCAGGAGCTTCAAGTCCTTCAAAGCATGGATGGGCAGAGAAAGAGGAAATTGTTATTAAATGTTTTAATTTAGCTGGGTGTAGGAGCTAGTCTTCAGAAGATCTGAACTGAATTCCTGGAACTGCTTGCTGCTAAGTAGCTGCATGATTTGGGCAAATCTTGAGACTCAGGTGTCTCATCTGTTAAATGAGCAAGTTGGACCAGACGACTCCCTAAAATTTCATATTCCACTAGCTTTGTAAAGCTCAAAGATGATGCCACTGATGACTAGACTGTGTCTCTATCCGTGCATGTGTCTCTCTGTGTCCTCCACTCTTCATTTCTCCTATAAAGTCAGCAATTTTAAAACTTATAACACCAAAGATCATTTTAAGAATATGAGTATACGTTGTCATTTTGCACCTCTCCCTCTCTGTGACTCTTCTGGGTTGTCTGTTTCTCTGTGTTTTTGTGTCATTATTTCTCTTCTTCCCCCTTGCAATACCAGTTAAAATTTCTAATGTGCAAATTTCCTATATGTATTTAACCCTATTCATTTTCTCTCCTTCTTACTCTTTCTCTATCTTCCTCCCTCCCTTCCATCAATTCATTCCCTCATAGTTCTCAATCACCCACTCCCAAGCCCCATCTCAGATTTCTATTTCTTTGATCTGTTATGACCTCTACAGGCATTGTTTGGTGTTGCCACAGGTGCACTAAATAGAAGACAAAAACACAAAGTGGACATTACAGGCATGCCTACTGATTTACTAGAAGGCCATAGTTCGGTCTGAAGCCATCCCACACAACCCACAGAGCATTTACTTGCTGGCGACCCCCACTCCTTGCTTCTTTCTCTCTGACAGAGACAGTGAGGGTAGGCTCTAGTGACATCCCATTCCAGAATGGGCTTTGTGGGAGTCCAGCTACCAAATTACCTTCCATTCAATCTGACAAGTATTTATTGAGCACCTACTGTGTGCCTAGCGCTCAGCAAGTTCCTCCAGGGACACCTGGGGTCTCCACACAATATAACCTAATCCTGCCACAGCAGGAACTCAACATTATTGCACTGGCTTTGTTCAGAAGGCTTGGCTGCGCTGAGATTACAGCCTGCAGACTTCATTCAACTCCTTTGGCTTGGAAATGAGGCTGCTTTTCAACAAAAGTGCGGAGTTGAATCAGCCTGAGGCTTTAATTCAGGGCATGTTCTCATTTGAACTTTGGAGTTACCTTGTGTGCATCAGAAGGGTACAATACATTGCTTACCTTCCGCAGAAGGTTCCTCTTGGGAGAGTCTTAGCGTTTCCAAGATGTCATTAAAGCCATAATCTGTCACTTTGAGTACAAAACGCCCATCTACCACACAGTTCCGAGACTTCAGCCTCCCATGAGCAAACTCTCTGTGATGTAAGTACTTCATGCCCTGCAGATGATACAAACGGGATTTATTTAGCAACTTATTTAACTATTTTGTGCTTTTAGAGCCACTTTCTGAGACTGTTAATGGCATGAGCTATTATGATCTAGAATTCAGCCTTTTTCTCTTACACACAGGCAAAGCAAAACTTTGACAACAAGAATCGTTTCCAGGTCCCTTCTAGCGTTAAAATTTTACGTTTTGTTGAAGAATCATACCTTGTGGGCATAAAGAACTGTGTGTTATTGGAAGATTTATTGACATTTCAAACACAGGATAGATCTATACATATATAATTGCCAAGAATTTGAAGATTCTGATTTTCCCCCAAAAGGTCTAGTCAAACTCTCATCTACTACTGGCAGGAATGGAAATTGGTACAGCCTTTTGGGTGGGTAATTTGGAAATAGCTATCAAAATTGAAAGTATGTGTACCCTGTGACCTAGGGATTCTACTTCCCCAAAGAAATGCTTGCACATGTGCACATACACAAGAATGCTCCTTGCAGCTCTGCTTTATATTATATAATTGGATGTCTAATAAATATCAAGAAGGGACATCCAAATTGTGGTACATCCAACATATGGAATATTCTGCAACAATTAAAAATAATAAGATCAATTTGTATGTACTGATAGGGAACCATATCTAAGCCATAAAGTAAGTGAAAAGGAGTAAGTTGCAGAACTATGTGACAGTATGTATTTTAAACAACAAAATCTATAATGTATGTAAATACACAAAAAAATGAATTGCAAGGTTAATCACCAAATTGTCAACAGTGATTAATTTGGGGGGAAGATATGAAGGAGGATTGAGTAATTGTCAGTATTTTCCCAATATATTTATATCACCTGATTTCTAAATTTAATTGAATGCATTATTTTTATAATTAGAAATGTCTTATTTTTATAATTTATATAAAATATATACAATTTATTTTTTATATATTTTTAATTAAAAATAGACAATAAAAAAGAAAGCTGAAAGCAAGAAAGCTGATACTGACTGCTACAGTTTGCTTGGCAACCTTATATGACATTCAAATGTGATCTACTAAGACTTTACCACATGGGTTTAATCATTCACATATAAATACATCCATTTTCTACTGCAGTCATCTTGGGACTGTTTATGCTGAGTCCTTTTAAGTATCTGGCTCTATTTTGCTGCCTGACACCCCTTTGTATTTGTATGCTTTACATCTTGCACCCTAGGAAATTCTGTTGTCCCCAGTACTTCCAAGCAGAGTCTATAGTGGGGGAGATTTCTCCCTAGATGTCTAATGCTTGGGTTTCATTCATCACGGGTCTGAGAGGACTCATTTAGAGGACTCTCCCTTAACTCATGGGACTTTGCTTACAGAGTGAGTGGAAAGAGTATTAGAATAGGAATTAGGAGATTTAGATTCTATTATTAGCTCTTCCACTTAATAGCCAGCTGGTAAATGTTTATTGAGTATCTACTATGTGTGGTAGACACTATATAACAAAAACCTCATTTAGTTTCTCTGAGCCTCTGTAAAAGGAGGATAATCACACTTCTTTTATGGAAAATTGGAATGAGATAATGTCTATAAAGCTACCTTGAAAAGAGTTAGGCCACAATACAAGGGTCAAGACTGTGATTAATATACAGGAAGCTCAATGACTATTGGCTATCCAAATCAGCCCACTACAAGTGCACATAGACACAATTTTCATATCACTCTAGGGAGTTCATAGACTCCACTGAAGCCCATCCATGGACCCATCTGTGAACCCCGTTGGCTGTTAATAGTCCTTGCCTCTGAGAATGGAGGTGCTGCCTGATAGAACCGATGGTCTTTTGGCTTTCTGGTCATGCTGCGTTCCACATCTATACCTATGGTATGGACCTATGCAAAGACCCATCACCTAGTTCTAGACTGAACCACCTTTTAGAACGTGAAAGCCAGGAGATGGGGCTAAGCAGAACCAAAGAGCCTGGGAATGAGCACTTTCCCACATCTGGAAGGCAGAGAAATGGGATGGAAGAAAGGATTGCTTAAGGCAGAAGAGTGCTCAATAGCTATAGGGAGTAAACACAGATCTGGCCCTCAAACGGGGGAGCAGGTGAGGAGCAAGCAAATTCTTTCTGTATCAGGACCTTATAACAGATATGGACAAAGGGGCTATGAGAAGAAGTGAGGGCAGACACAGGGAAGGAAGGTGGAGCATCACAATGACCCAAGGAAAGTGAAACATCCCAAAATATTGAAGTTCTAAACTACAGGGAAAATCTTGGATTTTCAGTCTTTCCATTAACCTTGATGAGATCCAGCAGGAGTGATGATTTAAACATCCAATCTAGTTTCACATCCCGGTTTGTCAGTATGTCTTCCAGGCTCCTTCGGGAACAGAATTCTGTCACAATGGCAAACATCCCCGAAACATAGAAGAAGCCCACTAAAGGGTTAATATTCTCATGACGTAGGTCCTTCATCTGGAAACAGAGGGAGAGAAGAGAGTCACAGCTGTTCTGTCTCAATTGGAGCTGGGGCCTTCTTCCTGATTCTTTAGGGACACTGTGGAGTGGAGCTCAGTGACCCAGGAATACTAAAGAGGTTAGTACAGTAAGAGGTGGAATAGATTGTCTTTCCGTGAATATTCATCTATGCAGCATCTATTAAAATAAATAGCTTACATAAACATCAGGCCAAAGCTTACAAAATTTGTTTCAGAAGAAACACTTCGAATTTTGACTACATTTTACCTTTGTATCCATTCATTTTTTTCCACTAATGTGAGAAGCATTTAGTGTGTATCAACAATGTCCAAGGCATTGGACTGCATGCTAGTGATATAGAGATAAACAAAATGAAATCAATATCCTGAAAGAGCTCACATATAAAGAATGGTGATAGACAAACAAACTGACAGCTGTATTTCCCTGTGAAATGGTTTCTTATGGGAGAACGCAATGCTGGTAGAGTTCAGATGGTAAGTATCTAATTCAGCCTGGGAGATCTGGCTTCCCTGAGGAGGTAATGTCTAGACCATCATGAAGCGCAAGTAAGAGCTGACTATGAGAAGGTCACATGATGGGAGGGGTTGAGAGCGAGAGCATGTTATGCTGAGGAAATTGCAACAGGTTTAGGGTGGCCAGAACACAGTGCAAAGGAAAGAATATGAGACAAGGCAGGAGAGATAGGCTTCCCTGGTGACACAGTGGTTAAGAATCCACCTGCCAATGCAGGAGACAAGGGTTCGAGCCCTGGTCCGGGAAGATTCCACATGCCACGGAGCAACTAAGCCCGTGAGCCACAACTACTAAGCCTGCGCTCTAGAGTCCATGTGTCACAACTATTGAGCCCACATGCCACAACTACTGAAACCCGTGCACCTAGAGCCCGTGCTCTGCAACAAGAGAAGCCACCGCAATGAGAAGTCTGCACACCACAACAAAGAGTAGCCCCCGCTCAACACAACTAAAGAAAGCCCGTGTGCAGCAACAAAGACCCAATGAAGCCATAAATAAATAAATAAATAAATAAATAAATAAATAAATTTATAAAAAGCTGGAGAGTTAGACAGGAGACACATCCTGTGCAGCTTTGAGAACCGTGCTATAGAATTAGAAATTAATATTACGGTCACTCAATAATTGTTATCTATTATTATTACTTTTTAATGGGGGATGAGAGAGAAAAGGGCTCCATTATTGCTTCTAGATTTCTACTTGGATTCCTGGGTACATGGCAGTGATATACATCAATATAAGAAATTCAGGGATGTTTTAGTAGTGGATATATTGGTGCCCCACCTATATCCCCTTTACAGTGCATCCTGTAGCTGCTGTAAATGTTGGCTGGTAACTCACAGTTGCTCCATTCTCTGGAAGATTGTCCTAGAGGCTAAGCCAAAGGGGAGCTATCTTACTTGAAAGGTTGGGGCCCACCCACAGACCTCAGCTAATGATTGACTGACTGGGAAAGGTACAAAAGTTCAACTCCCTCACCTCAAAGTGGAACGCATGGTACAACTTGTGCTCCAGTATTTCTCCCATAAAATCATACTGAAGCTAGTCTCAAGCTGAGATCACATACTTGCCGAGCTTTTACTTCTGCCTTATCCTTCATCCTCACTCCTCTTCTCTTGAGAGCATTCTCTCAATGAGTAATTTGAACAAGAATCTCCATCTCAGGCTCAGCTTTTAGAGAATCTGACCTAAGACAGTGGGAAAGCAAATTTTGGGTGATGGGGACAGCTGATTAATTCAGTTTGAGACACATTAAGAATGAGGTGCCTGTGGAACACCAAGGTGGAACTATTCCAAGGAGATAGTGTGTTCTAGATAAATAGACTTGGGAATTGTGAACATGTAAATGGTAGATGAAATCAGTGGGAGTGAGTGAGATAACCCAAGGGAAGCATATAAAATAAAAAGAAAAGGAGGGGGTGAATATCAACATTTAAAAGATGGGAAAAGGAAGAACTTCCTGCATAAAGACTTAGAAATGAGGCTAGAGAAGTGGAGAAAGGCTTATTTAGAACAACATTATGAACACCACAGGAAGAGTTTCAGGGAAGTGAGGTAAATGCCAGAAGGAATTTCAGGAAAATGTGATAAATACTAGAGAGGTGAGGTAAGATGAAGACAACTACACCTAGACACATCATAATTAAACTCCTAAAATCTAAAGATAAACTTATGCAGGCAGTCAGAGAATATACAAAAACCTCTTCATGATTAAAAAAAATTCACAGAAAATCAGAAGTCAAAGGGACATGTATGAAAAAACCTTCAGGTAACATCAAACCCAAGAGTAAAACATTAAATTCTTTTCCTCTAGAGTCAAGAGCAAGACAAGGATGTCTTCCTTCACCATTTCTACTCAATATTGTATAATAGCATCAAAACACTGATGAGAAAAGCTAAAGAAAACTTAAATAAATGAAGATCTATACCACATTAATGGACTGAAAGTTTCAGTATTGTTAAGATGTCCATTTTCCCTAAATTGATTTATAAATTCATATAACCCCCTATGAAAAATTCCAGAAGGTTTTATTGAAGTAATGGACAAGTTTATTCAAGAACTTATTGAAAATTAAAATGAACTACCTTATCCAAAACAATCTTGAAAAAGAACAATTTGCAGGAGCTTACACCACTTAACTATAGGAGTTACTATGGAGCTGTGATAATCAAGATAGCGTGATGTTGGCAGAAGGGTACACTAATGAGTTAGTGAAATAGAGTACAGAGTCTAAAAATATACCCACACATATATAGTCAGTTAATTTTTCACCAAGTTGAAAAGTTAATTAAGTGGAGAAAGGAAAGCCTTTTTAAAATAATTGTTACTGGAACACTGGATATCGCTATGGAAAAAAAAAATTAACCATGACCACTATCTCAGTCCATACACAAAAACTAATTCAAAATGGATCATAATCCTAAATCTAAAATCTTGGAACTGGCAAAGATTTTCAAGCCACAAAATAAAATCATAAATTGGATTTCCTCAAAATTAAAAATTTTGCTCACCGAAACCATTAAACAAACAATCCACAGACTGAGAAAAAATATTGTAAAACATATATCTGACCAAAGGAAGGTTATATAAAGAACGTCTACATTTCAACAATTAAAAGGCAAAACTCTCATTTTTTTTTTAAATGGGTAAAAACATGAACAGACAATTCACAAAAGAAGATATACAAATGAATTATATACACATGAAAAGATGCTCAATAACATTAGTCATCAAGAAAATGCAAATTAAAACCACAATAAGATAACATTTTATACACCATAGAAAGGCAAATATCAAAAAGACAAATGTTGGGCTTCCCTGGTGGCGCAGTGGTTGAGAGTCCGCCTGCCGATGCAGGGGACACGGGTTCGTGCCCCGGTCTGGGAAGATCCCACATGCCGCAGAGCGGCTAGGCCCGTGAGCCATGGCTGCTGAGCCTGCGCATCCGGAGCCTGTGCTCTGCAAGGGGAGAGGCCACAACAGTGAGAGGCCCGCCTACCGCAAAAAAAAAAAAAAAAAAAAAAAAAAAAAAAAAAAAAGACAAATGTTGCTGAGAATTTAAAGCAACTGGAACTTTTGTACATTTCTGACAGGAGTGTAAAGTATTGTAACCAATTTGGAGACCTGTTTGGATGTTTCATATAAAGTTATACGTACATCTACTCTATGACTCAGTTTGTCTATTCTTAAGAATTTACCAAAGAGAAGTGAAAATATATGTTCACAAAAATATCAATACTTGGACAAAAATGTTTATACTTGCCTATGAAGAAATACCCAACATACTAATCATCAGAGAAATGCAAATCAAAATTACAATATGATATCATCTCCCACCCATTAGGGTGGTTACTATAAATTTAAAAAAATAACCAGATAATAACAAGAGTTGGCAAGGATGTGGAGAAATTAGAACTCTTGTGTACTGTTGGTAGGATTGTAAAATGATGCAACTGCTATGGAAAACAGTATGGAGGTTCCTCAAAAAATTAAAAATAGAACTATAATATGATCCAGAAATTCCACTCCTGGGTATATATCCAAAGAATTGAAAGCAGGATCTCAGAGAGATATTTGCACACCCATATTCATAGTAACCCAAATGTCCATCAAGAAATGAATGAATAACATAAAATGGAATACTGTTCAGCCTTTAAAAGGAAAGAAATCTATTCACACTTTACCACATGGATGAACCTTGAAGACATTATGCTAAGTGAAATATGCCAGTCACAAAAAGACAAATACTATATTATTCCATTTATATAAGGTGTCTAAAGTAGTCATATTCATGGAAACAGAAAGTAGAATGGTGGTTAACCCAGAATAGGGGGAGGGGAAAAAAGTGAGCTGCTATTTAATGGGTACAGAGTTTTATATTTGCAAATTGAAAAAGTTCTGGCGATGTGTTTAACAACAATGCAAGTATATTTAACACTGATGAATTGTACATTTAAAAATAAAGATGGTAAATTTAATGTGTTTTTTCATAATTAAACAAATATTTAGAGTTGTCTTATTCATAACGCCAAAAAGCTGGAACCCAGCCAAATGTTCATCAACAGGAAAATTATAAACAAATTGTGATATATTCATAAAATGAAATACTACTCAGAAATTTTAAAAAATGAACGGCTACTGATACCTGCAAAAACGTGGATTTAATCTTAAAAATACTATGTTGAGAGAAGAAAGTCAGGCACAAAAGAGTATAGTCTATCATTCCACTTATACGAAATCCAAGAACAGAAAAAATATTAATTCATGATGATAGATATCAGAACAATGATTGCCTCTGGGATATAAGAAATGACTGAGAAGGGAAACAAGATAACTTTCTTGGGTGATAGACATATTCTGTATCTTGTTTTGGGGAGTGGTTACACAGATATATGCAATATATGCAATTATCAAAATTCACTGAACAGATAATTCATTCATCAAATTATACGCAAATAAAAAATGTCTTTTCGAAACACAATGAGACATTATACTAAGTGAAATAAACCAGTGACCAAAAGAGGTATCTAAAGTAGTCAAATTCATAGAAACAGAAAATAGAATGGTGGTTATCAGGCATTGAGGGTGAGTGGGGAAAAGGAGAGTTTTGTTTAATGGGTACAGAGTTTCAGCTTTGCAAGAGAAAAGCTGTGACAATCTATTGCCAAAAAATGTGAATATACTCAACACTGAGAGATGGTAATTTCTGTCATTTTATCATAATTTAAAATTAAAAAAAACACAGTGAGATACCCATAGAAACCCACTGGAATACTAAAACGAAAAAGACTGACAAGACTACATCATTGGTGATGATGTAAAGGGAGCTCTCATGACTTGCGTGTAGGAAATTAAACTAGGAAAGGTTTGATAGTGTCTTATAAAGTTAAACATATACTATATTTTAATATAGAAATTCTACTCTTAGGTATTTGCCCAAGAGAAATTAAAATATGTGTCCATAAAAAGACATAAAAAGTATATTTGTGGGCTTCCCTGGTGGCGCAGTGGTTGAGAGTCCGCCTGCCGATGCAGGGGATGCGGGTTCGTGCCCCGGTCCGGGAAGATCCCACATGCTGCGGAGCAGCTGGGCCTGTGAGCCATGGCCGCTGGGCCTGCGCGTCCAGAGCCTGTGCTCCGCAACAGGAGAGGCCACAACAGTGAGAGGCCCGCGTACCGCAAAAAAAAAAAAAAAAAAAAGCATATTTGTATCAGTTTTATTCACAATAGCCAAAATTGGAACCAGCCTAAATGCCCATCAGCAGGAAAATAGATAATTACATTGTGTTATATTCATGCAATTGACTATTACTCAGCAATGAAAAGAACAAGCTATTTATACACATGATAACACGAATGAATCAGTCAGTATGCTGTATGATTCCACTTATATGAGGTTATAGGATAAGCAAAATTAATGCAAGATAGACCAAAAACCCAGAACAGTGGTCTTCTTTGGTTGGGGGGGACGCAATAATTTACTAATGAACACAAGGGAACTTTCTTGAGAGAAAGAAATGTTTTATATCAGGGGTCAGCAATCCTCTTCTGTACATATAGTAAATATTTTAGGCTTTGCTGATCATGTATAGTTTCTGTTGCATAATCTTTGTTTTCTTTTTTTACAACCCTTAAAAAATGTAAAAAACATTCTTAGCTCCCAGGATGTAAAAAACAGGCCAGGATGTAAAAACTTTGCCAATCCCTATTCTATATCATAATAGAAGTCTAGATTATATGGGCATATCTCTTCATCAAAATTATATATCTATGATATGAGCATTTCAATGCGTGTAATTGTACCTCAGAAATACAGAACTGCAAAATAACAACAACAATAATAACCAAGTTAGAGATGTGAGAAGTGGGTGGAGGTAGAGATGAAATAATAATGGTAGAATGTTGATAATTGTTGAAGTTGGGTGACGGACATATGGAGTTTGTTTATATCATTCTGTTTATTTTGTATGTGTTTGTTATTTTCTATAATAAAAGTTTTTTAAAAGAAAAGAAAAACTTTCAGATGTAGCTGAAGCAGTACTTAAAGGGAGTTTTCTAGCTTTAAGTGACTGTACTGGAAACTAAGAAAGGTTAAAATCAACTATAAAAACTTCCAGCTCAAAAAAATAGAAAAAGAACAACAAATTAAAAGCAAAGAAACTAGAATGAAAGAAATAACCAGAATACAAATCAATGAAATAGAAAGCAGACATACAACAGAGAAAAATCAACAAAGCCAAAAGTTGATTTCTGGAAAGGATTAATAAAATTGATAATCTTCCAGCAAAACTGATCAAGAAAGAGAAAACACAAATTATCAATATCAGAAATGAAAATGGGAGCATCACTACAGATCCTAAGGCTACTTAAAAGATTGCATGAGCATATTATGTACAACTTTATGCCAGTAAGTTCGACAACATATATGGAATGGACAACTTCCTTTTAAGCCATAACTTATTGAAACAGGTATAAGAAGAAATAGAAAGTTTGAATAGTCCAATTCAAGAAATTAAATTGAATAGTACAATTCAAGAAATTGAATCTGTAATTTAAAATCTCCACACAAAGAGAAGAACAATAGGAATCTAATTAAAGAGATTCAAGCAGAGAACTGACAAGATCAGGTTTGATTTGGATTCAGATTGCAATGTGGAGAAAAGATTTGACAATGATAAAAGTGGATATGTGTAAAGACAATTGCCAGTGGTTGCCAGGGTTTAGGGGGAGGAAGGTGTGAATAGGCAGAGCATAGAGGATTTTTAGGGCATTGAAACTATTCTGTATGTTACTATAATGGTAGATACATCATTATGCATTTGTCAAAATGCATAGGATGTACTACCCTCTGAACCCTAATGTAAGCTATGGACTTTGGGTGATAATGATGTGTCAGTGTGTGCTCATGGCTGATAACAAATGTACCACTCTGGTTCAGGATGTTGTTAGTGGGGGAGGCTCAATTTTTCTGTGAACCTAAAACTGCTCTAAAAACTAAACTGTCTCTTTAAAAAAAAAAAAACAGACAATTGCAGTAGCTCTAGTGGGTGATGATGGTGGCTTGGACCAGGATGGTAACAGTAAAAATAGAGGAAGAGAACATTGGACTTTTAAGGAAAATGGAGAAGCTCTGAAATACAGGTTGTAGAAAGTGAATTAACTAATGAAGTATTATAATGGTCTTAAAGGATAATTTTAAGGGACATTTTAAGATGGAAACAATATACCTTGTTGCATGACCTTCTGCCATAATACTCAGCTGTTCAGATGCAGGCACAAAGAAAGTTAAGAGTTAGGGTCATCCTGAATATGAGTTTTGTAAGTGTGTCCAAAAAGACAGAAATAAGAATGTGTTCAAATGGTCAACTATGAAATCTAAGGTGGGCATGAAAGAAGATAAAAGAAGGGCTTGTGGGATGGGAGAAAGTAGAGGTCAGTAGACAGGAAGACCCAATGTAAAATATAGGCACAGTTGAAAGAAGAGAAGGCTATAGTCAGAGAGTGTGATGTTTGAATCTATGATTTTGGAAGTGAAGCACTTTCAGTAGCAATTATAGATAATGACAAACCCCAAGGTATAATGATAGTAGTGGATGGCCAAAGTGAAATAGAAGAGAAGATGATTAGAGATTATATGGCAAGGAACTAAATAGCCAAGGTATTAGAAGGTACAAGGAGTATGCCACTCAGTTCCAGATGATGGGAAAGAACATGAGACTGGGAGATAGATACAGCCTGATTTTCCTGAATACATCTTTGCAGAAGTTGGGACCCTAAAAGATGTTGGAAGTCATGAGTCCTTTGGCCTTCTGACTCCAGCTGTTTCCCTTTAAGGAATATCTATCTGACTCTACATGACTCCCTTCTATAGCTGGCTCACCAAGATGTGTTTTCCAGTCTGGGCCCTGATACTCAGTCCCAAAATTTTAAAATCATGAAGGCACATAGTAGGCAAAGCAGTGCTAGACTCACAGTGATAGCATCGTCAGATCCACTTCCTGCTTCATAAAAGTACTAGAAAGGAATTGGGGCCTTTCACATGGTAAATTCTGGAAAATTGGCCTTCACCCTAGAATTGAGTTGCTATCTGCACCTGACATAGTAACACAAGTTAGTAAGGGGACACAAAAAGATATCATGAGGATAATGGGAGCCAGTTTTCTAACTGTTGGGAAAAGGAGTTACAAATACAGAAAGGGAAAGGATAGAATGAACTCTGTGGCATTCAATTACAATTGGAGGTATTAGATGGATGATAAATAGATAGATAGATATAAATGATAGATAATTGAATAAAATTAAAACCACTGGTATAAATGTATGAATAAATAAATAAACGGTAGAGAAGGTAAGGCTCTTTCTTACAATACAGAGCCAACAAATAAACATAGAAAGAATGCTAGAGTTAGAGAATCATCAATGGATGCTAAAATTAGTAGGTAAAAATTTGATAAAAAAACAGGATATTTATACAGACTCAAAGTATCTCTGTACAAATTATGTATTAATTACAATGAGGAAAAAATAACAGTAGCTCTACAGTGGCAAAATCTGGTAGACACCACCTAAACCAAGCAATAAGAGTTAATATCACTAATAATGGGACAATCAACATTATGCGCTTCCTAATACAAAGCACTGAAAAGAACACTGCATCACTTCTGTAGCATTCTGGCTGAAGATGCATAACCTAAATCTAACCATGAAGAACATGGAAAAAACCCAAATTGAGGGACCATCTACAAAATAACTCAGCTGAATTCTTCAAAAAATATCAAAATAAAGAAAAACAACAACAACAACAACAAAAAGCTGAGACTCTGTTTCAGATTAAAGGCAACTAAAAAGACATGACAACCAACTACAATGTGTAAACGTGGATTGGAAACTGGCCCAGGGAAAAATTAGCTATAATGTATTATGACTAATGATAAAATTAAAATATGAGCAGTAGTTTAGATAATATTACTGTATCAATGCTAAATTCTCTGATTTTGATGATTATACCATAGTTATATACAAGAATGTCTTTGTTTTTAGGAAATAAACACTGAAGTATTTAGAGGGAAAATGGCATGATTTCTACACCTTACTCTCAAATGGTTGAGAAAAAAAGAATATATAGTCATCTCTCAGTATCCACTGGGGATTTATTCCAATCCCCTGAGGATACCAAAATCCATGGACGTTGAAGTCCCTTATATAAAATGATACAGCAGTACTTTGAATTCTCCCTTGAAGTGGTTGTAGTAACTTCCTGATTCCCTTATATATTTAATGATTTAAACAAAACCTTTGACATGTATTCATTTGGTATTTGTGCGAGAATCATGATTTTATCCTTTAAAAAAATACTATTTAACACATAATATTGGTTGTTATCAAACAATGTAATAAATACTTGTCAACTTAAAAAATAAAATAAAATAAAATAGTACAGTGGGCCCTCCATATCCGTGGGTTCTGCAGCTGCAGATTTAACCAATCTGAAGTTGGTTAAATCAAGGGGTGCAGAACACATGGATTCTGAAGGCCGTCTGTACATAAATTTATAAATAGAGAATGAAAAGCACTAGGAAAAATGTAAACAATTGCTTAATCTGGGTAGGATATACAGTAGTTCCTTGAATTATTCTTGCAGCTTTGCTGCAAGTTTGAAATTATGTCAGAATTTTAAATTACCCAAAAAAGGTATCATGGACACACTCTACCTTGGGTCTTCTCATTTCCATACTTCTAGTTTATCAGCTCCCCCAGGTTTGGCATTGTTTGGCTCCATACTTTGGATCTAGCTCTCTGTTTAGCATCCCAGATAATCAAACCAGTGTGGAACTGCTTATTCTAGCTCTGACCTTAGTCCCCCCTTCTGGATTCATCTCTCATTATTTTTCCTTCAGCTCCAGGCATCAAAACCACATATAAGGGAAATACCAAATCATAACATCTCATTCTGATCCATGGGGCACATTGGGTCCCTCATGGGCTGCACCTCTTCCATTTCCCCATTTCCCTTGTTTTCTCACTTGTACAGCAGTCTGGATGTAGCAGGTGTCTCATTCAATCCTATTGGATTGATTTGAACTTGCCTGATTCATAAATGTGAAGAAATATATCATTATCTTCTAGAAATCCCACTTTCATGAGTCTGAAGGAACCAGAGACAGTCTCCATAAATCTTTTATGAACTCAAAGTTCAAGGAGGAGTCAATTTTAAATGGTTTGAGAGGAAGCATCATCATCTCTGCCTTATGTACAGACTACTTCCTTAAACAAACTATCCAAGGACTTTTTTTTTTTTTTTTGCGGTAGGTGGGCCTCTCACTGTTGTGGCCTCTCCCGTTGAGGAGCACAGGCTCCGGATATGCAGGCTCAGCGGCCATGGCTCACGGGCCCAGTTGCTCCGTGGCATGTGGGATCTTCCCGGACCGGGGCACGAACCCGTGTCCCCTGCATCGGCAGGCAGACTCTCAACCACTGTGCCACCAGGGAAGCCCCCAAGGACTTTTTTAATATAATTGGTGGGATTGGGAAATCACCTTTTTTCTTATGTAAATAAAAATTACCAGATGACTTTTCCAGGCCTGGCAAACGGAGATTTTGAATGATTATGGGATATGTACTTAATAATCATCAGATACCTACCATTTTACAAAGAAGCTATATGTCAGGAAATGTGCGAGATGCTTTACATGTATTATCTCAACCCTGGGAAGCAGACATTAATATACTCCTTTTACAAATAAGGAAAGTAAAGCTCAGGGAGTTTAGGTGACTTTCCCAAGTTAATATATCTCTTAAGTGGTAAAGCTGAGAAGTGAATCCTTCATGTCTTTCTGACTCCAGAGCCCATACTTTTGCCATTGCATCATATGGTCGTAACGAGTCAGTAGCTACCCTATAGTTTCCCTGCACTGATCTCTTAAAGGATCTTCCTAACAGCTGATATTAGTTACTCTGGAGAAAGGATTGGTGGTTTCAGTGGGAATATATATGAGAGGGTTTCTCATACCATTTCAAACATATCACTTGCACTTGATTTGATGGATTTAATGTCTCCAAAATCTCCAGAAGGGAACTTTTTCAGCCACACCCAATCACCCTAGAAAGAAAAGATAAAGACTGTTGGTGAGCCTTAGTTGCCAGCAGCTTTAGAGCAATGTCCCTTCCACATGAAGAGTTTATAGTTAGACCATCAACCTAAACAAGCGTTGTTCCTCCTCTCTCACCCTCCACCCCATGGACATTCTGTAATTCGGAGAGAAAAAGGAGGTCACACAGAGAAGTTAAAGTTTAAAATTCCAATTAACTAAAGCAGGGAAACAATTGCAGGGATGCAGATGCCATAAAAGGAATGATACTGCTCTCTGCAACGACTTCCTTAACTAACTGCAGAAAGTGCCGGGTCATTTCACTCATTCATAGCTAAGTGATGTAGCACCAGGTTTCCTGCGATTAATGGTGATGGTTGATGGTTGCAATTCTCACTGCCTTGAGGCGTCTATGTCGAGAGATGTAGGGCAGGAGATGTAGTACAGCAAATGTTTCCTGCATTTACCTTCATCCATTTTTCTCTTGTGGGACAGGCCATTTTGGGGGCCTGTTATGCTTTAATCATAAACTGATTGGCTTAAACATCGATTAAACATTTTTTATTTGGATGTACAAATGTACCACCATAGTAATAGGGTAATCTAGACTCTTTCAGAAGTCTATTTCTGACGTTTTAAGCACAAAACAGCTATTTCTAAGGCTGCTGTCAAGTCAAAAACAACAATTATTTTACTGTCTTCACTTTAACACCAGTGCCTGATAGATAATTTTCTTCTACGTGCATAGCCTCAAGAATTCATCAGTCACCGAGCCCTATTTAGTTTCTGTCCAGCCCAAATCTGAAAAAAGCAATACATAGATTCCTTTTTCTCTGTAATAATAATAATAATGCCTTACATTTGCACAGCGCTCTCTCCTCTTCAAAGTGCTTTCACGTCTATTACCTATAGCCTGGAGATTCCATTTCAGGCTGCACCAATTTGTCATCAAGTAGAGATAATAAAGCAGAGAGCTCTGTACAGTCAAATTCCGAGAATAAGAGAGTGTAGCCACTCTCTTATTATGGAATATATCCAGCTGTGGCACTACATCTGGAGACCAGCCGGAGGCAAAGGCTAATAATGGGAGCTGCAGGCATCTGAGTTACTTGCCGTACTGTGTGTTAGAGGGTATCTTCTGGCCAAGGAGCTCAAAACCCTTTAACTAGGAAATAGCTTCTAGAGACCTTCAGCAGCTGAACAAAACTGTGCCAGCCAGGCTCACGCCCACAAAATTCAGAAAGGTGGTCCAGGACCAGTGCCTGCCTGTAGCACAGTGGTCAAAGTCCCAAAGGCAGCTTTCCTGGTCTCTTGCCCAGCAATTCCCTGAGTGTGGCCCTAGACCAGTTACATCATAGTCACTTAGGAACTGGTTAGAAAGGCCCATTGTAAGGCCCCACAAAATCTAAAGGATTTTGCCCTTTAGAGGGATCAAAGGCTGAGGTTTAAGCTGAAAGAATAAACTCTAACTGGAATTTACAAAGTCAGCCCATGTGTGGGTTATACACTGATGTGTATATAGTAAAGCCTTCCCAGCACCTTTGCAATAATATTACTTGGACCATGGTCACTGCTAGCCTCTATGGCACCTTTGTGCTAATTAGCAAAGGGTGCTTTCCCTCAAGTAAAAAAAAATAATGTGAGAATATTATTTTGCAGCCTGTGGCAGCCCTGTGATGTTGGGCAGCAGTCCCAGCTGTATATATCTGTGCATGTACCACACTCTCGTTGACTCACACATACTCCAGACACCAGGGAAAACACTCCACTAGCAGCTTCAGTATTCTGCGTACCACCAAGCCCTGCCTGCCAGGTAAGGCCTCTTTGTCAGGTCCGCCCCCTCATTCCAGAACTAGGCTGAGAGGCCAGAATCTCTTTGCTCACTCCTGCACCACTCTCATATAAGTTACTATAGGTCTACAATGTGAAGAGTACCCTCTTAGAAGTGGTTCCCTTGTGCAGTGTACAGCCTGAATATCAGTACTGGCAGCCCTGACGCTGCCTATAGCCAGTGCCTAATACCTTCTTCCTGGAGTCTGCCCTATTGCAGATATGGGTCCGCTTTCTCTCTTGCTTATTAACTTTTACAAGTAGTTAAGCAGAGCTTTTTTTCCTCCCAAATCACCAAATTTGAGGACATCATATTTAAAGGAATTGAAGCCTGAAGAGATTAAGTGACTTGCCCAAGGTCAGAAGGTTAGGTAGTAACAGAGCCAAGGTCTTCCATCTCCCACTTTGTTGCTCTTTCCTCCCATGGGCTTTCTTTGGTTTGGGGGATTTGTGTGTGTTTGTTTAAAGATTTAAACAATGCTCATGAACTTTATAAGCAAATGTTTATTAAGTCTGTGTGTATCCTACTTTATGAGTAATGAGGAAAAGGGAGGATATGGGCCGGTTTTATCTTTAGTGCACATGCACTATTTGTTTTGTTTTTTCTTTTAAGAGAAAGAATGATAAAATGCTTCACTCATCATTCACTTTTTAATTAAGAGGAAGAAACATCAAACTCTATCCACTAAAGTTTTTAGAAGTAATTTAAAATCCATCAGTTTTGCACTAAGGCCATGTTGTATTAACTAAGAGTCAAGAGAATTAAGATCTAGACCTGGCTTTGCCTCAAATTCAGGGGTGGTCTTAGGGTAGCTACCTCATTGGCCTGAGCCTCAGTTTCCTCACTGATAGAGCTGGATGACTTAGATGATTTCTAAGGTCCTTTTCAGCTTTGATGATCCAATTCTGAGATGAGAGAGAAAAGATGGTTGGTGCAAAGGAGAGGAGCGGAGAGAGAGCTATACGGGATATAGAAGGTGGGAAGATAGTAAAAAAAAAAAAAGGCTCTGGAAAAGAGAGATGAATGGGGAGGGTGTGCGGGGGAGAGACAGAAATGAGACAAAGAGAAAAACACAGGGAGAGGTTGAGGGACAGAAGGAGTCAGAGAATAAAGAGGGAGGATCAGTTCAGTGGGTTCTCTCTGAGTGTGTCAGGCTTGCACTACTGCCCACCTCACCCCCTCTCCCCTAGACTGTGGCTATTAGAACAGATCCTGACACGTCCCCATTGCATCGGCCAGTCATTGCTCTTTCTCCCCAGCAGTCTGCTCAGCTGGCTTTCCTTTTACACCTCACAGAGTATCTCTGAGATAAGGGCTGATTTTCCTGTACAGTTCTGAAGGCTATGCATCTGTGTGTCCCATCAAAGTGTGAATCTGTGTCAATGTATTACAATGTTATGGCATGTCCTAAAGAAGCCTGTCCTCTGTTATTAGGTATCTGCTACTCCAGGCACGTTGTCTGGAACTTCCACACCTTCCAGTAAAAATTCTTATGAAAATTCGGTTTATGCTAAACAGAAACTAGATAATGAATCTTTAAAACACTCCTAATAGAGGGCTGTTTCAGAAGGCACACTGGACCTCTTTGTTTGGTCTGTTGATTCGATTGACTACTCCTCTCTCCCGGAGTCCTCTTTAGCTCTAGCTGGGCAGTTTTCTAGCTTCGACTGTCTTCCTTTGCACCCTGCCATCAGCCTAATCTTGACCTCATGGTGTAGTATTATTCTCACTAACACCTTCCGTTTGTGCAGATAAAGTTCTCCTTTGGCCTACACAATTCAGAAACACCCATGATCTGACTGACCAACAGCAGTCATTATGGGAACTAACTCAACTGTGCTTCCTTCCAAAATGAGGAAATATCTGACAGATTCTTAAAATCCAATTACATACAGATGTTTATTTTCTCCCTTCTTAATTCTACACTATCACCTTCCAGCTCCACCAAATAAAACATACCACAATTAAACACATAAATTCTTCCGCAGGATCAGAGAATCATAGCATATCCGAGCCAGAAGAGGCCTTACTCTTAGTTCAGCAATTCTCAACCCTGGCTGCACATATAGGGGAACTTTTAAAAGAAATACCAATGCCTGGGCCCACCCCATACCAAATGAATCAGAGTTACTATGCCTGGGCATAGGTATTTTTTTTAAGTTTCCCACAGAGATTCTAGTGAATAGCCAAGATTAAGAATTTAGTTCAACCCCTCAGTTTACAGATGAAAAACCAAGAGACTGCCATAGGTATTGAGATTTACTTCAGAATCTTAGAGATGTCAATATATTTGTAAAGCCATCAGCCCCATTCCATTTGACATTCAAAAGATTATCTTGAGATTATCTTGCCTTTGGTCTTTGAGAGAGTAGAACTGTCAATTCCCCAATACCTCAAGTTTACATTCGAATCAAATCTCCTCTTTGATTAAATTAAGTTCAAGGCAAGATCCAGAGGTTTCCTGCTCCAAATTTAAGTCAACACACTTCAGGTACACTGAGAAAATATATGCCATGCTGACCTTGGCGTTTTTATGTAGCTATAAATTATTTATCCAATGAAGGAGAGCATTCACTTGGAAAATCCAATGGTGGACAACCTAAAAACTCATTCTGGCCTGTTTTGGACTTTCTTTGTAGTTACTATTGAAGTTGAGAGTGTTTGCTGCTTTTGGGAGTATCTTCAAACAAAACAAGGAAACCATACTGGGAAGGCCTTACTTAGGAGGGACAGAAAGGCAGTCTAGTTTCCCTTTTACCCCCGGCTTAACTCTTTCCTGCTGAGAAGAAACAGTTAGTCTCTCTAACTGATGCAAGATTTGTTCTGGTTGCCAAATTCCAGTATCTTAGAACAAGGGGTTGGGGGTGGTCTCTTAAAGCTTGAAAGACAGAAATTTAAGTGAAATAAAAAGGATTTCTATTTTAGACATCAGAAGGTAACCTTTTACTGCAAGAGGAAGTACAGGCTGAGAAAAGGAAAGAAATGAATAATTTTTTTAAGATTTCAGTAATATCAGAGAATAACAGGTAAAGGAAGAACAAGCAGTATTTGAAGGGAAGAGCTTGCCCCAAGCCTTACTCTATATAAGCATGTCGCTAGACATCCCATCACAAACATTTCACTCAGGAAGTCATTTCTTCTATTATTATATCTATGTCTTCTGGAATGAGTGACATGGTTAGGTGTTTGGGCCTCACGAACTTTTCTCCGCATTCATAGTAAATACATGGTGTTGAAAGATCAATGAAGTTGGAAGTAAGTAGATTAGTTGCCGAGGAAAATCATCATCAAAAATGTCAACCAAACAAGTCTGTAAGGGAATAATGGACAAAAAAACTTATCAAAAGGAAAGACTTACCAAAAGCCTCAATATTTTGGCACAAAGACTAAGTAAGTCCTACGTCACTGCCTCATTTTAAAACCCAAGAAGGCAGCAGATTAGATAGCTGTTGGATATCCTACCTCATAAATCGCTATGTTGGAGTTTTCATAGGTGGCTGGAGTTAGGCTCCCTGAAGAAAAGGAGAGCCTTGGGGACCTTCCACTTTGGACCTCCGATGTGATCTGGAAGCTTACATTGGTACGACTTCCTCTCTGTGAAAGGATTAGAAAAGAAAGTTTATGAACAAAATTACCATGATTAAGGACAGAGCATTGAGCTATGGTATAGACACTATGCTTACATGGTATTTTTTCTTTTTTAATTCCTAAGAGAGTAACTCTATGAGTTGAGCTCTATAAACATGAGATTGATTAACTTTTCCTATCCCCAGCATTTTTTTTATCCTAGGATTGGTTCTGTGCTTCACCTCCGTATACCACAATTCACCTCCATATACCACAAAAGAAAGGCAAAGCTTTGCAGATATTTCCATCTCCTAGAGAAGATTAGAAGGCAAAGCTTTGCAGATATTTCCATCTCCTAGAGAAGATTAGAGCCGTGGATTTTGGGGGACAAGAAAGAACACCTGTCATAATTTAATTTGGGACCCTCATTTTATAGACAAAAATGAGAAAAAGATGAGAATCTAACATTTTGAAAAAATCAATAGAAAAATTAGGACAGAATCCCACTGTTCTGGCTCTTAGGCCTAGCTCTTTATGTTATACCATCTTGAATGGCCTACTTTTTTGTGCAGGCAAGATTAATGACAGAAGATATCTCAGAAAGCTATAAGATTACCATTACCACGGAGAGTGAGAAGATCATCTGCCCATGATTTATAAGTCTGAGGTTTAAATAGGCCAAATTTCTTATTCCTTTATTTGTTAATTAGTACACATATGTCTGATAAGAGAGGGCTAAGAAGTGTACAGTTGAATGACAAAAGGAAGGGTTATCTCCAATCTGTGTTAACTTTTAAAATTGAACATCTTCAACTGAACTTAATATCTTCAACTGAGCCAACAGACGTACTTCATATGAAGAAATAATAAGTCAACAAGTTCCTCATATCCTTCTCCAAGTCTCTAAATATGCCTTTCTTAAAATTATAGCAATTCAGAGTTAGCAGTTACATTTGGTATTGTCTAGGCCATTCCCTACCACCAACTCCCACACTCTCATTTTACAATGAAGAAACAGAAACCTAGAGAGGGACTCAGGGACTGGAAGAGGAATGTAGATGTTATATTTCCGGTCTTGTGTTCTTTGTACCACATCATGCTTTGTTTCACTTTTGCTTGCCAATAAAAATTAATCTCAAGTAGTTTCACACACTCTGTCCTTAACAGTCTTTGATAAATGGAAGATCACCAGTTGATTTAGCCCTGAGTTCAGTTCATTCTACCAAGACAAGACTATCACAAAGCTCCAAGGCAATAATAAACTATACTTAGCCCCTAATGTGTTGAAGTCCCAACAGCTCAAGATTCAGACAAGGTAGAAAACTTGACTCTTCACATAACCCTTGCATCAACCTGAACTCTCCTCAACAGAGTAAGGCCAGAGAGGAATCCACTTCCCTTTCATTCTTTATTTTCATATCTCAGCAGGAGCACCTAGATCTCTATATTGAGATATAAACCTCTCCATGAAGAGCAAAGGAGAAAGCAAGAGAATCTGCCAAAATCCACATATATTTGAGCTTCAGCTTCACTTTCTTCTAAAAACTTCCTTTCCTGACCTGACTTCTGCTGACCTGCCAATTTTTCTAGACTGAATTAAATTTTTATTCACCAAGAGTTTACACTTTCAGACATTCCATTTGGATGGAATTCTTGGCTTGGCTTCTTGACTGATTAGACACAGCCAGCTGCAAGTTTGTGACTACACAGCAGTTAAGGAAAATATATGCTCCCCTTATCTTCTTCCATCAGAACCCATGGTACAAGCCAAGTGCCAAAAAGGATCTGGAGGCCAAGGGCTATGTTCTTCTAGGTAATGCCATCCCTTTCCACCTGGGGCAATGTAGCAAAGAAAAAAGGAGAAGAAGAAGAAGAAGAAGAAGAAGAAGAAGAAGAAGAAGAAGAAGAAGAAGAAGAAGAAGAAGAAGCAGCCCTGTAAGGCTATCTATCCCTGTTGCTATTAATTTTTATCACTCATATGGTGAGAAGTGGTGATGACTGTTTTTTTTTAACTCACCTTATGTCAGAATTTATGCACAAGTGAAAGAAAAGATCTATTATCATGAACAAGATTTTAAAACCTTAGGCACTTTGCTCATCTGAAGGTAGCACTATTCTGCTATTTATGGTGATTTTGTGAGAACTGGTATGAAACCCAAATATATTTTGTGTCTCAGTAGGAAAGAGAGAAGGCATAGGTGGAGAAGGTTTTATATTTACTGGACTACTGCAAGGCCTATAAAAAGGAGAGGCTAATTCAGTCCAAAACTGAGCTATGTTTATTGTTTTGACACTTTAGACCCAAAACATCTAGTTATATTGAATATGACAAATCGAGACAAATTCCACCACCTGAGTTCCAGTGTCCTCTGGTGGCTTCAAAAATAGAGACTAACATCAATACATTTTGATGGCATAAGGGCAGAATGTAGCTTTCAGCCACAGTGATCATTTTGGCATTCAGCAACACATTTCCAGGAACATGATATCAACCTTACAAAAGGATCTGGTGATTTAAACAAGTAAGAGTTAGGGTTGTAATTGAGACTTAAAGCAAACAGCTGAACTTTTTATTTGATTCCAAATGCACAGGGTATCATCATGTAAATCCACTCTCACCCAGCCAACTAGTTAAAGCATACCTTTTAGTGTCACATTTAGGCAAGTGATCAGTTCTGTCACAGAGATAATTAATTCTCAGATCTGGTATGCTGGTGTAGCAAAAGTAAATAGCACATAAGAACAATGTGAGGTGTGGGAATCCTCTCCCTACACCCTGCCACCACCATACAAGAATTTGCAAAGACTAATGTCTTTATTTTGACCATATATACTGGGCACAAAGAGGCACAGTCTCCTACTACTAGCTGCATTGGACAAAACTCTTCCCTAGGGCTTCCCTGGTGGCGCAGTGGTTGAGAGTCCGCCTGCCGATGCAGGGGACACGGGTTCGTGCCCCGGTCCGCGAAGATCCCACATGCCGCGGAGCGGCTGGGCCTGTGAGCCACGGCCGATGAGCCTGCGCGTCCGGAGCCTGTGCTCCGCAATGGGAGAGGCCACAGCAGTGAGAGGCCCGCGTACCACAAAAAACAAACAAAAAAACAAAAAAAAAACCTCTTCCCTACACATTTTCTTTTCCAAGCTCTTGTTTGTGCTGTTTTCTCTGCCTAGGAGGCCTATAGGGGCGAGGCAGGTAATATAAGTTGATGAAATAAGTTGAGTATAAGACAATAGAGAGTGATGGGAACTGTGTCAAACTGCAGACATCGTTTTTGCAAATTCTTCCCAAAATGGCAACTACTGAAGAGTTTCAGCCAGTTGCCACAATGATGCCCAAAGTTGATAGATCTTCCAACCTATAAAGAACACCCAGAAATCCAGGTTTTTATGTGTAATCTCACAATTCCAAAATTCTGGCTACAATTTTTTTAAAACCATAAAGGTCAGACAAAAGTGGTTACCAGTTTGTGACCTGGGACCTAGACAAATCCTCTCCCGCCTTCTTTAAGACCTAGACTCGGTGCTGGGTCTCTGAGAAGACTTCCTCCACTGATCTATCTCCTCTTAAGTTCTACCATATTTCTAGTGTCCTTTGTGCAATATGGCATCTACCAACTCGTACGGTATGATGTGTCTCTCTGACTTGACTGTAATCTCCATGAAGGCAGGGACTACATGCCATCTCTTACAAAGCCTAGCCCAAGGCCAGGACATAGTGGCAGGCACTCAGTGAAAATAGCCAATTACAACACAATCACAATCAGAAGAGAACACCTGGTGACACTTAACTTTCTTTCACTAGTTGATTCATTCACCACTTTTAAGAGCACCTATTACACTATCAGCACCACATCAGGTGCTATGAGCTAACATTAAAACAAAAAAGATGTACCTCCACTGTTGAGGAACTAGCAATCACATGTTGAGTCCAAATGTACAAAAAAGGGCTATATGAAGTCAAAGCTACACTATTGCTCAAAGTCCGCTGCATCACTTTCTCAAAACTAAGACAGCACTATCCAATAGAAATGTAACATGAGCCACATATGTACTTTTAAGTTTTCTAGTAGTCACATTAAAAAACCTAAAAAGAAACAGATGAGGTTAATTTTAGTAATATACTTTATTTAACCCAATATATCTGAAGTATTATCATTTTGACATGTCATTAATATATTTTAAAATTTTAATGAGATATTTTACATTTATACTGTCTTCTAAGTCCAACGTGTATTTTACTCTTACAGCACATCTCAGTTCAGGCTAGCTACATGCCAAGTGCCCAATAGTTATTTGTGGCGTGTGGATGCCAGCTTGGGCCGTGCAGTAAGAGAAAGGGATGCTCCTTACCTTACTGCCAAAGTGGGGATTGATAAATGTCACATCCTCCAAAGTCAGTAGAATTCTGTTGGGTCCTTTAATCAACTGGATTTTATTTATACGATGTCTGAAACAAGCATACAATCAGAAGGTCACAGGGGGCTGAATGTTTTGCAAACCAGGGGTAAATTTGCCCTATGATAGAAGTTAAAAAAATATACAAGATAGGGCTTCCCTGGTGGCGCAATGGTTGAGAGTCCGCCTGCCGATGCAGGGGACACGGGTTCGTGCCCTGGTCCGGGAAGATCCCACATTCTGCGGAGCGGCTAGGCCCGTGAGCCATGGCCGCTGAGCCTGCGCATCCAGAGCCTGTGCTCCACAACAGGAGAGGCCACAACAGTGAGAGGCCCGCGTACCACACACACACACACACACACACACACACACACACACACACACACACATATATATATATATATATATATACACACACAAGATAATTGAGAGAATAACCACACATAGATGTTTACCACAGTATCCACAGCAAAGAGAGAGAACGAGCCTGGTCCTTATAACTTGCAATGTTAGAAAGACCAAAAGAGAAAAGTGAAAATGCTTTTAAAGAGGTATCAAAAGGGAAAGTGCTGCATGGGGATGGTATCTCAGACTAATAAAACAGTGATTCCACATCAAGGGTACATTCAAAACACCACCTCTGAATACTTTTAAAGAACTCAACACCTTTTCTCATATGCCATAGTATATATTCTGATAATACCAAGGCCAAGGATTATTAATCTCCATTTTACAAATACAAAAAACACATTAAAGAAACAAAACAAAATTAAGAAAATTATGTGAGATCCCATAGCCTGAGGCAGAGCTGGGACTTGAATCCTTGGTGTCTGGCTGTGGGCCCAGATTTCTGCCCACAAGACCACTTGTCTTGCAAAGTTGCATCTGTACGTTGCCAAAGCAACAGGTTGAAAAGTGGAAAAATTCAATCAGTTGGTTGCTTTGTCTACATGATTCCAAACAAGTGGGCTGACTGAGATTTTTTTCCTTTGACTGAATTGGTCTCTTGTTTAAAGATTCTTGTCTCACAGTTTAAACTTGATTCTCTCCAAACATGCCCATTAATTTGCGGTGAATGCAATTATTTCTTACAAATCAATTACTAGACACATAGGAGTTTATGATGCCTACCCACACAGCCAGGTGGGTCCTCAGTTGAGCTAACTGAGCAACCTGAGGACCTGAAGGGAACCTTGGATTAGTCCATGTGGTTGTTTTGTTCTGTTTTGGCTTGGGGGCTCTGATAGCTACAGTTTGGCTTCACTTTTTCCATAACCCCTTAATGGTCACCCTGTGGAATGTATTAAAGCCGGCAGCCAGAATGGGGAAAACAACCACTGAATGAAAATGCTTTGTCAACTTGCTCTAAGAAGTCTACAGTGTCACTGTAGCTTTAAGTACCGGCAACCCAGACAGTTTTTCTCAGTGATTCTACTGATTTGTAAACAAACAATTAATGTGTTTCTAATTGTCTGCCAACAAATATGTCCCTTATCACTGTGGGAGCTGCTGCCCTGCAGAGAAAATTAAAAGAGCCCTGTAGTGAATTCTTGGGTAGAGCACATGAATCTTTTGGCAAAGTAAAGCATCACTCCTAACTTATCTATTTCATATACACAGTGAATTGTCTTAAAACAAGCACACCTGTAAAAATAATCATGCTACAGAATACACTCTAGTAGAAAAAAAAAAACTGGACTCTCAATCCAGAGACCTGGGGTGTAGTGCAGATTCTGTCATTAATTAGCCAGATTACCTTGGATAAATAATTTAACCTCTTCATGCCCCAGTGTCCTCATCTATCTAGCCAGATAATAGTCCTTGCATTACTCGCATTATAGAGTTGTTTTGAAAATCAAATGAGATAATATATGTGAAAGTGCTCCGAAGAGCGCGAAGCACTATGAAAGTATAAGAGCTCATTATTTTCATTATCATCATTAGTATTACAGAGCACGGGAGAGCTTTATAGAAAGGCGAGGCAATCTGGTTCAGAGTAGGGAGAAAGGAGGAGTTCAAAGAATCCTTTGTTTTGGGGTGGTTGGGTTCTTTGCACGTCTTTCTTTCTGAAGAAAAAAAAACTTAAACAATCAAAACACAGAGAAAAGGAAGGAACAGAGAGCCACTCTCCTGCAAGTAATCACCATCTATTACAGAAACTCATCAGCCGCTCAGCTCTTCTGATTGCAGCCACGGTGGGCAGAGAGAGGGAGGAAGGCATCAGAGACAGGGCATCTTTTGTGCTTTGTTAACTGAAGAACCAAGGCCCAAGTGACTCTGGGAAATGATATGCCTCTCTCCCATCTCTGAGTTTTCTGTGACCACTTGAAGTACCAATTGTCTCAAACTCATTTTCCTCTCCAATCATTTTCCTCTCCAGTCTTCTTTGCCCTTCAGCCCACAAGATCCAAACAACGCCCCCATGACTTTTTTTTCTTTTTTTCCTTCCCTTCCTGAGAATTGCAGGTTAGGCTCACTCTAAGCCCAAAAAACCAGTCCATTCCATGGGAAAGACCAGTGAGATCAGTCATTTGGGGGAGAGTGTGGGGGGGACTGACAAATAAACAGCTAAGTGACTCCATTTTCCACCTTGCCATGGCATCTTCTGGCATTGGGGAACCAGAGCCTATTACTCTTCAAATCTCCCTAGAGGGGGAAGATTTTGATTGGAGGGCATTTATTTTCACTAAGTATCTCATGATGTTAATTAAATACTTTATTCTTTGGCAGCAGCTAAAGACATTAAATTTCTGTTCTGAGCAGAGATATGTCACAGTCATAGAAATTGAAAGAAAAACTTCCTTTGAACTACACTACTGTCTTTATCAAGTGTGCTTTAACAATGCATAAGCTACCTACTACTTTGTGTGGCTTTATCAAGTTCCTAATACTGGGGAGATGGGTAATAGTGTTTTTTCATAGCGATGCTAACATTCTAACACTAAGAGTAACACCTGTTATAGTTTCAATCCAGGATTTTGCAGACTCATTAGAACATCAGAGCTGGAAGGGCTCTTAAAGATCATCTAATCCAATTCCTTCATTTTACAAATGAGAAAATTCTGGCCAAGAGAGATTTAGTGTCTTGTCCAAATTTACACAGCTACTGGGGCTTCCCTGGTGGCACAGTGGTTGAGAGTCCACCTGCCGATGCAGGGGACACGAGTCGTGCCCCAGTCCGGGAAGATCCCACATGCCGCGGAGCAGCTGGGCCTGTGAGCCATGGACACTGAGCCTGCGCGTCTGGAGCCTGTGCTCCACAACGGGAGAGGCCACAATAGTGAGAGGCCCACGTACCGCAAAAAAAAAAAAAAAAAAAAAAATACGCAGCTACTTAATACACTCTAGACATTTTTTTTCTTGGAATTTTCCAAAATAGCTCCACTCCATTCCCTCCCAAGTTCTTGTCATATTGTTGTTAGGACCACCCACAAAGAGATAACAAAGGTGTGGTTTGCAGGGTGGAAAGGGTAAAGTGGGAGGGGTATGGCTGATTTCATTTTTCATTTTTCCCAAATCATCCTAATGTGGGGAGGATCCAACTGTTAAAATGCAAAGATTATAAGAAAGAGGTGTCATATTAAGCCATCTTCACCCATTTATCCCTGATCCTGAATTAGTTCATCAGAGTAGTTGCTCATGTATTAAATGATCTGAGGGAGATAAATAAGGACTTGATGATGTTGATGATCAGCTAGGATATTTTTTGTCCAAGGAAGAAGGACAGTAAAAATCTGGAATATGATACCCTGGGCAAAAGAGATTACTGTCAAAGTGAGGATCCTGGGCTCCCAACAATCAGCAGGAGAGTCCCACGTGCTTGGGAAGGAGATGAGATTTACTGTTTCTTGAGCACCTACTGTGAGTCAGGTATTGTTCTAGGTACAATACTTGCTTCAGTTTATTTAATCCCCACTGCAGTCCTGTGAATTAATACCATTATTCCTAAATCTTAGATTCTAGCCAAAGTCTGCCTAATTCTTGGAATTTGTTAAAATATCCCAGTCCATACCATTTGAGGAAGGAAGTGCTTATAGGAGACTCTGCCAGTGGAAAAGGGAGCACAGCTAGAGAGTAGGCAGGCCCTAAGGTACTAGTTCTCTTATTTCACGATAGTGTTGAGAGCCAGATCTACTCACAGGCGACAACACTGACAACACAGCTGAGGAAGTTATTCTTGGCATCATGAAAACACTTCACTCTAAATGGGGCCAGTAGGGATGGTAAATCACTACGGAAAAAAGAAAATCAGTGGGTCATGTAATGAGGCAATTGTACTGAAACATGACTTCCCAGAAATCAATATTAACAAGGCTATAATGGGCTTGTGTTTTATATACAAAAAGAAAAAAATGTACCTTATAAAGTAAGCAAATCCATTAATAGACAGCAGGGCTATAAGCAAGGCAAGGCAGACCATCACAGCAAAGGCAGGGTCTATGCCTGCAGAGAGGAAGAGGAAGAGGAAGAATGGCATCAGAAAGAGGCTGTAAATAAAGGGCACCACTGAGCGACTCCTCGTGCTTTCTGGTGACTCTAAAATCAAGCTACATCTACCTAACTTAATTCTATTTTTCTCCAGCACAGTCTGTCTTGTTGACTTTATGGACACAGAAAGCAATTTCACTGTTCTGAAGCAAAACCACTCACCACTCTGACAATAACAAATCACATGAATTAAGGCTGACCTGGGTGTTTCTTTGGAGAAAAAAAAGTCCACGAATGGAAAACTTTGAGTACTTTAATTTAAGTTGGACAGCAATAGAGTTCTTGAGAATAAATATGTTAGCTCACCTGTGAAGGGTATTATGTTGGCTTCATAAAATAAAAGACCTTTTTAATTCACCTGAGGCCATAGACCTCGTGAGTTATAGATGAAAAACGTAACACTTGTCCTTCAGGGGTAAGTCTGTTTTTGATAATTAATGTTTTCACTAGGATGTAAATTGTCCTCTGTAAAATCTAAGTATCTGGATAGATTACTAAGATTTCAGAGGGAAATATATGATGAGGCAAGTAAAGAGGTAGCTGGGTATGTCATGCTAAAACAAAATAGAAGTTGAAGTCTATTTCAAATAGATGCATTTGGTTTTAGAAGGGTGTGGGGTACACTTGCATAGGAATAGTATAGATCCTTCCAAATTTCCCCTCTGGCTCTCAGAGATTGGATGGAGTTTCCCCTCTTCCACAAACTAGAGGAGTTCCATCAGTCAATCAAATGCAAGTATTCATGGGATGACAACTGTGTTGGGTGGTTGGAGGGTATAAGAATTATTAGCTCTGGTCCCTGCCCTCAAGGAGCAGTCCATTTGGGAGGAAGAGACACAATCAATACACAAGAAACAACTGAAAAGCAATTTTGTGCTAAGCTGTGAGGTACAGACTTTTAGTTCAACAGGAGTTCAGAGAGGAGAGGGTGGAAAATGGTATTTCTGTGGTGGAACCTGATTGAAAGGATTTGGATATATCAAGGGAAGGACAGGTGAATTTTCTAGCAGGGGGAACAGTCACAGATCACAGCCTACAAAAGACCAAGAAAAAGCATCATGCCTTCCTCTTATTAGAAAAACCTCTTTGGGAGTGGGATCCTTTTAAAAACAGGTGGGGGGGGCTTTTAAATTGTGGATGGTTATTCAAGGTTGCAAATCAAATATTATTGTCCTTATTATTTTAAATTAACTATGTAGAGTGCCAAGATGTTTATGTCACCTAAATGCAAATGATTGATTCTATGAGTGTCCCAATATTAAAATATGCCTTCTCCTAAAGAGGTTCCCTGTAACCCAAGCTGAGCCAAATTGACTACCATTGATTTTCCATTCCTTACCTCCTTGGCAGATCTTCCCTTCTGCAAACCAGCATTTTGCATCTGCTTGAGGGGGCCTGCCACCAGGGAAGTGAATTGGGGTTTCTCTGAATCGTAGGAGCTCTGTTTCCATGTCCACAGTGTAAGTACTGTGGAGTTCCCATTCTTTCCAGTTGGTGTCCAGGATTACATATTCTGAAATTCCATTTCCATTTGAATCTGTCCTTATCAACTGGTTGAATCCATAGAACTGCATGTTTCTGGAATGTTGAACCAGGCTGGCAGCACTAGCCCGTCCATTTTCTTTCATAGCATTATTCATGGCTTGTGCGATAAAGTAAATTGAATTGTAGATGGTTCCAAACAACGGTGAAACCTATTTTTAAAAATTACAATTATCTTGAGCCCTAGTCACCCTAGAGCAATCTCAGAGTGTATTCCAAGCCTGTGTTCATTATTAAGGGCTGCATGTCTGAGTGGAGGTGAGCTATGAAGACCCAGAGGGTGGGGGGCGGGGGAACAATTGTTTCTCAGGACTTGCTTGGTTTCTCCCCTGAATTTTTCTGTTTTTCTCCCCCAGGCCTTCACATCTTTAAATATATCAAATATGACAATTTTATGAGCAAATCAAGTCATACACAATATATTTTTATGCTCCTAAACTAAGATAGTGATTTAGAGTTATAAAGGGCACTAAAAAAAAAATAGTATGAAATAGACAAGAGGCACACAAAGGAAATTGACCAGGTCAATTACTAGGGCATTATGCAGGGTAAAATCATGTGGTACGCGGGCCTCTCACTGTTGTGGCCTCTCCCGTTGCGGAGCAACAGGCTCCGGACACACAGGCTCAGCGTCCACGGCTCACGGGCCCAGCCGCTCCGCGGCATGTGGGAGCGGCATGTGGGATCTTCACAGACCGGGGCACGAACCCATGTCCCCTGCATTGGCAGGCAGACTCTCAACCACTGCACCACCAGGGAAGCCCGGTAAAATCATTTGGTTGGCACTACTAGAGTGGTAGGTGTATGTGGTAAGACTATAAATAATGTGCCTCCACAGTCCAGGTCTGTCCCGACTTAGTTCAGAATGGCTATTCTCCAAGACACGTGCTCCCCAGAAAAAGTGAACAAGTTCAAAATGGCTATTCTCCTAGACACATGCTCCCCAGAGAAAGTGAACACTAGAATACAGTTTTAAACATATACCCCAACTCATACACATGCAGACATGCAGACATGCACACTGACACACACACCCACAAATACAGAGCCAAATGTTGTTGTGTATGGAGAAAGTAGGTTTTAATCAAGAAATCCCATATCCTATTGCTGTGCAAAGTGGCAAAGTTTTGGTGAGAAGCCACTGTAAAGCAACAAGGCTGCTACAATGGACAGCATGACTCTTCCTCTCATATAAATACGGTAAAAGCAACAGCATTTGTGTCCTGTGTCTGATACCCTGCTCATTAACCTGGTAAGTTTATTTTTGGAACAAACCTTGTATCCTTTTTCCAAAAAGGTGGGGAAGAAGAGCAAATGATCCCTCCATGCTTCCTCCCACACTGGCCATGGCTTCGTGGCTTTTCAGAACATTTCACTTCTAGGATGGAGTTCAAGAAAGCTATGGTCATGCCATTTTACTGAGCTTCAGGGAAAGCTGATACTTGTTACTTTGGTTTCACAAGGTCTAGAAAGCTATCCTCCTGTAACAATCTGCATCTGAATAAAAGGGTTTAAAATTGAGTGAAACATTTCTGTGTTAGAAATACAAGTCAAGATGCAGAGTGGTGTAGCAGCTAGCAAAACACTGCCATGCCTTGTAAATGTAGAGCAGAGGGTTTTCAACCCTGGCTTCACATTAGAATTACCTGAGGAATGTCAGAAATACTAATGCCAAACACAACCCAGCCAACAAAATGAGACACTTTAGGTTAGGAACCCAGTAATCAGTATTATGAAAAGCTCCCCAGGGATTCTAAAATTCATACAGGGTTCAAGACCAACAGTATAGAAGAAGACACACTGGCCTGGGGTCTTTTCCTAATGCCAGTATGTTGGGTGAGTTACTTATTCCCTCTCTCTGGACTTCAGTTTCTTCCTCTCTAAAATGAGGATATAGAATCATGAATGTCTAAACCTTGGGAGTCATCTGGTCTAGCTATCTTACTTCCTAGATATGAAAGAGAGACCCAAAGAAGTTAAGTGATTTGTCAAGGTCGATTAGCAAACACTTGGTCCTGTCCAAAATAGTCATAAGATTTTGGTCCATGCCAAAATGTCCTTGAGATTTGGTCATATTTAGTCCTATCCAAAATGTCCATAAGACATTTGGTCCACACCAAAAGGTCCTGGAAATTTGGTCCTACCCAAAATGTCCATGAGCATATTTGGTCCATGCCAAATGGTTTTGGAGAGTACCAAATATCAAGGAACTTTTGGCATGGACCAAATGTCTTATGGACCAAATGTTGATGGACGTTTTGGTCAAGACCAAATATCAAGGACTTTTTGGTGTGGACCAAATGTCTTATGGATATTTGGGACAGGATCAGATGTCCTGCAGTGGTCATGGTCACTCACCTAGGCATAAAATCAGGACTAGAACCCAAGTCTCTTGGTTCTTAGTTTATTTTAGCATTCTTGATTGAAATAGATGTTCTCTGTGGTCTCCTCTAGTCTAAACTCCTGTGAAACTTCCTAAATCTTGATCTAGTCCAGGGAGCAAATTGAGCTTGCAGACTTTTTTGTTTGGTTTGTTTATAGTTTCTTCTTAATTTCTCTGATCTTTTAACATTGGCGTGCTGCACAGCTCAGTCCTTGGTCCTCCTCTCTATCTACACTCACTCGCTTGGTGATCTCTTCTGCTCTCATGGCTTTAAATACCACTCTATGCCATAAATGTCAGGTTTACACTTCCAGTTATGACCTGTTTCCTAAATTCCAGAGTCATATAGTCAACTGCTTACTTGGTATCTCTACTTAAATATTAAGTTTCAGTGTACCCAGAACCAAACTCCTGATCTTTACCCCAAATCTTCATGCTCCATTTATGAGTCTTTCCCATTTTTGTTAAAAGCTACTCCATTCTTCCAGTTGTTCAGGCCAAAGACCTTGCCCCAGTAACAGAGCATCTAATAGCAGAGCAGCAATCAACATCTCAGTCTCCTGTGTTTTATTCCAATGATCTCCCTTCACCACCCTGCTTTAACACACACTATAGATATAGGCATGGTGAATGGATGACATGTGCTGCCACCAAGGCATCCACACTTAGTTGCCTAGCACACACTGAGGTCCCTTCAGGGGTTTTTTACTAACTCCCCTTCCTGACATTCTCAGATGATCCATTTAATTGTATTTAGGATTGCTGCAAGAGTCTGCCTGTTTTCTGGGGCTTTGGTAGGTTATGACAATAAGTGAAGGCTGGAAGGTAGAGTATAAAATCAATACTAGTAAAACAAATGAGTAAAAAACCACAGGGCAGCAAGACCCTGAGAGCAGGGAGAATGCTAGTATTCTGTTTTGAAAGGCACAGAGCCTTCTGGGAAAGGGACTGCATCTAACCTACAACAAAAAGCAAAGATTAAAACTCTTAAAAACATCATCCTCACCTCTGAGCTGACCCATCACACAGAGTTTTCAGCTGGCCAGCCTATGCTGCCCTTGGTGCTCTCGGATTGACCCCTGTTAGAGCTGACTGACAGCAACTCCCCAAGATGAATGAAACCTGAAGCTTGTTCTTCAGGATTCTCCAGCCTCCACCACATACCACACACACACGTGTACATACACACACACATGAGTGTGCGCGCGTGCGTGCGTGCAGAGCCACAAAAGTATGGTAGGGGGACTTGAAGCTAGGAAAGAACATAGCTGTAGCAACAGCATTTGGGTGCAAAAGAGGGGCTGTCACTATGCCCCACTCTTGCTGTGAGGCCTTAGATTTGTGTTCTAGCTGGTTTGTGTTGCCATTTTACCTGCTGTGCCTTTCAGCAATGGTAATTGCCCCTTCCCATAAACCAAAGGCATACTCTGTTAGCGTTGGTAACAAAAGCTCTGTAGTTGCAACTGCTGCAAATAATGAGAAAAAGAGATAGAGGACGGGACAAGGAAAGTAAGGACACTCTTTACAACCCTCTGTCTTGGCTTCTGACTATAGTCCTAAAGAAGCAAGACAGGGGCTTCCCTGGTGGCGCAGTGGTTGAGAGTCTGCCTGCTGATGCAGGGGACATGGGTTCGTGCCCTGGTCCAGGAAGATCCCACATGCCGTGGAGCGGCTGGGCCCGTGAGCCATGGCCGCTGAGCCTGCGCATCCGGAGCCTGTGGTCCGCAACGGGAGAGGCCACAACAGTGAGAGGCCCATGTATCGCACAAAAAAAAAAAAAAAGAAGCAAGACAGGATTGGCAAGACCTTCTGTCAGGCAGATGGCCTTGTTATATCACAGGCCAGAATGGTGAAACCACTGATGACTCAGTCTGTTGGTTTGGAGTGCTCTATAGACCTGAGCCTGAATGAATGAATGAATTGTGAATAAATGAATGATAATTGAAACTTATCTTTCATTGTTATTCAGTGACTTTAGCTAGCTCTACCCTAGGCTTTTTTGGAGCTTGTATCCAAGAGAACAAGGTCTGGGTCAGGAGCAGTGATATTTGAATTTGTTCAGTTTAATGGTTCATGGTGTCATCAAGTTGACTATCATCAGTTCAGATTTACTGTGCTTAAAAGACACAAAACGGGTTTCCAAAGAATTTTGTCCTTGGAAGTGTACATTAAAACACCTGGCTTGGAAAGCACCACTTGAAGGACAAAATGGCAACATCACCTTTGAACAAAAAGCCAGGTGCATACAGAGACCAAGAAGCCAAAGGGTAATTGACTTCTTGTTATTAAAGGTGGTACCTCCAATAATGCATGACCTCAACCCTTGGACTTAGCCAAAAAATGTCTAATAGCCTAATCTGTTTGATATGATACTCATGAAGATAACACTCCTATTTTATATAGAATGCAGTACAAAGACAATTGTAGCCACTGTGAGCTGCAGGCAAGCTTTTCTGACAACCTGTCTAGTGGGCCCCATCCTGGAATGTTCCAGTCCTAAGCACATTGCCTTCGGCCTAGCATCCCCCTGCCAAGCACCCATATTTATGGTAATGGAAAACAATAGGTGTAGGAGATTAAGGTCCCCCGGGCTGGCTGAGAAATCCAGAGGATATATTTTGCTTAGCCAAATAAGGCCACATTTGGAAAAAAATATCCAAAATGTGTGTTCTAGCAATATGAATTTGTAACCAATAGAATTTCATTGAAAACAAGCATTGGGAATACAGTGAAAGAGAAGAATGCAGGAACTAAAACCTTATTTCAGAAGTCTTTTGGTGCCAAAATATAAAGGTACAAAGTGATAATCCTTGCCCAATCATGCTGAGACCAAATTAGGAAGTTTTTCACTGATGTCCCACCACCCCCCCCAATCTCTCCATTCTGATTTATTTTTCTCTTTTCACAGGTCCTCATAAAGCCCTATCACCTCCTATATCAGAGGAAAACAATCCATTCAAATCAAATACCCATTCAAATCAAATACCCATTCAAATCAAAGTAGTAGTCACTTAGCAATGTTACTTTGAGTAAAGCACTAGACATGGGACACGATGTAATTTTGTTTAAAGGTTAATGTATGGTTAAATGGTCAGGTTGTGTTACTTCAGGTAGTAGACTTGGGTTGGAATCCCAGCTCTGCCACTTACCAGCTGTATGACCTTGGACAAGTTACCTTGAGCCTCAGTTTCATCATCCATAAAATGGAGTTGATAATACCTAATTTGTAGGCTTGGTCTGAGGATTCATTGGAATCATTTATGTAAACTACCTGCTGCAGAATAATCACTGACTACATGATAGCTGCTATTGTTTGCATTTAAGAAGAGGAACACAGGGCTCTGGTAATATCATCATGGAAGTTAGTGTTCAAGACCCTTGTCTCAGTCTTGAATTTGTCACAAATGTGTAATAGAGTGCCAGTTTTGGACCCAGTGTCCTTAGCACCCTGAAATTGTAAAACTGTTCCCCTTCACTGGAGGAAAGATCTTGCTTCTATTTTGTTTTCCATTATATCACCAGCAGAGTGCCAAGGCCATTATAATAATAAAAATAACAACATTAACAATAATAATGAAAAACATTTATTGAGGAATCATTAGGTGCCAGGCAAGCTCTTTATGTGTATTAACTTATTTAATCCTCACAACAACTCTTTGAGGTAGGTACTATTATTATTCCCAATCTAAAAATAATGAAAAGAAGATACAGAGAGCTTAAGTAAGTTTACAGCGGTCTGCCTTCAGAGCCCATGCTCTTAACTACCATGTTATATCTGAGCTTAATAAATAAATGCTAAGTTAATTCATGGACTGTCATTAAACCCACCAATAAAAGAATATCATATATACCTTTTGTAACTTCTTTTTTTCTTTTCATGACTTCCCAATTAAAGATAGAAAAATCAAGATTCTTTTCCTTCACTCTCTTCCTCCTCTCAAACATCACTCCCAAACAACAAGGAGAACAAGAAACAGAAACAATAAACCACCATATCTAATGGCACTAGAAGACAAGTATAATCTTGACACAGAATATGAAGATAGAAAGCTGCTACAGGAGTGGTAACTGATTTAGCAGAGTGGAGGGTGATTAAATCTAAGTATCTGAAGAGGGGAATATTGGTAAGCAACAAGCAGATTTGCTCCCTGTGAATCCTGGAAAGGCTTAGGAATTAGAGGCACTGTGTACAGAAGTGGAGGTTAGGCAGAGCACGAAAAGAGAGATAGCTTTGAATGTCTGTGTAAGGAGCAGTTAGACTTCTGCCATCCCATTTCTACAAAGGAGAACCAGATCTCTGCAGGAAACAGGTTAAACTGATTCAGAGCAGCTCCAGAGCTGGGACACTTGACCCAAATGACAGTGAGAGTGAGGTGGGCCATACAAAAAGAGTGATGAAGTTAAAGTCTTCATACTTAATGATGAGAATCCCAGTCTACTTCCCCCAGCATGGCTCCTAGAATAGTGACAACCAGGATTACAACTCCCAGGAAGGAGATTGAAACATTCTTCTCTGAAGAAAGTGACTAGCTCAAGAGGCAAGATCTACAGGTATTGGGGAAAAGAAAAAAAAAAAAAACAACAGCTGGCAAGCCAATTGCCCTATACTGAAGCCTACAGGTCAACATAACCACCATGTACATACACCTTCAAATCCTCCTTTTAAAGCTTCACACTTAAAAACATACAGATAGCCAGGATCATCAGACATTTAAGGAAAGCTTCCAAGATTAAATAGAAAGACCAAAACAAGGAAGCATGAAAAATTAGGAACTGAGGAAAACACAAAGAGCAGAAGAAAACTTCAAAGAAATGATAATGAATATCTTCAGAGAAATATGAGAAAATACCATATTCAAAACCAGGATGCTATCAAAATAGAATAATCAAACAACTAGAATCAATTCTTGGAACTTAAAAGTATGATAGCAAAAAATTTTTTTAATCAGTGAAAGAGTCAGAACACAAAATTGAGGAATTCTTCAAGGAAGAAAAGCTAAAAACAAAGATATGGGTGATACAAGAGAACTAATAATACAATTAAAAAATCAACCCAGGCAATCTTATATCCAACTAATAATACTTTCAGAAAGAGCAAAGACAATGTTGTTGAGGAAATTATAAAAAAAATAACATAAGAAAATTTTCTAGGCAGAATGAGCTTCTAGATTGAAACATCCCACCAAATATACAGCATAGTACATGTCAAAGACCCAGACATAATCATGAAATTTCATTACTTCAGGAATAAAGAGTTAACCTTAAAAGTTTCCGGGGGAGATAAGGAGGAGTGAAAACAGGTTGTTTCAAAGGATCAGGAATAAGAATGACTTTGGAGTTCTCAACACCTACGGTGGAAATAAGAAGACAATGTGCCATGTCTTCAAAGTGCTAATAGAAAATAATTTTTAACCTAGATTTACATATTTAATCAAACTATCAATCAATAATGAAGCTAGAATAAAGACTCTCAGTGCAAAATTTCAAAAGTTTACCTCCTGTATACCTTTCTCAGAAGCTACTAAAGGATGCGCTCAACCAAAATGAGAGAGTAAACAAGAAAATGGGAGTCATGAGAGTCATGAATAGTGAATCCGGCACAGAAGAAAGAGAAAGCGAATTTCCAGGGTGATGAAAAGACAGATCCTATCATAACAGCTGTACAGCAGCCTTAGGGAACAACAAGTTTAGATTGGAATAGGAGGACAGGAAAAACAAATGAAATTGATAAGGTATTTAACAGATTTTACTGTGTATAAAATTGTTTTGAGAGGATTCTACAGCTTTATCAGACAGTACAGAAAGACTTAGAAATCCAAATTAAGGTAAACAAATTAAAAAATAAAGCAATTATTAACTCCAGTAAAAATCAAAAGTTACACTTGAAATGAATTATTACCATAGTATACCACATGGATCATCTATGAATGATATTTAGACAGGTATAATATTAAAAACACAAAATATGAATTTAACTAAAAATTGTGACATAACTATATTGAGGGTCTGAAGGAGGGTAAGGAAGTATATAAGTGCTAACAATCCTCAACTATAATGGGAAGTCAACAAATAATGTCCAAAACTGAGTAATCCCACATGCCACCGAGCGGCTGGGCCCGTGAGCCATGGCCGCTGAGCCTGTGCGTCCGGAGCCTGTGCTCCACAACGGGAGAGGCCACAGCAGTGAGAGGCCCGTGTACCTTTTAGCAAGGTAATTTAGGAAAAAAGGCGGTTTTGTTTATCAGAGATGTGAAAATAATTGTCTCACTCTTCTATCATTCTTTGGTTATGAAAGTAAAGCCAAGGCACCTGCAAAGTGGGGGTGGAAATGAATCCAAAAAAGCTTTTTTTTAAAAAAAAATAAGTTTTAGGGTCTTTGTTTTCACTTTCTCTATTTCCTTGTCTAAAGTAGCATGCAGGCTGCCTAGCAACCACACTAATGGCGTCTTTTTTTACCTTAATTACCTTATGTTTTCCACAAGCTCAGAGATTGGATCAAACATTAAGAGTAGAAGGTCTGAAATTTTTGTATCAAAATATCTGCTCATACATATGATACACACACACACACACACCTTTCTATTTCCCTCAATCCTGTGATTAAAGTGAAAAGATGACTTAGTCTTGTATCTATGTGATGCCATATCATTGGATAAAAAGTACAAAAATTCACCATATGATTGCTTGCCTATAAATATACCAAACAACTGGTTTGAGCAATCATTCTTAGCAGTCTGAGGGATTCTTGCCTTTCTTGACCAAATCAATGAATTGTTTTCAATTAAACATGTGTGTGTCTCCTAAAAGAAAGATTTGTTACAAACATACCTGTGGCAATAAAGTTTAAAGCCAGCACTGTTAATATCTCTGCTGGTCACTTTTTTTTATTAGAACAAGAATCTGCAAAATCTTTGTTATCAATACTCAGGACAGAAAGAGATAAGAAAACCTAAGTTTCGTCTGAATCATTTATTCAGATAGAGAGGCAGTGCACAGGATAAAGGAATAAATAGTATACAAAAAGGAGAGGATCATGGAGAATGTGAGTGTTGGGCACAGCCACCAGCCTACCTGATAGCCTTCTTCCTTGCTAATGGAATTTCAATTTTTGCACACTTTTCCAGCAGCCATAGGGTCAGTCACGATGGTCTCACTCCTCTTTCTAAATTATTAGTTTGGGTATGGGTATGGGACACGATTGTGACCAGGAAAGTGTGGGGAGAAGTCTGCTTGAGGAGCATTTGGGCAAGATTTCCTCACTCTTAAAAAGAGACACAAGAGAGGGACATTCCCCATTTTTGTCTGTAGACAGTTGCACTTGGACATGATGTCTGGAACTGTAGCAGTCATCTTGGGATCAGGAGAAGAACCAGATCAGGAGGGCAATCTAGCATACTATGATTATAAAGTGGAAAGATGAAAAGAACCTGGTTCACTGATAACATCACTCACTGAGCAGCTGAATTAACTGACCCTAAAGCCCCCATATCTTCCAGTTTTGAAAAAAAAATACAATTACTTGGGCCATTTTGTGTTGAGCTGTCTCTTAGTTACAGCCAGAACGTTATAACTAATACATTATAACTAATGTATTAGTTATAACAGAGCATTATAAGTAATACAATATGTTAGCAAATGCTAGAATTTTTAAACTTATTGATGGGCCATTCTGAAAATGACTGCCTTCTACATCTGGCCTCTAACCTATAAAAACCCTCTCTGTATTTTTTCTAATCTAACTATCTTTGGCCTTCCCCTCTTCCTCTCATATTCCTTGTCTCTTTTGTATTTTTCCCTCTTTGTTTTTGTCTTTTGTCCATTTTTTGGTCCATTTTATTCTTGTCCATTCATTTCCTTGCTTTCATCCTGTCCCCACTGCTTTTCCTTCCACTAGCCCTCAAATGGCTGTGATTTGATCTGAAATATGTTTATACATATATTCATCTATACATACATAAATATTATTTCTTGTATATTATTAGGGAAGAATTCTTCCCCGTTCCAAATGATTCTTTTCATATAGAGATAGCTCTACTAACAAAAAACACCTGACCTAGGGCTTCCCTGGTGGTGCAGTGGTTGAGAGTTCGCCTGCCGATGCGGGGGACACGGGTTCATGCCCCGGTCTGGGAGGATCCCACGTGCCGCAGAGCAGCTGGGCCCATGAGCCATGGCCGCTGAGCCTGAGCATCCGGAGCCTGTGCTCCGCAACGGGAGAGGCCACAACAGGGAGAAGCCCGTGTGCCACAAAAAAAAAAAAAAAAAAAAAAAAAAAAACACCTGACCTCTTCAACCCCTTACTCATTCCTTCCACAAAGGAGTGACTTAATCTGACTGGTTAGTTTGGAAGGAGAACTAAACATGTGTAGCCCAAGCCTTCCTAAATTCTTTCTCTTGGGAGTAAGCTCCACTATGCTCTTTCAGGCTGGACATTTTACAAAAGGCATGTCCTCACAGGGCAGAAATATAGGGGTCCAGCAATGCTGGTAACTACATGGAGAAGTCTGATCAACCCCTAGATTCAATACTGGGAAACTCAAATGCATATAGACAGAAGCCACATTCTCCAGCACTAGCTTTATCAATAATAATGGTAATATCTTCCTATATACCAGCTCTCCTATTGAATTGGTTCCAAACTCGGGTGAGAAACAAGATTTCTTTTTACTAGGCCCCCTTGAATGGCACTAGTATATATTAAAGTTTTGTTTCCCTGTTCTTAAACACATTTTATTTCTTCTTCATGGCTGTATATGTTATCATTGCAGGTCGCTTGAAGATAAAAACAAAAAAACAAACAAACAAAAACTCCAATAATGTATCTTTGTTTTATAAGTGTTTTCTGCAAACAAAAGGTGTTTTTAATTTGTGTGTGGTTGCCTGCTGTTGACTGAGTTTCCTATGGAATAGAGGCACTTGATAGGAAAAATATTTACCTTCCTGATTTTTGAGGTTTTCTGTTCATGATTAACTTGTGAATCTGCACTTACTTGATCTGACACCAGCTTCTCAGGAATTTCACCTCTAGCTGCTGCCTCCATAAAGGCTTGATAGAAGGTCTTTTCTTGGGACTCCACTGTAATGGTCAACACAGCATCATAGGCTTCCCGGAGTTTTTGATTGTTCCTTAGAACCTGGTAGGGGGTATGCTTATAAGGTAAACTGTAGAGCAGGGCGTCATAGGGAACAAAGACATAGGTTCCATCAGTCATTTTCAGATCATGAGCCCATTCCAAGAGATGAGTCTGAGTCTCTCCCCCAATCAAGGTCGAATGCATACACATGATGATTACTGAAACCAACAAAGCAGGGAGGTTATGGTAGCAATATGTTAGTAAAATATGGTACCAAAAACTACAGACTGGGAGAAACAAATAATTGTATTATAACCAATTTGTAAATTATATCTATCTTATGTCTTTAAGATGAGCAAGATGTTGAAACCCTGAGTCAAGGCTGAGGTATTTCAGGGACTCTGATTAGGCAATAGGGAAAAATCAGACATGTCTACAGGCTGCAGAGACTGGTAGTAGACTGGAATAAAGAAATATAGCAAGTGGGAGGTAGCATAATGAAGAGACTTTGGAGTTGGAAAACCTAGGTTTATATCCTAACATCACCAGTTACTAGCTGTATACCCTTAAGTAAATTACTTAACCTCTCTCTGCCTCATTCATAAAATGGAGATAGTAAATATGTACTTCATGGGGTGGTAGTGATGACTGAAGGGGGAATACATACAATGGGCTTAGCACGCAGTGCTCAATAAGTGGTAGCTATTATTATACCTAAGAATAAGAAGGCTAGAGGGAGAAGATGGGTGATATTCCCATAGCCACTGTTGCTTTTTATTGCCTACCTCCTACAGACATACATTCTAACAGATGTTGACCAACTGTTCCCACCCTTACCAAGCCATTATAGACAATGAATGGTACTAACTCACACTCTGCTATAAATGCTACTAATATTACGGGTGATATGTTCAATTTTTAAAAATCCAACTTCCCTATAATTGGAATTATTTTGCACTCACTTTAATTCTTCCTAGACTTATGAAACTATGTTGTTTGGCAAGGCTATGCTAGAATAGAGTGGATTAGTGGAGGCCACGGTTGAAGAATGGCAGCTAGATCATGAGACTGAAAGTCTTGTATCCAATTTTGCCCTTGGCATGCAAAATGAGTTTAGTTTAAGCCCACTTGTGCTTCAGTGCCCACATCTTTAAAATGTAGATTCCAATGCATTTCACAGGTACATTGAGTAGTTTAATTAGATAATGCCTGGCAAGTATTCTGAGCTCCTTGAGGAAAGGCAAAGACCCTACTGCTTTTGGTAACTATTAATTATACATGCTTACATGGAACCTTTAATCTCAGGAACTGAGTATGCTTAAACTACGTTCAATGACTGGTCTTTGGTATTTACGTATTGCTTCATCTATTTTCAAAAACCTTCTTTGCACTTGTTAGATACCCTCAGAAAATTTCCCCTTTGAGCCAGAGATGGTACCCTTTATTTTTTAAGGCGTACCTAGTAAGTTATGAAGTTGATTTAGATACCAAACACACACACACACACACACCATAACTTGAATTTTCAAATGACCATTAGCTCCTTCAATATAATTACCCTGAGAGGTTCTACATGTATTCTGATGTGCAAACCTTCCTTTGAATACTCTAGGGATATCTTTGGAGCTAGTTCTTGAGCCACACAAGGAATTCAGCCTCTCTTGTTCATAATCACACATTGTATGATGGGAAAATGGAGTGACAGAGAGGTCCAACAAGACAATGATTGGATTTAGAAAGAGAAACTAGAACCGAAGGCCCCTAACTCCCTAAGTTTGGCTACACCATTAAACATGAATCACTTTGGTCAAATTAATTCAGTAACATGTCCATTGAGGGGAAAAACTGAGTTTAGTCAGGTGCTTCGGGTAGCTGGTCAGTTCTTCCAACAGTATCCTTGGCAAGCGGGTCAGTATTGGGATCTTCTACAAAAACAGAGATTAGATTATGAGACCAAGGTTACCCAACAGAGATAAAAGTCATTTAATTAACTTAAAGGAATATTAAACTTACTTCCCTGGATGGGAAATGTTAAGTAGAACTAAGTGCTTTGTGTTGGTTGAAATACAGCAAATATTTTAACATATACCACGTGTATTGGGCGCTGCGGTGTGCCAGTCAGATGCAACCCTCAGGAATGAAGCATTCATTCTCCTAGCTGCTGGGAATGTTTGGAGATAATAGCCGATACCTCTCAGGGAATTGCCCTCAGCTGAGGAGAACCACAGTAGTGTGTTGGGAGCTGGCTTGTGCTGGTTCACAAGAGACTATGGTTACATTTTCAGGGATATTATGAACTAGTTAATTTCATGTTGGTAGCTTGAAATTGGCCATGGTGGGTGTTATAACACCATGGAAATTAGCAAATGCTACAAATCAGGGCTTTCCCCTCCTCCCCCGATAAACTGGCTATTAAACAATTATTATCACATTGCACCCCTTTCTCTGTATCTGCCTGTACCCAATGACTGGTCAATATGGAGGCATAAAGGCCAACACTCCTTAATTCTGGACAACACTGAAGGGCCACCCCAGCTCCAGAGTTCCCACTGGGACTAGCTGGGACCTTTGTTGTGACTGCATGACAGTTTAATTTTTCTCTTTTTCCAATCCTACTGCCGCCTCTCCTTCACAGGTGTTATCCTTGAAAGCATTCCCCCAATAAGCTTCCTGCACACAGATCTCCATCTTCCATTCTTTTTACTAGGGTACCAACTTGTGACACTGGTTTAGAGCCCCACTGTACCCTGAACTGAACTTCTGTCATGGCAGTTACAAAATTCATTGCCCTTATTTATTTATGTCAGCCTCTACTATGTAACCATGAGTTCCTTGAAGTCAAAAACTGTATTTTATTTCTGTATCCTGGTACACATTATATACCCAATGAACAATGAATGTTTGAAACAATTTCAGAAAGAGAAGTTTTGTATCTGGGTATCTTTTGTGGGTTCCTTGAGATGCGAGACATGGGCATTTTGGATTGTTAGTATGGAGGAACAATTCGAAGGGATATTTGCTGGGCAGGTAGATAATAACATGCCTGTGTTTAATGTTTAGTGTCATTAACTGTGCTCAAGACCTTACCCTCCCCTTAATTTTCCTTTCATTGGCCCACACAGAGGACATTTTGGGCAGAGTCAGAATTTTTATTACTGGAAAGACCCTTTGAGACCATCTAGCCTGTCTTACTCCCCCATTATTTTACAGATGATGAAATGGAAGCCTCAAGAGGGAATGATCACAAGCTACTCTATTTTTTGCAAGGTAAGACTTTGCCATCGAACACGATTAAAACAGAAAGCATAAATACTGAATTCAAACAGCACCATCTTAATTTAATAGATTGAGTGCTTTGTCAATAGGGATTTGTAAATGCATCTGTTCTACATGATTATTTTACTAAATAGCTTTATTATCTCAAAATGACATTCATTAAAATGGGATTTTACCTGTAAGTTGTCAGGAAAGGATTAGTGGACAGAAACCTTAAATCCTTGACAAGACCTGGGTCAACAGGTGATCACTGAGTAATATTAATTTGTAAGTTTCCATCCTGATTGTTAACAGTCAAGCCACTCTATAGCCTAAACAAGGACCAGGAGATACATCCTCCTGAGATCCCATCTCACTAGGATATGATATCAGTGCTTTCTCTGAGCCACCTGAGCCCCAGTTGAGTTGTCTAGAAGTTATGTCTTCATACTGTGGTACCCACTATGGCAGGCTGCTCAGGACCCTCTCTTTCACCCTCAATGCTAGCAGCAGGAAATGTCTAACTCTAGGAGAAGCCAATTCCCAAGTCACTCCATTCCTACCTCTCTTCCTATATTGAAATACTCTATCCAATACCTTCTCAAGGTGGAGGAACTATGTTTCTCCAAAAGCAAATTTTATTTCTCCCAGATTACTGGCTATGGAGTGCTTGGTGGAAGAACCTGAGCCCAGTCTCACACCTTGCGAGATGAAAATGGTTTCACTAGCTATTGCTAAAGAAGTTCTTAGGAGTCATATTCATATTGTGAGCCCACAATACTGCTCCGAATCCACAGAAACCCTCCATTCTATTGTCCTTAATTTTCATTTTAATCCTTTTGTGACATCTACCACTAACCTTCATTTTAACCTATTTTGTGTTAACAAGTGTTGAGAGATGGGAGAGTAAGCAGGCCAGAGGAGGAGGGGAGCATACAGTGTGATTTATCCCAAGTCTCACATTCTCCCAGGATTCAGCCCCATCTGGCCACACTCTGAAACAAGTAGAGTCACACCTTCCTCCCCTCATTTCTCCCCCATGCACTCTATAAAATGGATACATAAAAAGAGGGTGGGAGGCTCTGGAATCTGCATGTTTCCCAATCACCGGCCCAAAGCGTGATTCAGTGCAGGAGGCCCTCAAACCACACTTCAAGAACACTGTAGTACACGATGTGTGGCTATTTCTATCGACTGAGGACACTGCACATGTTTTTGGCCTTAAGTCCTGAGACCACCACTTACTTACCTGCCACCAGTGTCAAACTGGTCCAAGTAGCTCAGCATGCTGTCACACACATATTACATTCAATGGCCATTCTATCTGCATCAGATCGTGTTTTTTCATACCCAGTAAAACTGTTATTACAAGTACTTTTATTGCCTTCACATTGCTGCCCAGCTTATGTTTTTAATACTTCTCCATACTTTGCAACGTATGTTTTCTTCAGCTTTTCCTAAACTGCTGTGCAGGTAAGGCCTCTTAAACGCAGGAAGCCTAGATGTTTGGAGATTTCCTCCTGGGCTGGGTCTTCAATAATTATATCATTACTGATAGTGGACCCATTCAAGAGAGCAAGTTGTCCTTTCACCATTTACATTTACTTACATTTATCTATACCAAACTGTATACCAAATTCCCTAACAGCACTAAGGCTCTTGGCCATAGTATTACAGTATCACTATTCTTACTACTGTAGGAAAACTGGGGCGATACTTGTTACCTTGAGGCACTTAAAAGAATTTCATCAGTGGGCCCAAAAGTTAAGAGAGAAAAATGGAAGGGCTAAATTATACACCATGGAACACAGGATGTCAAGTGAGTAAGCTTTAGGGGCATCCCTCAAGTGGACAGGAGGCAGGAGAGCATAAGTCTTTCATTAAACTAGTGATTCTCAAAGTATGATCCCTGAACCAGCAACATCAGCACCACCTTGATCTGGTTAGAAATGCAGATTCTGCTATCCTATCCCAGCCCTCCTGAGTCAGAGACTCTGGAGGAGGGACGCAAGCCCCCCAGGGGATTCCGGTCACACTTAGGTTTGAGAGGCACTGCTTCAGATCAACCTGAATACGTATCCTAGTTTTCCCACTCACTAGCTGTGTGACATTAAGCAAGTTATTTAACCTCTCTCAGCCTCCAAAGTCTCATTCGTGAAGTGCATTAAATAGTAATTGGCCTTACTTTATAGGGAGGTTGCAAGAATTGAATGAGATGGTCCATATAAAACCCTTGCAAAATGACTAGCATATAATAAATTCTCAATAAATATTACCTATTATCGTTGCTATTATTATTATTGGGGATTTTTATGTCAAGAATCTTCAATAGATGGAAGAGGCCAGCCAGGTCCCTGACAATGAGGTAGTAATAAAGTATCTGACTTTGGAAGAACAAGAGGGAAGAGATATGGGAACATATGTATATGTATAACTGATTCACTTTGTTATGAAGCAGAAACTAACACACCATTGTAAAGCAATTATACTCCAATAAAGATGTTTAAAAAAAAAAGAGAGAAGGACATTCTGACTGTGTCCTAGTTACCGAACATCATCCTGTAATGAAGCATTCCCAATTTGGAAGGATTTAAAGGAATCCCCAAATGGTTCAACAACCTTGTAAACCCAAATTGAAAGGATTTCACAATCAGCCAAGCATTGATAGGCAAAAAGGTGAGGAGAAGGGAGGAGGGCTCAAAATAGCCATTTGAAAAGTTCTCTAAAGAGCTTTTTAGTGGGGCCTCCTGCTAGTCTTTGTGAGAATTAGCAAAAGAACTTCTGGGTAATTGCAATCCCTCAGGTGTTCTGCCTGGTGAGTGATGCTCTTTTGTGCCATTGGATCAAAATCTGCAACAGGACTCATGGTTTAAGGAGCAGAGAGTGAACTGAATTTTGGCCCTCATGCCCACTCAGCTAGATTCCCTTGGGCAGGGAAAACCACACACAGCAGCCCTGCCTGTAAGCTGAGACCATTGTCCTTGATTAATATCTGTCCTATATGACTTTGTCAGAAACAAAGTTAATTGGTAATTGCCTCTGAAGCTTAAAAGAAGTGAGCTGACAATCTGGGAGAGGCTGAATCCTGAATCCCCCCTTCTCTGGGACTTCATTTACCCCATTCTTTGGTGTTAATAATGCATACACCTACCTACTTGTTATGGGAGATTCACAACTGTTGTAAAACTTGGAAGAAAATACTTTGCTCCTGGATAACCCTGAGAATTAAATGACATTATCTATATGCAAATACCTTGTAAACTGTAGAGAGCTGTTCACATGTAAAGTGGTATTATGGTTGCTTTCATTGTCTCAATGGCAGCCTCTAGTAACACCCCTGCTGTTTCCCTTTCCAAGAGCCTACAACCATTATTATTGTTATGATCATCTTTACTATTAAATTTTATCATTGTCCTGCTGTTGTGTAAGCAAAATTTAGACCAGTTTCTGAGAAAGACATTCCTTCTGACTCCAGTAATGTGCCAGTGACAATTGGAAACATAAATTTACAAGGAAGAGAAGTGGCATAGCAGCTCTACCCTCCCTCCCCACCACTATCTCTCACTGCTGCCACCATCGCCACTGCCACATGGGGCTTTGGTCACTGTTATCGTGAGTAGGTCAGACAAAACCAGTCTTCCAGCTATTTCCATTACTTCCAAATATTGCCAGTCCTCTCCAAAGGAAGGGATCCCTTTCCACTATATTTTGTACATCACAAAAGGTCCTTCTCTGAAGGTTTACTTGGAGGTCCACAGTGTTAAGAAGTAGCCTCATAACCAGCAAAATAAGGAAGAGGCCAGGCACTGCCTTCCTCAGCCCTTCTCAGCTGAGGTCACCACAAAAACCTCAGTGCTTTTTCGGTCCCAATAGTCAACAGCTAGGAATACTTTCACAGGCTCAGTCCTACCAGTTGAAAGGGGCTAGAAAATCAGCTAGAGATTTGATCTAGTAGATGCTGGATACGGTGTATTGTAACTGTCCTTACTGCTCAGTTGGCCCAATCCATACTCATTAACTTCTAGCTCAGGTTCTCACCAGATCTCCCACCCTCTGATTGGACTGGAGATGTGCCCTGAACCCTAGGCCTCGTGGCTAAAGTCCTGATACTCTATTTATATTCATACTCTGAATCATGCTCCTACTGGCTGGGGCACTAGTCTCAATGGATGATCAAGTGGACAACAAGCTTACCTTACTTTAAGACTCACTCCCCTTCTGCAAGTCCTCCTGTCATATCCCACCCATCACTTGGGAGTGCCCTCAGATACCAAAACCTAGCTGTGCCAAGTGTGAGTACCACACACGCTTTTGGACACTGCACACTCAGGTGCCCAAGGTCCTACTCAGGTCGCAGCTCAGCCAATGGCTCAGTTTCCCTGCATCCGCCCCAACCTACCCACGTTCTGATTCATGACGCTGAGTTCCCAGCACGCCTCACCTGAGTCTGCCTATGTTTTGTCAAAAACCCGGGGCAAAATCTTGGAGAGCGGAGCTTTGTCTTCACTCCCTTTTATCTCCCTTTCTGAGTCCCTACTGCACTTTCTGCTACTTTTCTCCCTACCCAGGGTGTTTCTTTGCTGCATAACCACATACCTCCCTCTCTAGGCTTCCAGCCTCCTGCCCCCTTACCCCCATCTTAAAATTTTCATTCCCTTAGCAAGCTGATCCACACTGCTATACAGAAAGCAATCTGATTAAACAAAGTCATATTAAGACAAAAAATTGTCTGGTAACTTAAAGTAGGGAACATTTATTTGCATTTTCTTGAACTTGAAGCAATGGTTCTTGACTCTGGCTACATTTTACAAGCACCTGGGAAGCTCTTTAAAATACCTTTGCTGGGGCCTCACCGCAGACCATGAGAATGTCTGGAGGTGGTACTCTGGCCCCAATCATTTTGAAAAGATGTACAGGTATTGCCAGTGTGCAGCCAGAGTAAGAACCATTGACCTAAAGGAATGCATCTCTAATAGTACGGTGATAATATGTACATTTGCTACCTCCCTGCCTCAAAAGAATTGTGGGTGGTAAACACTCAATCCTAACTTCTCTCAGTCTGACAACTCAAAGAGCTTCGGGGCCTGGATTTATTTAACATTTCATGGTAGAGGCCAAAATGTCATTTCAAAGAGTATACTATTTAGAATGGGTGGGATGTGAAACACTCATGGAATGTAAACTTGCAGGAGACACTGGGCTTCATGAAGATTTGTAACATATTATAAAGTTATGATATTAAATATGTTAGCCTGTTTCTGGCATGATTCCTCCCTGGAAATGGTTGTATATCTTTAAAAATAATTCTGTGCTCTGCTTTGAAAGAATCAAGCTCTATTATGAAGTAATCAGAGCCACACTGATTGCTTAACATTTATAGGATCTTGTAGACTGGAGCTGGAAGCAGACTACTATAGTTCCTGGAACTAAAAATTCTTGCCCTCATCCTCCCATAATGATCATAATTAAAGTCCAATACTGGAGACACTTGAAACTTAAAATGGGCTTCTGGGTATAGGCCAGCCCTAAGCTGGACCATTCTCTAACAAGTCCATTGTTGTGTTAAGGAAATGACTGGGACCAGGACTAATCCTAGAAGTAATCAGTTTGACTGTAGTTTCTGAGCTATCTGTCCTAAAGCGATGGAGTGACTGCAATAGAGGATGAGCAGTGTTCCCACAAATCACTGCTACTTTCCAGAAAAAAGGCAAAGTGGAGATTAAAAAATTAGAAGAGAAAAAAAAATCAAAACCAAGTGTCCCAAAGGCTTGTAGTATGTATATGTAAAAGACTTCCATCTGATTTAAGAGGACCAGGAAGAGCCCTCCCCTTTCCCAAAATGCACCCAACTCGCCCTGGGTCAATGGGTCAGTCCTTTGCTTTACACTTGGTCCATGATCTCTGCAAGAATCATCTTTGTTTGTTTTTTTTGTTTGTTTTTTTGTTTTTCTTTTTGTTTATTTTAAGAATCATCTTTGAACATAAAACTTCTCTTGGGAGGGGAAAGGTTACAATTTAGGCAGGCTTCTCATTTTAATATGCTTTTATTTATCAGCTAGCTCCCTCCATATCAGCTCATTGTGTGCTACAGAGAGAGAAGCCCTGCTTTCAGGAAGTGGAAAGTGAGAAGGGGTGGGTGTGCATTTTTGATTCCAGAGAAGACAGGCTCTAAGTGAGATGTGATGACACAAGGGCACTGGGCACCTATGAGGGAAAGTATCCAGAAGGGAATCAAAGGTAAATCTCCCTTCAGTGACTAGACCAGGCAAAACTAGAGCTATAAGAACACCGCTTCTTGGCTGATGTGAAACTGCTGGGGTCCTAAGGGCATGGAGGGTGTGTGACCACAGTTGCTCTTGAGGCTAATCTTCCCCAACCAGGTGCTGAGAGCAGGCACTGGCACCCAAGGGCATTGTAACCACAGAGGTCTTTGTACTTTTATTCAGTTCATAAAATAGGCTCTGTTGAAGCAGGATAGTCTTGGGGCCCGAGTGTGATTGAAAGGGAGCAAATGCATGAAGAACTGGAGAGTGATGTGCTATCCTAGGGTGTGAGGATAGAAAAATTTTGGACATTGTCATATCCTTTCACTGAAGCCACATTTAAAGCTGAGCCAGGAGAAAGCACTCACTGAGAATTCTGTCTGCCTGGCGAATCCGCTGTAGAGCTTTCTGGATGCTTTGGCTGTCCTGTCCTGTGGTCAGGACGACCCCTACAGGTAGGCCGCGGCTCCGAAGAGCACTTGCAACTCGATGGGCTGTATGCACCCAAATGTCTTCATCTGAGGAAATGACTCCAGCGTGAGCCCACTGGAAATATTTCATGACGGTTACCAGCACCCGGATGGGAGAAGGGAGTGTCCGAGAAAAGGTCGGGTGGCTATTTTTATTGTCTAATTCATAATTCACACAGGCCCAAGAGAAAATCCCTTTGTCCCAGCTGTTTCCCAGGAGTGAGACTGCCTCGCAGTAGCCAGGGTTGGCAGGTCCAATAAATCCTGAGGCCATCTGGTGGTGGGAAATGAAACTGGATAGAGCCCTGGAAGCCTGGCAGTCTTCGTTGAGAATCACGTATTCAAAAGAGTAACCCAGGTCAAACGATGGGTCCTTGTTGATCCGCTCAATGGCTAACCGAGCGGCAACCTCGGGCAGGGCCTTTGAGAACAACGGATCACAAGTCCAAGGGCCCACCACCCCTATCTTGTAGGGGGGTGCCCATACCCGCTGTGGGAGGGATGTAAGGGCCAGGAGGCACAAACACCACAGGAGCTTGAAGGATGAAAGGCCATGGTGCCCTCGCTGTCTTCCGGGAGCCGCAAACCAGAGCATAAGGTGAGAGAAAGGCCAGGGTCCCAAGAACAGAGCCCTCCTGCTTCCAGCAGGCTAATGAAGAAATACTGGAAGGTGAGTCTGCTGTCCCGAGATGGACACTGTTGTTTCCAAATGCCTGTCAATCAGAAGAAAAGGTATATTACTCACATTATTCCTGAAACTTCCGGAAATAACAGTTATGAAAGAATGGCAAAGGAATGGCAGTCCCTAAACTAAAAGATTCTCTCCCCTACCCTGACCAGAAGTCCTCCTCTTCCTCTACTTCCTGTAATCCTTATCTCAGGAGATGGTGCCTCCATCTACCCTTCACCTACTTGCTCCGGTCAGAAACCTGGTAGTCAGCTGAGACTCTTCCTTCTTCTCTGCCCCTCATTCAATCCATCACCAAGTACTGTTGATTCAACTTCAGTAATAGTTGCTCATCTCACAGTGTTGTAAGGATTACATGGATTAACATACAGCAAACACATTTAACAGGGTTTAGCAGGTCATTAACTTTATATTAGTGATATTTTTATCATTATTCTAGTTTCAAATATGTCCATTTTTCTCCACCACACTGTCCTCTTGGGGACAGACACAGATGTAAATAGATAATGGCAAAGCAGAGTAAGAAGTGCTATGATTGAGGTAGCCCAGACAGAGGAAACCAGAGAGATCACCCAAACCCAAATTTCAGGGGAGGAGAAGAGGGAGGAGGAAGGACGTCTCTCTGAGTTAAGTATTGAAAGAAAAGTTAGCCAGGTGAGTGGTGTTGCAAGGGGGTTGTTGCTAAGAGCCTTCTAGGCAGAAGGAACAATATACAGTAAGGCCCAGAGGTTAAAAAAAGGAAAAAGATATATTAGATTCTCACAGTTCCAAGGCATTTGTTCTGCTCAGGTCTGTGATGTCAACCAAGACAGGGGCCAGGTCACCAAGAGTCCTATGTCGTTCATAAGTTTTTAGATTTAATCCTGTAGATAATAGTTTTAAGCAGAGAAATGATATAATAAGATTTTCATTTTCTAAAGATTACTCAAGTAGCAGTGTGGAGAATGGGTTGGAAGGGGGCAAGACTGGAGGCAGGGAGACCAGTTTGGAGGCTGCTGTAGTAATCCATATGAGAAATGATGGCAGACCAAGAGAGTGGTAGTAAAGACATAGAGGAATGGAGATGAATTTCACCAAGATGAAAAACATCAAAGAGATTAAGAACGTAAAGCCAATAATAACTTAGTGACTGACAAGATGTAGAAGGTAAGGGGGGAAAAGGAGGACTCCAAGATGATTTTGGGCTAAGCAACTTGTTAGAAAATGATATAAGTCTCTGAGATAGGGAACACTAAAGGAAGGGTTGGGAAATATAATGTATTCTATTAGACACGTTGAACTGATGATGCCTGTAGAATATCCAGGTAGCAAGATCCAGTTGATAATTTGACATACTGGATCTTGTACCAGAAAGCTGAGCCAGAGATATAAATTTGAATGTAATCAACTGATAGAGGGTAATTGAAGACATTGCAGTGTATAAGGTCAACAAAAGAGAGTTGCAAAGTAGAGAAAGAAGTCAGAGGACAAAATCCTGAAAACCCACAACAATTAAAGGTCAGGCAGAGAGAAAGGAGGTTATAATGAAAACTTCCATGAAAAGTCCAGAGAAACAGCAAAATCCAGGAGACAGTGATATCTTACAATACAAGGAAGATGACACTTTGAGGACGAAGATTGTTTATCACATCTCACACTGTTGAGAAGTCAGGTGAGCTAAATATACAAAGGTCTCTGTCCATTAGATTTGGATTCAGAGAGTAAGGCTGCAAGTGGAAGGACCCACAATGAGTCAAAAATGAATGGGGATGAATGAAGTGGAGTCAGTAAATGTGGAGAGCTCTTTCGAGATGATGCATGCAAAGCCTTTCTCCACTTGGCCCTTGTCTTTCCCTATACCCCCCATCTCCCTGTTCTCACCTGATGCTATAGTAAATTTTTTGCAGTTCTATAGATATATGTCACATAGTCTGCCAAGCATAGGATTTGGAAAATGCCATTCCTTCTGCCTGGAATGTCCTCCTCCTTCCTCCCATACTCCAGTTCCAGATTCTCCTGATGAACTCTACCTTCAAGACCCAAATAAAGTGTTCCCTCCTCTGTGCAGCCTTAATTAACACCCCCAGGTTGAGTTCATTGTTTTTCCACCTGTGCCTCATACTTATACCCATTAGGAAAGGCATTCCTCTGATTTATAAACTGTCCCTATTTCTGGTCTGTGTTGGGACAAAGCTACCGAACTGTTTGCTATCTCTGTATTTACAGGACCTCATACTTTCAACTACAAGCGGTAGGCAATGAGGACAACTCTCTATGGGGAACAGACCCCACTGTACTGGGATTTCCTAAGGATCTTCTTCATCACACTAATGCCTAGCCAACACATAGTAGGTACCAGATAAATGTTTGTGAAATGAATTAATAAAACACTAAAGTTGCTCCAAAGCCAAGAATAACCTCACTAGATATAATAAGAAGAATTAACTGTTTGAGGGAGATAGTAATGAGGAAACTCCTTAGTGAATTTTTAATTCCAACCAAAGATCAAAATAATGGCATGGCTCTCTTCAGGGTTAATAATTGGCTCTTGTGTGACTGGGCTTGCCAGCAATAATTCTGTCTGGGCTGGGTCTGTTGGTTATCACCTTGACTTTCACCCCTAATTTTATGAGAAAGCCTGACTCTTCAAGAAACCAGTCAGGGGCACATCTGCTGGATCTTACAGACGTACCACAATAGTATGCCCCATCATTTGTACACAGGTTAAAATGGAGCACTACTCAGCCATAAAAAAAGAACAAAATAATGCCATCTGCAGCAACATGGATGCAACTAGAGGTTGTCATACGAAACGAAGTTAACTCAGAAAGAAAAAGACAAATACCATATGATATCACTTATATGTGGAATCTAAAATATGGTACAAATGAACCTATCTGCAAAACAGAAACAGACTCACAGACATAGAGAACAGACTTCTGGTTGCTGAGGGGGAGGGGGATGGGGGAGGGAAGGACTGGGAGTTTGGGATTAGCAGATGCAAACTATTATATATAGGATGGATAAACAACAAGGTCCTACTGTATAGCACAGGGAACTATATTCAGTCTCCTATGGTAAACCATAATGGAAAAGAATATAAAAAAAGAATATATGTGTATAACTGAGTCACTTTGCTGTACAGCAG